>NW_027273859.1:20640000-21315000 GCF_046630095.1 Trachinotus anak | reverse complement strand
CTGACCGTTTTTATCTAATAATGGTAACAAAATGTTAAAACACCACATGATAATTGACAAAGGAAGGATTAAAAATAGTTTATCTCACTCTTTCATAACCTTAATTAAATTCTTGATTTTATGATAACCCTATTTTATTGCCATATGCATAATTTCTTTCAATATCAAATTAAAGGGGTTGTAGTGTCGGGTGATGCACTGATTGTCTATGGTTTTATAGTTAATTAATGTAGGCTGATGACTTTTTTTCCTGTCAAACCTCAGCAAGTGGACGTATAAATTTTGAACACTTTCCATTTTATCCAAAACAAACAATATGCAGGTTTCTGTACATACTGGGATATCATTTTGATTTAGAGCAGTGTAATGTAGTCGTCCGTTCAGCAAACAAAATCCTTCCAAAATGTTTTCGCCACAGTAAAATGAAGCAAAAGTCACGTATGCTTCCTCTGTGTGTCCATGTCAGGAAAGTGATGGAGAGAAGAGCGATGACAACTTGGTAGTGGATGTCTCCAATGAGGTACAAAACAGTTGAACAGCATGACAGCTTCTGTGTTACCCGCTTCCGAGAAAAGAAAACACATCTTACTCTCTCATCTCTGTGTGCTCACCCACCACAGGATCCAGTGTCTCCTCGAGGAAGTCCTGCCCACTCTCCTCGGGAGAACGGATTGGACAAAAGTCGCCTGTCGAAGAAGGATGCTCCCCTGAGCCCTTCCTCCATCGCCTCCTCCAGCAGTACACCTTCATCCAAGTCCAAAGAGATTAATTTGGTGAGTCATTTGGGTAATTATAGCCTTTTGATCTTCTTTTTCATCAATTCTCAGGGTACTTTTCTATTTTTAGGCTTTCAGAAAAATGTAAAAAATTTAAAGTCATCACTGGGAATAAGGTATAGAACAGAATGAAGTTAAAGTGAGTGTTTAAGATGGAAAACTCTTGGTGGTCAGAAGATGATAAATTATAAGTAAAATCTAAATAACAGGTGAAAATAAGGTGCCCGAAATAGTAATTAAAAAAATAAATATATATATAAATTTTATGAGTCATGACCTCAGTCCAAGCACGAACGGTGCCTGTATTACTAAGTGTTTTTGCTTTGCTGTGAAATTAAAAAAAACTAAAACCCTTCTGCAAAGAGAGATCTGCTGCGTCTGAAGTCAGTGCTACGACCAGTGTTTTAAACTTCTGTGATTAAGATTATTTTGCTTTTTTTGTGTCATAGAATGAGAAGTCCACAACACCTGTGTCCAAGTCCAGCACCCCCACATCCCGCTCTGATGCCCCAACGCCCAGCAGCACCTCCACCCCGGGCCTGAGGTCTGCACCGGGTAAACCGGCAGGTGTCGAGACGCTGGGTGAGCGCTCCAACACGCTCACAGCTTTATGTAACTTTCTACAGTAAAAACATTGCTGCTTGTATGAATATGGCCTGAATTAATGGGATCACTGAGTTAATGGCTTTCTTATGACCATGTAACTTTGCAAATAGTGCCTTGTGGTGTTCATAGATTGTAATTGAGAATATACACAGGAGAATATACCCTTATATAGATAACGTAATAGATTAAGTTTGGCTTAGAAATAGGCCTGCGACTTGTTCCACTTTCATGAGGGTACAGAGAAGAACGGTGGGAGTGGAGGCCCTGGATTAGTCCTCTTAAACACAACACCACATAGAGATAAAGTAGGCAATCTCACCTCAGACGCAAATGTCACGACTTGTATCAGACAGTGTTTTGTCTCGTCTAGCTCCTGGTCTTCGAACGCCACTGGCAGTGCCGTGCTCGTACGCCGGGCCGTTTGGTATGGTTCCTCACCCGGGTATGAACGGAGAGCTGAGTGGAGCGGGTGCAGCCTACACCGGCCTGCACAACATCTCCCCGCAGATGAGCGCGGTGGCTGCTGCTGCAGTGGCAGCTTACGGACGCACACAAGTGGTACTGGAACACACACAAACATGCATTCTGTATATTTAAACTGACTTGGTAAAAAAAAACTGCCAGTAACAACTTATGCAGGGCATTTTTACACGTGATCTTTGAACCGATGATACTTCATTTTTGATCAGAAGAAAGAAATCACATCTCTATGATTCAGTTATTTATGTTGAAATAATTATTTAAATGCTGCTGAAAAAACAGTCAAGTTTACTGTGTGTAACGTAAGATGCCTAAACACACTTCTGCTTTTCAACTAAGCTTAGTCAGGCTTTAATGTAGACGTTTAAAACTTCTTTTTTATCACCAAATCACTGCTGCCACTGTTGGTTTTGTAGTTTAGAAGCTGCAAACATTAGTGTAACATCATGTCTTATTTTAAAAAAGGTTAATTCCGACTTAAACTTAGATTGAGCTCTGAGAGACAGACGCACACCTTGCTGATCCCTTCTTTTACATTATTCCCGTTGCAGTTGTTTATTGCTGAATTGCTTTTAAACTCTGTCACCCTCTCGTGCTCTGTAGGTGGGATTTGATCCTCATCACCACATACGTGTCCCTGGCCTTCCTCCCAACCTGTCGGGCATCCCTGGTGGAAAACCGTACGTTTCCCCTCCTCATTCTCAAATGTCACAGTTACACTAATGAAGCTCAAACAGGGTGAACATTTATTCCCTCCTGTTTGCTTTTACCTTTCCCCTTCATCTCACCCTCCCCTTCACTCGCCATTCTGTTGTTCCTCTTCTCTCCACCAGAGCCTACTCCTTTCATGTGAGCGCTGATGGACAAATGCAGCCTGTGCCTTTTCCTCCGGATGCACTGATCGGCCCTGGCATCCCGCGCCACGCACGACAGATCAATACCCTCAGCCACGGGGAGGTGGTGTGTGCTGTCACGATCAGTAACCCGACCCGTCATGTCTACACCGGCGGCAAGGGCTGCGTCAAGGTGTGGGACATCAGTCACCCGGGCAACAAGACCCCTGTATCCCAGCTGGACTGCCTTGTGAGTGAGCTACAAGGACCCTTATGTACATGACACTACTGTGTTACATCACATATGGTTGAAGTACAGCACGTTGTTTCTTTGTTTTACCTGTAGTTGATGCTTCCAGCAACCAGTTCATGCGTTTGTCATTTTTAGTGACAGTAAAAAGTGCTCGTGTGTGTCTGCCACATCAGAACAGAGACAACTACATCCGTTCCTGTCGACTGCTTCCTGACGGACGGACTCTAATTGTCGGGGGCGAGGCGAGTACTTTGTCAATCTGGGATCTGGCCACGCCGACTCCGCGGATAAAAGCAGAACTAACTTCGTCAGCGCCTGCGTGTTACGCTCTGGCCATCAGCCCTGACTCAAAGGTCTGCTTTTCCTGCTGCTCCGACGGAAACATAGCTGTCTGGGATCTTCACAACCAGACTCTGGTCAGGTATGGAGCCGGGAGTGTGGTGTGTGAGGGCTGGGATCATAGACGGTATCACAATACACGCACTGCAACACATGTATTTACACACTGTGATATCTGTGTAACTTACCCAGAGGAAAGGAAAATTCAAAATTCATCTCTTCTTTGTCCAGCCTGTTTCTCCTAGACACAACTGAGCTCAATTTAACATCAATATAAGATTTCACCATTTCTTCTTATTTCTTAATCTCAACTCTGAAGAAATAGCCTTCCATGTGTCTCAGCCCAAGTCTAATTTAAATCCAACTCTTTTTTTCCTCTCACTGCTCTGATCTTTACTTGTCTGAAATAATCAGCTCTTAAGATGACAGTAAGATCCTAAAGAAAACTTGATTGGCTCATAAATGAGCCTACATAACACCTGAAATTGTGAACGTGATCAAATGAAGGCCTGTAAGCAAAAGATCTCCTGCTTTTCATTTCTACTGTTATTCTCAAACTGGACAGGTTGGATTTCTTAGAGGGATTTAGGAGAAACAGGTCAGAATTCGGTAATCTCCAAATAAGAGCTGATTTATTTCTGTGAAACAAAGAAAAGTAAGCAACATTTTCCTCTCTGCAAACTTGAAACGGCAAAATCTTTTTTTCAGAAATCAGCAAACAATTAGTCAAGTTTGACCTTTACAGAACTGAAGTGAAACACTGTGTAACAAAAAGCCTTGAGTCTCAGCTATACACCGGTAAAAAGTTTAACTGACAGAAATCAAAACTCAAACCAAACAGGTTTGTTGTTTCGCCCTTATGAACGATACTTTTGTCTAATGTTTTTCGTGTTGTTTTTGTCTTCATGCAATTTTGTTGCACTTTGTCCTCATTGTGCAAGAAACAGCTGCAAAAAACAGTTTTAACTGAGTCACACGGAAAGTGTTTTTCATTGCTGTTTTGCCAAGAAAAAAAGAAAAAAGAAAAAGAAATGAAAATGAAATGGATAAAACACATTTTTCAGTTTTACAAAAAGTTATCTTTCAGCTGACTTGGTACCTGTTTGGATTTGCAACTGTAACTATAGTAACTCTTGAATCTCGATCTTAATCTTTGAGGTGAACAGGTAATTCTGCAAACTTTACCCATGTGACCTTCTTTTACAGTTACGTTACAGTCTATGATGTATTCATATGATATTTCTATGATGATATAATTACTTGTAATTAATGGCGTGGGCCACCTGTTAAAAACATTACACTACTGTTTGTTACCCAAGTGTGATGTGTGCCAGAGAGTGTGTTAGTTTCAAATCCAGTCAGTCACTTAATCATCTCACAGTTTCACTGACAAGTTCTCCTGTCGCTGGCAGATGGTGTGGCACCACTCGCTCGCTGCTCATCAGTCTGTGGTTTGTAGTCGGGGGGTTGTTCCGTGTACGTTCTTGTGCCTTCGACAAGTCTTACAACCAGAGGCCCACATAGTGGAACTGTAAAGACATTTTCTGTCCTTGTGATATTTTAGGAGCATCTCTTCTCTCCAAGACAACATGCAGATATTCAATCTTTAATTTGATGAACACTCCTGTTGAGCGTGGGCATGTGTTTCTTTTCTGCAGACAGTTCCAGGGCCACACTGATGGGGCCAGCTGTATAGACATCTCTAATGATGGGACCAAGCTGTGGACTGGAGGCCTGGATAACACCGTCCGGTCCTGGGACCTGAGAGAGGGACGGCAGCTGCAACAGCATGACTTCACCTCGCAGGTACTCAGGATACTTCTAACACACACACACACACACACACAAACTTCTATTAGTGCAATAAAATGTACAGTTATAATGTAAGTAACATGTCACCATGTGTGTGCTTAATGTCTGTATGGATCATAGTTTGTGTAGCAGTAGTGTGGGATTTGTTCAGTCCCACCAGCAGTTTTCAGGTGTAAGTTATGTGATAAAATGGTTTGGTTTTGTACAGTTTTTATTTCGTTTTTATCATTATTTTGTGTTGGAAATCGTGCATCACAGGACAAGTCACAGTAATTTGCAGTTTGTGCGATTACACCCTCAGGCTGTGATTTATTGCAGTAATTTTAAAAACTCAGTTCAGAACATTTAAGCTACTCTCAGGGCCAGACTAAGCTCTGGTTTTCTGTCCTGTCCTTAAAGATACCTCTAACACTAATAACACATGCAGTTTTTTTTGTTTTTTTTTTTACAGGTGAGGTGAAGATCAGCAATAATAGACCATTTCTGCAATTTTCCTGAAAAGACCCATTTCACAATCTCAGTGTGCACAGGAGGACATGAGTGTGCATTAAAGAGAGCTCAGGGAGGGCAGGGCAGACCGGGAGAGACCTAGCCGATAAAATGCTTGTGCTTTCCAATAGTATCTTCTCTAACCTCCAAAAGCAGCTTCCCACTATGGGTTTTAGCAAAGAACAAAGACGCGTATTCACCGTATTAACAAGCCATCATGTATGTTTTTCAGTCTTAATCATCTGAAAGAAATTTTGTCGAGATAAGTTGAACGAATGAGAACTGACTCAATCACTCACCCACCTCGTCTCATTTCAACAGTCCTGCTGGAGGGATTGTTGCATATTCAGTACCATTTTAGAAACTGAAACAGCCATCTGTTTTGACAGATTAGTATGTCCGGGACTGAAATGTTTATGATGGTGCAGAGAAGTATACAGTGGACATTTGCCAACAAGCGCCCACCCCCGCAGACGAGCGCAATCTTCACACACTCAGTCACTCCCAAAGTAGACTGATATAAGAGATTATATGTTATATAAACTATAAGAGATATAGCTGCCATAACTGTTTGGGTTTGGTTTGCAGATCTTCTCACTGGGATACTGTCCAACGGGCGAGTGGCTGGCAGTAGGGATGGAGAACAGTAATGTGGAGGTCCTGCATGTCACCAAACCTGACAAGTACCAGCTCCACCTGCATGAAAGCTGTGTGCTCTCGCTCAGATTTGCTCACTGTGGTAAGAATTAACAAGTCTATTAAGATAACTGCTGCTTTCTGACAGGAAGGAAATGAAGGCATGTACCAAGTCTTGGGGAAATTGACTTGTTGATCAAATTATGCATGACTTGATGAGAACTGTCGGCAACTTGCATTAACACTGACTGAACTGAACGGACTGATGTAATGCACTACAGAAAATTAGAAATTTGTAGCAGGTTTCTAGTGCGACGTGGAACGCAAGGGAAATGGGCATGTGAGTAAATGTGGCAGGTTTTTGGAGGAGACTGGTAAAATAAACACAAATATGATTTTGAAATTTCCAGTGTAAATGAAGGTGATTTTCAGAGGAAGGTACCGCACAGCAGAGAAAATCCAAACCGAGTGTAGTGTCATAGTTTCTGGCTGTGTTAGTGTTTTAGTGTTAGTGTGGAGCACCAGCATGAATAATCTCCATGAGCAAGTAACTAATGAAAGATCAAAGTAGTTGATTTTTTTTATTATAAAAATCTAAAAGAAAAAGTTAAGTTATAATTGGAATACTATATTGGCTACACTGTGAGTGTCTGATCACGATGTTCTGGAGTCATATTTATCTGGCTCAGTCTGGATCAATTCGCCCTCTAGTGATTAAAAGGAGAAGCTGGTGTTCAGTTGCAGAGCTGTTGGAGGATTTGATCACACTGTGTGGTCATTTTTTTCATCCACAGTGTAAAGATAGATTTGAGACACTCCACCCTGCATCTCTTGGTTCGGCCCAGAACCCCCTCCTTTCTCTCATTTTAACACAGTCTTGTTTTGTTTTTTTTAAAACACAGCAACATTTTCTTTTTAGTTACAACTTTCACTCTTCGCTGAATATCTCAGTGTGTGACTGTCAGTTAACTTATCTACATAGTTTCTCAAATGTCAACCTAAACAATTGATGTGTCCTAAATAGAAGCGTTCTTTAAAGGTCCAATGTTGTATAAAGTGAGATTTCCATGTCTTTTTTGATTATAAAGCAGGTCTAGGTTCTACATTAATATTGTGAATGGCTCAGTCTATGAAGAAATGCACACAGCCTGTTTTCAGAAATTGTGCCTTAAAAGGAGCCGTCAGGACTTCCATAAAATTTTGACAACAAAGCATTCGCCCTCAGACATGCCCCAAGCCCAGCCCACATGGACCCACCATCCAGCCTTGAAGGATTTGGTAGTGTTTACCTAAAATCTGCTATATTTTTATTCGATCACTCAGTAAACAGTCAGGCAGTCGGCTCACCAACCTGTTACTTGAACTCCAAACTTCAAATAACACACAGGAAAACTGTAAAGTATGGGACCTTTAACAATGAATCGTTATAACTGATTATGATTGGGCTCTTCAATAGATTGGAGTTAGCACTGCACCTGATTTAAATTATCTATTAAATTATCTATTTTGCATAACTAGGGTACTATAGTGTGTGTGTGTGTGTATTTATATAATATATAAATATTTACAGTATTTACAGTATTTAAAACATATTTGCCCATTTAAGAGGGAACTACAGAGTTGAGAGAGAAATCTAGCTTTGTTGTTGCACCAGTTAATTTGCTGTCATTTTAATTAGCAGCCAAACCCTCGGACCAATGATTTATGCCTTAATATGTCAGTATTCATAAGCATCAGTGTCTATTGGCATTGCTCATGTTTTGGCAGACGCTTTTATTAAAGAAAAACACATTTGGGTAAAATGTTTTAAATCTTGGGCAAATGTTTTTTATTGTCCTAATGTGGTCTGTCATCCTCTGCAGGGAAGTGGTTTGTGAGCACAGGAAAAGACAATCTGCTCAACGCATGGAGAACCCCATATGGAGCCAGCATATTCCAGGTACGTGTGGAAGAACATACAACAAGAACATGTATTACAGACAGCGGAGAGGTCAGATACACTTCAGTCTAGTAGCCTGGTGATTACAGGTTTTATAGAAAAAAAAATCTTTTAGCAAGACATCAAACACCTTTCTGCTCTCTGACTGTAAGCTTTTGTTGGAACATGGTTAATAAAAAAGTTCAGGGTTTTAGTGTTTAATTATAAATAGGAGAGGAAGTGAGGGTGTACACACAAGTGGAGCTGCTGAATACTGCAAAATCAGAAAACTTAGAGTCATTCAAGTGTAGCCACACATTCAGCTCTCACTCTGGGACAATACTGTGCATCAAGAACACAAATGCTTGAACCAGGAGCCCTCATCAGGGTCTCAAAAAGACAAGACAAAGCTGCAGTCTGAGCTGGACAGCTTTTTTCTCAGTGTCAAGCACACTTTTTACATTTTCACACATCTTTTCTCCCCCCTGCAGTCAAAGGAGTCATCCTCAGTGCTGAGCTGCGACATCTCCATAGATGATAAGTACATTGTAACGGGCTCTGGAGATAAGAAAGCGACAGTCTACGAGGTCATCTACTAGGGGGAGGGCTGCGGCCAATAAACAACAAGGCCGTCCTTCCATCCAGACACGCTGCGATATCTCCGTCACCTATGTACAGTTTCTGATGTGTATAAAATGGATTTGGATGGAACAAACCAAACACTTTAAGTCTTTCTTTGGAAATTGACCTTTTGACCTCCCGGCTGGTCGTGGATCAAAACCAACAAGCAGAACCAAGCACAGAGATGCTGTTTTTAAAGAGTGGCTCTTTGTTGTTGTTGTGAAGATGAATGAATGTCCATGTGCACTAAATCTGGAAAGGATGCTGTTGTTACAGCACTGACCAGATAACATCCCGTTATGTGACCCCTTTCTGTAAGCATCTAACATATTTGTTTCTTTCCAACGCGAGGACTGGCATCGTTGTTCACATAAATGCTTTGCCTATCTGCTTTGTGTATACCTGGAGGCGTCAAAAGTATTTAAACTAGGTGACAGATGTTTCCTGTCTGACTCCAGAGTATCTTCCTAGAGAAGTTTTGATTTTGCACAGTGTAACCATGACTAAAAATGAGGGGATTAATGTTAATGTTTTAAGATCATGGTACAAGTCTCTTCTCAAAACTTTACACCACTGTCTGCTGCTCAATATGTTCACATCTGAACATCATGAGTGCCCCCGTTTGTTTCTGAGCTTAATTGCATCTTACAGACATGTAGAGTTCATTTGTGAGGATGGCACATGCCCACGAAGGACAGAGGATACGCAGGAGCAGCCATGATGCACATGCGAACGTGTTAAAAGCAAATATTATAAGAGGCTTCATTCAAAAACAACTTACTGTGGATATTTGTGTGAAAATGGTCATTTTCTGTATTTTGATGAAATGCTTTTAGTAATTTTGAGGTCTGAAGGCGATATATTCATCTTTTTTTGTTCATTATGCCTTGCCTTCATGCTCAGAGTTATTACCTCATACCATATATGCCTTTTTTTTAATTGTTAAGACATTTTTTTTGCTTTTTTGTAGCATAACTATCTAAACATCAGCCCTCCACAGGTGAAAAACTGTTAAATAATTTCTTAATAAACGCATGCTGAGCGATACTTTATGTGGAAAGTATCTTTAGAAAAGGTAATATCTCACATCACCTTGATAAGACGGTAGACTCACAACATTTAGGTCAATGACAAAAAGAGCCCACATTGTCCAGAAAGGGAAAAATCCTTATTCACTTTCTGGCAGATACTTAGTTTAGATGACCAACACCACTCTCATGTCTGTCCATTAAATTTGAAGCTAGTTAGCTTAGCTTAGCATAAAGAGTGAAAGCAAGGGAGACAGCTAGATTTGCTCTGCTTAAAAAGCAGAATATGCTGCTGTTTGTTGTCCCCCATGAGGTTGCAGTTGTGACTCTAGGAGTAACTTAGTTGGACACTAAACACTTTGTTAAGGTCCACTGTAGAAAGTGCTGATAAGCTGAATTTCTTTTTTTTTTTTTTTTTTTTTTTTTAACCTTCAAACAGTGCCAGGCTAGCAGTTTCCACCTGATTCCAGTCTTTATGCTAAAGTAGGATAACCAGCTGTCGGTTGTAGCTTCATATCTAATGGACAAACATGAGCATGGTATTAATCTTCCCATCTAAATCTTGACAAGAAAGCTTAAAAGTGTATTTTAAACCGTTCTTTGAAATGCAGTTTGTGTCTGTTGCCTCTTATTTTTGTCTTCTTCTTGTAATTCAACTTCAGAGCGAGTGTGTGAGCTCACTTTATCTGTGTACACATGTGTGTGTTGTCTGCGATGTGTGTGTTTTGACCCTGTGGGGCGCTGAAGAAACAAACTAACAAGATTGCTCTCAGTGCCCTCACTTCAGACTGACCTTTGCACTTGGTTCTGCCCCTTACGTTCAGACTCCTCTGGATGCTCACTGGATTCTGCCTGACAGATCTCAGTAAAGCTGTATGGTGTTAGGAGGTCAACTGGCCCTGCCTTTCCTGCCCGGATTTTCTGTTAAGACTTTTGGGCATTTATTTGAAAAATAAGTGGTCAGCGATATGGTTGTGATTTCTCTTGGATTTCTCTGTTGGCTTGTAGAAATAACACAGTGCCTTTATACTGCTACGCTTCTGACTCCATTTCGTCCTGTGTTCAACTACACAAAGGCACGTGATGGACTCTGTTGGAGTGGTTTTTAACAATTACTGTTTTTGAGTGTACATCTTGCAACATTTTAGGATTGGTTTTATTTAAAAAAAAAAAAAAAAAAAAAAAGTTAGTTTCGCAAAGTAACATAAATGGTACCCCAGATTATCCAGTTCGATTTGTATCAGTTGTCCTTTTTTGAAAAAGTAAGAACCAAACTTGTCTTTGTTGCTTTGCTGATCCCATGCACGTGAGATACATCATTCATGGCTACTGCTGCTTCAGTCTGATTGTTTGAAGCATGGTGCTTTAGTTTTTAAAGCGTTGTCATTTTCGCTTCACTTTTTTTTTCTGCTTTAAGATTTTGTTCCTGTTGCTGCTGCAGTTCTGTCGCTTAGCTACAACACTACGCCCATATGACTCATATACAGGTAGACATATACAAAAACGTCAGTTGTAACTATGAGATAAAGATTTAAGTCTCTCCTAGATTCTGCTCTGTACCACCCAAACCCAACGTCAACCATCCTCAGTATCAACCTGAAGGAACTGTTTGTAAGTTTTGCTATTGCTGCATAGCCAGCGTTAGCAACAACAGCTGTTCACTTACCAGTCTAGAACTAACATTGCAAGTTTAGCATGAAACTTCATTCCTTTACGCGCCAAGAGCGATGCTATGCTAATGTTAACTTTTCTCTCCATCACGTCTTTTCTTCCACTGAAGTTAGCGCGCTAACCAGCTCGCCCCGACATGTCTCATCATTATCAGCTAGCGACTCACTGTAGCCTGCTGTAAGCCCTGAAGACGAAGCGCTGCTCATTACAACCTCTGGTCTTGCAAACACAAACATGGCTGCATCTCTTGTCAAGCGACAATCACCACCACCCGCCTCCAGCATGGATGTATTATAAGACCTTATTAGTTCTTATAATACATCCGTGGCCTCCAGCAACAAACTTGGCTAGCAGAGAAAACTTACAAATAGCCTCTTTAAACAACCATTTTCAATTTTCTAAATAAATGTAACTATCTGGAGGCTCAGCTTTAACATAATCATTTTAAAATATGTGCCTAAAGCCAACCTCCTGTTTAGCTACCAACCATAACTCGACTATAACCCCTGAGTGTTTCTTTTTTTCTGGTGAATAACAGAGTGATTTAGAAATGTACAGACAGAGAGAGATTGACATCATGTGTACTACTGATATTTTAATGTCACTACCTGAATATTTTAGCTTTAACTTCGGGTTCTACACCTGCTGAGCACCAACAGATTATTTCAGATGGAAAATTAAGGAAGAAAAGAATCTAGCACGAAACAGGGGGAGGTGTCCAGTGTCTCTAGTGTCTATAGGAATAAAACTGAAACTATTATTGCTCATCTTACGCATACTAGAACATGTTGTTGTCATGTTACTCAGCTGTCCTGTAACATTGATGATTTCACCATTTGCCATTTCAAGTAGATGTGCTATAGCCTATAAACTATTTCACTGACTCAGTTTCCTCCTTTCTCTTTTCTTTAACAACCACACCCTCTGATAGTCTTAGAAAAGATAATAGTGATGACAACCATGACCAAAAATATCTTTAATGGTTTATCTCTCCTCATGCTCAGTACTAGACCTACTGATCTGTGTCATTGTGCTTAAATATAGATATTAAGATCTGATAAAAGTTCTGTTTGTGTCAACCTGGGACGCTCTCATGCAAATATGAACTCTCTAAGGTTCTGAGCACAAATGAAAGCTCTTTGCAGAAAATGAATGTACATCGGATCAGTTTTTAAAAGGCTTGATACTGCGTTTGCACTGGAAATGAACTTTTTTTGGTAGTTTTTTAGTAAATTTCTTTCTTCTACGATATTGTTTTTTACAGCAGTGACACAGACAGATCTGTACTGAGCTTTGGGATTGCAGGCTAGAGATGTTTTTGTACATTTACTCAGTTTCATGGGACATGACATGCAAATATGTGCAACATGGGACACAGTTGAAGACTGAACTACTGAGAATTACTGCACTGGTGTGAATACAAAGGGAAATTTTGCAGTTTGGTCAAAAAAAAAAAGTCTTATGAATTTGATACAGGAGAGACCATATGGAGGATATCACACTGTTAAAACTAATATTTTTGTGATTCTCTGACAGCCACACAAAGACACGGTACATGATAGCTGTTTGTTTTTCACAGTGTTTGCCTTATGTTGTGCTTTCTTTCTAAATCTGAAACATCTCTGTGTTTGCCGCAGTCAGCTATGCTTTCAAATTAAAAAGACAACTCCCTCACTTTGCTGTCAAGGACTGCTCCGCTGTGCTTTCTGCTCTTGGATGACTCATAAAATCTGTTGGCACCTTCTTGTACTGTATCTAATACTCTGCAACTTTCATCCCCATTAATAATGGAAACATAGAAAATGCATTTCGGTTTCACTCGCGCTCATGTCAAGAGTCAAACCTGAATGTTAGTCATCTCATGTGATTGCTACAAGTTAGCTGGCTAACACGACCTGTTACAGAAACAATGTTATGTACAGTGATGAAAATGTGTTGAGCATTTAGCTTGACTGGACTCATGAAGGTATTATAAATTTACTGTAATAATTCGAGCTTACAGTGAAACTTCCTGTTGCTAGTTGAGCTTTTTTTTTTTCTTCAATACAAAATGCCTTTGCTCTCTTTTTTCTAGTCTGTGGTTGATTTTATTAAATTATTGTGTGGAGTATTTTGTCTGAGCCTCATTCACTGTTCTCACTAATAATCTGTAAGACCCCCCCCCCCAAAAAAAAATGGCCCAATGCAGTTGATTACAGTGAAAACTGTAGTTGCATCACAAAGCCATTAGAGAAAGTTCTTAGACAGTTCTTAGATGGATGTTACAAAAAGGTTTTAACAAGGATTCAACCAGATGTTAAACACACTTGCATCTGCATTACTGTGGGACAGGCAACTGAAAGATGTTATTTTGAAAGTATCTTTTGACTGCTCTATACTGAAGAAACCGACCTTGTTTCTCCTCAGTGGTGTTACGACGTGCAACAAAGAAGGCTTCTCTGTATCTTTTGAAGAGTAACCATGACATTTGATCATATAAAGCAGGAATGAAAAATGGAGTGTGGCTGTGATGGGCACAGGTTAACCTACAGTCAATGAAAGCAGATTCACTACCTCTTACAAAAAAAAATATATATATATATAAAATGTTCATAACAGAACACTTGACATTTGTGTATGGGAATCTGTTAATGGATTCATTGTTAACCTGCCTCTTGTCTATGCATGCCCAGGGCATCAATAGTCTGACAGTTTGCTTGACAATCTAATATTGCTATACAAGTACATTGGGAAAAGTCAGGCATTATATTAATTCTGCAAGGGTTGTTCTATTGAGCTCTGGTTCTTTATAGCGCTTTGTATCTGTTCAAGATGTTCTGCCCTTAAAAGAAACTGACACTACAGCCCTGTTTTGTGACAGAACAACCAGAATAATAGCTCCTACTTTATCCCTTGATTTCTTTGTTTTTCAGCTCTGGACTATGATGGCTCTAAACTACTTTTGAAGTTTTAACCTGCACACTGATTCATTCTTTCCTTCCTTCATATTGCCTAATCCAGCAGTTCCAAACCTTTTCCAACTCATGGTCCACTTGAAAATATCAAAAAATGTTAGCAGACCACCACATTCAACGCCATAACAATCCGGAGGCCAAATAATGCCTTCTCAGAGCACTTTTTATGTTAATGATAACAATTGAACATTCAGGATTGAACTGAAAGCAGGTGAAGCTCAATTTTTGTTTTTTCTGTTTGATGAGGGAGAGATCACTTGTCAATTCACCATCTTGACTCTCTTTCTTTTTAATTCTTCCCGTTGCTAACCTGCTATCCATTTTCTTCAGTTTTTGTCATGCATGTAATCTTTCAACATGCAATCAAACTGAGTTAGCAATGAAATATACCATGGGGTCTGGGGGCAAAGTGGTCCGGTTTACGACAGCATAAAAGTTCCTATCATGGGCTTATCACAGTGAAAATTATTATCATTATTATAATCACATAATTTCATCAAAATGGCACTCTGTTGCAGATGATTTGTCGGCCCACTAGTGCGTGAAGTATTCATATTGTATCTTCTATGGTTCCAATTGGGTTCACTGGCGTTTTCATGTGTTATTATTTTGTCAACATTCACTACAAACCACTACAGCTCTGGTAAACACCTAAACCTTTGCATTAAACTGCAATTAGACAATAAGTATTACTGTGGTACAGTAAGCAGTACCAGTGGTGGATAATATGGACAACCCTAATATCACAATAATTATCACAGTGAATCATCTGTGTTCAAGTATGGTGTGACAAACTTTTTTTTTTTGCCAAAAAAGCTTTAGATTTTGACTCATACTGGCCGGCATACTCCACATACATATTAAATGAGCTGTGTGAAACAAGGGTTTCAAGTGGTTTAGTGTGACATTTTAGTGCAAGCTGACAGGTCAGCGCTGGTCTCTGTCTAACCTCCCATTGTGAACTTGCTGTGTTCACGCCGAGCACAGCGCTGGACTGTTGAAGTGGATTAAGTGATCTAAGTGAGGGCTGTGGAGGAGGACGCTCCACCATTACAGTGAATGATACTCCTGTTACAGCTCTCCAACCAGCACTTCAAACAGCCAAAAGTGGGAAAGGTGGGGATGCAATGTGGGAATGAGCCACCCTACTTCAACATTTTATATTAAGAGCACTTGCAGCTTGCAAATTGCCCACTTTCCTGACAGACATAGAAGCTGGATTAAACAAACAGGCCACACAATAGCAAGATGGCGTTAGCTTGCATGTGTTGCATCGCGTTGCTGATATATTCGGCTCCTGAAGCTGAAAAGATAGCACAAATTTTCTTACTCACACATTTGGATGTTTGTGGCCACCACTGTCATATTTATCGTCCTTCCAAAAACCTTTGTGACCGTATTAACGACCTCACAGTCTGCTGGCATAATGTTTGCCAAGTGCCACTTTACAGAGCCAATACAATACTCTACTAACTTCAGAGCACCGTCAGACTCGCTCTTAATTAATTCACTGGGATAGAGCTGTGACAGCACACTGTGGGAGAGAATTATAAATGCAACAGAGTGCATGTTTACTGCAGTTTAAAACTAAGTATTTGAAGTCCTCCTTTGGAGCACAGCACTACAAAGGCACTGAAGAGTCTGTGATGTGCTTAAGCATTGTGGTTCTTTGAGCCAAATGCTAACATCAGCATGCTGAGATGCTTACATGTAATCATGCAGGTTATTACAATCACCATCTTAGCTTAGCAAGTTAGCATGCCAAAAATTTACAAACTAAACACACAGTAGGGATGAGGCTGATGGGAATGTTATTAGTTTTTCAGGTCAAAAACCAAAGTACTGTTCAGAATGAAAAGAACGTATGAACAAAATTTCATGTCAGTCCATTCAATAGGTGATGAAACATGTCATTCAAGACCACGAGTCAACCTCACGGTGGCACTGCAGGAAAAGTCAGGGGATCACTAAAGGCAGTGCTCTTCCTCCTTTGGGAATCAAGAATATCTGTAAAAAATTTGATGACAATCCATCAGTTGTTGCAATACTTCAGTTTAGACCACTGCTAGACAGCCAGAGCTCACATAGGGTGCTGCAGGAATGAATCCTAAAACACAGACATTAATTAGCATGTTTGCACTTCTGGTTCCCTCGACCCAAAGTACATACGTTTTTTGACTCTTTTTTGTTAGAGGGCTGAAATGAGGTCTGTAGTTAACACAAGCACAAAATGTTTTATTCTATGACATAATATGTCAGTAAATAAATGAGACTACAGAGGGTGTCAGGGATGTTAAAGGTCATGACACCGAGCATGAAAACTGATCTACTCCAGTCTGCTTTGACAGCCTCGTTGTGTTTATACACGCACTTCTGCAAACTATTACTAACCCTGTAAGTTGAAAGGCTTTGTATAGAAGGGGTAAGTGCATTAAATCAAACTACAAGTTGGAGGCGTAGTTGTGGTTATGTTTATGTCATGCAAAGGTGGTGTAGCCTAACACTACCACCTAAGATGTTTGTAGCCTAACATTAGCTTTTTACTTCTGGTGATTGTATTTAGGCTTCAAAAATCATTAAAGTGGTGTTTATCTGTGAAGATTATCCCACTGAACAAAATGTGTAAGTACCATAAACTTTTGTTTGTTGCACAACTTATTTTCTACAGTTATCCAAAAGCCCATTAGCTTTTTGCAAAGGGAATCAGAGTGATGCTAAGGTTGGCCCTAAAAAATTACGTCATCCCTCTGGCACTCTATAGCTTAAAAACAAAGAACATGAGGCCCTTCTTAATAAATCATTGCAAGACCTTAATTAAATCTGACTTAAGTGAGAGCTAATCAGAAAAATAAACCATAAATTAAGCATCCAAATAAACCGTATAAGATTATATTTCATCACCAATTATTGCTCAGTCCAATGTATTTCTGCTCCGAACGCTACATCATCAGGACTTTCTTGCCCTCTGAGGACAGATTAAACTGCTCTATGAAAGTGCTCTTTCTCCTGGCACAGCACCAGTCCTGGTTGCTAGGAGATTTTTTTTTTTTTTTTTTTCAGCAAAACCTCAATACCTGATGAGAGGAATTGGGAGGTTAGTGAACAACACCATTCCTTTCCAGTGGCAGTATTGTACTTTGATCATAAAACCTCAACTGAACTTAAAAATCAAAGGTCATTCTTTTGATGTGATACACACAGAATCCCAGGAGACAGCAGTGGAGATTCTGCTGTGTATCTCTGGTCTTTTATCCTCCCAGAAGACACATTCTGCACAAAAGGGACAATTACCCCTGG
This sequence comes from Trachinotus anak, assembly GCF_046630095.1. NCBI lineage: Eukaryota > Metazoa > Chordata > Actinopteri > Carangiformes > Carangidae > Trachinotus > Trachinotus anak. The sequence continues at coordinate 21,297,287 of NW_027273859.1, read as the reverse complement.
AAATGCCAGGATTTATTCAATTAAATTATGAACACTGATGAATTCTACAACATCTGGCCACTAGTAATGTGAAGCTTTTAAGCTGTATTAATCTTAGATATTAGCTGTGAACAAGGCAATTTAATAATTCCTGGCAGGCACAAAACATTACTTTATAAGCCAGAATCAGAGACACTCTACTCTGAGATGGCAATAAAGTAATAGTAACCTGAGCCTAACATGAAAGAACAAGCTTTTACCAAACTTTCTCCAGACTAACAGCAAATAAACAAACAACTAACGAGCAAGACAATAACTCAGTGTGGCATTTTATATAGCATGGCATTATCAGAGTGCAAGCATTTCTGCCCGCTTACTCACATCAAGGATGAAAGTTCATTTCTGGCAGTTTCTGGACAAAAAATACAAAGATAAATAAAAATGATTATTCCATTGCAGGAAGAATGTGCCTTAGTGCATGAATAGAGATTTGTTATTTTGGTATTTGGAGGGGCAGGTTATGCTATGTATTGAGGATTAATTTGGTGTATTTTTAATATCACAGCTTTAAGGCTCACAGTGATCTCAGTTATGGCCTTGTGTTAAATTTGAACTCACTCACATCTGTCCTTGTCCTGTCTGACTTACTAATTTCCATCTCCGCCCATTTTTCACCTTGCCAGTCCCATCACAGCTGTGAAAGAGATTGGATGAGTGTACATAGTAGGGAGCACGTCCATCAGCTTATCTGGTAAAGTTACTTTGACAGTGATCCTGTAATGAGATGAAAGATTTGTAAGGAGCTTCATACATTTAGATGATTCAAAGGGACATTTCTCGCAACAACTGATGCTGCTAACAATTTCCTGCCCTGTTACAGGGAGGACCGATGATTAATTCATGCCTCTGCCGTCTTAATGAGGTTGTACCCGTTGGTGGGTGGGAGGGGGAGCGCACACTCCGCAGCGCTTTGATATCCTACATTCAAGGCTGTGTCACCCATTAATGACTTCTTTGAGCTGTGAAACGAGCATCATTATCTCTTTCCAAAAAGGGTAGGATGAGAGATTTCAGCTCAGCTTGTATAAAGACAGGGAAGAATCAGTCAGTGTCTGTGTGTGTGTGTGTGTGTGTGTGTGTGTGTGTGTGTGTGTGTGTGTGTGTGTGGGGGGGGGGGGGGGGGGGGGGTGACAGTTGAGCAGTGCCTTGCCATCTGATGGAAGGATGGAAGAAACTGTTTTTTTGTTTTCAACAATTAAACCTAAACAGCAATTAATGCTGGTAAAACACATTTCAGTAGATGAAACTAAATAGGTATCAACAGTAAAACCTGAAAGTATTGTCTCTTGATTTTTTTCATTTTTTAAGTGGGTTCAAGGGCTGCTCCACTGATGTTCTTGCAAGAGACGACTAAAAGCTGAATGGTCAAAACTGATGCAGCAGAGGTTGAGATATCCCGACTTAGTTAAATTCCTTGTATGTGAAAACATACTTGGCAATAAAACTGATTCTGATTCTGATTCTGATTCTGATTCTGATTCTGATTCTGATTCTGATTTGCATAACACCAAATCAAAACATACATTATCTGTTTACAGGGTAAGTACAATAAACAGAAACCCAACAGTGTTCACAATAAGGAAGCACTTGAAGACAGCGGAGAGGAAAAACTCCCTTTCAACAGGAAGAAAACAACAGAACCAGACTCAGGGTGGACGGCCGACTGGCTCGAACGGTTGAGTTGAGTGTTGTAGCGGCGGATCTGGATCAGAGATTCAGAGAGAGATTCCTGCAGAATGAGGAGAGAGAGAGAGAGAGAGAGGGGTGAAGCACAAACTACAGGAGAGAGAAAGTACTGTGCCAAGTTAATGGCATGCAGTGGTATGATATAAATGCATGGGGAGAGAGAAAGCGAGAGAGAGATGGAGAGCCTATAGTAGCATAACAAAGGGATGGTTCAGCACTAACCTGAGCCAACCCTAACCATAATCTTTACCAAAGAGGAAAGTTTAAAGCTTAATCTTAAATGTAGAGAGGGTGTCCGCCTCCTGAATTCAACTGGGAGCTGGTTCCACAGGAGAGGAGTCTGGGAGTTAAGGGCTCTACGTCTCAGAAAAGCCAGACCAGTATTGACTCTGCTCTTATCTCCTTCTTTGTCTGAGGCCTTTTCAGCCGAAGCTTTTGGTTTCCTTCAGTGGAGGAAATTCTGGAAGTTTGCTTCACCTGAACACTGTGTACTGCAATCAGTCTTCTCGCTTTGTTTATAAACCTAGGGAGGGCCAACAGTTTTTTTAAGGGGGGGACCATGGAGGGACCAAAACAAAGAACTGAGAAGCAGGGATTACAACACACAAACTTGAATTCTTCTTAAAATTACTGCTGGGTGTTGTTGGAAATGTTTTGATACGGTGCAGATACAATAGCAGAGTTTGGGAACTGATACTAAAACATTAGTTTTTTTCACTTTCAGAAATGTAAATGTATTAAATATAATGATATAAATATAAAAAAAAAATACAATGGCATAGTGTTTGTAAAGCTTCTTGACACTGAATGATTTTTCCAAGGACTTGCCCGACCCTGTAGTTTTCCATAGATTTCATCACCAAAGGATGTCTTGTTCTTTCTTCCTTTCTTTTACATCCAACCCATGTGTGCGCTTCAACCACTTTCCTGCACTCAACTCCTAGTCATCAAAATATTGTATTAAATTTTTTTTTCTTTTTTTTTTTTTACTTTTAAGAGGCTTTTCATGCCTCTACATCTATTCTGTCACTTCACCGCTGCGGCAGTGAGAAGGGTTCAATGGTCACAGCAAAGTAGAGAGAGCTGGACGAGTGAGAGGGTTTAAGTTCACACAGAGAGTGGAGGATTGTATATTTCCTAAGAAAACAGGAGCAGCCATTTGAGTGGAGGTCATGGACATTTCTATGCATGCTGACAGAATAGGTGGAAGCGTTGGAGGAGAAAGGCCTCTTAAAGCTAAATGAACTAAAAGCTCTTGGTTTGAATGCTCTTCAGCATATACTCTGCCAAATGTACTCTACCTCGAATAAAGCACTCGGGTCAGAAAGGATGTTTTTTGAAGCTTTTAGGCTAACTCTGATTCCCACTTAAAACCAACTTTAGTTCCCATTTCTAAGCGGGATGAGGCCTTTTCTCTGCGTCCGTTTCAGTGTTAATCTAGCATGTTTCAGTCTACACATGAGATTGAGATATTTGTGAATAAATGGATTTGTCTGAGGATTGCTTTGCTATCAACTAGAAATCCCCATGTGCAGAATATTTTTCGAAAATCACAGTTTATCGTGTGCATTTCTTTTATTTTACTTTTCAGTTGCATTCTGACTGTTTGATGCCTTCAACAAAGAGCTCTCAGTACAGTATTATAACATTTAAAATGGATTGCTCAAAATCTAGCTAGTGAGAATTAAACTTGGATGAACTGTATGGTGGCTCACAGACACGCACAGAATTTAAGGTGTAATGCTTTTCAAATCCACATGGTGGCGGCTTGGACGTGCACAATGGTTCCCTACTTTTCAACTTTGCCTTCACATCAAGCGGTTTAAAATGTTAAGGCTTTAAAAACAAGATCTTAGTTTTACTTGTTCAGTTAATTCATGATTGATCATATATACCAGTCTAGACTGACATACAGTGTGTATAAATGTATATGTATGTGTGTGTCTGTGTGTGTGTATATATATATATATATATATATAAATATATATTTAAAAAAAAAATATATATATATATAAATATAAATATATATATATATATATATATATATATATATATATACACACACACACACACATAGTTTTATATAGTTTTATATATGTTTGTATGTATTTTTTGTATGTATGTATTTTTTCCCAAAACAAACAATGGGAATGTTAATTCTTAACCTTGGGGATAGTAGATTGATGAAATAATTTCAATTCAAGAACAATTTACTACTCCAGAGCTTTCAAACACAAATTATGGTCTTCATTAATGGACTGTGGTTGAAAGCTCCAAAAGAAGGCGTAGCACTTAGATCTTGAGTTCAGATACAGTACTGGGCAAAAGTTTTAAGCATTTTAGATGTTTACACTCTCATCCATCATGCAAAACCACCAGAGAGGGATCTGATGGGTCCCAAATCCATTCTGCAGCAGGAGAATGACACCAAACATACAACCTGAGTAATAATGAGCTCTCTTCAATGACAAGAACAGCAAATAGTCCTGCAACAGATTGTAAATCCCCACAGAGCCCTGATCTCAACATCATGGAGTCATGGGATTACTTGAAAAGACAGAAGACACTCAACCTGAATCCACAGAAAAACTGAGTGCAAGTGTACCCAGGAGAACCGGTATGGTTCTAAAGGAATATGGTGGTCAGAAAATTGATTGATTTGGATTATTGTTTTTTCTATTTGCCAAAGTTTTAAAGTTAATAGATAAAAGTATTAGTATTCATTTCATTATTTTTGAAAGCATCTTCACTTTACTTGTAGTGTGCTGTTGACTTAATTTAATCGTGTTTCAACTAATCTATTACTTCTGTGCATTTTCAAATAAATAATTTATTGAAATGTTGGATTTTTATTAAGTCTTGAGTAAATCTTAGCCCATAACAATGCAGCTTCTAAAAATGTTCAGCAATCTGAAAAGATGTTTTGTGCCTGTACGCTGTTCAAGTTAACAGTAGGTGGCGACATGGAAGTTCAGTCCTACCAACATTAACCGTAGAAGAAGTTTACTGCTAGGTTAGCTAGCAAGCTAGCAGCTGCAAATTTCACGTTTAGACAGACGTAAGCATCAAAATGCTTCTACAAACAGTCAGACCGTGGTTGCTTCGTTGCCGGAGTTTACCTTCGGCTTGCACAAGACCTTACTACGCAGATAAAGTCGCTCGACTCGGCTCTCAGCCGGATAAACAGTCTTCTGAATATCAGGTAGGTTAGCCTGCAGCTAATGTCAGTTAGCCAAACTGCAACGTTACAAATGTACTCGGTGCTAATGTCAACGTTAAGTGTTCAATTGTAGCTGCTCAACTAGGTGAGGTGTTGATTTCACACTCTCCTGACAGGTAAGTATCATATCACGTTAAGGTCAGTTAATGTCGACAAGCATTAAGGCTACAGTTTACTTTGTCCCTCAACCTCTCTGGAGCTAATTCTCGCCAGTCAAGTGGCTACAAGAGGTCAAACCCGAGCTTTCACTGGGCTCTGTCAAGGTCCTGACAACATCTCGCAGTGTGGTCCGCTGTGTTTCTGCTGTTCACGGTTCCTCCTGCCAGTACCTCTCAGCAGGGGGACACAGCCTGTGCTCCACATGAGATTTTTCATAACTGCGGCTACACTGCACTGAAGGCCACAAGTTTCATTTGGGCTTGACCCAATGAATTAATGCTGTTTTCCAGAGGACTTTTACTGCCCTCTCTCATAAGCTCAATAAACAATGGCTAAATGTCATTTGAACTTAACAACATTTTCTCACCATCCAGACAGGGTGAAACCATTTGTTCGCACAGTCTAGAAAGCAATTCATTGTTTTTTTTTTCTTCTTTTTTTATGTAAATGGAGAATGTATATATGGAGAATACATTCATTCATTAAGACAGAGGGAATATCTATTTGTTAAAACAGTTCATTAACATTTTAAGACTATTTTATCTCTTTGCTGCAAGGGTTGTATTTCCTTCTTTTCACTTAAAACTAGAAGGGCATTGAGGGAGCATAAACCCAAGCCAAGGCCAGTGTCAAACAACAAACACCAAACTTAAGAGAAAAATATTCAAATTCATGGTAAATTATCTGGATCTGCCCCAAAATCTAGTTCAGTGCTAATTGGTTCAGAACAAGGTGAGTATGAGTAATCCTTCTGATAGATTAAAAAAAAGTGAAATTCATAGGGGCAAAATCTTCCATAAACAACGCCTGTTGTTTAACTGTAACTTCAGATGATAACGACTAGTTCAGTGAGATTTATTTTATTTTTATTTGTATTTATTTACTTGGAGGTTTTAATACATAAGAGTCTTAGAATTAAATCATAATTTAATCATTTGAATCATAATTAATGTAACTATGGTACATTGTGTCCTCATTCGTTCACCAGCAACCAGTTCATCCTCATTGATGCAACACCAAAAGATATCCCTGGATGGCACTACAGACACATTTTCTGTGTTTGCACCTTGGAGACAGACTTGTTTAAAATTACACCAGCATAAACAACACGTCTATTATGTGATTGTGTCTCTCATTAAGTCAATGTTATTGCAGCCTTTTTCACGACCTTTTCCTCTTTACAAATGCAATTAGATGACAGTGAGTGTTGAGAGGTTAGTAAGCTCCTCTGTTGCTGAATGATCAAACAGCTGACCTTAACACTTCAGTTAGTTCTATAATCATAACCTTTCCTATTTTCCAATGTGAAACAGTCTCAGATGAGGTTTGGGTGTTGATGCTAGCTAACAGGGGTGTTTTCAGTGAAAGGCACTGGTCTTATATATTATTTTCTTTATCATTGTAGTTAATGAGTAAGTGGTTGCCTTATTTGTATTTGAGGGAACTGATTATGTGGTAGGTTACTGGTGTTTTGATTAGATTGTGAATTAATGATATGCTTCTTTCATAACACATAAATACATAAGTGTTTTGGAAATCTCCCTCTGTTTTATTTATTGATTTATTGATGTCATCAGTAGAAGTCCTATATAATGACAAACAGAACAAATATCTATGTATTGGTCTTGTTTTTCAGGAGAATTATGAGCGAATGCAGGTTCTTGTTGATGAACTAAAAAGCCGGACAGAGAAGATTAAATTGGGTAGGTGTGAGCACATGATGGAGTATACACGACACCAACTTAAATTTATCATGTTGTGTTTTAATTCCAACTACACAAATTAGTGTCAGAGTTCAGGCAATGTGGTTAATGAAATTGTTGAAAAACCACATTTACTTAATCTTATCTGTTCTAGTAAAGCTGCTTGGTGTTCAGCAGTAGATATTATGCTCTTATACTGTGTGAACATTTTTGTTGACTGTGGATATTTTATTGCTGTTAATGCATATAACTGTGAGTACATTACAGTATATAAGAGTGTAAAGTAGTGCATACATACTTAATGTTAAACTTAATGTAATTGTGTAGGGTATAGGTTTGTTGTTTGGGTAAGGAACACATGCTAATCAGTTGAAAATCAACACCGGACTATTCAAAGTTTTGCCAAATTGTTATTTATTTTTATTGATTCAGGTGGGGGAGAAAAAGCCAGAAGACTTCATACTTCTCGTGGGAAGCTCCTGCCCAGAGAGCGTATAGACAGACTCCTGGATCCAGGGTAGTACATCTACTTCTATCTTTAGTTTTGACAGATTCAAAATTCATGGTTGAGTCATACCTAGAAACCAGATACATCCAATTTGTAGTGCTCTGGTTTGATATCATTACACAAACCATAGTGCAGGTAGTACAAATGTCTGATGCTGTGCACACTTGCCTGTAGACTGAGAACAGGTAAAGGAGGATCGCATTGCTGTCATATTACTGTTTACTGTAGACCTCAAAAATAATCCATCATCACTACAGTTATCAAACTTTCATGCTTAAGCACATCTAGAGTAAAGGTGTTATTTTAAATTGCATGCCTGTATATTTCTCCTCTGCATTTTAAAATGAACTGAATTACATGAGTTTTTTCTTGCAGGACCCCTTTTTTGGAATTCTCCCAGTTTGCAGCACATGAGTTGTATGGAAAAGAGGAAGTCCCAGCAGGCGGTATAATTACAGGGATTGGGAGGGTTTCAGGGTAAGCACTCTGTAAATCCTTTTTTTTACCTGTTATTACCTGTTAATCTACGTGAACTGTAATTTTACACAAAATATTGTGAGGGTGTTTAAATGAATGAAAAAAGTAACGCCTGCACACTTACCCCAAGCACTGTGAAAGTATTGTAAAAGTCAATGTTTTAATCTCAGTTGGATCTTTGTCTTTTGATCTGACAAAGATCAAACTTTGATGAAAACTTTATCTTTTTTAAGTAGGTGTTACTTTTATGTTACCTGTTAATCTACCACAGTGTGAGATTTTAATCTTGATTTGATTAGAACAAATATTTCTGCTAAAACAGACTACAAAATAAAACTACAATATAAGCTGCTCTCTCTGCCTCTAAATCCATAAAAAAGAGCCTGAACTGGCTGCAAAATACTAAAATTTATGATAATCGGGTGTTATTTAATCTTTGTAACCTGTAATTGGCTTTTTGTATAATTTCCAGTGAATTTTCCACTTCAGTACTCAAGGTGCACCAGTCAAATTTAAGCGTGTTTTATTTTTCCTAGGGTGGAATGTGTTGTTGTTGCAAATGATGCCACAGTCAAAGGAGGAACATACTATCCAATTACAGTGAAGAAGCACCTTCGTGCGCAAGAAATAGCCCAACAGAACCACCTGCCATGCATTTACTTAGGTGAGTATTTCTACATTTGCAAGGGTTTGGTAAAACAACGAACAGTTCTTCACCACCACAATTAAATGTGTAAATAAAAAAGTCATGCTGGCGCTAAAGATACATACTGTATACACATATATAATAGTTATTTTTGTTAGTGTGTAGACTTGGAAAATTCCAGAAGCCCCTGGTTGTATGTTGCAGGCTGAAGTTCATATAAGGGAAGATAAAGTGTCTATAATATAGCCAGGGGCCAAATGTTAATATTAATCAGTGAGTTGTCTAAATACCCTGACGCTCTTGTCTACTTCAGTGGACTCTGGAGGAGCCAATCTGCCGAGACAGGCTGATGTCTTTCCGGATAGGGATCATTTTGGACGCATCTTCTACAACCAGGCCAGGCTGTCTTCAGAGGGAATAGCACAGGTGATGCTTATGTTCTCATTGCATTTCATGTGTTGATCACATAACACACTTACAGCAGCATGATGGGAATTTAAACTCCTTGGCTTCATAAATCGCTTGTCTCCTCTTGGTTTTTTCCACTCCAGCCTGTTGTTGTTATCTTGGGTAGTATATTTGTTCTATTTTAAAAATCTTGCTTTGGTTCACACACCAGTTCTTTGGAACGGAAAGCATCATCTAGAAAAATTATAGAGAGCAGAGATGGTAAATTTAAATGCACTCCACTGTTGTAGGTTATTCATCTTTCATTGTCTGTGGGCAACTAAAATCCATCTTGCTGATGACTACAGAGGAAGAGACATTCTTGTGTTCGGAAGCAAAACAAAAACAAGGCTGTCGGGGTGAGAGCGGATGAATGCACTTGGTGCTAGAGAGAAGTCAGCCCTCACATCTCTCCAGTCAACCCAGGAGTTATAAACACAGCAGAGTATACTCGCACAACTTTACCAAACAGAATGCCCATTAATTTATGATAATACTATCTCTCCAGGTGATTAACATTTTTTTGCTGTTCAAGGATTTTCATTCTGTGGCATCTGTTCTTTTTTCTTAAGTTTTTTTCCAGCCAGACATATTTAGAGTTACTGCCAGGTTTACCACTATTTTGGCTATTGCCCATAACATTCTTAGTAATGGGATTGCCAATTCAAATCTTCACTGAAAGGGGCTCATAAGAAAAGAGATCCTTCTGGTTTAGTCAAATGTAAAGCTGCAAACTCCTGAAGCTAAGTTGTCCTTAGAGTAAACGGATTTCATAATCGTTGTTGCACTGGTATTGCACTAATCTGGTATCAGAGCTTTCATTGTCTTGCCAGTGCGGTATGTCCATTTTTAATGTTGTATATGTTTTTATTTTATTCCATTATTTTGTTCTTTCAGGTAGCTGTTGTGATGGGCTCCTGCACTGCTGGAGGAGCATATGTCCCAGCAATGGCAGATGAAAGCATCATTGTGCGGAAGCAAGGAACCATCTTCCTTGGAGGACCTCCACTGGTTAGCTCATTTTTCAATAATAATTAGTTAGGTAAGGATAAGGTGAAGTTTAGAGAGTCATTTTGAGAGATAGGTGGTTCATATACCAGGCTACCAGGCTGCCAGGCTTTACTGCAGGGATATGTTGTTGTTTCAGCTTTGTTGAAAATCTCTGTGCCTCGGTCTTGACAGGTCAAAGCTGCCACCGGAGAAGAGGTTTCTGCAGAGGACCTTGGTGGTGCTGATCTTCACTGCAAGTATGAAATGAACAGCATCTTACATGACATGACATGTGTGGGATTGTGAGACCACATTTCTGTTTTTAAGAAAGTGACTGCGACTCCACCACTTAAATCAAGGCCCTTTATTGTCTTTTTTCTTATTTTACAAATATTTTCCGTTGCTGCTAATTACAAACTACATTGACACAGAGTGTAGGTTGCATTTTATAAAGTCACTAGTGAGGGTTGCTTCAGGCATTAGAATGTGTGCATCGCCACTTCATTTCTTTTGCATTGGTGATTAATTTTAAATAATGATGTATGTGTTGTAATAATTTCACAGTGATTGATTTGTTGCTTGTTTTACAGAAAATCTGGTGTGACGGACCACTATGCTTTAGACGATAATCACGCGCTTCATTTGGCAAGAAAGGTAGTGCGAAGCCTCAACTACAGGAAAAATATTGAGGTCAGTCTGGTAATTATAATCATTAACAGTCGCATTTTATGATTCATTACTTATCATCTTTGTACTTTCTGTTGACATTGAGCCTGTTTTTATATTTTTCAGGTCACCACAGAACCGACTGAAGCCCCTCTCTACCCTGTAGATGAACTCTATGGCATTGTTGGCGATAACCTGAAACGCAACTTTGATGTCAGAGAGGTATGTGTCCACTTTCCTACATTTCTTTAGAAGAAGAAAGGCTGTAGGCTGTACTTTGAGAAGACACTTTTTTTTCTCAAACAGACTGGGTATAAACATGGGACATGACTGGACCATGTATGTATGCTAACCGGGGACTTAGGCTGCACCTCTTGTTATGGGCAGCCTGCAGAGACACTCTGGTTTCCCAGCTGCTCGGGAACTGCAGGGAAGCACAGCCTCGCCTTGCCTCCATTATCGGCAAATAAAGTACTTTCCTTACATGTATAATTGTTACTAAAGGAGGCTGAGGAATAATCAGACATAAGACACACCGAGCAGAGAGAGCAGGAGAGAAGGAGGGAGAGAGAGAAGTCATTAGTAACAGCTAAAGAAACAAGCAGATTTGAATAACATGTGAACAAAAGAAACACCAGCAACTGGAAATGAGACAATGCACTTCCTGCAGCACAGCAATAAAAGCTCTGTTTCTGTCCACTGAAACGCTACAGGGCTTTAAATCTGTAATGATTACTGAAAGCATTGAGTATGTATTAACACATAATACAGTAACTTTAACAGAGCAAATGGGAGCGACTGAAAACGAGGCTTTGTATCAAACTGCAGCAAGAACAGTTCTACATATCAAGGGAGGTTACACATAACCGGCCTCTAACAAAAGTTAGGTTCTGGAGTTTGAAGTCAATAAAGGCTAAACTATTGTGGATCCCAGACGGAGGCTGTGTGAGGGACAAAATAAGAAAGATAGTCTGTCTCGGGGTGCCCCGGGGGGCACGGGTTTGAGTCAGACCTGTGGCCCTTTGCTGCGTGTCATCTCCTCTCTCTCTCTCCCCAACTATGACTTTAATAAAGGCAAAAGCCTCAAAAAATAACCTCAAAAAAAGAAAGATAATCTGTCTCTCCTAACTTTCTCTCTGATCGATAATTTTTTAAGTAAATACGGCTGAAATCACAGCTCACGTGTTTGGTGATTTTATCAGACGACTTCACAGTTATAAAATAAGGATTTGACCATAGGCATACCAGCCATATACTAGGTCTTGACCTAGAGTTGTTTATGTTTTGTTGGATAGTCACTTTTTAAATGGTGAAACACTTGATAAGCTATTTAACAGTTTAAAATCATTCCTCAGCGTCCCTCAGGCGGTTACTTATATATGACTTTTCTATTTTCTGTTTAACAGAACATTACCATTAATTGAAGTGAGTTCTTAAGAGTTTTTATAGTATCACCATCAGAAACAAGGATTTATAGAACGTATACACAGCATTTTATACGTAAGATTTATGAATGATACAAACAGAAAATATTTAGCTGCGAGATCCTTCTATCAACAGCTGAGTCAATAATGGACGACTGGCATCAGTCACTTAGTTTTGTACTCAATTGGTTTAAAGCCTGTGTCTTTGATTCCTGATGCAGTCCCAGGAGCAAGAATTACTGCTGACTCGAGAGTGGTCAGAGTGTTTGTAGTGTAGTGTAACGGTATTGGCAGTCCATTTAGGATGCAAGGTCAACTGACTGAATTTTTCTATTGTAGTAGCCCTTTCAGCACGGGCTGGCCTTAAATCACTGAAGTGAAATCACTTCAGTAAAACTGTTAAAAAAGTTAAATCTTAGGATTTGTTGGGAATAAAAAAAAATATTGAATGTTGTCAGAACATTCTTTAACATTCTTGTTACAAAATGAAATTTTGTTATCTCTGTTACCATTCCACTTGTTTGACATGACATTACTGGCTTTTCTGACTTGAGCGTTTGTATTTGATTGCAGGTCATTGCCAGAATTGTAGATGGCAGCAAATTTGACGAGTTCAAGGCTTTCTATGGAGACACACTTGTTACAGGTATGTGAAATAGCATTTTTTTTCCATTTCTTCAACACGGAAGTGTATTTTTTGGCCTCTGGAATCTACAAATATCACCATTTGATTTCCAATATGTGCCTCTCCAGGATTTTCAAGAATATTTGGTTACCCTGTCGGAATCATTGGCAACAACGGAGTCTTGTTTTCAGAATCTGCAAAAAAGGTAAATATCCATTGTATCCAAAGACAACTGAAAAGATATAAGTGAATGTTTTCTAAAGAAGAAATATGAATATCCATGATCTGCTCACAGTATCTCCAGAGTATTAGTGTGTTATCTCACAATCAACAAAAAAAGTTCACTTTGTCCAGCAGCGACTGTGTGATTTTGTGAACACAGATGAGCTGTGCATTAGGGCAACACCTGTAAAGTGTAAAAAGTGTCATGGTTATGTTGGATTTTCAAAACAGTCAAGATTTCCTGGCTATGTCTCTGAGAGAGACTTGCTGCTTACAATACTGAATACCAATATTTCTCTCTTGAGGGAGCTTTAGCGTTTGTAGATGCTTTGTCCTGACCCTTCGCTGTCAAGGCGCAGAGTTTCTCTCATACAATAAGCTCTCAAATTGCACTTGTCTGGGGCATCTCATGAGTACACTGATGAATGGCATTGTAATAACATAGCATTAAGAGACCGTGGACAAGGGACAATCATAATTTTCATTTTATATAATTCACTTCATTTGCAAGACCAATCTGCCGTGAACAGAGCTGCACTTTACACAGCCTCAGGAAAGATGAGGAGCTAAATTTGTGATTATAGACTAATAAGTTTTTCAAACACATTTTGAATTAGATTACAAGCTTGGCCTGAAAAAAAGAGGTTTCTTTGATTCATTTTTTTCTGAGGTCTCAATGTGACAGTATGAACATCGGTTATCTCATCATTGTAATTACTGTCGAAAGAGACTGACGCAGTGCTTCAGACAGACACAGATGTGGAACAGACATGCTGAGAGAGTATGTTGAAGAAAAATCAATACAGCACCTGCATTTCGAGATGCGTTTTTGTGACGTGCTGTCATCGCTGAAGACATGCGTGGGCTTCTATTTTGCTAACTGCTGTTAAAAGATTGTCCCAAGGTATCTGTGTTTGTGAAAGGAGGAGGTAACACAGACGATATTAAATTTCTGTTGTTGCGCACACACGTTGGGGAGCAAACTGATGGATCATTTTTCACCAAGTGACAGTTTCTAATAGGCAGCTATCTTTCACATTGTCTCCAACCTCTATTTACACTTTGCAATGCAAGGCAGGCTGCTTCACTGAGAGAAAACCGGTGGAAGTAAAAGCCAAAATGAAGAAAACACCTGAGTAATTCAGTAATACAAAGTATATGGAAATGAGGTGTCTCCACACAGTGCACAGTCTTTTGTGCTTGTTTGCCTGCGCAATAGCTCCTGGCAGCCCTGTGCTGTGCTGTGTGTGTTTCCTTGGCAAGACTGAAGGCTATTCAGCACCTTCATTTCAAAGTAAAATCTTGCAAATACAAAAGCCAGTGTGAAGCCAGATGACCTCCCTCCCTCTCAAGCTGATAAGTTTCTTTCCTGATTGTGGTCCTGTCTCAGATGAAGATGGTGATTAAGGTGAGGCAAACTGATTGAGGGACACACACTTGAAGAATTGTTTATGAACACAAAGAAGTTGTCAGTTTGGTCACCAGATTTGAGCAAATTGATCACTTGGGGAAATTAAGGGTATCACAAAACGTTTTTGTACCCAGCTATTTGTGAAATCACAATCTTAACAAAAAATCCAGGCAGTGTAATTGGCTGTGCATATGGCTTTACACCTCTAGTATCTCGTGCAGTTCAGTGTGTATTCTTATGTTAACTTTATTCTCTACTACATATTTACACGGCTGTTTCTTTCATCAGTTCATTTAAAGTTTATATTCTTGTTATTTATTGTGATACAAGGAAAAATAAATCATTACTATCCTATCATTTAATTTTTAGATGGCTATAGTACATGTCTGTGTTTTTTTAGCTTCATTGAATATTACTTTTCTTTTCAGGGGACGCATTTCATCGAGTTATGTTGCCAACGAAACATTCCCCTTATTTTTCTACAAAACATAACAGGTTAGTGGGAACTCTTCATGTCTGAGGTTTTGTTCTGCTGTGGTGTTTTTATTTTCTCAATTGTTTTATGTGTTACATTTCTTGCTGCACCACAGTCCAGAATGTTTATTAACTTTTATTTATTCAGGTGAATCCCCTTGATAGAAATCTCATTTCAAGAGAGACCTTGAATGTACATAAAAAAAACTATTCAGGAAAAGCTTGTCCAAAAATAATTTACAATATGATTTAAATGACAGAAAATGAAATCACAAAACTGCAGTAAAAATTACACAATAGGAACATTTTAAACATAAAATGTCAAGATTATAAAACACCATTTCACCATTTATGCCATTTAGATGGTGTGTAAAAAATCCTCATCAGTTAAAACAACTACGATCTGTATCGACAAGGTTTAAAATCCTGTTTCTAAAATGTGGATAACTTACAAAACTATCATTTTTTAAATGCTCTTTAGTGTGTCCATGTGTCTGGAGCACTAAATCTAAATGCAGTCTTCCCAATGTAAAACAACAACAAGGATGTTAATGATTATCAAAGGAATTAAATAACAGTGAGAAAGACTGTGTCAGTATTTAGGCTTTTAATGGGATTTGAGGCACCTAATGAACCCAGTATTTAATCTAAGCCTTTAATTGCATAATTTACCATTTATATCATCAGACCATATGACATGATGTACAAATCTTTCTCAACAATCTCTCAGTTTTACTCATTAATTATTTATTTTTAACTCGCTCAGACTTTCTCCCTTGAGAAAACACACACACACACACATACACACACTCAAAGTCAACCAAGTATTTATTTGCAATCTCTGTCTCCATCTCAGGCTTCATGGTGGGTAGAGAGTATGAAGCAGGAGGAATTGCAAAAGATGGAGCCAAGATGGTAACTGCAGTCGCCTGTGCCAATGTACCCAAGATTACTGTTATCATCGGGGGCTCCTACGGTGCAGGAAACTACGGCATGTGCGGCAGAGCCTACAGGTATGAAAAGGTTAATGAGTGTTCTGTGGCAGCACAGGTAACATCAAAAAAAAAGAAGAAAATGGAGGCCTGGCGATGAACTGTTGCCCAGAAACGCTTGTTAGCTGTGTCTGAATTGTTTGTGCATAATTGAAGTGTGAAAAAAGATGCACTGTGCTGTTTGAGTACAAAAGAACATCAGATTCCCGTGGATTTTTACATCTAGGTGGAAGTGACCTTTTCTAACAGCAGGAAAAGAGCCTTTCAGATATGAATCATTTCCATAAAAAATATGTTTAATATTGAAAGCATGCATTTCAGTCAGAATAGTCTGACACTGTCTACCACTCCACTCCTTGCTTTAGATAATGTGCTTCTATAGGAGCAATAAGACGTGGGCTCCTTAACTAGGAGAGAGAGAGTCCTCTACTGATGCCCATAGCATTGTCGGACTCAGGATGGACAGTTAGAGACACAGTATTGGTTTTATTTTCAGGCTCCTCAGGCCCAACAGACACTGCCTGAAATTATGTCTCTTGAGGGAGTTCTTCAGATTTTGTGCAGTTCCCTCTGGATCCAGAAAATGGTTCATACAGCTTTTTTTGTCTGCGTTGTGTGCTTACTCATAACTGTCATCATAAAACACATGGCACATAAAAATGACACATTGTATATTGTGTGAATAGTTTGCTAGTTGAAACTGTCATTAAAGCGAAGGATTGAATTATATTAAACCTTGATCATCAGGCTCACTCAGCTCTTGCTCCTTTTATGTTTTCCATTTATTAAAATACATTTAGAAAAGCAGTGGCAGGCACTCACTGGTGAAAATTTTAAATAAGCACAAATTAATTAACATTTTAGAAAATTGGTTGGACCTTTTGAATTACTCTGGATTACTTTCTCAGCCTCTGAGCTAATAAGTCATGTTTTGCTGTAGCTGTAGGTATTAGATCTTCATTACTGCAGATACATTTTTTGTGGTCTTAGTCATTCATCTGTAGTCTGTCTGGCTAATCTGGTTTAGAAAACATAAGCAAATTGACACTTTCTGTCTCCTCTCGCAGCCCACGATTCTTGTACATGTGGCCAAATTCCCGAATCTCTGTTATGGGCGGTGAGCAGGCAGCCACTGTCCTGGCCACCATCACAAAGGATCAGAGGGCGCGTGAAGGGAAGGAGGTAAGGATTCACATTATTCATCCCATCTACACTTCACTGGATAAGGCTTAAATGAGCTTTGGGGGATTTGGTGCCAGGAGCATAAACATTATGAAAGATACTTTCCTTTCAGTAATGGTTTGACATGGCACTTACTACAAGGTTAAAATTATTATGGTGTGAAGTGATGAATAGTGCAGTCATCAAATAGATGTAATTAAACTGTGTCAGGTATGCTTTTATGGGTGTATTAAGAGTGCATTAATAGTGTAGGAATGACGCCTCATATCAGTGCCTTGATAGCAGATGTTTCAATCAATGTTTAAGATGGTTCAACAATATAAAGCATTGCAATGACTCAAAAGGTGTCAAAAACGAACTATGGGTTAATTCTTTTGTACATTTCATTTCATTTCTTGTCTCCGAAGTTGAACTCTGAACAGTGTTTGTACATGTAGCCAGCAGTACCATTCAAAACAAAACTCATGAAGTCCACAAGTCCCATCACTCATTTCCTTCAGCCAGTACACCTTTATCTTCTGTAATGTGATGTATTTAGGGGTGAAACAGGGCATCATCATGAGAGGGATTTAAATCTAATCCTTCTCATTTGTTTGGATCGTTTAAAAGTGGCCGTCATTAAGTGAATGCAACAGTAAAACATGAAGCTGTAGAGGACCTTCCCACCACTCCTAACTCCTTTACCCACGTTGTTGGATCAGGAGGAGGTGGATGAGGGTGAAATGAATAAAATGGACATTAACTTAACTGTTTTGAAGATGTAAACAAGGTTTCTGTCAGAGACACACCTCTGACCCGTGTCATCACTCTGCCGGTTTCTACAGCCCACAACCTAATGCTGAAGTGTGTCTTTACATGATGGGTAGGGTTAGTTTGTCGACCCAAATCACCTTTGATTGGATAAATTAAATGTAACTGCCCTCTGTTTTTTAGATTAGTCATCAAAACTATTGTAACATTTTAAAAGGAAGAAAAAAGGGATTTTGACTTACTAATACTCAAAAATGATCCTTTTGATGTGCAATATATAATGAGAATAATTCACACAAAGATGCAGGATTAGCACTTGGAAGATGTTTTTATTTCACTGCCTGTAATCAAAGTACAGTTTATAGTCAGTTGCCAGTTAATTTGGTCCTTGTAAGGACCAAACTATTACAGTCTGCAGCTGCAATAAATATCTTCATAGGGTTATAATAATCAGTTTGGAGCTGCAACAATTGTTTGATTAATTGATCAGTCAGTCAGTGAAAATATTCATTTCAGTCATTATTCAAGCAAAATTGCCACATGTTTGCTGGTTATAGCTTCTGAGTTGTCAGGATTTTCTTTGTCATATATGACAGAAAGCTTGACATTGGTGGGTTTCGGGCTGCTGGCTGAATGAAGCACTGTGTCAAAACAGGTTACCTTCGGCTGATGGAGATTTCAATGGGCAGTTTTTGCTATTTTCTGTCATGTCTTTATTAGACAAATGATAAATAAATAAAATGATCAGCAGACCAATGGATGATGAAAATAATCTTTAATTGCTGCCTTAAATCTGTTTTTGCTAAATGATTTCAGAGAGGTGTAGATTCAACTTTAGGCTTATTTTAAAAGATGTAGTTTGTGCTGCTGTTGAATTGTATTGCTTTATATTGAGATATGTTTGTAATATTTTGTTCACACCATTTCTATCAATAAGGGCAGACTTGAGGGTTGAAAAAAACACAGCATTCACTCAACATTTTTCATTACACTCAGTATTTTCACAAAGATCGCCTCATTATTTTCAAGCGAAGGAAGCCAGTCTCCATGACAAATAAATTCACCTTCTTCACTTGTACAAGCTTTAAAAACCAGCAACATTGGCACAAGTCCTTATTGCCCTGTGTTTAAACGGATATGATTGTAAA
Source organism: Trachinotus anak (assembly GCF_046630095.1). Lineage (NCBI taxonomy): Eukaryota > Metazoa > Chordata > Actinopteri > Carangiformes > Carangidae > Trachinotus > Trachinotus anak. Next base: position 21,278,518 of record NW_027273859.1, on the reverse strand, counting down.
CCTTTTTCCTTCGTTCAGTTTAGCCCATCAATCCTCTGTCTTTTACTGATTTATTCACAGTTCACAGCAGAGCAAGAGGCTGCCATGAAGGAACCAATAGTGCGGCGGTTTGAAGAGGAAGGCAGCCCGTACTACTCCAGTGCCAGGTAAGCAACAATACATCCTATTTCATCTCTCAAGCAGTGCGTGCTAAAATGAGGCTCTGACAAGCTGTAACTGTGGAGTCAGTTTGTCATCGCAGTTCTCCAAGCTGGTACCTAGAGATAATGTTCTGTCCTCAGGGGATTGATCATTTTGGGCAGGGGTGGAGTACAAACAGGCCACCAGCATTTGTTTCTAATTTATTTTTAAATCATTTCAATACGTCATGTGGTCTTGCTCGTCCAAGAGCCAAGAAACCACAAGAAAGACTCTTCATGCACAAGAGGTGATGCTGTGGTGCGTTTGAAGTGTTATTTCTTCTCCATTAGATGTCCTGTTGTTTTGTTAATATGAGCCATCTTTCCTTTTCATTAAATCCTGTGGGCTATTTTCATGCTGTATGTGAACAGAGCACATATCAGATGACGGTGTTCTTAACAAGCAGTCATGTGATGGAAAATTGTTTGTACATGTTGCAATCCTGAGAGACAATTCAAGCAATAAAATTAGACAGGTTATGTATTCATCTAATGGGGAAAGTGCCTCAATGTGTTAGAAAAAATGCTGCTGCATGTCTTGACCAGAAAAATCTTGCCCGCATCAGCCAAGACACTCTAAATATGAGCCATAAATGTGACTCTATAAATATAAGCCATTAACACATCTGTTTAAGGATAATACCAACAGGAAATGGTGTTTGATGTCTTTTGCAAAAAGGAAGGATGGAAATAATAATTGAATCTATTGACCAGTAATAGAAAAATTGCTTGCTGGCCATTAGAGCTGGAACAATTAGTCAATGATTCTATTACTTGATCAAAACAAAAAAAAGTCAACTATTTTGATAATTGATTCATTATTTCAGTCATTCTATAAGCAGAAATTTGCTGGTACAAGCTTTTCTTTGCCTGTTATGATAATCAATTAAATATTTTGGGGGGGTTGTAGTCTTGGTTGACAAGAACCAGTATTTTGAAGTTGATACTTTCTGAAATTACAAGGAGCTTATTTCACTTTGACCCTTTTGTAGACTAAATGATTAATCCATTAATCGAGAAAATAATCAGATTAATTGATGTTGAAAATAATTGTCAGCTGCAGCCCTGGTGGCCTTCAATAGAAAAAATTGTGAAATCAAGTAAGCAGGTTGTTGCTTTTTGTTGGTTTATAATACAGTAATTTAGAATAGGATTTCGCTATTTCTTACATTAAAAACTGCAAAAATGGAAAAAAAAAATGCTTGCAAGGTTTACATACAATTAAAATCAATGTTATAGCCATTAGTATGATACACAAGGATCAGAATCGTGGTAACTGATGATAGAAAACATTACCTTGATCTTGGATGATGTTGGAAAATAGGATCAGGCTTGGAAAAAAAGCAGATCTGAAAAAGATAGGAAAAAAAAAAAGTTTTTTAAAACCGAGAGATGAATGAGCAAATTACTCAGGGAGAGGAGACTCAAAATCTTGCCACTCAATTGAAGTTACTGATAATAGATCTGCACATGTGTTACGAGAAGCATCATGAATGAATAAAGGGGCTGTAACTCGTCATCTAATAAAGTGATGCACTTGCTTTTTACAGACTGTGGGATGACGGGATTATTGATCCTGCTGATACTCGTCTGGTTTTGGGCCTGAGTCTCAGCGCAGCACTGAATGCACCAACAAAGAAGACACGTTTTGGAGTGTTCAGGATGTAATTTTCATTTGGCCTGTACAGGTGTAATCCTCAGACTTTCCAGAGATGTACTGTAGTTATACTAGTTTTTGTAGTTTTATTTCTCATGTGTCACCAGAGTAACAAGAGTAAAAAACAGAAGAAAACACTACACAAAAGAATAATCACAGGCATGGAATAACATTTCCACTGTCTGGTTTGTGCCTTAACTGTTACTATCCCAGTGTAAATGCAGCTGTAGTTATAAAACTGTTTCCTTTTGGTGGGTTGATTTTTTTTTTATCAAATACTGTAAATTGTGAATTAATAAAAATGTGAAGATGTGAATTTAAATGTGCTTTCTTTTTATTCAGAACCATTACTGCTCTGAGGGTTAATGTTACCTGATAGAGGAGCATCAGAGGGAAAAAAAAAGATCATAAGGGGGCACTGTTCAGCCATAAATATCTCACTTGCTGAGGTCCAGAGGGATGGTACATCCACACTTGACATTTTCCAAGCTAAGTGCTTTTCAGATAACACACAGTGGTGTTCTCATATTGACGGAGCAGCTGTTTTGACGAAAAAATCATAGCAAAGTTAAAGTTTTTGAACATGTCCAAACTCAATGCAGTTATCTGCAATGCGCATTTATCTCACGTCTACAGACACTTGTGGGTTTATTACACCTTTTATGACAGACATCTGTTTTCCTTTCATTTTTATTATTGTGCAAATATTGTTTTATAGCAAACAGGACTAGGCTGTGGTCTTGTAGAGCTGAGATACAGAGGCAGAGTGCTTAACTTTACCAGCTGGCCACCCTTTCTTTCCCTCCCTCTTCCTTTTTCCCTTTTGTCGATTTATCTCTTAAACTGAACAGGTTGCACACAGTTGATATGCTCACATATTGGTACAGGGCATCTGAGTTCACTCTGGCAACACCTGACATTTTTGTCCCTTCACTTTTCTGAGGCCAAGCATTGGGTGCAGCTGTGGATTTGAATGTTTGAATGTCTTCCTATGGAGCCAGCTGGTTAAATGCTTCACTGGAAGCTCTTCATGCTTCTCTGTGTTTGACTGTGTGGTTGGTACACCGAGGCTGTGGAGAGCCTCACCTTAGGGAGAGCAGAAATAACTCTGGCCATGATGTGTGTGTGTGTGTGTGTGTGTGTGTGTGTGTGTGTGTGTGTGTGTGTGTGTGAGTGTGAGTGAGAGACAGAGTGCCACCCACTCACACACACACACACATCCTCCACCTCTTACCACAAATTCTTAAAACTGGTATTCTAGTTATGCCCTCATCTTCTTCCACCAAATGTCACTGTGGGAGGAATTACCAAACAGCATGAACCACTTTTAAAAGCTTAGAGTTTATTGAAATGAGCAAAACCTGCCAGTGACACTGAGACCAAATGATTCATAAAAGCCTTTCAAGTTTTCAAGGTGTGTATGAGACAAAAGAAACAGACCACGGAAAGGTAATGTGTTGATCAGTCATGGGGAAACCAAACTGGTTTATGGTCATACCTACTCTGTAATTCTGCAGTCAAAATTTTCTCGCTGACCACGTCTGCTGTTAATTACACTCATAATTGCTCACTGGGTGGCTTCCAGGTCTGCTTTTACAGAAGGGTTAGGTTGTCCTTTTGTGTGAACAGACTATCTGGCAAGCTTTCCATCTGCTTTTGACTACTCTGGCTTTGAGGTTGTACAACTCTTCACACCTTAGAGGATGTATGCATTAAAAGCTCTTCAGGACAGGTTGCCAGACACGCAGACAGGTACATTAACAGCTACTCTATGTGCAGGCACTGCGTCCAAACTTGAAGAGGCTCACAAGACTTTTCGTGTTAGGAATCCATTGAATGCGGTGCATCTTTCAAGTATCTCTGCATTATAAGTTATGTCTGGAGCTAAAGTAGGATACTACAGGCTGTTTCAGTCAGACACAACGAAGCTGCATTCTAGCAGAGCTGAATGTTGCAGTATTTAACAGCGAGTCCATCCAGACGTGATGGGTTGCTATTCGTGGGTCATGGTATCCAGGGGATCAGGCTTAAAAACTTTGAAGAAGGCCGCAGCGTAAACTTTGGCTGCTGCCAACAGTATGTCAGTTATCAGTGTGTTGCATTTTCTCGCTGCATTGTTTCATGTCCTCATCAAAGTGACAGGAACATTATATACTCTGCACGTCTCACTCAGGGTCGCTTCTCACAACCTGTCTCATTTTTACATTATTCTGTTGACTTTTGGTAAGAGTCTGCACTCCTTCAGTTTACTCAAACAACAAAATAAAAACTTTTGGTCTTGAGTAGGATTCTCTTCTTAGTGAGTCCCTGGGAGGAGGGTAAGTGGAAGAAGATTTCCCTTCTTTATAGATCAATAAAGATTCAAAGTTGTCCAATTACTCTGCAAAGATCAAAGAACAGCCCAGTCATGTGGTTTTTGTGAGGCTCATTGTGACTGTTAAGTGCCTATAAATTCATTCAAATACAGAAATTAGGTTACAGATTAGGTGACTTAACTATAAACTAATTTGCCTGAAAAATAAGTGTGTTGGGTTCTTTTAAGGTCAGCAACAAATTGTTAGGATGTGAAATGTGGCATGATTTAACCTCTTAGCCATATGTCATTAATTCAGTGCCAACAGTTCAGTTTAATGGTTAATTTCTGTCAGATAAATCGTACCCAACCTGATCCAGGAGCTCGTTCTCTCTTTGACAGATCTGCTTGGACAGTTGTGACTCATGTTGGAGTCACCCCACAGCCTAAAAATAATCATGACTGAGAATTTGACTCAGTCTTAATGTCCAGTTCCTGGTGGGAAATGGATTATTGTCTGATGCAGACGCTGGTGAAAAATTCAATTTTTTTACCCAGTAAGTCATCATCCCCTGCTGTACATGAGAGAGATTTTCAAATTTCAAAGTCAGCTCAGCTATCTGTGCCTCGGCGCCTGCAAAGGTTATGTTTTAAGTCTGTACATACGTGCCATTTACATGAACGTGATGTCTCAGAAAATTCATACACTAATTATGACACAATTTAACACAAATGTCTAATAGGATAATGATTAAACGATGACATTTTATATCCAAAAGGTCAAAGGTCAACTTCACTGTGACATCATAATGTTCTGCAAAAACACTTCTGGCCATTATTCAGTGCTGCAACTCAGGAACAAAAGGGGAGAATGTGATCACATTTCCTGCCATAGGCATAGCCTACAGCCGCAAAGCCATAATTCTAGTTGTGCATTAATGTAGGAGAGAAAGGATTAGATTTAGTTTCATTTAGATCCCTATTAGCCACTATAGTAACAGTGGCCACTCTTCCTGGGGTCCATGTATGCCTTGTTTTTGACTTGCAACAAATTTTGACACCCTTTTATTTTAATTTCAACTAGTTTTTGTTTTCCCACCCCTTTGACACAAACTGGACTTGAACATTTAAGGAAAGGACAAAAAGGAAATGACCAAAAAGCGAAGAAGAAAACGTTTCGTGTTCTTCACGTTCATGTGAATTTGCCATTCGTGAACAAATATATGTTCCTCCTGTTTTGCCAAAACGTCACAGACAGAGAGATGTATGTTATCCTACAGTCGTAGTGACTTTATGTTTGTGGCCAGTTAGACCTCAAATGGTTGTAAAACGAACAGAGAACCAAACACACCTGCATGCAATTCTTGTAGATTCTTGAAATCAGATCAGAAATCATGTTCAAATTGGATTCAGATAAATTAGGATAAGTAATGCTCTGTAACAAGGTGATAATACAATGAGCTTTTGAGCTGTTACAGAGGACACGGGGTTAACACAAAGAAAGAAATCATTCATGGACAGATGTGTTTTATCTGCAAGGGAGATACGCTGCAGTGGAGAGGAAGCTGCATATTCGAAGAGATACAGATGTATCAGACCCCCCCCCACCCCCAACTTTCTGTCCCGCGTCCTGTAGGAGAACACGCTGCAGCCTCTGTGCTCCTCACCTGGCCCCTGTGTGTGTGTGTGTGTGTGTGTGTGTGGCGGTCCGGACGCCGAAGTGACGAGCTTTGTGGTGCATTCGACGTCTGCACCGTCCCCGGACTGACAGGGCCGAAGGTCCAATGAAATAACTCGACATACTGAGGTCGTCAAATCAAAGCCAGAGAGGAGGCGCTGTCCCGTCGTCGTCTGCATTACGTCATGCACAAACAGCTGGTCGTTGGCAAAAAAAAAAAAAAAAAAAAATCTGAAAAAATGTAGACCAGCACAGCGACTGAGAACTGCACCCGGGCTGTAGCCCTCCACTACATATTTGGCTTCTAACGATGTGGCAACTGGAGCGCCTGGGCTCAGGATGTAGCCCTCCGGGGCTCCTCTTGCTTGTTTACACCTATCTCTGCGCTCTTGGAGGTGAGTGCTTTCCGTTCGGTGTGCGCTGCTTTGATTCCCGGGGAGCTGTTCCTTTTGTCGGGGTGCTGAAATCCTCTCAGATACCAGCACCAGCACCAGCACCGCGGCAGCAGCGGCGATCGCATCCCGCTCCCGGTTTGAATTCAGTCCCCTTAAACTAAACATCCACAGCTGCTGCTGCTGCTGCTGCTGCTGCTGCTGCTGCTGCTCTTAGTCTCGGCCACCGACAAAACGAATTTCAGGAGAACAGACTGGCTTTAGTTGCGTGACGCATGGGCAAGGTTGCTGCTAATTATGGCATGCAACACACTGACTTGACAGATGCTCCTATAGGTTGGAGGCTGCGATCCTGAGGGCTCAATGTGGCCACAGGAAAACACACCGGGCTGGACGCTTTCGTTGTTGTTGCCTCTGGTTTCCTTCTATGTTTTGTTTGTTGTTGTTTTGCTTTGTTAAACAAGGCAAAGACAAGTTAAGACACGCTGGCATAGTGCAGAGATGTGACCAGATTCATCGCACAATAGGGCGATTTATTAATGTCAAACCATGTAATTCCCTGTTTTTTTTTTTATGTAAACCAATTGAATACTGAAATTGAAAATGAGCAGATTTAATTTGACAATGTGCCTTTAAACCTTTAAAATCCCTTAAATCCAGGCTCCTCTTTATCATAAAATGTGACCAAAGTACAATAGACTACTATTCATTCTGTAAATTTATTTCCTTTTAAAAAAAAAAAAACATCTTATGCAGACAGACATGCAGAGTGTTTTTCTCCTGTTTTTCACCAAGACATCTTTGCTGCTTCAAGACAAAGCCGTGAAGCAAAAAGAAAACACCTCAGTGCTCAATTGTCTGACTGCGATGAATCCATACCTACAGCACACACTGTACTGATTGCGGTCACGGAAGATCTGAAAGGTCTGTCTGAGGATGTTGCAGTCCCCTGACAGACTTGTTGCTGTTTTGCTCCATCAGTTTTGGTAAATCTTTTGACTTGGTCGAAGATGAAGGCTCAGTTCACCACTTTACCCTCTGTCCCCCGCTTTCTTGGGACATTAGTATTGTGATGAAGATTTACTTGGGTTTATTCATGAGAACATTTAGAGCTGAATGTTTTCTTCTTTTTTTTTTTGACTGCTCAGCGTCTTAATGCTCAGCTGGAACAGGCAGTTTATCCACTGAACGTTGAATTTTGCGTGAATTGTGAATGTTTCATGTGTGAAAGCTCTGGTGTCGACATCTGTGAGGTTGTCGGAAGGTGGATGGTCCAGTCATCTTTACGGCTGTGTTTGATTTTTGAGGCGTTTGTTCTTGTTGGTGGGTGTGAGCAGGCTGAAGCAGAGGATAGAGTGTGTTGGACCAGGAATGGGAATTGATTGCCTGTTAATGCTAAATTCTGTTGTTACAAATGGCTCAAGATTTTAAAATCCTACAAGATGATGAGTAATTTTAAAGCAGGCTTTACCTTTGCTGTCACAAAAAAATAAAGTTTAAAGATGATCCAGCTCAGCGTTCAAGGATAAATCTGTGGTTGAGATGACAAAAAGCAGGATTATGTCTATATTAAGCCTCTAACGGAGTAAAACAGTGGTTGGGAGGTGCTCATTGAAGAGATTACGGAATTCAGAAACCGTGCTGTAAGAAATCCCATAAGCACTCTGCTGCCTTCATCTTCAAATGAAACGTCTTTATTTATCTGGCAAACAAACAAGCATATTTAGGTATTTTCGCATGTTTACACCTTCACATTAAGTGCAGTTATAGAGTGTGGCTGCTGGACTCTCTCTGAGGCTTGTGCTGTTTTTTTGGCTACACTTCCTTTGCAAAATCTTATCTTCATATACAGGAGGTTTGAAAATAGACATGAAACTTCACTATACAGATATGTATTGGTGTGTGGGTGTCAGTCATGAATTGAGTTTGTCTCAACAATCTCAGGTGCTGAGGTGTTTGAAATGTCTCCTCAGTTGAGTGTCACTTAATCCACCTATGTGTATCTTAAACATTACAAGACATTAGGAATCATAAATGTGATTCTGGCAAATGAGGCTGTGACAGTTACACAATGAAATTTATGAAATTTCAGAATATTGACAATCCATTGACATAAGTGGCAGCTAAAAGAAAAGTATTCTTTGCAGACGTGTATACAGACAGGAGAAAGATGACTACAAATAACAAAAATAATGTCATGCACAATGTCAGATTTATTAACTAGCTGCAGTTTGCTATGTGATCTCTGCCTGGCATTTTCACATACCAAAATGTAGCTATTTAGACTATTGGTCCCCAACTTGTTTGTGACCCCCTATTACAAAGCAACGTCTCCTTTCAAATCCCACAGGGTGCAGGTCTTTGAGTTGCGAGCAGATGAATAATTTGAATATGATTTGAATAATTTTCGAATGCTGAAGATGTAAAAACAAAAATGCAAATACTGGAGAAAAGTCTGACAAATAAACATAATTTTATGTAGCAGGAATTGGATTTTCCTAGTTTCTACCTCTGGTAATCATCTCATAGCTGACTGACTTTTTTCCCTTTCAAACATCTATCTGACTGAGCAGAACTATGTCATTAACTTTTAGTGGTCCTGGCTGAAGCTACAAAAAACTCTCTCAGTTTCTTAGTAATCATACAGGCAGTACATTAGGTAGGCTTTCTGCAGTCCAGCAAGTTTATAGCACCTCAATCTGTGACAAATGACCAGTTCTTCAGCCTCAGTCACAGGTATCCCTGTAATAAAAGGGCAAAGGAGAACTTTAGAGTAAAGATGGTTCACTTATGATGCAGATAGACCAGAAAAAGGCTGGGAGCTTTGTATGGGGTTAGGCTTTAGCTCTTGACAGTAAGACTGCCTCATTCTTCTGAGTTTCTGCCTCCTCATTCTGCGCTTTTAGTATTCAAGATTGCCTCCATAGGTGAGAGCCAGCGCAAGCTTTGAGGACAGGCAATAGAGTGGGGGAGAGGAGCCGAGCAGAGCCATTTTTCTCTTTTTACTAACACACATTAGAACACACTGCACAACCAAGAAAACCTCTTCCTTCACGCATCCACGCCTCTGCGCCTTGTCACCGTTGAGGGTCACTTGGTTTGCTTTACTCCCTATCATCATCAAGGCGAAAAGCAGAAACAATGGCAAAACATGCAGCTGCAAATGACAGCATTAGTACAGTGCTCACTGTCTCCTGCTACAACTCCTAAATGAATTGGGCTTGTGCTGTTTTAGCAGTGCAGGCTTTTTTTTTTTTTTTTTTTTTTGCATACTCAAAACAGTGTTGTGAAATTTTATACTACTTTTGCACAAATTGCAGGGGAGATGAATTATACTTTGAAAGAAAGAAAGAAAGAAAGCAGGGAAAGACATCACAGGTATTCCAAGTACGGATGGTAGAAATGGTTACCATGCACAAACACAAAGGGAGTGTGCCACAAACGGAAAACATTCTCCTCCAGTGAAACATCAAGGCGCCTGCACATTGTTCTCATGTAAAACAGCTGCTTTCTTTGTGTCTATGATAACACTTATTGAAGAGATGCAATATCTTCTAGTAGAGCAATTAACTGACTCACACACACTATTTCCCCCAGATTTTGCCCACCTGCTGGGTGTGCTCCCTCGCCCAGCCCAGCTCATGTAGGTAATATGGCAGATTACACCTGTCACTTGTTCTGCCTCTTTTATATGCAGAGCCTTGGGTGGATGTAATCCAAGGATTTGACATTATGCAGGACGTGAGTGAGCCCGCATACATGCATCTCCCTCCGCTGCTTTAAAAGGAGTTAAAGTCTGAGATTACACATTTAGATGATGTAGCTCTCTACAAGCAGTTTTCTGGCTTTGAGGAAAAGCTTGTCATTATGGACTTAAGACACAGAGACTTCTCATGCTTCTGTTCTGCTTACAGGAATCACAGTGCTGCAAAATCAGGGAATGTTTTTAGTCGGGATTCTGTCTTTATAAGCAAATGTTCAGTACAAATCTCTCGACATCTAAAAAATAATTTGTCCCTGCTACCATCGGTCTTTGTCTTTTGTGTTAAATGTTTGAGTGTAGGTTGGTGTTTGTGATTACTGTATTTACTGTATTTATTTACTGCTGGCTGTGCAACAAATTGCCCCCATGATAAAGATTAGCTTGAACCCTCTATAGGGTGTTTTTCCATGAAATTTTGTACAGGTGTCATGGTCCCCAGAGGATGATTTCTAAAGACTTTGATGCTCCCATGTTTTTTGATCTAGCCCGTAGGTCAGTTTTTTCACTTATCTTGTGAAATATCTCAAGATCTACTACATGGATTGGCGCAAAATCTGGTACAGACACTCATGGTCCCCAGGGGATGATTGCTAATTACTCTGATGATCCTTTGACTTTTCACTCAGTGCCATCATCAGGTCAAAATTTCAATTTGTCCAATACTTTGGTTCATGTATGTACTTTGTATGTCGTGCAAATTAGCAAATGTTAGCATACTAAAATACTACACAAAGATGGTAATCATGGTATACATCATACTAGCTTATCAACTGCATGGTAGCATTGTCCCTGTGAACATTTCAGCAAGCTAACACGCTAAACCAAGATGGTAAACATGGTCAACGTTATACCATTTACATCAGCATGTTACTGTGAGCATCTCAGCATGTGGACGTTAGCATTTAGCTGAAAGCAGTGTTGTGCCAAGATGCTGCCTCTCAGCTGCTAGCATGGCTTTCTTTTTTTTGTTTTGTTGATCAAATGGAGGTTGCTCTTTAATTTTCGAAACGAGGATATCTCACGTGTTCATCCTCACCAATATTCAGGGACACTTTCCTCTGCTTCTGCTCCCTACAGATTGCCTTTTTGTGACTGAATACTTCACCCGCACGCCTCGTAAACTGAATGCTTTCAACTCCTTCGCCAGTGTGGAACTGTTCCACTTCAATGTGCCTGACGACACCATGATGGCCGTATGGAACCTCATCACCTTCAAGGAGCAAGGGGGCACATTTGGAGACAGCTGCCCAAACCGCAATGTGACTGTGTAAGACAATGAGTTTGTCACAACAACCTTCTTTCTGAAGTTGCTTGGGTTCAGCTTAAAGCCTTTCTTTTGTTTTTCTTTTGCTGAAGTTACACTTAGAAGCTGAAGTCTACTCCTTCGGTAGAGAATAAATAGATAATAATATGCATCTTATTTATTTTACCTTTGTGGAACAAGGTTACAGCAGCCCCTTAACCCTGAGCAGTGGCAGCCTCGTCATACAGATCAACTACTGTAAAAGTAATTATCTGCTTTTAGCTTTTAATTTTTTGCCTGTCAGTTTTTTATCATTATCAGGGTTTGTCATGAAAGCCTGTATCTCAGGTGACTGTTCTGTGTTCCCGTGATGTTGGGAGTGATGTGATTATTGCATTCAGATATGTAGGAGTGGGTTTTATTATTAATGTTCCAGACTTAAATCCTTCAAATTTTAAAAAGAAGGTGCCATCTGTGTTCATGTTGTCAGCTGTTCCTATGGATGAATTTCATATTTGGCAGATGCATCTGTCCTTTATGAAAATATTAAGCCATAACAGGGATTGGATCTTGCCTTTGTGATTAATAGGTACTTCAGGTCTGGGGCTCCACCAGTAATCAACCCCCTGTACACCCGCTTCCCTCGGGACACAGTCGTCCCAGGATCCTTTGCAGTGACCCTGACCTGGACTCTTCCAAACCGGACAACAGGAGCGTTTAACGTGACCAGCCCGCTCCCTGGAGACTGGTTCCTAGCAGCACACTTACCCAAGGATGAAGGCAAGATCTCAGTCAAGGTGAGCCTTGCCATTTATCACAAATGGACATCATATTAGTTTCATATTAAAATTTGAATTGGTGGGTTGTCTTTGCACTGCACGAGACCTTTCTCACAGCAGACATTTTGACCTGCCATAGCAGGAAAAGCACAAGTGAAACTAATTTTGATAGCGATGGCTCAGTTCTATCAAGTGTCCCAATGAGCCAGCATACACCAGGACACTGGAATATGTGGTCGTTCTGAATGTGATCAGTTACACCTGTAGCCTGACATCGCCAGACCAATTTTCATTTGTGAATGGCTCTGGAACCTCTCAGTTCAGTTTCGATTTCCAAGGGGAGTTATCAACAGTCACAGACCAAAACGACTCTGGACCTAATTGGATAGACAGGGCCCTTTGGTAAAATATATTGACTAGTTCATTTAAGACTGTTGCAATGTCAGATTCAACAGACCTCGCCACATCAGTGGCAGCCATCTTGGATGTTAATGAAAATTCTTCAGCGCTGCTGTTCTGTCATAACATCGTAACAAACCCACCACATTTTAGATAAATGCTTGTGATTGGCCCAGCCTGTCGCAGGACGGAAATAAATCTGCAAGAGCAAATAAACATGAGGTGCTAAACAATAATAGTTAAAGTTATTATATAAATGTGTAATCTGAATTTCATGGCATTCAGTCTCCTTCTAGCTTCCAGCCTGAAGCCATATATACATTTAATCTGCTGCACTAATTGTCTGTATGTTCCCTCGAAATCACAAATCGCAATCAACCTCACAGTGGCACTATTTTACAAGTCAGCGGATCACCGACGTCAGTATGATTCATCCCCCTGAGGACATACATGACATGTATGTATGAAATGTCATCACAGTCCATCCAGTAGTTGTTGAGATATTTGAGTCAGGACCAAAGTGGTGGACAGGCTGACCAACACAACAACAGAGCTGAATCACTACATCTCTCACAAATGGAGGCTGGTAAAACAGAGACATATTTATGCTAATGTGTTATGTAATGCAAATTCAATGAGATCTGCATCTAAAATATTCTCCTCATGGTTACTTAACTCCCCATCATGATAAAAAAAATAATGTAAGAATTTGCTGGGATTAATATTCCAGTTTGTGCTGCAGAGTTTAAAGAGGCAGAACAGCGTCAGAGAGTTTTTCTTCATCTCATCATGTTCTCCTATTTGGCTGCATAAACACCTGCTGATTTCCATTTCAGGCAATTTATTTGTCACTGGCATGGTGTTCAGTTGTGCCTCCTTTGTGGTTTCCACTGGCTGGCAAAAGTGCACCTGGAATACACAACAATCACAAATATCATCAAAAGTTGCTATCAGCGTTGCATGTACAAAAGAATTGGTTTGCTCTGGGGGCCACTGGGAATAGAGGCTGCTGTGGCTAAAATGTGATCTGCTTCCAATGACACACTGTATAAATAACATACCTTTTCCAAATTCTTCTTTCTGAAGCAATTTTCTGTTTTCTGTTCAGAAGGAAAACATGGAGGGAAGCGTTGCAAGCGGAACGGGGGGATGCACACTGCATTTATAACAATCCCATTTTAATTTAGCACACAGTATATGTTTTTACAAAAAAAAAAAAACAAAGAAGCAGTGATAAACTGTGTTGTCTGTCTGTACTTTGACTTGCTGAAATTGCAATTAGGATACGCTGTATGTTCTGTCCTTTCACAACCAGACTGGAGGGTCTCTGTTCTCTGTATGAATGCACATGTATTTCATTCAGGCCTAACGGTCTTTGAATTATTTGAGCTGTATACCTCTGTACACGGACCTGATTATGTCTTTGAGAGGATAAAAAGCATACTGTCCAGACACTCTGTCTATTTCCTGCCAGATCAGGAGCAGGTGCATCATATCAAGTCATTACACATCATCAAAAGCCCAGTGTAAATGAGGAAACTGAGGGGAAATGATTAGAGTATAAGATATCAAATGTTTACCTGACCATCCAACCATCTTTGTGCTTCTAGATGTTGGTTGGTACAACCAAAAAAGTGTAGGGCAACCAGTTTGTTTTGTATCTGAGTGACAGTGATGCTAGTTAGTTTTAGGCTGTAATAGCATGGGAATTCACTGAAAAAGTCTAAATCTCTGTATAATCGGTCACAATTCTGGAGTGGTAACTAATTTAATTTACAGCTTTCATTTCACTTACAATAGAAGAAATGTTCTTCATTCACTATTCTCTCACTTATCCATTATTTAAAAAGATGTTACTGTTTTATAATGAACATTAAAATCACAGTTTGACATAATGGTTTGCCAGTATATATTAAGCTTTTATTAAATGCTGGATATTGGCCAGGCAGCGTTGTCTACTGTCAGTACAATGGATCTTAGTGTGTTACTGCAAATATATGGCAACAGTCTGTGAATTCAATTGTTCGTTTGTTTGTTTATTTTGTAAATTGGCATGATTTCCATCCAAATGTATTATTCCTTCAATGCATCCTTCCTTTTGGAGCCTTACAAGTATATTGAGAGGTTTTTGTTTCTGTCTTGTGAATTTGTGTCAATGTGAGTATTGAAAATATGAGAAGCTCACTCAATTTCAATACGACACCACTAACTGCAGACTCAAAAATTACCATAGAGTTCAATTGTGAACATAAGGTTGCATTTATTGCAGCACTATTGCAATGGGTTCAGGCGTACCTAATAAACTGGAAACTTTCCTCTGAGTTTTTCTTAAAATTGCACAGTCTCAATAGGTGATCCTGACTGAAGAAGGTAAAATAATGCAATTAGTCAAGGTGTCAGTGGGGGGAGGGGGCTTTATGAGGTTCAGAGGCTTTAGAGGAGTTTTAGAGGCGTTAGCATCCTGCCAAGACTGAAATTCTGTGGAAAACAAATTAATGCTTATATCTTTCTTGGCATCAAAATGGTCAAATTTAAAGGGATTGAACACCATCAAAAGCTGTCTGCACTTATAGTGTAAAAACATTGGCTGTCAAAAGCCCATATTGGTTGCGCCTTAATTAAAACACAACTTGCCCTACAAGACACATGTGCTGGTCCAACTGACAGGCCATTATAAATCAAAGGGTCACCTCAGCAGCTCCCGGACTAATGACATGCCACTGTAATTGTGGCTCAAGCAGGAGGGGTTAGTGATCAGTTGACAGGAATGAAAAATCTCATTTGGCATTCACACCTGTCCTTTTGAATCAGGTGCAGAATTGCCCCCGTTCCTTTTTAAAACAAATTTTACAGCAGATCATGTGTAGAAACAATGCACGGCCTGCTGGCTCTAAGCCATTCTGCCTGCTTGGCTCATCTCACAGGGTAATGCACATCAAGATTTAATGGTTCAGAACAACACCAGTGAAATAGCGGGTGCATGTTACACTGTGTGGCAGGCAGAGGGAGGACAGAGTGATATTAATCCAGGAAGCTGACAGGCTTTATGCACACAGTCCATTAGGAATTTTCAGCCACTCTGAATGATATCTAATCTCCTCCTTACCAGCCTTTAAGAAATATTGGTGAGTTAACCACTAAAATACCATCTAAGCCACTGCTGTGATATCTTTTGTAGGGTCTGTCTGAAGAGTGCCAGTATTTGTTCCAACCTCAGCTCATTGTCCAGAGGCTAATTGGGATTTCTGTGCTCTATCCGGGATACTTCATCGACCAGATGATCCCCATCCACAACAGATCTGCACTTTATAAGTAAGTCTTTTAACGGAGCTTCCAAAAACTGAAAGTCAGAATGGGTTGGCTTTGAAATTGCATACCTAATCTAATCGAAGAGAAAATTATTTTTTTTTGCACAATCTATCTCCTCAGTTCACTTCCTCATCTGCCTCTGAAGTCATGATTTTCCTAGAGTGTTCTGTGTAAGCATATTGCATTTTCATTTTAAAAAGATGCAAATTCCAAGTGTGAGTTTATAGTCTGAACAACTTTATTAACTCCTCAAAAAGTCACATCAGTCTTGTGAGCAGAGCAATTACATTTTTTTTTCCAGATGCTATTTGCACCCAGACATCCATATCCAACAATATTATATGCACCTGAGGTTGATAACCAGTGCGGCTATTTACACATTTTAGCATGGCAGAGATAAGCACTCAGGTGTCTGTAGCCAACAATGTTAATTGCACCCGGGGTGGCTATCCAATGTGGCTATTTATGCCCGGGTTTTAGTCTCTCCTGGACCACTTCAGTGAGTCACATGGGAGATCATCTTTCTAACGTGTCGTTAATGTTGTAAAATGTGATTTTAATCCAAACCATGATCTTTTGCTAAACCTAACCAACTGGAAACTAAACTGAAAATATGAGGATAATAATAATAATAATAAAAATAAAACAAGATAATAAATCAATTGATTTTTTTTTTAAGCTGATGAGGTGTTGATGGAGGTGTTTTAAATCTTTGTAGCACTATTCATTCAGATGAAACAGCTAGGGAAAGATATGGGTTTATATGCTACAATAAAAATAACTATATGATTTAAACCATAGCAGCAAATACTGTACAATACTGATCTATAGCATACTGGATAATGTATAGCTTACAGCACATTGGTATTATTCCTGCCTAAAACATTCCTGTGTGTGTGTGTGTGTGTGTGTGTGTGTGTGTGTGTGTGTGTGTGTGTGTGTGTGTGTGTGTGTGCGTGCGTGCGTGCGTGTGTGTGCTTATCTGTGTCTGTGTGCTTGTGCAGAGTGTTCATCCCCAATTATATATCAAAGGTGAAGGTTCAGCTGGTAAACTGCAGCACCAAGAACAAGAGTAGCGACAGTTGTCCTGTGGTGCTGAAGATAAGAGCGCGGGCGCCACCGGTGCATAACTCAAGTGCCCTCGACTGCAGGGAGTGGAACCCTTGTGAATTAGACACCCTCATTCCCGCCTGGGAACAATGGTACTACATCCTGGTGGAGAGATATCTAAGTAACTCTGACGTCTACTTCCGCATTGGGGTGCAGGTCACAGGTGAGTGTGTTAATTTACTTTTTACCTTCCTAAAATAAAGTAGCAATATTCATTTTGTATTCATATATTTTAAAAAAAGTAATTATTATAATAATATTAGACATTATTAGTCTGACCACGCAGACAGAGGGCCTCATTTATTCATTTCAATCAGCTTGAAGAGGTAAATTAGAAAATTATATCATTTAAAGTAAGTCGATGTTGGCTGAACAGCAGTAATAGAAGCAAAAGAACTGACTGATGTCGTTGACACAAGATTTGACTAAGGTTTGCAAACGTTAATCAACATAACTACTACTACTGGTAATTTTTCTCCGATCAAGGTACCAATACTCCAATATATATTTCAGTTTATTCATGATATAATCCGACCACTTACATCATCATTAAGTACTAACAGTAAAGGTGATCTGTATACAGTGGTTTGCATACATGAATAATAATATCCTAAATACAGTAACATTGCTTACAAATTACATCAAAATGATCAGAAATTCAAACCAATGTCTTTTTAGCGTTTCATACTGTGTGATTGGGTTCATTGCTTAAGCTTATTACTTACATGGTTTCATCAGGGATTTTCACACTGCGAGGAATAGGTTGTTCTTTAAATGAGAGTATTTTTTTACCAATTTTGTCAATCAAATAAATGTATTTTATTATTTTGTTAGAGGTAATGTGTTGGATTTCACTTATTATTTTCAAATTAATTATAATAATGTTATTGCGGTAATCTTTTAGGTCTTTTAGCTGATTCCAGTGTTGTTCATTATTTTTCCTCCTGCTGCCTTTGAAGTGTAATTTAGACAGTACCAGGGTGATTTCTGTGGACCTGAAAATTCATAAATTAGACTAAACAAAAGCTCAGGGTGGATTTTGGCAGGATATCATATCCAATATCCAAAATTATGCAGTCAGAGTATAAAGAATTGTGGCTTTCAGTTTCCAAAGGCACTCTTGGAAAAAAAAGGGCTAATTGTTAGGTGTAAATTTGTCTTTGCATCAAAGCAAAAAAATAAACAAAAATGTGTCCAAGAGGCTCGAGCTTCTTACAGATACATGTTGCCGAAATTGAATTTTTGACATGTGTTGGTTGGGAAAAGGGAGGCTAGACACAGCTGGACCATCAAGAGGCTTGTTGAGGAAAAGACCGGAGCTCAAACAGAGGCGATTCATAAGGGATGGCAAAGAGGCCAGTGATACCGCGCTTAAGTGCTACATGCTGTTTTTGGGTTGTGGAGTGCCGAGATATTCTTCATGCTCCCTCCGCAGGGAAGGCTCACAAATCTGTGGGAAGTCCGCTCCCATGTAGCGATTCCCTCCCTCTGTTTGACACTGTACAGTGCACTTTGTCACCATGGCAACACAGACACTAATTATTCACACTCTGTCTCTCCTCCTGCCTGCCAGGCAGATCTTACTTGACCTTTTGTGGATTTGAATTGAAGAACACCTCAGGTTCAGGGAAAAGATCATCTAGACACTTCCTCATGCTTTCTCACTATTATTGGTTATAGTTATTATGAACAGTCCCAGAAATATGAGCCCTTGTTTGAATTCACTCCAATTTACAGGTGTCAGGGTTGCCGGCTAGACAAAGAGTGGTAGAACTAGGTTGCATTTGATTATTTATAACTGTTGTTTATACGGTATTTTCACTGCAGGCGTCTCTCCCTGAACAGCTGATTGAGCATTGAAGAATGTTATTTCTTATGCTCTATATGAAACCATAAAGAATCCAATTCTTTGGCTTATGAATTGGTTATGAAACAGTATGTTTACACAGCCCCCTGCTCTGCCAACCACCCACACATATACATACATAAACTGGTGCTATATATTTGGGTCTTCACTGAATTCACACAGATTTTACTTATAGGTTCTACCAAAATTACATTGGCCTGGAGCCTGCAGTATGTGGTATTTTGGTATTTTTAGGAATGCTTGAGCTGCCTGAATATACATCAAAATACTTCAAACCTTTTCAGAGACAACACTATGCAAACGAGGCTGAGGCAGAAAAGCCTTTGAAATCCTTTACCCTTGGGGATGGTGGTATTTGATGATACTTTGCCAGTTGCCATCAATGACCATTTTGCTGTGAGTTGCTTTGTGTTGAGTGAAAGCATACAATGCAATTACTGTGAATCTTTGTCTCATTAAAAAGCAGCGTACAGTGCTGAACCTTGCTGTTTACATTATGGAAGCCAGCCAAAAGGGGATAATTTCAAACATTTGCAAAAGACTTGGTTGCTCAGCATGAATAATTACTCAACAAAAATAACTGACTTGGTTACTGCCTGTTTGTTTGAGATTTTCTGGGGATTGGTTGTTTGATTTAATGATAGGGATTATTATATTACACAAGATGTCAGGTACACAAGGTGCATTTTTTTAAAACCTTCCACAACAACCCAATATTCAGCTCACACAGGAATCAATTTGAGTGATTTCCTTTGGGAATTTCACATCTTTATTTTTTCTGAACAGATTGCTCCAAGCCCAATTTGTCGAAGGACCAGGCACAGCCCAGCTCCTCCATGAACATGCCTCAGTCTTTTGGAACGGCGATGGGTTTCTCCCTGTCTGAGACGGTCTCAGTGGCGGCCCTGCCCAGCCTGTCGCAGAACGCCAGTCACCTGCACACCTCAGAGGACAGCATTATTTACCTCGCCCCCACCGCCGACACTAACAAGTGCTGGCCCATCCGTCCAACTCTGCGCAATGAGCTGGACACCTTCTCTGTGCACTTCTATGTCTTCTTCGGTCCAAATATATCTATTCCACCTGACAGGGCCGCCGTGTTCGCCATCAACCTGATGCCGGTTTTAGACAGTGGAGGAGTCCTCAACATGGAGCTCAAGCTCAACATGGTGAGTGCCTCAGGTTATGATATGCCTCAAAATATAAAGTATATACAGTACTTATACTGTTAATAGTTTGTTTACTTAGGTTAACATACAGGAAAACATGATTATATTTTTAATTATGAGCAATTAGCACATGCACAATATGTTTATTGTCCATTGACAACTTGAGACAAGTTTTCAATTAGGCTCAAGTATCTATATTTAGCTTCAGTTTGTGTTTCAAAAAATTAAGGACTGGTCAATAAAGCTTTGATTGAATGTTTAGAGGCTTTGCTATAACGTCACTATTCTTTCAGGAAAATGACAGCTTAAGGATGCTTGCAGACATTTGGTTCAATATGTTGGACAGGGCTCTGTTGCCACCTTTTCCCCTCACATGCAGTGTGCGTTACTATTGCAAAGGATCCGACTGTAATCATGAATGCAACTATGCAGCAGTTGGTGACGGGAAAATCCCCAGCAAGCAAGGGTGAATAATTGGGCTCACAGACTGTGTGGCTGAGCTGGCCTGCTAAATATGGATGCTAGTGTGGTTGCAGACTTTTCTGTGGGAGCTGAAAAAGTTTTCAGTCCAACAGACGCCAGTGTTTGGGATTGTGACATATGTCTCTGATTGAGAGCGAACAAAATGCAAAAAATCAGCCAAGCAGGATTTGGTATGTCTTTGTTAAGCTGTCCTTTAGAAAGTAATGTTATTAGGGATGCACCTGCAGTGGCTCAGGAGGTCTACAGGGAGCCAGGAACTGGAGAGCTACAAGCCGGCAGATGGACTTCTGAACATTTTACTCCTAATAGAAAGCAAGCCAGCCAGTGTTGAAATAACTAGAGGAGGAAGCATAAAAGCCTGACAGATATCTTTGATTACTCAGTTCAAAGGAATATCCTGACATTTTGGGAAATATGCTTTTTTTTGTTGTCTTCCAGGGAGTTAGATTGATATCATTTTCATCTTTCTACATTCAGAAAAGACATTGGACAAGGGCATATTTTGCATGCAGTACCCGAGCTTAGCAAAAAGGATGGAAACAGGAGGAAACAGCTTGAAAACAAGGAAAAAATACGCCTTTCCAGCAGATTCAGTTAACAAAACAATCTCACCACAAGGTCCTTACAGAAGTTGTTTTAGAGCTTTCGATCAGCAGAGTTGCCCTGTGGTTATAGAATCACACATATTAAAATTCCCATTATTCAAGCCTCTGTAAGCACTTCTCATCGATTTTTGCCTAAAAGTTGAGTTTGAAAGTTCATTCTTGACCCAAGATGAAAATAGTATGATTGATTGAATGCTCTAAAACAGCCACTGAACGGACCTTGAGGTGAGATTGTTTTCTCGGCTACTGTTTCTGAATTTGTGTCTTGTTTGCCAGCAAACTAGCCACCAATAAATTGCCTTGGTTTGGTCAGAGTCAGGAAGATGTGTGCAGCCCATGGACTCAGCTATTGGTCACTGAGCAAAGCCTCGGTTCACAATCTCATTGCTGAATGAATACTCTTCTACTATTAATAAAGCTGAAAGTATCAGTCAATTAGTTGATTAGTTGACCGACAGAAAATTAGTCAGCAACTTCAAATCAATCAACCACACCCACTTGTGACTGTATCAGGGAGTGGAATGGAGGGTGGGAGGGGCCAGGGCATATCCTAGCAGTGCATGGGGAAGAAAAACACTGAGGAGAAGTCGCTATTGCAGAAAACTATTAAAGCTATTAATAGAAAGCTATTAATTAATCTTGATTTATTAATCTTTATTAATCTTTTAATCTTTTTTCAGAACAAATGGGCAAAAATTACTGGTCTCACCTTCACAAATGTGAATGTTTGCCAGTTTTCTATGATATTAAACTTCTTTTGGTCGACAAAACAAAACATTTGAATATAATGTCACCAAGGCTCTGGGAACCCATCATTTCTTTTTTTTTTCTAAACATTTTTACACAAAACGATCAAACAATTTATCAAGAAAATAATATCAGATAAATTGATAATGAAAATAATAGTTAATTTTATTCCTACATGTCAGTATGACAGGTTTGAGGTTACTGAAATGCAGCTTCCGCGCTGATTCCCCATGCTTCCAGATTTTGTGATAAGCTAGACTAAACACATCCTTTATCTCTACTCAACACACAGAGATGAAATTGATGATCGATCGTGTCATCTAATCCCCAGTGAGAAAGCAAACAGGCGTATTTCCCAAAATGTCAGGGAAAAAACATAAATAGTTAATAGACTTTTAAGGAAATTACAATTACTGACAGAGGAATTAATTTGATGGTGTATTGATTGATCGCTTGGTTGATGTGGTGACACGGTGGGTTGACCTCATAAAAAGATCGTTCTGGGTTTAAATGGCGACCCTGGTTCTTTCTCTGCTGAGCTCTCTTGTGTTCCTCATTTTTACCTGTGCCTCATCCTACAGTCCAGTCAGGAGAACCTCTGTTTGTACCTCTCTGTGTTACCTCTAGCGACTATAGCGACTTCTCCTGGGTGTTTTTCTGCCCCACACTGACTCCTCCCACCCTCCATCCCACACCCCGCTACAGTCACAAGTGGGTGTGGTTGATTGATTTTAAGTTGATGGATTCTGTAGATGTCAGAGACGGTATGCTGTGGTAAAAACCTGGTTGCTGTGATTGTTGCCACAAGAACGTATTCTTCAGAGAGACTGTCATGCTATATTATTCTATGGACAGATTTCTCCCCCCTCGGCGATGATCTGTCACTTGCTTGTCACAGGCGCAGAATCCAGTCAGCCACTGCCGGTGGGGGACTCTGGCAGATTTGCAGAGCTTAAGGAGACAATAGCTGGAGCTGCTTGTCTGCCTCGCATCACTCTCTGTGAAAGAGTGTGAATGGAATGCACATGGCTTTCATTTCCACTGATAGCTCGACTGGTATTGGATCAGTTTTCTTTAGGTAGGGCTCATGCAGAGAAAGAAATTGTAAACACTGTAATGAGCGTAAGTCCTTGATACAGTATCAATATGGGCCATGTTAGCTTTTATGTGTTACACTTGTTTTTTTCACAGTAATCTACCACTATCTTCTGGGTATGAGGGCCCAAAAGTGACTTGTGAAATAAATTAATAAATGCGTAAGTAAATGAGATCAAAATTAAATAAATCATGAAATAATAGTGTAATATAAGATATTTTTCTGATTATAATATATATTATAATAACACTTATATGGCTAAATAAACACAGAAAAGTATTCTTTATTTATTGCCCTTTACTCTATTTATTATTCTTTGGCGAAAATTCTTTCTTTTAAATTTATCATGCTAATTTATGAATTCATTTGTTAATTTGTCTCAAGTATCACCTTTGCTTTTCCACATCTTAGATGTTTAATTAGAAAAAACTGAACTGAAGCCAAAAGAAAAAAACGCCAAGAAATCTTCATGTTTGCTGTTGTTAAGCAGCATTGGTATGTTTAGTGATGTTCGGAGGGTGAGATGCTTGCAAAAACCCTTTTTTTTTTATCATAATGTTTAATATCAGTCAAAACATGAGACAGTTTGAAAGTTTATTTTAATTAGTTTGGGCACTGGCCACGCACTGTATTTTGTACATATGCCAACTTCATCTATGTTCTTGCATCAGTTGGCATTGTGTTCTGCTTGGCAAATATCAGAATTACTCCTGGGAAATTCAGCACATCAAAAGCCACACCAGGACACACCAGAGATGAACTGACATATATTAAAAGTTTCTTTCTTTTTGTGATCAGAGTTGTAAAATCTGTGCTGTTGCAGTAATTCTTTTGAAAAGATGTGTGTATTTATTTATTTTATTTTATTTTATTTTATTTTATTTTTTTATTTTTACAATACTGTGTCTCAGTCACCTTGAGCGCTGCATTGTTTGAAGACAGTGCTCCTGATTGAATTATGCCTTTGCCACTCACATACCACAATCATAACCAACAGCTGCATAATGGATCAAGCATATAAATCACAATATTAAACATGATTAATGTAGCGATGTTCACAACGATGTTACAAAGTGCTTTACAAGTGACAGCAATAAATAAAAGCCCAAACAAAATTAACATTCACATTCCAGACATGAATTTTAAATGGGGTACAAAAAAAAGGCAAGCACAACAGGAACTGAACATACATTAACAACAGCGCCCTGACACCACAAAGGTATTATTTTTTTAGAAGCAATTGAAATCCATTTCGAAACACTGATTATTGGACAGCAAAGATGCAGGGTGCTGAGGAATGGTCAGCTTCCAGCTAGAGGGGGAAATAATATGAGATGGAGCTGAAGAAAGATTGATTCTAGAAAGTTATCAGCAAAATCTTCATATCAGCTCTGATGGGCAAAGGGGGAGTCAAAAACAAAGAAATTTCCTGATTCCAACACCACACGAGTGGCTCAGATGACAGATCTGAGGAGGATCAAACATGTCACAAGATAATCATCTTCATCTTGAGAGCACCTTGCTTCCTTGATTTCATGTGTTTCCCGGTAAACCTGGATGTCCATGGACACAAAACGTGGAGGGATCATATGTCAAAGTGTAAACCATGGGATATTACTCTGACTCTGAAAAATACACAGATTCCATTGGCTGCTTTTACCTTAATTACTTTGAAAATGAGCACACTGCGAGGTGCAGCCCGGGTTGCGCTTCAATACAAGTCCATTACAGTTATTATTAGTGAGGACACTAACCATGCTTCGTTGGTTTTACACATTTTCAGTTATATTGCCTTCATCAGGGAGCTCACCACCTGTAAAGTACTAGAGGTAAAATGGGCAGTTGCAAAGATCTTTCCTTTCAGAGGAGAGTGAGATTATGGCTGTGATCAAAAGAGCTAAAGACATAAGAATTTTATTTTAGGAATTGTCATTTTCTGGGTTGTTTTTGTTAATCTTATTTTGGGGGATTTCACTGTGGATTGAAATAGAAATGTTTCCGGGATACATTGATCCTCATGACGTCATGAGAGGAATTATATACCACCATACAAATTATATGCCATCATATTTTTAACATAAAAAAGAAGTAATTAGGTTTTCAGCTACAACTTTTTTTTTCCAGTTTCTGGTTCAGTTTTCAAAAAGGTGTTTATAGGCTAATTACACTGAGCTAAAACCACAGTGAAGTCCTAAAAGGGTTGCTGACTCATATAAGACCTCTGTGGAGCTTTATCTGGGTCAGGAGGAGGGGCAACAATCTTGTCTCATCACATACTGTATCTTCTGAGTCATATGGGCTAAATAATATAATAATAATAATAATAATAATAATAATAATAATAATAATAATAATAATAATAATAATAATAATAATAACACTGTTGTTGTCACTTTCTGGGCTTGATTGTTTGTAAAGACAGATAATTGAGCAATGGGCCTCTCAGCACAGACATGTACAAAACACTCCTTATATATAGCAGAAGTATCTGTGTCTCTTGAGCAACAATTTGCAGGTTAACCATAACTCTGCTGTAACCATAAAGTAAGTGCTGCTATTTGTTATAAACCTGCACCTGAACTTCAGCTTACTGTGTTTGGTATGCACCGTCTAGCTATATTGTGTAAAAACAAATAATTTTAATTAACATAAGAATGTAATACCAGATTCATTATGGTCAGATATATGTATATGAAGGGACTCTTATTTGGATCAAGAGCAAAGCAAGAATATGAATGTACAGCCTTGATAGTGGCTCTGTGAGGCCGTTTAGCAGGTACGATGTTTACCATGTTCACCATGTTGATTTAGCAAAGTCATTAGGATACATCATCTGAGGACCTTCAATATCTGCTGTAAATCTCATGGCAAACCAATTAATAATAGTCGATATTTCACTCTGAAACGCAAACGCTGACCTTATGGCCATGCTAGAGTAAAAGTCAGCATCACTGAAGTCAGAATTTATCCTCTTTTTAATTTTATAGCAATCCATTCAGTAGTTGTGCAGATATTTGAGTCTGGAGCAACAGATCGACACTGCCTTGCTGCAAGCATGGCTAAAAACCCCTCTACTACTGGCTGAGTTCTTCGACTTACCAACCAGAAATGTTGATAACAGTCACTTCAGATCGAGAGTCTGGCTTTAGGCGCCTCCTGACCCCTTTGTGTCCTCTGTGCCTATATCTAGGGGGCCCGTTTGGTATTTTGTCTATGATTGCTTCTTGTATAATTCTTCCTTTGCAATCTGAGGAGGAGAGTATGGACAAAGGGGGAAGGAACTGTCTTGAAATGCCAGTGGGCTTGATTGAGTTTTACTACCAAGAGAGCTCAGGACAGATGGTGAGTTTAGGAAGCTTGAAATCTCAGCACCTAGCAAAGTGTTTGTTGAGTTACTGCATTAATCAACAACTTTGCCAATTCCCTGTATATTCATCATGCCCATGTTGTGCTAAGGGGGGAATAGAAATGCTATTTATTTAAGAAATATTAAGTTATCCAAACTACCAGGTTTGTTTCCCTCTGGACACAAAGTAGCTGCATATAATGTGCTGAATTCTGTTCTGTAAAGTTTTTGTCTGGGATAGAAGCTTCAGTTTCAGGTTTAGTAACTTAGCTGGACACTTTCTGCAATGTGTCAACATTCTGCTGGAGTTTCTCTTCATTTCTAGAGACACTGTGAATAAATTAGGGAGAACTTTGAAATTTGTGAAATGTCAAATTAAGTGCCTGAGTGCACACTGATGCTTTATGAACACACTCAGTATGTCTGAGTGCTATTTGTGCTCCTGTTGTTCTTTTACTGATAACAAATTGGACCATAGCATCCACTGTTCATTTCTCTGCAGAATGAGCCCGCTAGTGTAGGCACATACAATTCCCACCGCTTGAATAATTCTCCTCCAGGATCTTTATCTTTTTTTTTTTTCTTTTTTTATTGCATGAGCGTGTTAATGTATAATTGATGCTCGAAGGAGATAAACTGCCAACATCTTCATTTAGGCGCCTGAGGCAGACAGGGGGGGAGCAGTTTCACTCGATTTGTTAGTTTTAAAGTTTACTATCTAACAGCTGAGGGGAAATGAGACCTGAGGTAATCATGAACAGTGTTAGCTCACAAGCATGATGGCAGCAGATGGTTGATGGTTGGATGCATGAATGACGTTTGCTTGTGTTTCCTCCTGCAGTCTACGCTGAAAGGAGCTAATGTCACAGTGTTTGGCTGCCTGAATCATGGGATGCCTCTTTTCTTACGGGAGAACTCATCACTGAAATGTGAATCAGGTACGTCAAATTTCAGTTACAGAATAGTTGCATGTTTTATAACCCCCAGATTAATAAACTGCTTATTGTATGTAAATTTCCGCCTTTCCGCCTCCTCTAACTCCCCAAACTTTGACTTTTTATACACAATTTACAATTGCTTTGCTTAAACTTCAGCATTCATCATTCAAATTCAGTCATTTCTTTCAGGACTTCCACTTCAGCTCACTCGCACATTACTTTCATCTTCAACTGAGTCTTCAACTGCTTTCAGCATGTTCATTTCCACTGATACTTCACCTTCACTGTAGTGAACTCTTTTCAGTATTTGTATTTCAACCATAATTTCAGTTGTTACTTCAACCATTCTAAATGTTTTAAGTGCAAAATAAGTGAGTAAACATAGTTTTCTTCAGAAAATGTGACTTTTTCTTGTTAATGTTTTTTTTTCTCTTGCACATTCTTTGTTTCACTGCTCGTTTGCTGTTTTCTTCTGTTGCAGAATCGGTGGCTGGGTTTTTCCTGTCTGTGAACGCCTCCGCTAATATCACCAAACTGAGGATTCCCTATCCACAAACTGGCACCTGGTACCTCAGTCTGCGCTCTCTATGTGCCACCGAACATGGGTAAGACAGGCAATACTGCAACTGTATTTTCACATTTATCCTATATGCTTACACCCTGTTTCACTGGACAACTTCACTCAGCTACATTTAGAATTATTTATGTTTTTGTCTGTAAAGCGAAATTTTCACAATTTGGGAAATTATGTCATTAGCTGTTTTAGATGATCGATACCACTGTCATGGCTATACGCTCACTATAAAGTTACTGCCAGCAGCTGGCTAACTTAGCTTAGCATTAGGACAGGAAAGAGGGGGAAACAGCTAGTCTGGCTCTGTCCAAAGGTCTGTTCAAACAGCAACTCTAAGGCTCACTGATCAACAAGATATATTTAATTTGTTGAATTTATTTGGACTATTTGGGACCAGTTACCTCCTCTCGTACAAAGCAGGATGTGGGCTTAGTGAGATAAAGTCAGGTTTAAGACGGTGGCTACATCGCCATGGTAAGTTATGCTGCACATCTAACCTCCTCTGGAATAGGTTATGCTAGAGATAACAGATCAGTTGTATAAAGGCAACGCCTACTGACCAATCAATTCTCTTGGAAAATGGCGTCACCATTTGTAGAAGATCCTGTTGAGCTTGGTGCACAGATCATGGGAGGATCTCTGAGGAGGGCAAGAGTAGAGTTGCATCGATCGATCGATGGGCAATTGGAAAAAGTTGGTTTTCAGTGTGATGGCTTTAATCTATAACTTTGACCTGTTGGTGGTGCTAAAGCACTTGAGGCAAAGACATGAAACTTGGTGAAAAGTATCATGGGAGTGTCCCCAGTCAGTGTGCTAAATTTCCAATCTTTTTACTGTGCAGTTGTGGGGGTGGCCATAGACCATAGCAGAAGAAGAGGTTTGAAGAATAAGAAGTGGTACAAACAGAAAACAACAAATCACAGTTGAACGGATGAAACCAACAGCATATTAAGTGTTATTTATCTTTAGAGGTGCAAGAGGGTGGAATTTTCTACCTTATGACAGAGCCAGGCTAGTTTTTTCCTCTTGTTTCCAGTCTTTATGCTAGGCTAAGTTAGATAGCTGCTAGCAGTAGCTTCATATGTAAGGTAAACGTATGAGGGAGGTATTGATCTTCTCATTTAACTCTGTTTCCCAAAATGTTGGACTACTCTGTAGACTCGATTCTCTGGAGTAATCAACCCCAAAAGTCTCCAAATCATAATTTACAAGCAGAAATTCACCGAAAGCAGTTGAATGACTGGTGCTCATAAATTTTTGACATTCTCATTATCAGTTCTTTGGCATAGTCCCAGTGCCCAACAGCAACCTCTAGGAGACAATATTTGCTGTTTATTACAGGAAAACAATTGCAAAATGGGGACATTCGATATTTCTTAAAAACTCATCTTCATATAACAATCACTAGTTTGTTTACCTAAATTAATAATTCAGTGCTCTAATGAAGACACCATGCTCACTGTGTAAATGGTGCATCCTCCCTCAATCAGCCACATCCTGTCCCATCTGTCACCCAGCAAATTAATTTGGGATTGGTGTCGTAAATGGGCTTCTGGTGCACACCTAGCATATGACATGGAAGTGGGTTATATTTTGAGGTTTGAAAGCAGATTTTTCATATAATATCACATTTCATATAAGGAAATGTAAACAAAAGGATTCAAATATGTCTATTCTGAAAAGACACACAGACAAATTGGAAATTCACCTTAAAACATACTTATTTTTCTAGAAGGATGTCTTGACTGCCTGCATGCATTTTATCTGGTGACTGACTGCAGAAAGTTTTTGCATCTTTCTAAAACTGAATAGTCTGATTTTGGTGTTGGTATTTCAGATTCAAAGAGCAAGTGCTTCTTTCTTCATCTTGTTACGACCTTGTCTCAAGTAGCCACAATAAAAGGGAGAAACACACGATGGTTAAGGTTAATAAAGAACATTTTAATAAATCAAATTAAACCAAATTAAGATACCAAGATGCATGGAGGTGAGCCCAACTATACCTAGTTGGTACGGCTCCGCCTTCTGCACCAGCTCAGGCTTCCATGTCCCCACAACCAGTTTATTCTGTACCGCAAGTGGTGGGTCCACAGGGCAGTGGCTCCATATAGTTTTTTTTGGGCTGAGCCCGACCGGGCCCCATGGGTCAAGGCCCATCCACCAGATTCCAGACGGCGAGCTCCTCTCCAAGGTCTGGCTCCAGGAGGGGGGCCCTGGTTTCCCTCTCCCAGGCAAGGTGCTGCAGCTGTGGTATGGCCTCTTCATGTGGGGTTATGTGAATCGCTCTTGGTCTGGCCCCTCAGCTGGGACCAATTTGCCTTGGAAGACCCTACCAGGGGCTATTGCTCCCAACAACATAGCTCCCAGGGTCACGGGGACACACAAACCCCTCCGCCTCGTGCAGGTGATGAGTCTCGGAGGGGAGGTATGTGAGTGCAGGTGTTAAATGTTGCAGAACTAAACATATGAAGGCAACAACCAAACTCGACTGTGCTGTGGATGTGGGGAGGAGCAGAGACAGATTTGTTGGCAGCCAGGACTTACGTACCCTGGAAACACATGCCACAGGTGTTCCACGGGTACCCATCAGCTGCAGACAAAGATCCAGGTAGACAAAAGGATCCCGAACACCCAAGAGGACCCCAGGGGTCATCATAATCTTTTTGCTCATTGTTCAAGCAAACCATGATGTGTTGTACCAACAAAACATGTTTTTGTTTTTTTTTTTGATAAATGGCACAGCTCTTATCTTTTCTAGAAAATATCTTGTAATCTAAATTTTTCTCTCCATCTTCACATACAGTTTAATTCACAATAAGTACACACACTTGTTCTCTGAGGGTTGTGTAAAAATTAGAAAAAAGAGAAGGTGGGATAAATGCTTCCATTAACTTGTCTAACACAGTGTTTTTCATGAGTTCATAAGTATTAGTTATTCAGCAGATTGAGCTGTTTTGCAGAACCCTTAATGGCATGAAAATGTGAACAGAATGAAATTAAGCAGATTTTTCCCAGTCCACTAGGGAGTTCCAATTGAATCTGAATAACAGATAATAACAGATGGTGTGGGATATGGACTCATCCTCACATGAGAGCATTGCAACTGTATGTGTTAGATTTCTACGCATTTACACATCAGGTCTCGTTAGAGAGAAAAAAGAGATGAGAGGAGTGTGACTGACAGGTGCTCTTTAACACTACAATTAAGTTGATTGATATAACTGAACAATAAAGAAGTGAGTAGCAGTGTCTGTGTCGTATTAAAAAAAATGGCTTCTGGGAAAAGGGAATGAAACACATTTGTTACCTCCTGGAGTTTCATTCTCTGTGACTGATCGTAGACACTTGCAATTAGAAAAGCTACAGTATAAGCACAAATGTACAAGGTTGTTCTTTTATCCCATGTAGTGTCAGAGATCCATGCACAATTGTTAGTTTGTGGGCTGGAACGAGCTGCATAACAACCTCTATTGGTTGTGAATTCCAAAGACAAATTTTATCGTTTGGTTAGTTATAATTCTCTAGAAATACAAAAATAGGAGATATTGACTCGAGAAGTCAAAAGAGTATTGTGAAAAATTTCAGACTAGGGACCTAATTCAAATACTTAATGAAGGTTACACAATCACAGCAGAACTCAGATTCCTTGTTGGTCTCTAAAGTACGGACATCATTTGTGGAAAATTACTTGTGTAATTGCTTAATAAATGTAGAGATGGTACAAGCCTTAGAGAGTAAAGTCGTCTGACATCTGATGACCCTAAAAAAGCCATTTGATTTCCAAAGCCCTGAGGTGAAGTCCGCTGCCATGCTAACAGCTCTGTCAGGCTCAGGGTGCTTAGAGCTAAATGCTAAGGTTTACTAGTTTACTAACACCCTCTCAGTGACATGCTGATGTTTGACAGGTCTTATGCTTACAAAGTTCACTATCTTAGTTTAGTGTGCTAGTGCAACTTGCCAACATTTGCTAATTAGTGCTAAACCCAAAGAACAGCTGAGGCTGATGGGAATGTGGCAAGATTTTGCAAGTATTTGGTCAGAAAGCACAATATTGGACAAAATGATATTTTGATATATTGGTAATGGTGCTAGATGAAAAAGTTAAGGGATCACCAAAGTTATTAAGAAATAACATGAGGGGCACATAAATGTCAGTACGAAATTTCATAACAATCCATCCAATAGTTGTTCAGACATCTCATGAACGACCGCAGAAGTGAACCTCATAATGGCACGAGAGGAAAAGTCAGGGGATCAAAGTCTGTAGGATTCATCGTCTAGGGAGCATGCAGGTCTGTACAAAATTTCATGGCAATCCATCTTATAGTTGTTGAGATATTTTAGTTTGAACAGAAGTGGTGAACCAAATAACACATTATCATCTCCAGAGTGATGCCTCCAGTGTGGCTAAAAACAGCTATCCACAAATACAAAGGTCTACCTTGAGTGCAGAATATGTCAGTTGAGATCCATTAAAAAGTGAAACAAATTTCTGCCTTCACACCACGACAAAATGACCTAAATGCACCATTTTTGACTTCCATTATGTTCCTCATCCAATGTTCTGCCCATTTTTCAGATTTGAGGCGTGCACCAACATCACGGCCGAGGTGTATATGCGCTCATACTTGACTCCATGCATCAATGACTGTGGGACGTATGGACAATGCAAGCTTCTGCGCACCAACAACTACCTTTATGCTGCATGTGAATGCAAAGCAGGTAATAAATTACTTTCAATATCTTTTGCAAAGCATTACATAGTCAGCTGTCATATGGAGAGACTTTTTCCATTTAGGTTGTTCACGTGAATTTCAGCACAATGTGAAGGTGAACTAAATTCAGATTAGGTGATCTATTTATGTCTTCTTTTGATTCTATTTTAATGTCCATTTTATTTTCAAATTGCATTCTCATTCACTAAGCTGCAGAAGCCAATTACCAACAAAACAAAGCAAGTTGTTTAATAGAAGTGGAGAAATAATTGTATAAATATGATGTATACTCAACAGTGCCTTTAATTATTAATCAGTAATTAATAATTAGCAAAAAGCCTGTGCATGAATTAATCATTGGAAGTGATTTTCAGCAGTCAAGAGCTTTTTTTTTTGCATACAAGATAAGATAAAAGTTTTTGTGAGGAAAATGGGTTATCACTGCTGCAAAGAATGTCTAATCTTTTGGAAAAAAACATCATGCAGAGTGACAAGGAAATGGGACAGAGCACGATGGGGTGGCACAGGTCATTTTCCAGAGCTGAACTGACAATACAGCAATTAAATTGTAGGTGCTGCTGTCCAATGAGTCATACAACTGCCTGGTATTAATCTTCTATTATAAGCCGTTTTGATAAGACAATAAAACACGATCTTAATTACGAACAGCTTTTTAATAAAAGATGAGCTTATGAAACTAAACAAAGCATGTCCTCTGAGGCTTTTTTTAAAATCCAGCCTTTGATCTTCTTTTATCAGAGCAGGCTTCTCTGCTGTTAAATTCATTGTCATACTTCATATGTGTGACTGCTTCCTGGCAGGCACTTTGCATTCAGCACTTGCCCTTGGCCCATCTCTCACTGCAAGGCCTCTGTTCAACAGTGCTCGCGAATATTTAATTCTCACCGTCTTATCCAATCCACCACTTGATAAGGATCCAATTCAAGTGGTAAAGCAGAAGGGGGAGGTATTAAGATAGGAGGGGAGTTGTGTTGTGCAGGATAAACAACTTCACACATATCTGTTTTTGAGTATTTTTTTTATAGAGAAGTGTCTGTTTATAACAAAGAGCTGATGAAGCATCCATCTTGTCAAGAGAGAGACATTTTATCCATTTGAAGAGAGACTGTAAATTCTGAAGGGATGAGCTTTTGAAACAAACTGATTCATCTACAGTGGAGTTTCTTCTCGTCCCGTCAGCCAAAAGATTTAAGAAGACTTCCCTAAAGTTTATATAAAGTTTAAAGAAGACTGAAAAACTGCTTCAACCCCAGCAACCTATAAAGCCCACAAATACAAAAGCTATCGACTCTCTTTGATGTTTGCTTTCCTGGATCAACATACAGTACTGACTGTGTGTGTGTCTGTGTGTGTGTGTCTGTGTGTGTATGTGTGTGTCTGTGTGTGTTAGGCTGGGACGGCTGGGGATGCACAGACAACTCAGAGGCGTACTCCTACAGTTTCCAGCTCCTCTCCACCCTGCTGCTCTGTCTCAGTAACCTGATGTTCGTCCCACCTGTGGCCATCGCCATCCGAAGCCACTACCTGCTGGAGGCTTCAGTCTACATCTTCACCATGTTCTTCTCCACTGTGAGTGACTGCCACACTGTCAGAGTGATGCATGCGTGTGCTACCCAAGAGTTGACCTACAAAATATTTTTGGGTGTGAAAACAGCACAAACAACTGAAAAGCCGCGTGACTGCTTCATCTGCAGCTGCTGTTTTTTTTTTTCTTTCATGACACATGAGAGAAACAAGGTCAATTTCTGTGATAGAAAGAAATATTCACCTTGTTGAGTTCTGGTGGGTGTTTGCCATGCACCTTTTGATTTGTCTTCAATGCAAGTAGTATTTTCCTTATCTTTCTTAGTTGGGATTTGAAAGTCGATTTTATGTACTATTTGTTAATTATTAAATGAGGATTATTATTATTTGAAATATTTATGATTTAAAGGCCAGATTGAAATTGTTGGGGGAAATATTGTATTGCTTTTCCTTTGCCTAGGACCATGGCAAGCATCCTGGGAATCAACATACCCAATGAATAAACCAAAAGGCTAATTGCAATCCTTGTTTCCTGGTTGTTTGTGGCGCCAGGACCCTTAAGTACCAAACACCACTCATGATCATCTCTGCAAAAAAAAACATGATTGCCAGGCAAAAAAGTTCAACCTTTAACACATCAGTCAGCAAGGGGCTGTGTTGGCCAGTCAAATAGTAGATAGTACTTTCAAATAGTAGATAATAGTAGATTATTTTGAACCATGAACAAAGTATTTCCACTGGTTGAACTTACAATCTTAATGATGACAGGTAGAATACTTTCCGCTGTGATAAGTTTCCAGGATTGTTAAATCTCATATGTGACTATTATTATATTGTGCAGCGTTTTGGTGTCTGATAAGCCTTTAAACGCATGAATCTGTTCCTCCATCTGCCCTGCAGGCACGAAGCTGGTCTCCAACATCATTAGATGTTGGTATTTGGTTGAATGTAGGTTGTGATGTTGGGTGACCAAACTTCAATGTCAGGGCATCATCTAATGCCAACATTATTTGACGTAAAATACTGACGACAGCCGACGCTGATATTTTGTTAGTTTTAAGTTGTGTTGTTCAGTAACCAAAATCCGACATCTACCAAATGCCTCATGTCAAGGTAATATTGACACAAAAATATTGACATTGTAGTCACCTAACATCACGTCAGTTAGCAAATGTTGGGTTTTGACGTCAACCCGATTTTCATTTCAAAGCAAAAATTTAACGTTGGTCCGACGTTAGAGTGGTTAGAGTCAAATGTGTTTTTTGATGTTATATTGACATACGGTGCCAGGAGGGTGGACTTCCTTGATCGTATTTCATGCCTCACCTGAACCTCCCAGCCCCCCGGCGCTGTTCTAAAGTAGTGCTGGTTTTGGTCTGAATCCACACTTAGACCTCTTGGATACACATAGTGCATTTTGCTGAGAAACACAAATGTAAACATAGCTTTTTTTAACATTAACACTCCACACAGTACCTTTGATTTGTTGAAGAGGAAATAAAAGTCAGATCATATCTTGACAGTTTTGATTAAAGAGGAATTCACTGATATTTAGGGGAGGTATGTTCATCAAAATGTGTTTGGAAATGCAGTGAAAAGATGACTCACAAACCACACATCTAATATTTTTGTATTTTTGGTTGAAAATAATTGCATTGTTAAAGGGACAACTATTATAGAAATTTGAGAAATTATCAAAGCACCAATGAACACACAATCATGTTTTTACACAATAAATAGGAAATCGGGACTGGGCTGGCAAGACTGAAATAGATTTTCTATTTTGGACTAAATTTAGACCAACCCAGAAAGACTTAATTTAGTTTGAAAATATCTGGGCTTCACCAACAACCAGAGCACAACAGACAAACCACAATGAGCTTGCCAAACAGTACTTTGGATAGCAGCAGCATGCACTCATCTATTAGCAAAGATTTTTCCATTTTACTATGGAAAAAAGGATTTTACTGAAGCTATTGTTTTAAATGGCAGTAATGCAGTATGTTTTTTCTTTCTGTGCCATCTTTTCATTGGCTTGAACATTGTTCTTTCTCTCGACAGTTCTACCATGCGTGCGACCAGCCGGGTATTGTGGTGTTTTGCATCATGGAGTATGACGTCCTGCAGTTCTGTGATTTCCTCGGGTCGCTCATGTCAGTGTGGGTCACTGTCATTGCTATGGCAAGGCTAAAGTCCATCATCAAACAGGTGCGTTCCTACTCTGATTCTACCTTTTTATCCTTTCTCTTCCTTTCTGTCTCGTTTTTCCTTAAACGAGTATAAAGTAACGTTTTTGTGGAAGTAGTAGTTTGTCAAAGAGCAGTGACTTTCAGCCATTTTTTTTTTTGTTTGTAAGTTTTGCTGTTGCTACATATCTAACGTTAGCATTTATACCTGTTTACTCGCCACTCTAGAAGAAACATTGTGAGTTTAGCATCAAACTTCACCCCTTTACTCGCCCTGAACTGTCTTCAGTGATGTAAAGCAACGCCAATGTTAACTCTTGTCTCTCGTCTTTTCTTCTGCTGAAGTTAGCATGCTAACCAGCCAGCCAGATCACCTCGTCATTTTCCAGTAGCAACTCTTTAGAGCTGCTCGGAGGGTGTACTACAACTTATTGTCCTGTAAACACAACAATGGCCGCAGCTCTTGTCAAGTGACAATCACCACCATCTGCTACTGGCATAAACCACGTTCGGCGTCAGAGAAAACTTACAATTAGTCTCTTGACTTCAAGTGGTTGAAGTCAGGACAAAGTGTAGGTGTCATGATCAGATTTCTGCTTCACAAAGTTGTGAATGTTTCGGCAGGTTGTTAAATCAACACTTCTTAGTACACTGATACACTGTACGTGACCCAACATGAATGTACCATCAGACACAGCTTAATAACTAACTCGGATAACTAATACTCAAAATAGGGCTGTCACTGCGCCAGTTTGTGCTCCCCATTAATTCTCTACGCAGTGCTGACCTGAATTAATAGCACTGTGTGACATGTGAAGAAAACACGTGTACCAACAGCATCATTAACAGCACAGACTAATAAACACATATTTCACATGTCTTGTTGTGGATGACTCCAAAAGGAAAAAGTCCTATGCTGCCATCCCTTAAAAAACTGTTGGCAAGATAAAACTTTCCCCAAGCATCTTCATTAACTTTGGATGTTTTATTATTAGCTGACAGTGATTCAACCTCAACCCTGCCACCTCATATGTCACTTTCCATCCCTCCCTTGCTGCTATGTAACAAGCCACTGTCACCGCCTTTAGCCGCACACACAAGGCTCTGACTGGCTGGGTTGTGTCTCTAAACGGAGAAGCAGCCATTCTCAAGAGCAACTCCAGACCTGTTTGATTTTCTTGACACAATGTTAGATGTAGGCAGTGATTGGAAGCAGACATCTGAGGACCATAACGCATGTCCATGGTCATGTGTCACAGTCTGGCAGCGCTCAGGCTGAGAGCTCCGTGTTAGTGGTCGACAACTTGACATAAGCCCTGAGGCAAAGAGGGATTAGCGGACTGAGAAGGAGAGCTGTACGGATGTGTAAGAGAGCTATAAATGAGCACCGCATATGCCTCAATTTTTTGTAATAAATTATAAGATCCGTGTGTTAGAATCAGCGACGCGTGGTGCTAAAATCTCTGGTTGTTGACATATTGCGGTGGATAGCGGAAAACACTAACAGGTGCACCTTCTCCCTGGGTCATTCCCTGGCTGCACACCAAGATTGAGCAGTCTCAACAGTCTGTGTGTGTGTGTGTGTGTCCATAAATGAGACAGAGAGAGGGGGAGAATAGGAAGAGGGGGTTGAGTAGTGGGTGGGAGGGAGAGTATACGAACATCTGCTGTCCTCTAGAGTTTTCATTTTTGCTGAGCGCTGCAGTACGCAGTCACTAATCAAATCGCACATGTCAGGAATGGCAAGTGGGACTGTGTGCGTCTGTGTGTGTGTGTGTGTACATAAGAGAGACAGTGTGTGTTTGTTTGTTTATGTCCATGACCGCAGCAGCAGAGGGTGAAAGGACCCAGGAGCCCCTGATACTGTTGTGTGTCTGTCTGGGACTTTTGCACCTTCAGAAGTGTAAAAGTATGTCAGCAGAATATCTTGCAAGGACATTTTTCCTGGTTCACTTAATGAAGGAGCTTCAGGAGATTTGTTAATTTCACTTTTCTGAGGGTTGTTGCATCAAAATCATATGAATCGATTTAAAGGGTTATTGCGTTTCATCACAACTTGCGTCTCGTCTTCACAGTTTAGGCCCCCTTTTACTGCGTGGTGTTGATAACATTGTTCTCACCAGAGTAATTGTTGAGATCTGGGGACAAAAGGATGTGAAACATGAGCCTTCAGGTGATCTGAAAATTTAACCAGTTGATCTCAACCACTTTCTTTGGAGTTAAAACCGAAAGTGAGCACACTTGAAAAATCTAAGTTAAGGTAAGCCTGTTTGCGTGCACAGACTCTCCTGGGGGATTTTAAAATCTGTCTGATCATGTGACTGCTTGTGTTTCTTGCCACGTCAAACTTCTCTTTAGTGATTTTTTCGCGATTAACTTGGAGAGCATAATATTGCAATTACTGGTAGGAATGATGACGATAACCTCAGTTGCAATGAAAAGCCAGAATTATCCATGAAATATAATTTATAGTATTTGCGTCTCTTCTATAAAGAGATTGCGTTAATGTGCTAATTTCAAATTTTTATCATGGCATAAATGAATAATTTGAAAATGCATAACCAAGAGTCTGAAAAATAAAATCTAGTGGCACAACATTGTTATTCAAATTCGAAATTATGTGACATAGTTATGTGGGTTAAAAAGGTGAAAAAAAAATCAGCAAAGGATCAGCAGTGCAGGTAGAAAATTAGAACAGCCGCCTTGATGTTGCATGAAACTAGGTAAACAATCATAGTTTGGAGCACCCTCGGAGGCAGCCACATCAGCAGAGTGCAAAAGCACATGTCGTTATGCAGAAACACACAAGGTCTCAACATTACTGCGCCAAGGTCTCCTATTTAGCGAACAACCGTGAGATTTGCTTGAAAGCTCTGCAAGTAAATATATATTTCTGCTTAGATACCCTTCACCATGTACTCCTTCCAAAGAATGAATGTCCATGCTCAAATAATTTAATATTTTCAGAAACTTTCAACCTGTTTGTTCAGCATTGCCCTTAAACCTCGCAGTACTGTGCCGTTGGCATTGGGCATGTTGTATTCCAGACATGCACAAATACAGTATGTCACTGTGTTACTGTATATTGTTAAGCATGAAAATATATGCAGCAGATAAAAATAGCCTTCCAACTTAATTCCTACAAGCTCGTCCATCACAATGACAGATAATGATTCATTGCAGCGACAGCTTCCATGCATTCATGGCTACATACAATACATGTATACATGCATGCTTGGGAGCTAGTGTATGATTCAGCGGCGCAGTATGACTGATGACTGTTGCTGCACAGAGTCCTCGGGCTGCGCCATGCTGCTCCTCTCCTCCTTGGTGCGTGCCAATTAGTCCCGTTCTTCTGCAGGCGGGTCATCCCCTCCCCTGCTCAAATATCCCCAATTTCTCCTCACGTTCGCTACCAGACAGTAGAATGCAGACCGCAGGCAACCTGGGCAGGCTTAACTTCTCCCAAAGCATGTGTAGCACAGCTTATTGATTTTTTTTCCCTCTCACTTTATCTCTTTTATATCCCATGGCTTTGTGTCAAATTGTGAGCTTGGGGGAAAAAAATGTTAAACTGGTTGTATTTATAGCATGGATCTCTATTGTTAGCATTTTGTTATCACTGTTATATTGTTCCTCTCACTCACATAAGGAAGCTTGGATGGTGTATCACTCTGAAAGCACTTTTAAATACCAATTTTGATGTCAACTGAACTCAGTAAATACAGTTATTTCTCTGTGCTGACCATTTCCCCACCGATCTATTAAACTGATGCCTTGTTTACATAATGACAGGCTTTTACAGTTTTCAACACAGACTTGCTATTTGTAAAAGCCAACTCTCATAATGGCTGTTACCATTGCAGGATAAGGCTGCATTAGTTTATATTTTTCTTAATGTCAATAGATATAATAAAAAATAAATAATATTGTCCATGAAGAGACCAAACAAAAAATGCGTTTAAGTGTCTTTCAGTACTTTCTGACGTTACTCCGTCTGTAATACTGAGCCCCAAGACCGTTCATTGTGTGTGTGTGTGTGTGTGTGTGTGTGTGTGTGTGTGTGTGTGTGTGTGTGTGTGTGTGTGTGTGTGTGTGTGTGTGTGTGTGTGTTCATGTTCATGATAATGTCACCCAGAGCAACAGTGTGTTGGTCTGATGTATTTTTAAGAGTTTTTGCTTGAAACAATGGACCTCTATGGCACAGAGGAATATCAGGGTTTGGATAAACAGACAATACTTGTTCGCAGGATGGATTCATTGTTGGCATCTTGAATGGATTATGAGACAATGGGCCCCTGAGCACAAACATGTAAAAGGCCCCCAGCACCTCCAAGAACCAAGAACCCCAGACTGAAAGACAGAAAAACCTTTTTTGTAATCAGTTTGTTTTGTGTTTCTTTTTGATTGTTTTGAATTTGTGTTTGAGTACGAACATTTTGGATCTTTGTCATTGTTTTATGCCTCTTTCAGGTCATTTTGTGTCTCTTTGTAGACATCGTTGTGGTTATTTTGTGTCTCTGTGTAGTCATTTTCCATCTCTTTGTAGTTGTCTGTATGGTTATACAGCCTTTGCCCAGACCTGTTCAGGAATACATCCATGGTTGGTGTTGGTCTTAAAAAAAGTTTGAACTGTTTTAAACTCTTAGCTCTTTTTAAACTAGACTTTATAGTGAATTACCCCAGTGACTATAGTGCCCAATAAGTACAGACAAGATATTTAAGTTCTGCTATTCATTTTTCTACACCATACTGAACTGACCTGCACCCACAGCACAACACTTATACACTTGCATATCCTCTGGTTTATGGTACATTCATCCTGTTTTTTGCAGCAACACTCGTCTCCACTAGACCTCAGATGGCACAGTGGAACCAGCTGTGTTAGGAAAAGTAGAGCTCTCAAAGCCGAAAAACAGGACACAGGTGCAAAACAGGAGGAAAAAAAAAAAAAGAAAGTCCAGAGAATATACAGGAACTGCAAATCATCTCCCAGTGTTTTAGTAACTGCCACTCACCACTAAAGTCACCATTTTTTCTGTTTTTTATGTGTGGGAGAAGATTACAATTTACCACATACTCCTCCTCTTGTTTACTTGCGAAGTAGCAATGTTGACCGTGTCAGTGGAGGGCCATTATTGATCCATGTGGGGGTTTTTTTTCCCCCCAAGGTGCTGTATCTGCTGGGGGCGATGTCCCTGTCCATGGCTCTGCAGCTGGACCGTCACGGTCTGTGGAACCTGCTGGGACCCAGCCTGTTTGCTCTGGGAATCATGGCCGTTGCGTGGGTAAGAACAATTCATATGTTTTCTGCACAGTAGTACAGCAGTATACAGCTGGAAACAGATTTATTTCACAATAAG
Organism: Trachinotus anak; assembly: GCF_046630095.1. Lineage (NCBI taxonomy): Eukaryota > Metazoa > Chordata > Actinopteri > Carangiformes > Carangidae > Trachinotus > Trachinotus anak. The sequence continues at coordinate 21,237,082 of NW_027273859.1, read as the reverse complement.
TTAATGTGGATTTGGAAAAAAAGCAGCTGGAGTTTATTGATCTCAGGAGGGAAAATTCATGTGTTGCAGCAGCACAAACAAAAGAGGTCAGGAGCTATTTGAATGACATAAACGCAAATAAAATAATAAAACAGAGGGATGACATAAAGATATATATATGTATAGTATGTACCAGACTTTAAACTACATAAGAGAATTGTGCTATTATTTCTACAAAATAGAAAATTTAAGGTAATATTGAGAAAATTATGACATTTAATAACATTATTTCATAGGTGCAATGTTTCTTGAATGACAGAGTTATTACAATTGTAGCTTCAGAATTCAAGTTTTTTTCTTCTAAAAATATTTCTACATGTACACACAGTCTGTATAAAACGAACAACTGCTCTACACAGGATATTGTTTTACACCAGATGAAATATAATTGTTTTTAATACATAATGTGTGTTCCACATTCGTGGTCAAGCTTGTTCAAACACATGTCACTGCACCGTCCCTCTATTGTTCCTCACCCCGGCTAGTGTAAAAGGGCTTAATCCGTCATTTAAGCTAGCACAGGGCTAGAACATGTGCATGTGCTAAAAACTGTGTGTTTTTGACCAATGAAGCTATTTTACATTAGCATCGAAGGGGGCTTTAAAAGTTTTGCAGCCTGTGGGTATTAGTCATGGGTTGTAGTTCCATTATAAGTCAGCTTGTACTTTCACTGACTCTTCTTCGAGTCATAATGTGCTCCCTGAACTGAGAAGATAAAAAATAATAGTCTTTCAGGCAAGGTTCTTGGGAAAAAAAGCCTTTAACACCAAACCTCTGACATGAGTTTGAAAACATGGTTTGTGTCCTCCTTGGAGAAAGCTTTGCATTGAGTATAGTGTGGGAGTTGTAGCTCTGGGAGTTATCTTTCTATGAGCTGGAGGATCCTATAGAAGCTATGGAAGATGAGGTACTGTTTCATTCCACAATGTAAACCCTCCAGCTTTAGCACCAAAGGTTGGAGACAGTGTGTATATTTTTATTTTTTATTTTCTTTAACCAGAGATGAGATTCTTTTTTTTTTCTGAAATTAACAACAGCGCCTCAGAATTCATGCACAGCTCTACTGTCGCATTTAAATGTTAAGTATTTACATAAAGCCCATTGGCTTCCACTGGTACATTTGTAATTCCTCAGTTACAATTAAGGATGGCTTGGTGACATATTTTATTTGACAAACATATGAAATGCATGGTCTGGTATAATTTTTTGCAATGTCAAAATTACTCAGAGAGACAATCTCTGATCTAGCACACCACAGCACTACAGGTTGCAAAAGTAAACTCCACACAGCAGCTTTTCCATAAAAGTCGCTTGGATCTCATGCTAATGTTGCAGTTTTTCAAGATAAACCTCGGCTCATACTTTGATTAGTTGACACTTCATAATTTATCAGCTGTTCAACAGCGTATGCCGGCGTTTCAGTATTCTCTCCTCAGTGCTCCACCTCTGAGTTAGAGTGCCGCACATTTTGTACAAGAGCCCTTTCATTTCAACTTGTCATGTTTCTGCAAAGCCTGGCATTCTGAGTGTTCCCAGACACAACCGAATTAGATCAGTCAAGCGGAGGGCACAGAGCGTTTGCTGCTTTGCAGGGGTGTCATGAGCAGTAAGAAGGAGGGGAGAAGCACAAATTTGTCAGTGCCAAATATCGTTAATTCTCCAAACTAAATGAGGTCCCTGACTTATGCATGAAAAGATCATCCTGGTCTGAAACTATTTGTCTCAACTAGAAAAATATGCAATTCCAAAGGGACTGGAATAGTAAAAACACATTTCATGTTTTTCTTCACTTCGCTTCACATAGATTATTAGTCTTTAACCTAAAATGCATAAAGCATAATAATTCAGTCAGAGCCATTTTCCTGCAAGAATACTAACTATTAGATTACCATTGTAATTAGTTTGTCATTTATGACCAGCTTAAATTTCCCTTGACAAAGGAATCTTTATTGTAATGTTTTTGGGAAAAAAGCTAATGCAAGCAATCAGTGTTTATGAAGCAATGAAATTAGAGACTGAATACAATTATGAAGCATTCTTCAAACAGTGTTTAGGAAGAAACCACATGTCCAAATCGCTCTGTGCCACACGATCAGCAATAGTAGCCACTCACAGAAAGAAAGAATGTCCTATGGATTAAACGAGTAAACACATCACGTTCACCAGATAGTGCCAAACGGATCATGAGCATAAATAACAAAATAGCTAAAGGGGAGACTGGCCAGTCACTGATGATTAATTTAAATAATCTATCATCTGATTTTGATCACTGGGATAGGGTTATGTTACAGCAGTAAGCACGAATACACATTCCCGACTTTAAAACCAATTGAGATTTATTAGGAGTCTCATCCCTCTGTGCCTCCAGTCAAAGTCAAAGTGCCTGCTGTTCCCTCAATGAAATCCCATTGGTTTCCATTTTTGAATGACTGCTCGCTGTGTGATCCCCTACTGTAATATCTTGTTTCTACTTGAAAGAAAAATAAGACGTTAAAAGCTTTATTTTATGGGTCCCTTAGTGTCCTAATTATTTTCTAGAAAGAAAATTGAAATGTAACTATAATTTCTTAGTGCGTGTCTCAGAAATGACAGCTTAAAATTTGAATGATATGAAAATTGTGCAATTTGCACATTTTATATTCACTTTCCTGCAGAACCAAGACAGTGGTTTAGAATGCAAGTATGCTTCTGCATAGATACATGCAGAGCCTCATAGAGGAGCTGATGTGCACACCTCCATATCGCAACAAAGCATAGTGCTCACCTGCACTTCAAGAAACTTGAACATACTGTCAATAGTTTTTGTCTTTTTTTCTTTCAGTGTATACTACCCCCATTTACCATTTATGATAAAATTTCCGCTGTTCATTTCCAGTAATTACATGGTTTCATAATACAAAGGTAAGCAGTAAACTGCCCAGGGGCTGAGCGAGTCAAAAATGTTGATTAAATTTAGGATTTATGAGTCCATGGTTCCTTTTTTCCTTTTTTTCCTGTTTAAAATTTTTAATATTCAGTTATTCTGTGCTTTAATTTCAGAATAAACTGAGATGTAAATTTCAGTAACAACTAGAAAAACTGGGGTGTTCTAGAACTATTGATAGTGTAGCTGTGCATTTCAACATAGTTCTTCCACATAGTGATCTTAGGAAACTGAATTCCTCTTCGAGGCATTTTATATCATTGCATTAAGGAATCTCAATTGTTTCATGTCTGTTTCACAGATTTAGTTGGTAGTTTCTACTGGAATTGATTTCAGTTTCCTGCTAAACGTGACATTGCTCCTCAGCGGAGATGTACATTATACCCCAAGTTTGCACAAGTATAAAAGAAATACATGCGAACATGTCCGAAACACCTTTTTCATTTGCTAACGTGCAACCCGCAGAAGCTTAATTCCACCTTTACTCATTAGGGAACAGGTCGTATGAACATAAATGTTAGATTTAGTTATTCTGGTTCTGTTTGGTTGTAAATTACAAATTAAGTATTTGCAAAGAGCTTTCAAGTATTTCAGGTTACTGGCACTGTGCAGTTCATCCCTGGACATTTATCTGGAAATTAACAGCTTCCCATAAACTCCACCCAGCTCTACTGATGTGTTTTTTTTTATGTAACCATCATTTCCTAGCTCAAACAAATTAGCAGGTGTTCATCCAGTGTTCCGATTTAACATGTTGTCTTACCCATAACCCTATAATTACACAGGAATTTCCAGGAAACCTGATAAAAAGTGAGACATCCATGTAAGGAGTGTTTGAAAAAACACTCTGCTATTTTAAACTTGGTGGCGTTGACGCTGAAAAACCATTGTGTTATGTGTCTGTTGGCCTGTCAGACGGTGCGCACCATCCGTCGCCGGCGTTGCTACCCGCCCACCTGGAAGCGCTGGGTGTTTTTCCTCTTCCCTGGCACCATGATAGCCACGTCTGCCGTGGCTCTCTACGCCTTCGTGGAGACGGAGGAGAACTACTTCTACATCCACAGCATCTGGCACATGCTGATCGCAGGGAGCGTGGGCTTCCTCCTGCCGCCTCGCGCCAAGCCCGATGCCAAGGTGACCCCGCTGAAGCGCAGGCGGGGCTGTGGGTATCAGCTGTGCGTGAACGAGCACGAGGAGCTGGGCCTGGTGGACCCCGCCATCATCTCCATCAACAGCATCTGCACCAGCTGATAAACTCCCGGCCTTTTACCTTAGAGACACTTCATTGCCTTCTTTTACTTGGGAATTTCACACACGGGAAATTAAGCCACAGAACTTGAAAAAGCAATGTAAATATTTAAAATGCAGATGTGACACATTGGAGTTCTTTTTTCTTCTGTTGTTATTGTCATGGTAATAACTATCAATACAACTGTAATTATTATGATCTATAGTTAAAGTTGTTCTGATGAATTGTGGGTGTACAGTGACACACTGTTGTTTGTGAATATGTATTTAAAGTCAAAGCTGAAACACTGCTGCTATCTGACGGTGACTGTAAAACTGCTTCTGTTGGTTATTTATTGGTGGTCTTGTAAACAGACCAGTTGTTTTACTGTTGGGGCACAGGTCACGGGGAGACATGGGGGGGTGGGGGGGGGTGGGGGGCATTTATCAAGGGCACGGCTTTTCTGAAATTCTTTTGGAATATATCTTTTGCACTAAGACACAAAAATGTTATTCTGTAAATTTTTATAACAATATGAACTACAGTGGGCATCACAAATGTAAAAACCTAGTTGTCATGTGGAATGTTAGACTGTCTTTTGCAATTGCAATGTATCGCTTTTACACGAATGTGCTGATTGTTCTCGATGGGAGCTTTTCCAAAGTCCAGCTGCCTGTTGAAAGAGAAGAGGGGAGGCAGGATAACTTCAGAGACCTCAAACAAAGACCTCACCTCCCTGTTCTTTTCTGACAGGACCTGTGTGACACCACATTCATAAACAATAAATGTTTTCTTTCTTTGCCTCAGTATTACCTCTGCTTTTGGAGCTTTTAAATATAGTGCAACTGGTGAATCTCCCCACAAAGACATCATGTTGCAATCCCTGGCCCTAATGGAAGCCAGTGGTACTCAGACAGTGAGATGAGACACTGTCAACAGCAGCCTCCCAGGAATAGAGCAGGAGATAAATAATTCTCCTCCAGAGCAGCAGCATGAAGGCAGCGTCAGAGCATACTGTCGATATCTAGTCTCTCTCTCTTTCCTCTTATGTAAGGAGAGGCAGAGCTGTGAGAGTTTTATGACTCTGTGCTTTATTCTTTATTAGGTGTGATCCATCACAAGCTCCTCTGTATTCATCATTCTGCAGGGACACCTGGTCTTTCTATCAGATTATTATGAAAAAGATGAAAGAATTCATTCTTTTGGCAAATTTGCACACTGTACCAGAAGCTGAGATTTGAGGCCCTAACATCACATAAATTAAGAAAATCATTGCAGCCCATAAAGGAACTGTTTGACATTTTGGGAAACATGCTTATTCACTTTCTTGGGGATACAGATAACGCCTCATAAAAACCACAACTTGCAGTTTTTACTCTTTGGTCTTTGTATTGATAACAGATTTTGTTAAACTGTGGACAGAGCCAGACGAGCTCTTCTAGTATTTTTGCGACAGATGGGAGAAGAGCTTCATGTTTACCGAACAGACACTAGAGTGGTTTCAATCTTCTCGTCTACAAAACTGGATGTGTGTTTCCCAAAATATTGAAGAGGCTATAACCCATATGTCAATAGTAACATACCAAATGACGTGGTGAAAACAGTGTGAAAGATCATACTAATGAACCCACACAGAATTATCATCTGAATCTGAAGCTCTACAGAGGTTGTAGCGATTTTCAGCTCATTATTTAGCTGTCCAGCCCAACATGTTTTTTGTTCATTTTCTTCGCAATCATAGCGTCATTTTTGGCCACAGCAGGCAGCTGTTGTAGTGAAGAAGCTCTGAAAAACCCACTGTACACTACGACCTGCTCAGCACCAAACAGCAGACAGGCACAGGCAGAGACGAGCTGGTGAACATAGTGGAGCATTTAGTTGCCAAAGAGCCAAATATTTCCCTCAGGAGTTGATAGAGACCAAAAACAAAACTAAAATAGAGGGAGTATTGGAATAAATAATATTCATGTTGTTAGCTGTGATGTACATGTAAATGTACTTAATGATTAAGCTCAGAATCTCAGAAACAGCACTGCATTGAGACTGCATTGGTTTTAGTGATTCAAAATAAACGCACAAACACACCCTAACATTTTTTTTTCAAGTTTTGCAAGCAAAGCATTTATTTACAGGGTGAGATAGAGGAGAGGAAAAAAAGCTAATTACTCATTTTTATCAGAACTGCCATTGCTGCAGTTAATTATGCATCAATTCTTTTCTTAGACAGTTTGTGTTGAATTGTGAAAATGTGATGAAATGAGGCCACTGGAGGTATTCAAAGTCCTTACACTAACCTTTCTACTCCACACTCTCTGTCCAGAAGGGAAAAAAGGAACAAGAGAAAATGTGTATAGTGTGTAGTCAAGGCTTACTAAACAAGAAACAGGAGCATCATGACTAATACATAGTGGAACTACTTCATTATTATGTCCAATGTCGAATCATACTCTTCTTTATATCCTATTATTACATTAAGAATTATATAGTGAACAGCAAACAGCCCACACAGCCTTTATAGTAAACACAGTCTTTGTTCCTGCCTTCCTCTCATCAGAGAGAAATATAAATTGGTTCTCTTCCCCCTTTTGGTCCAAGCAGATAATTTCAGAAACACTGTTCTAAAAGGTTCCTGTAATATTGAAAGGTAAGTGCCATTGAAGCACTGCTTAAATCAACACAAATCTTTGTGAAGCTGTATGTTTCGAGGCATTTCTCAGTCACTCCCCTGCCACTTCAACGAAGAGCCAAGTAATGGAAATTCATGTAATAAGAAACTCAATAAGTAACTTAATAACTCAAGTGCAGAGTGCACCCAATGGTGGGGGAAAAAAAAAGTCTGCGACTGTACTTAATGAGACATATTAGACCAAAATGACAAGTTCTTAGATATTGCAATTTCAAACAGTGGATATTCCTGTATTTCCAACACACATGGAATCAAAGCAAGTACCTTCTTTGTATTCATGGATTCTTGGCTAATATATCTAACAGGATTATTACTCTGTCATACCATAACCTACAGCATTAGATCAATTTCAGCACAGCTTATTTGCATGGCTGTTTTTCTTTGGGTAAATCCTGCAGTCCAAGCACAGACCTACTGTAACTGGGCTGAAAAATTATGAGCTGCACTCTGCTTTTGCTGCTTGTTATTTTATTTGCCTCTTGCCACCCACTTGTTGCTGCTGCTCCTTGTTCTTGTTTAGATGAATCCAAGAATTTACAACGAGTGACCCTGTGCGGCGAACGTCACCACTGTGTTGTGCTCACAATAACAATCCTAACATGCTGAGGCTAAGCAGATGCTAGCATGTTTGCATGCTAACGCTGGCTAATCAGCATTTAAAATAAAAGGAGAATCAGGGGATCACCAAAGCGGTAGCCTCACGATATCATCCTAATGTTAATGTGTGCACCAAATTTAATTGCAATTTGTCAGAAACACAAATGTCAACCCGCTGTTAGAGCAAAAGCCAGGGGAGTCTCAATTTAATTGAACTCAGGGAAAATTCATGGTAATGCATTCAATATTTGACGAGAATTTTCAGTCAGTGAAAATCATAGAAAAAAATTCTGTGTAGAAGTTTGTAATATACAGTATATACTAGTTGATTTCAACCATTGTAACCTTTGTCAAGAACTGGCTTAAGGTTTTGACAAAGAAGGAGGGAGAACACCCAAGCTTAAAAAGCAAATAACAAAAATAATTTATTAAAGTAACCTAGTTACACGACTAAACCTAAACAGGTCATGCTGAATCAGTCAAATCAGAAGTGTATTGGGCTGCATGGATGAGTGAAAGTGTTGAGTGCTAAAATTAACTTATTATAATTAATTTATTCCCAACCAAGAATGAATTGTTTTGTAAAATCTTTAAAAACACCTGTTAAAATCAAAATAGTTTCTATGAATTCTGTTCAGGAGAGATGACAATGGTAGAGTCTGCAGTGATCCATATCACACCCCAAACATTTGGCATGAACTGTGATCCCTAACACATTTTTACGAGATGTCACACTCCTGTGTAACAGCTACAGTATGCAGCCTATTCGTGAATATACATTTTTTCCCTTACAGGTATGTTAGCTTTCAGTGTTTGTACAAGCTATCTCTGAACATAACCTTGATTTGTCTGAAATAAAAAAAAATACTGTATGATGTTATACTTTCATTGGAAAAAACAGAGTTTCATAGTGATTTAAAAATATCAGAAATAGACACACGAGCAGCACCCCTGCAATAAGTACTTGTGATGTTCTAAACTAGAGTAAGTTGACAAAATGCTGCAGATAACATGTGAAAAAAGGGACTCTGAATTTAAATGAACCAAAGCACAATTACAAAGCAGCCACACAGACAAGACGTATTCATTTGAATGCTTATTAGTGGGATGTTTTGCTTTATAAGAGTTCAGAGAATGTGAGTTTAAAAATCAGCACGAGACAGCAAGCAGACTCACAAAGGGGAACAATCGATGCACCTCTAGTTGCAGGAACATCTGTCAGAGAAACTGAGAACTACTGAATGCTGCAGAGGGAGCACTCTTGAATATATGACAACTTACTCCAAACACAGACGAACTGCCTCGGTGAGAAAGCCTTCAAATTTAACCACTTTAGAACTGAACTTCCACCTCACCAACAACAAATGCTGCACATCGTAACCTTCCCGAAGCTGGGAATTATGGCAAAAAAATGCAATTTGAGCACCATTTGCGTCCAAGGTCAGCACACAAGGATTCATTTTGTGATCTAAGGGGCAGAAACGCTAAGGGGTGGATTGATGTTGAATGATGAGTAGTCTTTCAGCCTCTTTTCATCCAGAATTTGAAGAAAGGCAGAGAATGCATTTAACCTACAATGTCTGTTGCCCGCCATTAAATGAGGTGGCCGATCTGTAATGGTTTGGGCATCCATCTGGTGAGAGTCTAATGTTTGTTCTGCACAATTGCATAGCAACCAGGAAATATGAGGCCATTTTATAGGACCAGATACACTCTAGGGTGCAAACACTGTCCCATAATGATGCTAGGTTAAGTTAGATTAAGTTAATAAAGAATCAGTTACATCTTGGATGGACCAGTTATTACAGGAAATAAACAAAGACTAATTTTCTCTCCAATTTCACATTGAATTTTGCAGGGAGAGGTCAAAGTGTGTCCATCTGTGTTACAACAGGGGGCAAAACATTAGCTTCTCCTGCTTCTTCATCATGTTATCTCTCACTTAAATTGAGCTTGAAACAGTAACAAGCCTCATTGGCCTCATTAGACAGACATTCTGCATACAGTTGTGATTTAAATATAAATGAGAGATTAGTGAGTGTCCATAAGGGAGATTAAAAGTTAGGGAAGAGAGCAAAAGCAGGGATGAAGTTGTTACAGCTGCTGTGGTTCTGTCTGTTAGAGGAGGCAAAACTTGAACTGCAGCAGCAAATAGCACAGAGACTGAAGGGAGAGCAGGGACTCAAGAGTTTTATCTCAGCTACTGAACCCAGGGCTGCAGGTTAAATACTGTTCTGGGGAACAAGCCCAGCAGTGAACATAACAACTAACGGCAGAAGGAACAAGTCTACAGACTTTCAAAGCTCAAGTATAATTTTATCTGTGGGCTGATGCACATTAGTACAGATTGTATTTTGGGGAGTGCTGGAGTGGATGGGGGACACTATATCACAACAGAGCATTGTACGAGTTAAAACTGTTCTGTTTAGTTATCCCTAATAGCAGTCAGTGCACAATGTACAGCCACTACTTTGCAGGTCCAATCACACAGTAGCTCTCAGCATGCGGCCAATTGATATCACGCACAGAAATCCCCAGGCCTGCTGTTCCTGTTTTCTCTCAGACTCCTTGTTGTTGCTGTATTAAATTGTATTTACTTGCTAGAGAGATCTATTTTAACTTGGAAGTTACTTGGTCAGTGCCTTTTCTGATTTACTTGGTTTTTAGCCACATTAGCAGCACGGCCCGCAGGATATCGGTTTGTCGGTCGGCCAGTCATCAACTTTGGTTCCGACTGAAATATATCAACAACTACAGGATGGATTGTCATGAAACTTTGTACAGACATGCATGAACCTTTGTGAGATTGACATTTGTGGTTTTGAGTACAATGTTCATGATCTTCTGACTTTTCATCCAATGCCATCATCAGGTCAAAATCCAAATACATAAACTAAAAGAAAATACCAAGACTATGTATATGCATAACATTCCCACTAATTACATTCCCACCAGCCTCAGCTACATCTCATATTTAGTGCTAATTAGCAAATGCTAGCATGCTAACATGCTAAATTAAGATGCTGAACATGGTAAACATATAAGCCTATTTACATCAGCATATATTAGTATTGTCATTGTGACAATGTTAGCATGTTAGCATTAGTGTTTAGCTCAAAGCATCTCTGTGCTTGGGTACAGCTTCAAAACCTGCTAGCATAGCTATCTACAGCTTATATAGAAACAAACACCAAACATATTTGAATCTTGAACATCCAAAGAAAAAAAAAAGGAGGTAAAGGGCCATCAAAACACATAAAACAGCTAGTTTTGATGAAACAAAGGGAACAATATTCTCCTATACTGCCATTCTTATTCGGCATATACTAATAATTCAGATATTTTGAAAGTTTTGCAGCACACAACAGAGCAAAAATTATTTTGAAGACCTTTGTTTCTAAGGATTTTTTTCTACGTAATCCATGATTAGGTTGGCACATGGGATTTGGAAACAATCTGCAAAATATCAGCCTCAAATACTAAAAAGTGAAATTAGATAAATCAAACATACATCAGCATTTGTGTGTTCATCCATAAAATCGAAGCAGGAGACTAATTACATAGTCTTTGGCATGTTTGCTCACTGCATGATGAATATCCAACTTCAGTCTCTCTCTTTGGTCCTGTTACTCTAAGATAAAAATGAAAGTGTGATTTCTGAATTATTGCTGGCAACTCATAGATCATCATATTTGAATAGGTATCATGAGTTCATGATAGACCACTGCCGTTGTGACTAATCTGAATATTTTACATTCTGATAATTCATTGCCACATTAAATTTATGCGGAGGAGGAGGTTTTAAAGTGAATCTTAAATAGAGAGGTATAGAAGAGGGCGAGAGAAACTGTCAAAACATGGCAGATCTAAATAAGTAGCTTCACATCTCTGATTTGGCTGCATTCTGCTCCTCCTCCGGATTCCTGTCAGCACATACTGGACCTCAACACATCAAGCAGACAGCCTGGCTGTCTGACGGGACGAGAAAGGTCATGCTGCATTTCAGATGTTGTGTAGAGGGGGATCGACTAGATGTTGGAGCTGGGAGATTAAAGTCTGTTGTGGGTACATACAGTGTGTAGCCTCACACAGACATCTGTCATACAGGACCAAATGATGGCTGGCTTTTGAAACAGTGAAAAGCCTCAGGGTTTGTAGAGTGCTAATGATGTTCGCGGTTTAAGATGCAATAATGTTGCAACTTCAAAATTAAGGATCCTTGTCCTTGTAGTTCAGTCTCATATTTGACTGCTGCTGGTCAGAAAGACGTGGGCTTTAATTATCACGCCTTAGTGTCATCACTCCATTGTGAGTGTTAAGATGCCTAATCACTGGGTGGGTTTTAAAGTTTGCCAGTTTCATGCAAGTTAAAGACTAAAATGCAGAAAGGGCCTTCATAAAATCTGAATTTTACCCGATTTTTTTTTCTTTTTTTAACAGCAATCATGTTTGCATTACGTCTCATGTCTTATAAAACAGATTTGGCCAATTTACAGTGGTGGGAAAAAGTACTGTAAATACACCGTTACTAGTTCCAAGTCCTGTATTTGTAATTTTTCAGAATCTGACCATACAGAAGCATTAACAGAAAAATCTATTTTAAGTTTCAAAACTACTCAGTGTAGCAGAATGCCCTGAGTATAACCAATGATGCATAACTATGTGAACAGCTAGTGAAGGTGTAATGTCAGCTAGCACAATTTATCATTTATTCCATTGTGCCACAATTTAAATACTGACAAATGTTTGTTTTGGATAAATTTCTTAAAAATTCTTAAATCTTAAATGTAACTTCTAACTATGGCTCTCAGATAAAATATTGTAGTAAGTAAAAAAAACTGCCCTCTGAAATGAAAGAGGAGAGGAATTAGTAGGCTATGTAATCTCAAAATCACACAAAAGTAAATGTAGATAGCAAACACAGGCAACATGCTGGTGAATATGTCCAAACTCCTTTTTTGACTTTTTCTTGGCTCAGCACCTGCTCTTGATGTGGTGGCTAATTTTTTCTTTTTTTCAAATGTTCCTGTCTTGCCTTAATCTTCCATTATGTGAATAATTAAAGGTTCACCTCTGGGCCTAATGATCACAATTTGTGAAAATCATCATGAAAATGGCAAATTAGCTTGAAATGACCTGATAACTCTCTTTTGTCTCAGTTTCAAAAAAGAGTAAAATAGAATTTAAACGATAGAAAAAATTTAAGTTTCTTGATCCATGTCCAAATGTACAAACCAGCTCTTACCTGCTTTGCAAAATGCATGTATACAATATGATCTAATTCCCCTGCTGCTTTCATTTTATTGATCTAACAGCATGTTGCTGGACAAAAGTGATCCAGAAATATACAAGTCCAGACTTTAGTTTTCCCAAAAGTTCTCCCACTTTATAATTACAGAAGAGCCGAAAGCACTTCCCCTCAGTTTGTGGTAGTTATTTCATATCATGAGACACATCTGGCCTCCCTGTTGCCTCCAGGGGTGTGATGCATTATGCTAAATACTCAAACCTATCAGCACACCACATGTAAGCCTGTGCCAGCTGCTGAGTGTTATGAAATTATGTAAATCACTTTAAATTATATGATTAAATAAACTGCATTACTTTCAACAAACTTTGTACCTGCTGAGGTTGTCATTCATTAGCCATCACTGCCCATCTCACGTAGATGGTAAAGTTTGCAGATATAATGAACCCCTTTATGTAACAGTGTGCTAACTTTGTTGGAAATCTGTGATCATATCTTATATAATTATTATTTTATTCCTTTTTTGAAGCGTTTATTTTTCCTTTAAAGACACTATATTTAGATCCTGTGATATTCTTGTGAAGCGGTCGTTGTTTTTATTATTTTTCTTGGATGCAGATGCAGAGCTTGTAACAGGCGTCATAAAAACAAGCACCCCTGGAGATGAAAGCTCATACAACGGGCAGGTTTTTTCCTAGCACTCATCATTCACTGCCTTCTTAAGGACACAGAGATTTGATGTGACCTGTGCTGTGATCTTTTCACAGGGTGTCTGTCACTCATGTCAGCCTCATATCTCATGCTTTCTGCCACTGAGGCTGCTGTCATGCCACAGGCATTCTAACTGCTGCATGACAAAATTTTTTATTGCTTTTTTTTTGGATGAGTGAGCGAAGGATTTAAAAAAAATTTTTTTGGATTTTAGATTACATTTTTAGCCATGCTATGGCTGTTGGTTGTTCCACGACTTTTGCCCAACCTTTTGTCCAGTCTTTATAGCTAATTTCCTCCTTCGTGACAACTGTACAGGGGGGTGAATTTTTATACAACTCAAACATTTAAATTTTATTAAGGCTTAAAGTTCTGCATAATTGAGGGTGTGGCAGCTTTGAGTGACAGGTAGTTGATTGTATGCTTGCCTCAAACTGGCATGCGCCGAAAGTCTCGGCTCCACACAAGTCCCACCTCTTTGCCAATTTTTAGATCAGCCGGGAGTTTGCAGGAGTCAGGCACTGCCAAGATGGTGACAGTGGAGCTCACTCTGAGCTTCTAAATCGCTCTGCAGAAACTGTGGGTGATATCATGGAGGCTACTTCCATCTTTATATACAGTCTATGGTCATTACTATCAAAATTTAAATTTGTCCAATATTTTGGTTTATGACCAAAAACCTACACAAACTAATGACATTCCCATGGCCACAGACTCAGTGTTGTTTGTATAGTTTAAGATGTACTGTAACCGATATCCATTACCAACATAAACTGATAGCTGTTGGTGAAACAACAACATCTGATGGCGCAGCTTGATTAATTGTACCATCAGATAGCAGCTATTTCACTTTCTTTCCTTTATTATGCCTCGTTCTCCTTCAGTTAGCCTGATGCATCAGTTTTAGACAAATGCCATTATTTTGACAGGTTTGGAAGGTAATATGATTAACTACAAAATGTTTGACTATGATGTTATGTACTTTCCTCAAATTTACCACATATCATTTATATCTGGTGCTCCCCAGACAGTTGGTGATTTGAGTAACTGTGCTGTATATCTGGTGTGTGTGTGTGTGTGTGTGTGTGTGTGTGTGTGTTTGTGTGCTGCTGCTCCCATGATGCTACAAGTAACCATGCCTTAACAAGCTCCATAGCCAGCATGCAGTTCCACTCCTGTGGAGAGGAAGACATCCTGATTGGCTCATTCTTTGCTATAAGCCCACAGTCTTTCCAATTAGGGGCTCAGAATATTGCTTTGGGAGGTGAGGGATGGGGAGCCCTGAAACTTGGGTCAATCACTGGCTCGGATCTGGTCAGCTCTGAACAGCTTGTTGCTGTTTCTGTGGGAGAAGATAGTGTGTTGTTTGGAGAAGACAGTGTGTTGTTTGTACACTGGAAATGTACAGTGTTTTCTGAAGCAAATTTCCTATTATTTTTTGACAGCTGAGACAAGGCTGCTATCCTGGAAATCAGGGATATGATACTTGCATGGTTGCCAGTTCAGAAAATCAGTTTTTTAGAAGTGGAAATATGCCAATGCTGAGCCAGTAGCAACATTTGCTTAAGCTGCAATATGGAGCTTTTTGGCAATAAAAAAGCAATATTCAAAAAAAAAGAATTGGGTCTATTCCACATTATCAGCCCATGCAGCCCTTGATCTTGTAGTTCACCTGGAATTGGCTCTCAGTGATATTCAGGGTGTTTTGTGTCAAAGACATTTGCTGAGGGTGTGACTTCTGGTTTGGATGAGCAGGTGGAAATGAAGGTGGAAAGCTGCCAGAAACATAAGAAAAAAAAGGAAGTTAAGTGGGTAGCAAAGATAGAGATGAAGACTACCCAGGTTCATTAACAGCTCATCGAGATGATGATGCAACCACTCACATGACACTGTAGATAAGCTGACAGGAGCAATCATCACAGGTTTGGTTAGCCAGCCTGCACAGGCTGTTTTTTTTTTTTTTTTAATACAAACCCATCATTTACCCAAATTTCCTTTGGAGGACACTTACTGTAAGCCAGTGGTTCCAAACCTTTTTGGCTTGTGACCCCTTAAAAGAGACACAGGGATATGTACATGCGTGTGAGTTCAGGAGTAATCTTCCCTTCTTAAAGTGACTAATTTGAATACGTTTTGGAGCTCTGAAGTTGTGAAACTATCCAGGAAGTCCAACAAGTCCTCCCAATTAAACAACGAAATATGCATATTTCTCATGTGATGCCTCAACAGACATACATCATTTTTCTGTCTCCTCAAAACGGTTGAAAAATCATCATTGAAAAATAGAATTTTGTGATGTGACAACACTGTGGTTAAATGTGGCTGGGCCTAGGCACAAATTCAGCTTTGAGGTTAAAATTACAGCTCCATTTTGGTCACATGACCTTTGTGGTTAAAGTTATGGATTGATTGTGGTCATGGTTAAAAGAAACAACCAGCCCTCCAACCTGAACAACCATATAGGCTGTTTTTTTCAAACCTGTGATACAACTCATAGAAGTGTCTCCTGAAATAGCGCCCCTACAGCAGCAGGAGTACCAGACCGTGGTTGCCACGGTTACAATAATAAACACGCCAACTGTATCGAAAGCAGTGTACCTACCCTTGTGCCATGGTTACTATAGTAACAGTCACGGTTTGGTTAGGTCTAGGAAAAGATTGTGATTTAAAGTACTTCCTCAACATTAGACAATCTTTGTTGTCGTGGTTACAGTTATAATAATATGGTAAACTTTGTCGAACGATCATGGATAATGGAAACAACATAAGCCGCTCTCCTGTGTCACACTCCAAACGTGAACTTTATGGCTCTATGTACTTCATCATTGCACTTCTCCCTTTGCTGCTGTCATACTTCCGCCACTTGATGTCATCTAACAACAAAACGTAACCATGCGTCTTAATAATTTGCTGCACAAATGACCTATGGGCTCATTTTCTACTGCAGAGTCTCAAAACAAACCATCGGTAACTGTTGGCATACTGTGGCCTTCAAGCTTACATGCTGCTACAGTGGGTGAGGACAAAGAGTCAGTTTGGATTAATACGTAGAATACAGGGACTTTAAAAATACACTTTTTGATGATAAGGCAGCTGCAGTACTGTGCCAGTTGTGTGAGACAGAAAGATGGTGCATTGGAGTCATACAGTGGGTATGATTCAAAGAGTAATTTTATCAGTGTTATTAAACATGTAAACTCATCTTATCTATGTTGTCAAGCTGATGAAAGTCACGTCTGATCCAGTTTTTTATGCAGCTCTGCAGTATGCTCAGCCATCGCCCCAGCAATGAAAGAGATGCTATGCCGATAAAAAAATTTTACACAGTGGTTGAAAAACAAGATCTGTTAAAACGTGGATGTGTTAGAAAAATGTGTTTTCAAGTGCGTGCTTAGACCAAAAATATATACTGTCGAGATGAATGGCGATAGACAGGCAGGCAAAGAATAGTTCACTGTTTGATTTACTTTATGCAGATGCACACATCAGCAGAGACTCAACCCCCCAATCACAAAGTGAGTCTATATAAAAGGGCATGCACACACAACACAACACAACACAACACAACACAACATATTCCTCTAATTAACCACCATCGCCAACCAGTGCATAGATTTAAAAACCAACCAGCTCCATCACAGCATGCAGACATTTTGTTAACCTGGATTTCAGCCTTTTGTTACTGTGAGAGCGCTAGCAGGGAGAATAGATAATTTCACTTCATCTGCAGTGGTAATGAACACAGGTGCACCCCAGAGGTGCATCCTTAGTTCACTTCTATATTCACATTTCACTCATGACTGCATTGCAAAATATGATAGGGACCGCATCATTAAATTTGCGAGCAGCAAAACTGATAGAGGGAATTCAGAATAATGATGAGTCCTTTTCACAGAGAGGAGTTTGCGTGACTCACAGAGTGGTGAAGTGAAAATAAAGTTGATTTAAATGCCACTGAGATGTAGGAAATCATTTGCGACTTAAAGACAAACAGCAGAAAGCACTCTCTTATTATTGTCAGTGGTGCTGGTGTGAAGAAAGCATTTTTTTCCCCACATTATTGGGAGTCCAAATACCCAGTGTCCTCACTGTACAGCCACTGGCAAACAGGCTCAGCCACAGCTGCAGATGGTGTAACAGTCAAGATTTCCATATTATAGTCTCGTAAGAAAACTGTACTGATGAGGACTGGAGGCTCATAGACAAGGTCATAAAAACAGCACATTAAACGGCTCTGCAACACAGTTGCCATCTGTGGGCGTCATTTAGGTGCAGTGGTAGGGAGATAGTCACAGATGCAAAACCAACAGGGCGACAGACTGATCACTCCGCTCTCATCAAGCAGAAGGTATCACTGGAAGTGCTACTCTGACAGAAACGCACAGTATTTTGTACTGACACTTTCAAAAACAGCTTCTACTCGCTCTCTGTCTATGTTTGAATTTGTTGCAACACTTCACTTACAACAGGCTGTGGAACTTCACATTGACAGTTCAAGTAGTTTTTGTATTTGCTTCATCAAACATTTTTAATCCTGTTGTGTGTTTTCATCCTACTTCATGTATCTTCTCCTCTTATGTGTCCTGTCTCTTGTCTGGTTTTCTTGATGTCATGTCTCTATAGTGATAATTACAAAACAAAATAAGACATTTGAAGACAGTCTCTCAGAACTTGTGTTGCACATTTTCCAGGTTTTACAGGCCTGACCAAAAGATTAATCGATAATGAAAATTAGTTATGGCCATATTTTTCTTGCTTTTATGCAAATAGAATTAAACACAATTTATATGATGTATAAATACATAAAGTAAACAAATATATTGTGTCCATATTTCAAGTAATAGTATGTCACTACAATATAAACTGATGCATTGTCCACAGTATATAGTAGGCCACATAAAATTATGTGATATATATAAGACATGAATAAGTTGTCAGTGGTGTGGTATGTTTCTGCATGTAACATATATATCATACGATATGTAAATTTGTTCATAATTAACATAATGAACAGATTAACTTTCTAAAATGACAATATAATGGAGGGAAAACATTCAACACCATTTACATAAAAAGGGGGTGGAAGTCATCATTCAGCTCATTAGGGTTCACTTTTGCTGAGTGAATGGATCCACTTCGCTGTTTGAGCAGATTTTTTAATGTGTTTCTCGCCTAAGGTACCGAGTTGATTTGAAAACCTCAGCCATGGTCAGCCTCTTTCATGTAATACTCGGTGTTGTCAGCTTTCATACTGAGCTCAGATAGACTCCACTGCCTTTGCAACCCAGCACAGAGCAAGCAGAGACAGATAATGGACAAATCCCAAAATGAGAACCAGTTCACAGCACTAGATATCTACAATTAGATAACATGATCAATAATCTCAAAGCCTGCGCTTGTGCCAAACATTACAACTGTCATTAATGCTACCACTCACAAAATAGCAGTTTCAGCATGTAGCTTCTGCAGGATTTTTTTTTTTTTTTATTATCTCCTATTTGTTAGATAACCACATCAAGCTCAAATTTCTCTCTGAGTCACAGAGGATTTTCACTTTAAAGGCAAACATATACTGTACAGCTGTTATGAAAAGGAGAAACAATACCAGCTGCACTGGGGACTGCATTACATAAGGGTGACTGAGTCAAATCGGGATATTGTGGCTCCCTAGCCTGTCATAAACAAATTGGCAAAAGCTAATCATCTTCTTCACAGGACCCATAAATTGAAACTCCAAAACTCATCACATTTTTCACATGCATAAGAACTTCAAGCTTGACAAGTTAAAAGGCAGCCGGGAAAGGACATCAGTTCTTTCATATTGGCAGATCAATATGACAGATTATCCAACCCTAAAGATTCCACTGACCATTTTGAAGCAAAAAAAATAAATCAGCTTTTTGTGTGATATTTGGCAGGTCAAGTAGTGTCTGAAGTGAAATATTAGTTGCATATATTTATATTTATGTCAGACAGTGACATAATAGTGGACTTAAAATTTATCAAGACTGGCACCGTGTCCAGACAGAAGCCGTAGTGTGATCAGCATGTTAGCAGAGCAGCAGCAGTCGGCGGCGACTCTGGTACTCCGTGAGTTTCTAGGTCACCCACGTCTAATTGTTCAGAGCCCAGCGCACTATCAATGTAGTTACACATGTAAAATGCATGACAATAGACTTCAGGTTTCATTCACAAGGAAGTAACACAACACAAGCCATTATGTGGCCTGTCTAAACAGCTGGATTGATGAAAATAGGAGCACATCTGTTGGGTCAGTCATGAGATGGACAGCTGAAGAACACTGCTGAAACACTTTCTGTGTTGACACACCATAAGAGTTAACAGTCCTGCTAGCAGCTCTGTGATGCTGTACTTACACACAGACATCTTAGTTTAGCATGTTAGCATGCTAACATTTGCTAGTTACTACTGAGCACAAAGTACAACAAGGGTTATGCAGGTATTTGGACACAAACCAAAGCACTGGACAAATAATTTTTTTGACATGCTGGTAGTGCTGGATGAAAGTGAGGGGTAGAGGTCTTCATGGGTCCAAAACTTTGGACCCGGCACAAAATGGATCAAAGCTCCAGTGAACTGTAAAGCTCCCGCCTCAAAAACACACCATTTTCTCCTGTGGAGATTGTGACGTACCACTTGGGTATTGGACAAATTTGCGCACAGTCATCCGAGTCCTGTGGCAGTAAAATGAGACACAACTATATGAAGACTTCTAATGAGAGGATCACCAAAGTTATTACAGTTTATCCTGTAGGAGACATGAATGTGTGCACAAATGATCCTCTTTTAAATGGCAAATTCAGCCTAAAATACACTAATCACCTCACAGTCTGGATGAGCTGTCCCAGTGATATACAACATTTTTGAAATTCTTCTACTGTGACAGCATAAAATATAGTTAAATGAAACTGTAAAGAGACAGGTTTCTTGTGGACAGTATAGGACCTGCTGCCTTAGAGCGTAACTGACTTAAAACCATCTCGAGGGGAAATAAGTGTGTGGATGAGTGGGAGTGACGGGACTTTCTAGGTCAAGGAAAGTGAATCCCGGGAAAGCTTTTACTTAGAGCAACACGATTTTCTTATCTTGACTTGCCAAAGCCATAATCACATTGTCACTCTGCAAGGCTGCACTATTTATAGGCTTTTCTCTTCCTATAAACAGCAAATTACCACGAAAAGTAATCATCCAGAGTCATAAAGCAAGCCAGGCCATTAACCTTGTTGCTGTCCTTCTTTGGAGACAGCTTACAGTTTTCTGGGATTTTTACATAATTTTGACTGCTTCATGTGTGTTGTTACAAAAAAGTCACAGTTTCATCTCAAAATTTCGAGTGGCTGTGTAAGGACATAGGTGACATGGAGGCTCAGTTGTTAGTGCATTTGCATATTTCTGCCACATTTGTGTGGGTATGTTTTGGATGTTGTCCAAACACATGCAGGTCATTTTTGATTGGAAACATTATTTTGTCCATAAATGAGAGTGTAAGCGGCTGTCAATCTGTTTCATACCTGTTATTAACTGGAGTCCATGTTGGAATATACTTCAGACCCCTGCAAACCAACAGGACAATGAATAATTTACTGTATGGAAAGGTTCACCACAGTCATGGTATTAGCTAAATACCATCACAGCCATTCTTCATTTTCACTGTCTGATTCACTTTTCATTTTGTATTGTTATGAAATGCCAAAATGTCTGCAGGATTTTTGCATTTATTTATTCACTCACTCCCTCAGTCTTCAAATTCTGATGAATCCCATAATGCCTCCTACACCCTCTTTTATGGGTAGACAGCATGCACATATTCCACTTCAGTGTGTTTTCTTTCAAGACCAGCCAATGCCTGGTAATTTACTCAAGGACAAAATATTACAGTTGCATCACAGTATCTATTTGCTGTCAAAGTATATTCAGTTGTACGTCTCAGCAGCATACAATAGATAATGTATGAGTCACAAGTATGGTGTGTCTGAAGTTCAAGACACAACAACATTTCACTTAACATGACTTTTCATAAAACACAACACTTAACAAAACACAACATTTCACAAGACACAAAATTTCACAAAGCATGACATTTCATAAAACACAACACCTCCCAAAACATGGCATTTCATAAAACACAACAATTTGGCCAAAACACACCATTTCACAAAACACAGTATTTTGCAAAACACAATATTTCACCAAAAATTCATAAAATACATTTCACACATCACAACATTTCTGTGGAACAGCACTTTTTGTTTGTGACAGAATCAAAGTCAGTTCATTCAAAGATAAGACAGAGGCTGGCTGGACCAAACAGTCCGTGCTCAATATGCTATGCAAATGTAATCACAACCTCTACAAAGCAACCAAAGCCTTTCAGGAGATTTAGTTTGTTTAGCCAACTAGTTGCCCCAAGTGTGGCAATATAACCCAGTGTAGTTATCAAAAATAGCTGCTATAGTCTGTGGATGTCGGCTGTGACTTTCTGTCTGTGCAAAGAGCAAAGTTTTGAGGACCTGTGAAAAAATGTCTGCAGTTATTAGACCCATGATGAAAAATACAGCAATTTTCTATTGAGCTAGCCCGCCAATTCAGCTATTTCAAAAATGTACATTTAATATAATTTTTTTTTTCAGTGACGTATTCATTATGAATTATTTGTGGATATGCTTAGCATTTAGTTAAGCTTACCGACCTGTTCACTTTAAAAAAAAAACTTGTTTCTCAGCTTATTAGGGCTCCAAGGCTCTCTTATATTAAATCAAACTACTGTTTTCCCATTTTGGGCTGTCAGATCAGTTTGACTTTTCTGGAGTCCCAGCAAGGTAACACACAGCACTTAGCAAGTGTTCTTCAAGTCCTCTGTTTTAGACTTAAATGGACAGCCTGTAACCTTCTGCTTTATTGGGTGCTCTGAGTGTCAGTGCCAGACATTAGGCTAAATGACTTCTATTTCCCACCCAAACCCTGTAATAATGCTTAAGGACCTCTGTCCTCCAAAGGTCAGTGTCTGTCAAAGTGTCTGGCAGTTAAATTAGAAATACGCCATTCTTTCTCTCGCTTGACCGCTTGTGGTAGTGGTCCCATCAGGTATATTAGCCAAAGTGCAGGGACACAGCTTGTTCTTTAAAAGCAGCTGAGTTTGTAATGCATTTTCTCTTCATACGTCAGGGGCCTATTCATGAACAAAGATTCTGACCTTGTCTCAAGTCCATGGAAACTCAACATTTAAAGAGAATTTATAGCCAAGTGTTATCTCCATCAGGAAGAACAGAAAGAAAATGCCATTTTTCATACTTTGTGTCTGATATTGAAGAGCCCAGAGAGCAGGGAACTCCACAAGTCCTGCATAGAAAAAATAACTTAAAATGAGAAATGGAGGCCGAAATTCTCTATCTAGGAAAGTAATGATGATGTGTTACTGGCTCCAAGAGAAGGCTGAAGTAGATGGCCAAAGAGAAGGTGAGACTCAAGGGTGGACTGGAGGCAGGGGGCTTTAGTGTGCAGTGGCTAAATGCAATTTTCCAACAGGTGATTTTAACACTAAGTGAATAAAAAGGATTTCTAGTACTGTTACTGAAACACAAATGGCAGTGAGTACTTGCAAAGTGAATGAAAGGTATTTGACATTGAGCACACTAGACATTTTGTTACAAAATTATGTTATATGAAATATTAGTCAAAATCCATTCCCTTTATTTTAGATCATATTCTTTACTCTTTATTTGGATCCCCATTAGCTTCAGCTGGAGCTGTTGCTAATCTTCCTGGGGTCCACATAAAATCATTCATACACAAACAGCATATAAATGCATTGCACAAATTAAGAAAAAGGGGTAATGTATTCATTGTTGTGTCTCCATGACAACAGCTTCTCCTGTTCACATGTGAAGGTGTCCCTGAACAGAACTGTGAACTGGCTTAGGAGCCTCCCCCCCTAAAAACTGTGTTTCTAAATTGCTAATTTGTTTTCCCAAGTGTGTTATTGGGGGAAATATAATTGATAATATCTGAGGCAATGTTTTAATGAGGGAATTGCTACACTCTTGTACCCGTATGCAAGTCAAAGGGAGCTTTTTGGGTTGGATAGTTGGGATAGAAAACCAAGGGCTTTGACACCAGAGACCGGGTGGTTTTCAGTTTGAGTCCTGAGTATAGCTATAAGTTCAGGCAACAAAAGCAATTGCTATAAAAACAAATTCAATTTCAGGCTGAGTGGCTGATTTTTAGACAACTCTGCCATCATTGCACCTATCTCATCAAAAAGGTTCAATCTCAGTTCTACCTTTCTAAAACTACTAGCAACTGAAATAATCCTTAGAAATTTTGGAAAGTAATAAATTCTTCATTTGGAAATGTAACCATGAATGAGCTGCCAGTCTGCATTGTAAAAGACTCATATACTCTAACTGATAAATCAGCCATTTTTAACTGCTAATAATGAACATTTTGTTTCTACAGGTTCCTTATTTGAGGCTTCTAGATCCAAAAGAGCCTAATGAGCAGAGGGCTCACTTAACACCACCCTCAATTAATTCTATGGTTTAACAATCAAATTTTACTCATCTGGATGTGATTGAGGTCCACAGAGCCCTAAATCAACGGGATCCTTACGAATCTGCAGGTCCTGACAAGCTTGATCCTTAGGGCAATCTTTAAATCATGTGTTTTAATTAAAGTCGTTGGAAAGTTTGTTAATGAACAACTCAAAGTATTATCAGACAAAAATGGTACTTTATTACTACATCAGTCCGGCTTTAGAGACCAACACGCAGAGTGATAACTGCTGCTATTAAAGTGGTGAATGGCATTATTGAGGCACTGGAGTACAAAGAATATTGTGGAGCTTCTTTTTATTGATTTGTCTGTCTAAAGCTTTTGATACAACTGACCATTTCACCTTAGACTCCACAATACTGGCCTATCTGGGCATGCTGTAAGTTGGTTTTCAAATTGCTTGTCAGCTAGAAAATTTTGCTGCATCTTCCCCTTCTTCCTCCCAGTATCAAAAGCCCCCCCACCCCCTAGGGTTCCACACTAGGACCATTGTTGGCCACATATGTAAATAATCTCTGTGATAATTTATGAAATGTTTTGTTCCACTTTTATGCAGATGATATAATTATCTGTCGCTCATCCCCTCCATTATTACAAACCCTTGAATTCTGCATTTTGTGTTCCAAGCTGAAACTTAAATTACATTTTTTATTAGAATCCCCTCTGAGCAAGAAAAAACTTCAGCAACTTTTTTACCTCTATTGGATTACAGTGATCTGCTCTTTATGAATGCACCTAACCAGTATCTAAAGACGTTGGATGCTGTACACCGTGGTGCTCTAGGTTTTATAAAGGGCCATGGATAACTCGTTCACAACTGTACTCACACTGCATGCTGCTGCTAAATGACCATCTCTGTATGTCCGCAAACTTTCTCATTGGTTGGCTGTGACATATGCATCTCATCTTGGGCTAGTTACTTTTTATCTGTGTACATGTATAAAAGCCAAAATCAATATGGCTTGCACTCTCACAGTATTCTACAAGTGTTGGTCCCCAGATTTAGAAAATAATTAGGCCAAAAAGCTTTTAAATATGCTTCCTGGAAGAATCAACAGAAGTACCTGAAATCATCAGAGCTGATTGCTATGGGGGAATTTAAGTCAGTTTTAAAGGATCGAAGGATTAGCATGCTTGATCAATGTAATCGCTCCTTAATTCTCAGTTTTAGTATTGTATATCCACTGGATTTGAGTGTAGTGTCTAAAAGTTGTATTTGTCTGTATTGTTTGTGTTTATGGTTGTAACAACGTTCATAATAACCCAGATTTGTGGTCAACTCCTTAACCCAGAGGCTAGCAGGGTGCCCCATAAATGTAATTTTTATAAGATATATGTGGGAAAACTCTAAGTCAGTTTGGATAAAATAAATGCCATGTACATCACCTTCCATTTTACAGCACATAGTCAAACTGAAAACTTGCAGTCAAGAATCATTGAGCTAAACACCTTGTAATACAACGCATCCATAAACCACGCGACTTTCAAACTAAATCTGAACTTGTGAAGCTATGTTGCATAAAGGTGTTCTTTGATCTGGAGTGGCTGTCTAACTTCTTATCAGACCGTGGTGTGACAAGAGTGGAAAGCTCTGAGGTAATCTTTGTTATTCTGCTAGAAGTAGTGCTGCCCACAGGGAGAGGATTCCCAGACTGTTTAATCAGCCATATTAATCATACATTATTTATTACAATTACAAGAGCTACTCTGTGTGCAAAAGTAGCCTTGGCCCTCGAAGGCAACAGCATGAGAGTGTGTGAATAGATTAAACTGAGCCTTTGGCACCTCTCAAAGAACAAAATGTATCGTTCAGGACTGAGTGAAAAGACATCTTTCTATCAGCCCTACATGATGTCAGTCCAGAGGCAAAAAGGAATGACACACGTTACCACTCTGTGGTATATCACACAAAATGTCAGAAATGCCCTTAGAGCCTGCACTTCTCAGCTCTGTCCGTACTTCAAGGCACCAGGTTATAGCATTACAGTTGATTATCTTCCCTGGAAACAAATGCAATAATTAAAAGGGTAAAAATGATGAAAAATGTGTAAAAGTACATGCTTCAGTTGTCTTTATCAGTTGCTTGGTTCACTACCATGCTTTCTGAGAGCAAGCACCTGCTTGCCAAACACAAAGCATATCGGAGAGTTTGCCATTACAGGTATTTCTCCAGGCCATCCATCATCATGGCACAGCAGCGCTGAGGTATGCTTAGGTGAGCCTGATTAAAGTCAAGGATGCCTCCCGACCCGCTCCGAAGGAAATGAGAGGGGAGGGGGGACTTTTACCCCTGCTCCATCCATCTCCCTACTGCTTTATTCATGTGCTATCTGGTTCACTGGCTTTTGCTTCGTGTTCCCTCTCCATTACTTGAATTCTACAGCAGGTGCTGGTGAATTGTGCATGTCTCATTATATGTTCCACAATAGTTTCCTCTCACTGCTCTTTTGTGTGTGGATGATTGTGCCTGGAAAGATTATCACCAACTGTCTATTCACAAAAAATCTACCTTTTCAGATAAGAAAAATAGAATTAACCATTGAATCTATTGTGTGTGTGACATCCTTTTAATAAACAGTAGAACACTGCTACAACTGCTGCTACTACAACTGCTACTAATGCTATTAATAAAAACATAATTAAGAGGACATCATAAAATGATAAAAGGTAAAAAATGTTAAACATACAGCAACACTAAATATCAAACTTACCTGAGGCTTGCAGAATCTTTTTAAAGACTTAATTAATGTTATCCGTAATCTGCCTTGGTATCACCTGTTTTATTAGTTGATTTCAAGCTTTCTTTAGTTCTTTTTATTGGTGGAAGAAGTATTCCAGCTTCTTATGTAAAGGTAAAAGTAAAAGTGGCAATACAACAGTATAGAAATACCTCATGTTAAAATTTGACTTAGATATAATCACAAAAGTATAACATCTACAGTGCCACTTGTAAAACTACTAATTGTGCAGAATGGTTCATTTCAGAATAATGTATATCATATTATTTGATTTTAATATTGATACCTTTGCAACTTCATTATTTCAGCTGGTAAAGTACTTTATACTACTGGGCAGCTATTAATTTAAAAAATCTTATCTTATCTTATCTTATTTTATCTTATCTGATTATAATTTGTACTATTGATCTAAATCTGCGAGATAAGTGGTAACTTAAGTTATAATATAAATGTAGTGGAGTAAAGAGTACAAGGTTGCCCCTGAATTGTAGTACAGTAAGCTATGTAAGTGAGTAAGTTAAAAGTAGCATGAAATGGAAACATGCAAGTAAAGTTTTTCAAAACTGTACTTAAGTACAGTGCTTGAATAAATGTACTTAGTTACCTTACTCCACTGGCTCCAATTGTCTGATTTTTTAGAAATAACTTTGGGGTTAAAATGTTTTAATTATTAATTAATTATTACAATTAGTGCCATCATCATAAAAGACAAACACAAAAAATCTAACCATGTTTTACAAGTAATGAGTAAAATTTTAAATAAATTCTAAATGGTTAATCCGTTTATCAGGAGATGCCTGAATTGGAATGATGTGATTTTGTCTGCTTTTGGCAATTAGGATCTGAGGTGCTGCATTCAAAGCAAAGTGTAAATGTGAGAGATATGTGACTTGATGCCAAAACTGAGAGTCACAGTAGTGAAGGAAATTAGGAAAGCAGCAATTACATTTTCCATGTTGATACATTATAATAATTTTAGAAACTGGTCTCAAAGAGAAGGAGGCAGCACTTCACTCTCTGTGTATTCTGAACAGTGTTTGCTATTACACGGATAAAAAATATGTTTTTTCTGAGGTAAAACATCTTGGACTGGTTTTTATTTCACTGCAGACATCTTGTGATATCCAGTGGTTTGTATTTGTGAAGAATTCCTTGAGACTGTGTTTAAATTTTAGATTGAGAAGCCTTACATAAAATGAATCAAACAAACACATAAAGTGAAATACACTGTGTATTGTTGTATGTTTTTTTTTTCTTTTCTGTATGCATGCTGTGTCATAATTACCTGGGGAAAAAAACAAGACAGACAGACAGTTAGTTGTTTTGTCTTTTTTTCAGATGGAGACACTTTGTCTATGCCAAAAAAACAACAAAACAACAATCAGCTGTCCTATCACAACCTGGGAGCAAGCCTATGGGCAGAGCTTCTCAGAGTTTTGCAAAAAATGTTGGCAGCCATGACAGACAGTGTTTTAGTTTCCAAGACTTTCAGTTTGTAAGACTTTCAGTTTCTGGGACATACTTTAAGAAAAATTGGTGTCCATTATGACACTTGCTATTTAAAAAATTGAAACCTTTACAGTTGCACAGTTACTTTGTGGGCACAGAAGAGGAAAACTACAAGTACAGTAGCATGGGCACTTAGGCTTCATCATCATATACATGGTTTCATGGTGAAACTCATGGGCTTATGGTAAATATTGTTTGTTTAAGGCTGCTAAAACATAGATATGAAATTAACAGTGACATTTGACCATTAAAAAAAAACCCAAATAACTGCTGTCCTTATCTAGACACATGAAACGAGCCACACAACCTACTGCTGAGAAAGACTCTCTTCCAGAACTGGACTTTTAGTTATTAGCATATAGCACCTTAGATGAGGTTTTTAGACATTTAGTCACATTTGTGATTGGATGCCTGCAGATGGACTTAATGGACTATGCTGCAGGAGGCTGTACAAACAGACACATAGAGGGAGCTTCTTGGCACAGTCCTCACAAACTAGTCTAGAAAATTTGCTTCAAGTTGATTTCATATCTCTGTGACGCAGACTCACCAAGCAAACTCAAATCATAATCCCCACAAAGGGAGAATTTATTCCAGGTCATTCATGTTGTAAGGCCATGTGACAGCACATAAACCAAAAAACAGAATAGGGCCTAAGATTAAACCTTGAGGGACTGAACAAGGTAATGTCTGCTGAAATTTTCCTGTAACGAGTGGGAATGCTTTAGTGGTGTGAGCTGAAGCAGTTTAGTGTTTTGCCTTTCATGTCAATCCACAAATTTAAGGCAGCCCATAAAAATCCTGTGTTGTCAAATGGTGCATCAAGATCTAATAGGATTAAAACGGAACCTTTAACCCCAATCTGCAACAAAAATAAACTCACTGGGTGTAACTAGTATAAAGAGGACTCTTTGTGTTGCTTTAAAATCCAGCTCCACATGAAATTTCTGTTGCATTGAACTCATACCTTACATAAAATTGAGGCCATGGAAAACACTTGGACTTGAGTTACTGTCTGTATTTAGATTAGTTTTCATTTTTGAAGGCTGTATTGCACTGTCAAATTTTTTAAAAAGATGAGGGTTATTACCCATGGTAAAATATGAGCTTTGTTAAGAAATTGGCAGGACAAGGGAACAAGTGACTCCAAAAAAAAAAAAGAGAAACCAAAATATTCCCAGTTCCTTGATACAAGCCAGTCAGGTGGAGCAATTAACTTTTCTGGGACATGATAAATGTAAATGTTATGCCCTTGGATAATTCCGCTAGTTGGATGTGAGCATTAAGAGCATGCTGAATTGAATTGCTAAAATCATCATGTTCTGATCATTAGCCGTGCGTCAATAAGGGGTAAACAAGCGAGAGAATTTTGTTGATAGTATTATCAAAACTAGTACATAAATCTATATTAAGTGTTTTTTTTAACAGAAACAAGTTGTAGTAAGTTGCTAGTTGCTGATTTGCACATTCAGTAGTTATAGAATAACATTATCATTCATTTGGAGTTGTCTCAGGCTACCTGGTGAAAGTTCTCCAACTTCAATGACCACTCAAGGTCACTTATATCCACCCTCGAATACAACCCATGGAAGTGTACTAGCAGCAGGAGTACTACACCTTTGTCATCATGGCCACAATTATAAAAATGCAATGGAGGTTCTGAAACAGTCATAGATACAAAAAAAAAAATCAACAACAACGTCGACTTTCACTCCAACTGTAAGTCCAATATTCAAGCTCTTTTAGGTTTTTCTGGTCTCTGCCAATTGCTAAAGTAAATATCCGTCTCTTTAGCTGCTAACTGCTCGACTGTGTTCAACAGCTAGTTGCTATCTTTAGCTGGATTCCATTTGGTGCTGGGAAGGAAGTAAACAATAAGCTTTTAGAGCTTTTTCACTGACAACAGCTGTCTGCTGTGGCCAACAATGACGCTATAAGAGTGCTGAGAGTGAACCAGATGTACACTCTCAAGTTGTTGAAGCTCTGCAAAGCTGAGAGGAGCTGCAGATTTGGGTGATAATTCTCTATAGGTTGACTACAAATGACCCTTTTCTCATTGTTTCCACGTTATCATTTGATTAAATGTTATTGGAAGAAGAGATTTATTTTTGTTAAGATTTATTTTGTATATAATATTATTTTTCCTCAGGTTTAATGAGAGAATTAATTGAAGTAACAGTAACTACTGTACAGAGACAATGCATACAGTATATAATATATTCTGTTCTTGAGTTAGGATTTGGACCTACATTATCCACTGTAAAGTTAGTGACGGTTAAGATTGGTGGAGTAATATGATGTAAGGCAAAAAGGTGATGTATGACGGTTGTCATTGTTCTATTGTCTTATTTTTGGAGTAGGTATTAAAGTGGATCAAGTAAACCAGATGAAGTTGTCCCTGTGTCGTTGTCCTACCCACAATCCGAAATGTAGATTGATTTAGTAAGTTTATATTTAACACTATGAGTAACCAATGTTACATTATTATAAAAATATCGATTGTAGGAACTTTAAAGTATATTAATACACTTTCACAATGTTTCAGTGTTTCAACAATGTTGTCATTTGATTTAATGTTATTGTAAAAATATTGATTATAGCAACTACATCTGATCTATAGAGGAAAGTCATGAAATCCGAATCTTTTCACAGGGATATCTACCCAAGCAGAGCTGTCCAAAGTCAAACGTGCTATCCACGAAGAGAAGGGTGGCAACATTTTGTTTTGTTTTACTGCTCTTGCAAGGTAGAAAATCAAATATTCATTTTCACACTCCCAATAAGAATGTATGAGCGGTGGATCTTGTTGAACACTTACCTACAATACAATAATATAATACAGCTTTCCTGTGAGGATCACTGAGGCTTTTCTATATAGTGCTCACCAAAGATGTGGGAGAGACGCAGAGAAATTTGTGCTGGAGCCATGGTCAGCTAAGTTTTTTCTCTTGTTTTTATGCGTGTAATGGGCTGTTTCATCTCAAGGGGTTTATCCTGCTGCTGAAGTGAATAAACTTGGTGTAATGTATGTTTGCAATTCAAAATAAGTTTAACTTCCTGTCACTATTGTGTAATGTAGTACCTTTTGTTGGGGGATCTATTTTAGTCTAAATTATATAGCCGCTCTTACTCAGTAGAGTAACAGTGAAGTAAGTGCCCTTCATTCTGACAGTGCTCACATTAACAGGCACCACATATGATGGTTAATAAATGAACAGATCAATGAATCTGAACTCATGACTTTGTAGCCCATGATGCAAGTCAACGTATGTCAGAATAAATAGTACCCAGGGAGAATACCTTGGGCAGTGACTGAAGCTTTCAGGTTCCAAACTCCAGCACTGTAATAAATTATTTCTAAAGTTAAAAACAAAACCATTGTCCTTGCAAAAGCCCCTAAAATAAAATCACAATGGAGATTCTTGGCTTCCAGTTTCAGGGGAGACATCCTCGTATTAACAAATATTTAATGCGATTTTTGTTTCAGGGATAGTTGCTCCTTTAAGTACATCAGGATTCTTTTGGCAGATGCTGAGGACATATAGTGCAATCCTGTAATGACAGTCAGGCCCGGCTTGGCTCACATATTACTGTGAAGAGGTAGTAGCTACAGCAGATCCTGTTAGTTTCAATTTGCTTACTGCTGCTGAGCCAGCAGACTGAACTGAATGATAAGGGACCAGAATCAAGCTTAATCCTTCTATCTCCCTCCCTCTCTGTCTCTCTCCCTCAAACTAACCACAACCAGTTGATCTGCCACCACCTCCGGCTGTGAGAAGAAGCCAATAAATGTTCCTCTGGATGTGATGTGATGTACATTTTATTGTCTTCCAGCTAATTCTCATTCCTTACTAAGATGCAAGCAGGGAGAAAAAAAAGCTCAGCACTGTGATTTTTTTTTTCCCCATTCTGCTTCTGCCTTTTACCTTCTCCCCTGGCAGTACAGAGGGTCTGGAAAAGGTAGCCTTACTAAAGCCTTCCCTTGGTGTATTTGACATTATGTGGCAATGCAGGGATGACAGTCTAAGCAGCCTAATCCAGACCCCCTACCATCTGCCCGGAATGTGACCCATGCTTATGTTTTGAAGAAACAGAGCAAACAGAAATGTGACTGCAATGCTAATGGTTTAGCTAGTGTATGATTTACCTATAAATTGCAGACTGGCATACACAATTTCTCAGATTCTGCACTCGCAACAGAATGGGTAAGCTTTAATTTAATACAGTATACTTCATGCCACTTCACTAATAAGTAGGGGAGCATTTTATGTGAGTGATTCACCTTGAGCAAAAACAAGTCAAGCTCAGTGCTAAAACACTTTTGAGAGCATTTTTTTTTGTTTCTCCTTTGAAAGTTTTTCTTTTTTTCCCCTGTTTATTGTGCTTCATTTGACTGCTGTCAGAGTTGTTTCATGTGCATGAGTATTTGAATTTCAACTCAAAGGGCGAACCTCTGTGTGAACCAGAAACTCTGCAGGAAGCTCAGCAAAGGAAGGCAAACAACCCAGAAAACAGACCTATGTGTGTGTCTGCGTGTGTGCATGCTTATGTGTTGTGGAGAGAAGCGGGTAACAATGGGCTGATGTAGATCAGAGGAGCTGTCTCCTAGTATATTATTTCTATTCATTCTTTATGAAGAGCTTTGAATAGAGGATTGCTTATAAGGAAGGAGGGAAAGTCACAGACATCACAATTTGAATTTTGTATTTGTTGAGAATCATACACCATTGTTCAGCCACTGCTACAGGAATAATTGTTCAATAACAATCCATTAAAAACTAAAATATAGATAATGCATTGAAATATTGCAAAATAACAACAGTATGTTAACATTTGGCTACTATCACTATCAGTTTTGATGCATGGAGCATTCAGTTTCCCATTATGCTTCTCACAATGTCCCTGTTTGCTAATTTTGTGTATTTTAGGACAATGGAGCTTGTGATTGCAATTTTGCAGCCAACTCTCATTTCTCAGATTTCTGAGCTATGAACAACAGCACAAGAACACATTGTCAACTGTTTTACCACAAAATGATGAGGTACTTTTTTATGTATATTTGTTAATGGAAAAAATACCATAATAGGCAAGCTCTAGCTGTATGGTCTATTGAAATTGAAAACATGTTAAAATTGGTGCCCGAAAAAGCATGTTTATTGATAGCTTTGATGGACTGGAAAACCATATTTCCATATTTAGATTTTTGTAGACTTTCAAGCAGAAACACAATGTTTTGAATCACAAAATAGTGCCTGGGTGGTGTTTCTGTTGTGACATTTCACAGATTCTCAGACATTATGATCATACATGCATAATGAGGAAATGCTTTGGGCTATAATAGACAGAATGACAATAAATAGAAATAGTAGCAGATTTAACACTCAGATATAGGGAATTGTGAGGAGCCCAGAGATTGTGTGCGTTTGTGTGTTGGGGATGTGTGTTAGGGCTGCTGGTGGTGGGAGTAGTGTGACAGCTCTCAGGAAGAGCCTGGGGAGGATTGGACCATCTCATAAAGGATTTTGCAGCAGATGGTTGTCTCCCTGGTCAGGGTGAATGGTGATCCTCCCTGCCCTTGTCTCTGACCTGGTGTCATCCCTTTCCAGTATGGAGGGCATCTGAAGACTGGTGATTTTTCATACTGGAGCTTGCCCTTGGAGCAGGAACACAGTGGTCTTATTTGGACCAGGCTGTACGAATGCATTCACTTACAGACCTGTATTATTAAATCGGGATTGGTTGTGAGGTGTTGATGACCCCTATGATGTGCTCTTAAGAGGCATTATCAGCTCCGAGCATGAAAAACATCTTCCAGCTCCCACGCTGCCATTCTTATCACCTATCTCAATTCATTCTTCACGACCCCAGGTTTTACTTCTGTGTTGCGACACAGATTCAAGGCCTTTTGGAGATTGGATTTGGGTTGGAATTAGCTGGGCTTCCCTAATCCAGAAAATGTATGAATTCTTTAATCAAGAGGTATTCCCCAGGAAATTAAGAAATGTTTCACATCTTACATACAATAGCAGCAAATGATGAGCTCATAGCCTCCGTGTTGAAAAAAAAAAAAGAATTTACCATGGAAGAATAAAATATTTATGATGCATTTGGACCAAATCC
This sequence comes from Trachinotus anak, assembly GCF_046630095.1. Taxonomy (NCBI): domain Eukaryota; kingdom Metazoa; phylum Chordata; class Actinopteri; order Carangiformes; family Carangidae; genus Trachinotus; species Trachinotus anak. The sequence goes on along the minus strand of NW_027273859.1, from coordinate 21,202,711 downwards.
CATCATGTATTCGCCTCTGCATTTTCCTTTGAATGTGGAGCAGAGTGAAAGAGGCAGGAGCTCTGTGCTGCTCTCTCCAGAGATGCCTGTAGACAAATGCTTGCTATATCAAAACTTCAGTGCGGGAGGTGACAGTGTCAGCTGCTGAACTGTGGGGGAGTGCAAACTGCTGGCAGAAAACAGTGTTTGAGCTGGTGTTGGATTCAGGCTCAGGGTTGTCTTTTGCAAGGTTTCTCTACTGACACCTAATGGCTAAGTGATATAAAATATTCCAAATATCTCCAAATAATTAGAGAATGACTGTAGACATGGCACATAAATCTTATCCTTACAAAAGCGGGGGCTCCCTGAATATATCCACTTTTACAGTGTCTTTGCCTCTGCTGCATTCTTTTTTTTTTACTTTCTCACTATAAATAATAAGCATCCCCTTTTCACTTTTTATCTCACACCTTTTTCTGCTTTTATGCACTGCTTTATTTATGGAAAAAGAGAGTAGTGGTATTTTACCAATTACTTGTTCTCATAATGAATTATTAAACCAGTAACACATAAAAAACTATTTATTTTACAACTCTATACTATCTTATTACTTTTAGAATAAAATTAAATTAAAAAATTACATTTAAAAATTGTATTATTAATGATTATTATCTATCTTATGTGAGAAATCTATGCTTATGATCTAATGATTTAAATGCATTTTTAAACATATTGCTGTAGTTCAATTCCTTGCACTGTAATCTATTTTGGTTTAACCATACACATCAACCACGATGTGAGTGTGAACAGGAATCGTGTTAAAAGTCCAAACACAGAGCCAGGAAATAGAACATAGTGCCTCTCTTTTCAATTGCTTTAAGGTTAATTATTCAAGACTTCCCTCTTCACAGCAGGCCAAGAACAGCAGGATAGCATGGTGAGCTGCAGCTTCTTCTGTATTCCCTTGGAGAGTGTCAGAAGTTTAAAACCACTGTTCAACTATAATTGAAATGCACACGTTGTCTGAAGTCTGGCGCCTTTAACCAATGCAAAAGAAAAATAACAAACATAATCACAGACATACCACAAACATAACCTCAGATACCCTCTCAGTAAGCGGAGCAATCAGTAAGATCCTAATCAGCAACAAGACTAAACTGTTCTTTGTTATTTTGATTATGCATTCATTGTGACTGTAAATTATGTGTGTAGATTAATTGCTTCAACTGATTACAAAATAAAGAACATGCCAGTACTTCATAATGAATATGTTGTTCATAATTAGGTTTGTATAGTTTAAAAAATCAATTAAAAGCAATTAAAGTATACATTAGAAGCTGAAACTCTTTTGAGACTTGCATAACAATAGAAAACATGTATAATAATTTTTTAAAAAGGTGACATGGGCAAACCTCATGTAAATAAACCTGGAGGGAAGGGAACGCCTTCACCAGATTCACAAAATTTCCATGTCATTTCTGTATAAAGGCCTCTTTTATTCTGCCCTCATAATAATTTTTCAATCCCAGTTTTTTTCTCATCATCAGTAGTCAAAGCTACTTACAGAAAAATGATTTCAACAAATAAATATTGTACAAGAATGCACAAACAATGCACAAGCTGCATTCAATTTCAGCAATTTGGGAAGAATAGGAAAAAACAACACTTATTCTGAATTCTGAGTGTTCATGCATTATTCCATGGTGGTTAGCCATAGAGCTAACTTAGCTGCCTTTGTTGTTTTGCTTATGCATAGCAGTTCATGAGCTCAGCTGATTGTATTATGTTAATATTTGGTGTGATTTTGGTGCAACTGCCAGTAGTGGCATTTGTGCACGTCTGTAGTTCATTTCATCAAGAGGGAGATAACGTCAGTGTCACATATTCCCAATATCTCTGACTCTTAAATATCAAACAATGAGATACCAAAAAACAATCATGACAAAAGTCGGAGTACTCAGGCGAAGGGCATTTCCTACTCAGCTGCTTGCAATCTCCGTTTAAGCAATACAACGCGAACACAACACAGTAGCAACACATCAACAGCTAGTTTGCTGGCTAGCTTTGTTAGCAGTAAACTACTCGCAGCAAATAACAAACCACTAATCACAAAGGCCTCTAACATATGTGTTCCCACAGATAATGTTTCAACGAGGGCATTTCAGGAGTAAATAAAAGGTGCCTGTCAATATTTGCTTGGTAATAGACCACAGACAAAATGGTGGATGTAACAATGCCAGTCAAAGACATCCTTCAGTTAGCGAGAACACTGTACATGAAAAAAATGTGAAGAATGAAGCTTGGTCACTGGTGCACCGTTTGCACTTGTGTACTGCGTTGGTTCTTGTATTTCACATAGGATCTGTAAAGATGACAAACAATACTCATCATCAGCTCAAGGCCAAAAATGGGCAAGCTAGCGCTAGCTATACCCCGTGCTTGTTTTATCATATATTACAGTTAGGGTTAGGGAGTAGGGATTATGGCTGAAACCCAATGCTCATTTCAACTACATCATCGGTATTGATTGTTTTCCTAAGAGAATAAAGTGAAAATCAAGTGACAAATGAATATCAATTTTCAATATGTTGTTTTAAAACCAAAAACTCACAACATAGTAGTGAACTGTAGGAGGACACGGAAATATGAATCTACTGTGCGTACAACGAATCACAATGCGATCTTTTGCACACTGATAAGTAGAGTTCACATTTTCTCCCCATGGAACACGGCCACAACCATTGGTCCAGCTAAACTGTAACCGCCATGGAATTGGCGGTTACAGTTAATTGGAAAAACTTGCTGGTATAACATCGTAGCCGTGAGCCTCGAGGGCAGAAGGGTGGTGCATGAAAAATCACCTGATGCTCAACAGAAGGAAATCATACTTCAGACTAAATAGATGAGAAGCGCAATTCAGTCTGCAATAATTTCATCTTTGATTTAACTCAGAAACATTAGATGACTTTTTGTTTTTTTTTTTGTTGTTGTTGCTGCTGCTGCTTTTTTGAACAGCTTAAGATGGATGAAGCAAAAAAAGAAATTATTGTTTCCATTCTGTCCCTCTCAGAAATTTATTCTCACCAAACTGCTGTAGTCTCCTAAAATGTGCCACTGAGCACTGAGTGTATGCAGGTTTTGCTCACAGCAGCAGGTGATTTCACTGATTTAAACCACCTTTCTGGTCAAAAGTGTGTTAAACAGTGAAATAAAATGCTCAGCTTGAACACGTGTGGCTCCACCAAATTAAAGTATAACCCTGCTGTCAGCAATCATCTTGTGTTAAAAAAACAACAAAACAAAACAAAACTGAAAAAAAATGAACCAGCATCTAAATATAACCAAAAATCACCTGCTGCTTCCCCTTCCCTCCACACAGCAGAAACACTGTCATGATTGCAGAGTCAACTATGGAAAGCTGCATTTTCTGAGGAAAGTATGTGTTTGCTGCCTGAACAGAAGTCTCCTGGAGGTTTTTATTCTAGTGTTGATGATGATGATGTTGATAAGCAGCTGTAACCACCATTATTCTGGTGGATAAGGTCATCAGACTGTATAAACATATACTATTTATTAATATAAATAGTAATTATAATAATATTGCATTAGACCAACTAAAATCAATAAACAAGTAAATAGATATAAAGTATTTGATATTTTTTTATCAAATACTTTATATTTACTTTATATACTCAGTTAATTGCTCATTTATGTTCTCTGTACATTTTCTTACATGAAGGTCTAAGTTGTGTTTTAGTGCCTTCTCTACACTGCCAGGATTAGAATTAAATAGAGTAAATAAAATATGACCGATCCAAATGCCAGTTTTAGGGAGTATTATGTATTTTCTTTTATAATTTACTTTTTGACTACTGGTGATATATACTTTGCCTACGATTACTGCTGAATCAACCTCCCAGGGAGCCCCAGGGCAAAAATTCCTTCCTAGCCCTAAAGTGAACCCTGCTTCTCATCATCTCGTCAGCTCTGCAGTAGCTAAACCCCAGTTATCTCGCTGCCAGGTTGTTCAGTCTACCTGTGTGGTTCTAGGTCAAGGCCTCCTACTGTTTTTGCCTCTTTGTGTTTTTTACATTTTGATGAACCTTTTTATCTCCTGTGCTCCAGGAGCACACCCCTCCTGTCTGCCTACCTGCTGCTCACCTCCAGTGCAGCTTTCCCCCATCAAGGGTTTCATTGCTCAGCCACTCATCATCTACCTGCCTCCAATCTCCCAGGCTTCACCTTTACCTGTTCTGCCTCAATTCCCTTTGCAATGAATCCAATTCAACCTTCTTACCTTAGTCTGTGTTCTGCTTCTTGATCCACTAAACAGTCATTGGTTGTAACATTCATACACTGCTTTTACTAAGGAATAACTCTCAGACATATTGATAATGAAAGTAATTGATTGTAGCCTTACAGTACTGCTGTGTTGGAATACTTCTACCTTGTCTGAGGCTTCCACATGATTAAAACAGATTAAAACAGTTCTCAAAACTTTTGTTGCACAGTCTCTCCACAAGATGAAGGACCAGACATAGTTGATAAACTACTACAATGGTGCAAATTTCTGCCAAATCCAAATGAAACCCATTCCAAAAAGTTCCACTAACCACTGTAGTCAAATAAGAGGAAAACTATTGTTTGGAAACGAATCATAGAGGTCTTATTACATTGTATTATTTTGCATATTTTGCCATGGTGCTGGATATTCATAATAGACTACTGGTGTAAATCTAATGCAATCTCGCATCTGGTAAACGTCATACAAAGCACCGCCCACTACAGCAATGTTGCATCAGAATCGCAATATCCGGGAAACGTCACAAGCCCTTACCCGGCACCCTTACTGCTAGCAGTACACATTTCACAGACTTCGCCAAAGTTATCTCTAAAATTGAGGTAGCTTTTCACTGGTGATGGCTGAACAGACTGTCGTGGAGAAAATGAGCGAACTGCAAGTGGGCGAGGGGAAAAAGGTGATACTTAACTTTACTACTGGCTACGTTTAACACAGCATGTTAGCAGCTAGCCTAGTCACAAGTCAAATTCATGCTGTCATTTAGCGACCAGCAATGAGGTGCTAACGTTACGGCTAGCTAGCTCTTATAAGTAAGGTTATGTTAGTTTTACAGAAAATGTTCAGCTCAAGATAACAGGAGCATTAGTGTATTTTAAAAAAACAACTGTTTAGGTTGTAAATTGCTCCACGTTGCAATGAAACTTAGTTTAGCAAACGTTGCTTTTTGGAGAGAGCCTATCGCCAAACTCTGTTCAAAAATCTATCAATTAAATGTTTCATTGCTTATCGGTAGACTTGCACACATGTTAAGGCAGTACTTAGGACCTTGCAAGAATCACTTATGTTCTTTATTCAATCGGCATACGCCAAGTGGACCAAGCTGACTTGCTAACATATATAGCTCACTCTTAAAAACTGGTTTGTCCAACACATTTCTAATAATAACTCTGGTGATTATAATCTGACGTGGTGACGTGAGCCATTCATGAATTCTTGTTGGATAACTGACGGGATTTACATTACATTACATTACAGTCATGTTCTAATTGATTTATGGTATGGGTTATATACCTAGGCCTCTTTAAACAAATTTTGTATGGTGTTAGTATGTTCCTGTGTCTAATAACAGCTGTGTATGTTATGATTGTTATATCAACAATGTAGGTTTGTGTCTTTGCCATATGTGTAGAAATATAGCTATAGTTTTCATCCACATAGCTGTGTCTGAACCAGTTTCATACTTAACTTGTCCTCCTTCAACTTTAGTGTGGCTAAAACTAAACTAACTCACTAACCTCATGATGTGTTTTTTGAAAAGGGGGGAGCTGAAAGCGGTAAAGATGGAGGAAAGAAGAAGGGCAAAGCTGCAGCTGGAGACTCTGGAGGCAGGGCTGAGGTGAGTTTATAAATTAAGTGTCAGAAAGTATGTCCATGCTATTATAAGACTTGTTTTACAAGAACACATATCAACCTGTGTGTCAAGTATTTATTTACATCTGTTGTTGCATTCTCACACATCTAATAGTAATAATTCAGCAGCACCATGACTAAACATTGATTTCTGTGTTTGTCTGTGTGATGTCCAGCCACAAATTAATCTGGGAAACATTGCACAGGCTTCCAAATGTAAACACTAACATTTCCATGCACAGACTTATTGAGAAGACTGTTAGCAAAGAGTTTCCCCCAATAATACTTTAAGTGTCTAGTAACTTCCCTTTTGTACGCCTGTGAATAAATGACAAACAGAAACAATTCCGATCAGATAGCTTCAGCAATGTCCCAATAATTTTCAAAGCAAAAAAAATATTTCAGCAGGCTAAAACATTTTCTGTCAATATCAGGTTTTGGTCTCGATCTCCCTCTGTCAGTGTAATGTTGGCATCTTTGTGCTCTAACTGTTCTGTACTTATTTTCGTTGTATGATGAAACAACACACTCGCAGCAAATAATTTATAAGCTTTTTTTGTGTAAGTTGCCTTGACCATCATACTTTGATGTCTAACCATTTCAGACAATCAGAAATTATTTTTTGTATTCATAGGGACATGAGCAATTAGCACAGGTTAACATCAGATGACATGTATACTCAGTGACAGCATTACCCACCACACCCCATTTACTCACACCTTTTTTTTTGTCTTTGTCCAGCTGTCACCACCACCTCAGTACATCGATGAGCGTCTCTCTTTGTATACAAAGCTTAAAGCTGAGCATGACGCCCTGATGGCAGAGAGGGCTGCAAAGAATAGCCGAGCCATCAAGGTGACCCTGCCCGATGGAAAGGTGGTGGAGGCTGAGTCTTGGAAAACCACACCATACCAGGTGGCCTGTGGAATCAGGTCAGTGTGATGATGGCACTGATGTCTGATTCGATGTAATTGTTTCATATTAAATGTGGCACCACACTTTCATGTAGCACAAAAAAGAAAGCCTCAAGAGTACTTCAGGAATTTAATTTTCAAAGATTAGCTGTCAAGTTTATTTGCACAGCTTGTAATCATTGTTAAAGTTTCAAAAGACTTCGCAACACCCACATTATAAGAACAGTAATTGGAAATGACACCCGCCAACCTTTTGTCGTCCACCGAAGAAAAGAAATTACTGTGACAAAAAAAAACCCTCATTAGTGTTAAAAGTAGAGGAAACTTTGCTTTGGCAAAGACTGAAAATGAGCTTATCCTATCCTAGCAGCATGCTCTAGTATACAATAGGTGGCAAGAGTGTCTTAACAGAGATTAAATGTCAATAACCTAAGGGCACATGGACCAACTACACAGTAAACACAGCACAAAGATTGAGGAAATGTCAGGAGTTCCATCATCATCATTGTAAGAGTGGAAGCCAGCATGGCTCCATATGACTTAAAAGCACCAGCCCAGCCTCTTTGTAATTTCTTTATAATGCAGTGAGCATATTGGTGTATATGGATGGTGTTTTTAACCTTTTGTGGCACATAAGTCTGGTTTTAGGTCCTAAAATTTTCATGACAAAGGCAATTGGACGGTTTTAAATTTTAATTTTAGAAGCATGGGTGGAGATTAAGATGTCTGGCACTGTAGTGTAAGTTGCAGCCCTTTGTTTCACACCAACACACACCTTGTTAGACCAGCCAAATTACAACAACAGTATGACTGGTGTTGACATAAGTGTCACATGATCAGTTACTGGTGGCAAACTTTCAGAAAGCCTCGATAGTATGTGAGGTGGGTGGGGAAGTACATCAATATATTACTTATTGCCATTGTAATGATAATGTGGAATTTTATTTATGTTGTTTGTGTTAAATAGTTTTGTCTGAATTTATATACAGAGCAAACACACATTCCTCTTAATTATTCCTGAAAAAACTTAAAGCTTGAGTTTTGTTTACAACAACAAATAACATTGAGATCATCAGTGTTAGAGATTATAATGAAATGTTCAATAAGTTAGATATATGGAGCGTATTAGAAATATAACAATGACATATTTGTCTATGTTTAAAGCAGACTTGCCAGTGTCAAAATATAGTTGATGTTTTTGCACATTTGCAATTTGAAGTGGATTTTTTTTTTCTGTCCAGTCAAGGCCTCGCTGACAACACGGTGATTGCCAAGGTGAACAACAGTGTGTGGGACCTGGACAGACCCCTGGAGGATGACTGCAGCCTTCAGTTGCTCAAGTTTGATGATGAGGAAGCTCAAGCTGTAAGTACACTTCAGCACTGGTCTATCACAGTGTTTAGATTTTTCTTTTTCCTTGGACTGTAGATTAGTAGAGCAGCAGCAGTAGTAGTAGTAAATATCTTCTGAATGCATAGTTTGCTCCTTTTGAGAACCAGATACTTTACTCTCTCTGTTTAAAGCTTATTTTGAGAAAGCCTATGGAAATATTTGTGATATGTTTCATTTGAATTGCTTTCATTGATACTGCCTTGGAGAATATACCCATACATAGAGTACAAATTACAACAGTTCATCAGATTTTGCATCCTTAACCCTCAATTGAGAATTCAGAATGATGTCACAAGTGAAAATGTCAATGAGCTTTTTGGATTTTTCTCAGTGTTCCAGGTATACTTAACAGTACTCATGATCTTGAAGAGTTTGTTCATTGATATACACGCAGGGTACCTGAGCATGCAAGGTTAAAGTGACGGTTTACAATCAATAATAAACCTCAAAGCTCTGTGGTCTGACGCAGAAATACATCAAGGGGAGATGTGAGAATATAAAATCTGCTGTAATCATGTCCTGTCATAAACGTGACATCAACTGGTCTGTCTTACACAATAATGAGATTTAAAAAAAAAAAAAGGCAATTTTACAAGCTGATGGTTACAGTAAGAGATTAATTCCAGAGCCTCAGTCAATTTGGTTTCCATGGTATCTTTTCTCAGTAGGTTTTGTTGCACATTTTGCGTAATCTTAACATGTCTTTTGTATTGTCAGCATTCAGAAGTGATATATTGTACACGGTGTGTTTGCATTTTCCCAGAGGCTTTAACAAATCTGCTGCTCAGTGAGCGATTGTAATATTGGCACAGACATGAGGGACAACAATATTGATTTTCCTGCACAGTCATACATATCTTCATTTTTGGTAAACATGAGAGGATAGGCTGGATTCTACTTTGCTAATTGGGTAATATTGTTTGTATATTGTTTAGGTTTACTGGCACTCCAGTGCCCACATCTTGGGTGAAGCCATGGAGCGGGTGTATGGAGGCTGCCTCTGCTACGGCCCCCCCATCGAGAGCGGCTTCTATTACGACATGTTCCTGGAGAACAATGAGTGAGTTGCACAGGCTCTGGTTGATATTTGTCTGTATAATTAGCTGTGATATGCAGCTCTCGGTGTTACTTTGCTGTGTACGTCAAGGCTTAGCAGCTGTCAGTTGGTTTCTGTCTGAAACAGGTAGCAAACACAGAACAGGTGGATTGTAGTGACACTAATGGTGTCGAGCTGGATTTCTCTTGGGTGTTGATTTGAAATGACATCTTTCAATATCTGTGCCTGAGAGCATATTTTTTTCAAAAAACAGAACTGAAGTTTACTTCAGTGAAGCTTTGACAGCGTGTTGAGACACCCTCAGAAATTTAAACACTTCTTCCTCGTAAACAACTTTTTCACTTGACCTCTCTCTGAAACAGATGCATTTCTCCCTGCTTCAGGCTGCAGGAGGGTGTGAGGAGTGCTATCTAATTAATTCTACAACCTCTTTAATGAAGTCATTTTATGCTAATGGCATTCCTTGACACTGTTTTTTGCAAGGATATTTTGACATTGCTCAAGCCCTAAAGCCAAAGACTTAAAAGTATTTGCCCATGCCTGGCAGAGGTTATCAGTTTTTTGAAGTCAAAGAATTACATTGGTGGGAAAAATGGTCTGGTCACATCCTTGGTGCCCTCTGGAAACTCTGGCAGACTAAATTTAGCCATTGGAGACAGTTTGCATATTAATGCAGGCTTTTAAGTGAGAACGTCATGTTGAATGTACTGTTTCTGTTTTTGTTTATCTCTTGTTGTCTTGGACAGGGGCGTATCGAGCAATGACTTCCCCTGTCTGGAAAACTTGTGCAAGAAAATCATCAAGGAGAAGCAGCCGTTTGAGAGGCTAGAGATAAAGAAGGAAACTCTGTTGGAAATGTTCAAGGTAACTTAAAGTAGACACGCAAACACACACAGGCCTATAGAAGGAGTATTGCATAAGTACTCCTTGTACTATAATACATAAACTTGAAGACCACCTCTTGTCCGTTACAGTACAATCAGTTCAAGTGCCGCATTTTGAACGAGAAGGTCACCACTCCCACTACCACAGTTTACAGGTGAGTCCAGGGCTTGAGCTTGTAAATGTTTTTATTTTTAAAAGATAATTTTGGTTGTTCTTAGTTTTACCTACTGTCAGCAAATTCCATTAAAATATGAATGAATCACAGTATTGCACTGGGTGACATGTTCCTTTAATACCATGCAGTTGGATACTGTAATTTATTTTGAGCCATTGCCACATACACCATCCTGCTGCTGGAAATCCTTATATCACTCCAAGTACGCAACTGAAAATAGTCCCTAATAAATAAACTATTTATTCATGTGAGTGACATTTGTTGAAAACTACAGAGCCCAGCCATTAAAGGAAATATTTTTCCTTTTATTAAAAATGTAAGGATATATGTGTAACCACTTTTTAAAGATTTTTGTCGTCAGTAGGAACCAGTGGGCTCAAGGCTGAGTGTCCGACAGAATAACGCATCCTTGTTTTTGGTCTTTTTATGGGATTTGCTGACAATAACAAAAATCAAGAGTATTGCTTGCCTTATCCTTAACATGACTGGTTATTATATAGCATTTTTCAAAAATATTCAACACACATTTCAGATGTGGACCCTTAATTGACTTGTGTCGGGGGCCCCATGTGAGACACACTGGGAAGATCAAGGCACTTAAGATCCACAAGGTGAGCCTTTTCATTTTTAGCTGTGCATTATTTACAGCAAAGCGGTTGTTCAAGTATATGTGGACTTATTGTTGATTAAACTAGATTTTCAAGCACTCTTGTCTGTGCCCTAAATGTCTGCAGTAAGCATTTTTGTCCTCATTTCTAGAGCAGAGTTACCTTATATTTTATTCTCAAGGGATTTGATGCACCCAAAAGAGTGATGAAAGCTAACATACTCCTTGTGTGGTGTGCTAGAATTCATCTACGTACTGGGAGGGTAAGGCGGACATGGAAACCCTCCAGAGGATCTATGGGATCTCCTTCCCTGACCCCAAAATGCTTAAAGAGTGGGAGAAGTTTCAGGAAGAAGCCAAGAACAGAGATCACCGCAAACTGGGCCGGGTATGTACCGAAATGTGAAGAGGCTGTTGGTTAGCAGAAGAGTTGTCGTCTATAATCCATAATTTTGAAATGATTTCATTCTTAGAAAGGAAGGTTGTTTACAGCATGTTGGAATTAGTTATGTTTGTGAAGCTGTGCCTTGACTGCAGAGCTGCAGTGAAGATCCCACTCAAAACAAACATGTTATGAAATACAGGAAGAAAACTTTTTAAGTGGTAAGAGTCAGGATTGAATTCGATGTGTGTCTGATGTAAGCAAATCACACCTCCTCAACAGACAAGATTTCCAAAGCCATTTCTTAACAGTGTGAAAATAGTACTCGTGGTGCTTTTGCAGGAGTACAGTTGCACTTCCTGCTAATGAACCATTATCCTACAGCAAAAAAGTTTTTTTGTTAAGATGGTGCTTAAATGTCAAAAACATACTCTTCAGAGTGTGTCGCCTTCTCGTTAAAATGATGTTCATTTACATGTATTGTTAATTTACATGTCAATCAAGAAAGAAATACTGACAATGGCATGATAGGAAATTTACTCATGACCTATTTTCAGCTGTGAGTGATGGCAAAATTATCCCATGGCATAAAGCAGCAGTCAGTCAGTTAGAATGCTGCTAATACACATCTTGCTAAACTGTAAGGGTGTCTTTATTGTCAAATAATCTGTAACGCCATTTTCGACAGGAAACTGACAGTTAAGGGTGTGTAATTTGTTGCCATTCATTCAAAATAATAACAGGTGTCGAAAAGCGAGCTGGGCAAGAGACCAAGTACATTGTCAAACAAATCTAATGGCATTATAGCTGCGTTACTTCAAACAGAAACTGGTTTAGCCCGAGTGGTGGCTGCTTTCCATACGTTAACATGCTTTGTTTGTTTTTAATTCAGGAGCAGGACCTGTTCTTCTTCCATGATCTGAGTCCAGGGAGCTGCTTCTTCCTGCCAAAGGGGGCCTTCATCTACAACACCCTGATTGAGTTCATCAGAGTAAGTCAGAGCTGTCAGAGCCACGGTGGATAATTGCTGTGATCTCACCTTAGCTTTAAGACACATGAGAAGACAGAGGTTATTAGGCAGTAAATCAAAATGTGCAGGAAGACTTGGGGAGAAAGAAAGAACAGATTTGTATCATAAGTTGGCCTGAGCGATACTGATGGCTTTATGTATTCACAAGATATGCTGCTGCAATTTAAAATCACTGTAAGCGTCATATTCTTTTATAGGACTAAGAAGGTTTGGCTGTATGTTGATGATACAGCTTTATGTCCTTAAATGATAAACTAAGGGCTTATGAATCAAGTCTCAGAAACCATTTATTTGGCAGATAAACTGTTTGCACAACTAAAACTAATGAACTATAAAACATTAACTGTGGTAGGCACAAACCACACCAATAGTGCTGTAAATAGATTGACATATTTAATGTAGTTCTACTCTATGACATATCTCATTTTTGGCCAGGTAATAGAAAAACTTTACTCAGTGTGAAGCTAACCTTTAAACACTAACTTAATATTCATAGTCGTTCATTTGGAATAAATTGAAACTTGTAAAACACACATGATTGACAGCCTTGTTCTCTGTCTGTTACAAAGAGCCGCACACATCAGTATGATTTAAAGCATTCGCTTTCCTGTGATTCAAACAGTGCAGTCACAGTGCAGTGCACATTGGAAGTAATTTCACTTTAATGTGGTAAAATATTTTCCTGACTGAGTAGATTTAGAGTAATGAGATCAGTTTAAAAACGGCTCTGTCTGTACAAGCAACAAAACACCTCAAACACCCAGATATTTGTAGCGTCTACAGCTGTCTGGGATTTTAAATAAATTACCTTAGTTTATTTTATTGTCACTGTCTGCTGTGTTTTTGAATTTTAAAACTAATAGCAAACAAAACGGGCCAACCCAAAGTGAAATAAAGCACCTATTAGTTTTCCCCAGATCCCCTCTATAGTGTGTAAACAAATAGCAGTGTGAATATGCAGCAGGATAAGCATTCTTTGAGGTAGTCTGTGTTTATAGTCAACATCTGCTTATTTGCAAGTTAAGTACAGTATGTTTTAGAGGATATATGCTGTTTATCAGTGATTCCCTGGTGTTGTTGACAGAAATGGTTCAAACCGGATGTTTGTAGTTCTGATGTGTACACAGAATCTTAGTTTCTTTAAAAGTGAAATCTTCTTTGTGATTACAGAGTGAGTACAGGAAGAGGGGTTTCCAGGAGGTGGTGACGCCCAACATCTACAACAGCAAACTGTGGCAGACCTCTGGCCACTGGCAGCACTACAGCGACAACATGTTTTCCTTCGAGGCGGAGAAGGAGACCTTTGCTCTCAAACCCATGAACTGTCCCGGACACTGGTGAGGATGCCTTTTCTTCACATTCGGACTCATTTGAAAGTACGGTTTTCATTTCAGCGAGGACCTCAAAAATAAAGTGTAAATAAAAACACACCCACTTCGGCTACACATGTCACAACCTAGCACAACAGTATCTGACAAAGACTCATCGTCTGTAAATACTGATAAAGGTTTTAATTAAGGAACTGACAAAAATGGAATAGGGTGTGAGGAACACAAAATACAAACAAAGGAAAATGTCAGTCAGCCGTCGGACAGGATGTTGCAGGTCGGCTTCATAGCCTCCTGAGCCCAGCCTGCTCAGGTGTGTTGCATCCCTGATAAGTTCTCAGCTCCACCCATCAATTTCCTGAAACAAATATACACAGGCAGTCACACCAGAAGGACAAGACAGGGCTACCCCTGAGTCTGTCACACACATTGTGTAACAAGTTTTGCTCTAGTGTAAAACAGATATTTTTAGTTGATCTCCATCTGTAATCAGAGAATCAACTGTACTGTTGTCACAATACAAAATGTTTTAACCTTGGTAGAATATTTAGTTTGTTATCTAACAAAATAAAGAGTGTAACACAACACTGTGGCAAGCAGGGACAAGCATTAAATAATGTTTTGCCACACCTGAATAGCTTTATAAGAGTTCGCTCAAGGCTTTTGTTATCAGCAGTAGACTCAGTCTTTGTGAAATAGCTTCATATTTCACTGCTACAGTAGTTTGTCATCCAGTTCTGCTCAGCCTGTAATGGACTGATGCTTTTGCCATGTTTCCAGTTGTTGAATGACCCAGTTCAATTTACTGCTGAATGCTGCATTGCAGTGTAAAGAGCCAGACTGCAGCTCTTTGTATTCAAATCTTTTATCTCCTTTTTACTGTTCCAATCTTTGTGCTGTCCACATGGGCAGCCCCTCTGGGGATCATACTGAAATGGAAATTGAGCTTGCAACCGCGTTTAGTTAAAGTGATGAATGTCAGGTAAATCAGATATTGAATTTTTTCACAGTGGTATTGACGTAGTAGAGAAATTCTCAGGTATTGTGATAAGTCTAGTTTGAAGTTAGCAGTTGCATTTTTTTTTTTAACACTCTACCTGTTTGTCTGTTTGGCACCAGTCTGATGTTTGACCACCGGCCGCGCTCCTGGAGAGAGTTGCCCATTCGCATGGCCGACTTTGGCGTCCTGCACAGGAACGAGCTGTCGGGAGCCCTGACTGGCCTCACTCGTGTCCGCCGCTTCCAGCAGGACGATGCTCACATCTTCTGCACCATGGACCAGGTGAGGCTTGTGCTGATGCATTGACATGACTCTGACTGAACAAGACGCGTGTTTTATGAACTTGGTAAACTAGTCTGATGGCAAAAAGTTGCGTGACGGGAACAGTAAATTGAGTTTACGGACCTCTGTAGCCTTCTCCTCATTTCTGCTTGAGGCTAGTGACTGGAGGCTACATTAGCCTCTTACTGAACTGCTGGTGGTTGCATTGCGATGTGGGTATTGTAGGTAAACACGAACGTGTGGAATAAAAACACAAGATTTCTGATTCAGCTGAATCGATTTTCATCAGATATTTGACAGGATTTTATTCATTCACTCATTTTTTGGCAGTGTCCTGGACAAATGTTTCCTCTTGCTATTTAGACCAGTAAAAAAGCAGTAAATACAAAACACTTAAAAGCAAGTTAAACAGTTAAACATGGACAACAAGCACACAGCAAGTTCACAGAGAGTTGGCATTCTGCAGAGAATCATTTATACCTGTTTGAAAGCTCTGTGTACATCAGTGTCTTGCCGGCACAGTTTATTGAATAAATTCAGGTAATGTCGTCAGTGAATGGTCTGTCACATTCTCAGATAAAGTGAGAGAACTCCATGAGCTGCTGCAGCCCGATGCAGCAGCTTGCATGTTAAGTCCTTTCACCTGAGAGCAGCACTGCCAATATCGATGCACATAAACAGGCTTCAGGGAGACAGAAGAGATTTCTTGATTAGTTTGTTCGAATGTTGTGACAGAGCAACTTCCAGTGAGAATGTGGTTTTCTCTTTATCAGTAATAACTGTGCAATCAAAGAATTGAAAACCATCCAATTCTCAATGTACACTAAGTATTTCAGTCTCATTTTTTCACTTTTCATTGCAGCAGCTGGACAGCACTTTATGCCTTTTATTATTCTCAAAATCCAAGCAAACTTAAAGCAGACTGCAGCGGGTACGTTCTGTTCTTATCTTATAGCCGCCATTAAATTTATAATCAGTGACTCCAGATGGTGGCCCACAAGTATTAAAAACTGTTTCTTAGGGGAGACCTACCTCACCAAAGGCATTTCTTTTCAGTTCTTCTTGTCTTGTCCTTGTGTTGTTTATCCTTTTTCACATCCAAATTGCTTTCTCAAAACTTGTGATCACATGTGATGCAAGTGCAAGATTGCCTCCACAGGGACTTAGTAGCAACATATGACAACATGATTAAATGTTTCCAGTAGGTGTATTATCTTAAAAAATGACCAGTTTATCATCAAAAAAAAAAATTGGATCTCTTTTGATTTCATCATATAATCTTGTTCTTAAGTCAAACCAAACCAAAGAAAGATGAAATCAGCCATTACACCAGAAATTAAACTTGGAACTCTCTTACAACACAGATCGAGGAGGAGATCAAGGGCTGCCTGGACTTCCTGCGGACTGTGTATGATGTGTTTGGATTCACGTTCAAACTCAACCTCTCCACAAGACCAGAGAAGTTCCTTGGAGACCCGGAGGTGTGGGACCAAGCAGAGAAGGTAATCAGAATGCGTCTTGTTTTTCCTCATATAGTTGAAAATGTGAACAACTCTCACACAAAGCGCCACTGGAGAGTTCAGATGCTGATATGTGATATTATCAAGATGGAAATTACCGAGCCACTCCACAAACAGCAAATGGAAGAGTGAGATTTGTAGACCCAGAGAACATTTATATTTTGATAGATTTTATTCTGTAGAGCTGCCATCAATTCTCAAGCAGAAAAACGTCTTCTCTGGAGAATCCAAATCAGTGCAATCACTTTCAGACAGATTCGCTGTGTAGACCAGCTACACTTTGCATTTTTGGTTCTGATCTAATTTACTCTGGGAAAGAGCAGCAATGTATTAAAACAAAGTAATAACAAGAGTGAGTTAAGCTGAATGACAATGACTTTTTATTGCCTGGTGCTTTCAGTATTTAATGAAACGCTGTTGATATACTTTTAAGTCTTTACAGACGAGTCCGTATGAAATGAGTTGATGGTTGTTAGATAGATAAAGTCCCACCAGTATACTTCATAGTTTTATCTGTAGCATGGGAGTATGAAGCACATACAGTTTGTTTATTAGTCTGGCCAGTTCTGACTGGATGAACTGGCCAGACAGAGACACAGCATGTGTTGAATCTTCTTTGATTTTCTTTCTCTGGATCTGATTGTTAGTGTGTTTTATTTCACCAATGAAATATTATATCTGCAGTGCACTTTGCCACACCCGGTTTTCTATGCTGTTGAATACTTACTTTTTTTATACCTTGCTGTCCCCAACCATGTGTCATCTGTGTAGGGTTTGCCATCTTAATCTACCGTCGGCTGCTTAGTGTCAAATGTTCTAGTGTTTCAAAATTCATTCCTCTGTTTTGTCAACCCAAATGCTCCATTTTACTCACCCATGACCAACTAGAAAGTTTTTATTATGTCTCAGGCTCAGACTCATCACCAGGATCTGCAGTCACATTCCATCTTGAAGAGATGACAGTTCACTAAGGACATACTCCTTATTACTGGCTCTGTTTTTTTGTGTGTGTGTTTGAATTTAGGGTTATTTTTAAATGTATTTTTTGCCCACTGGAAAAAGAACTGATGATTGTGGATGATATTTTTAACCTGTTAACATTCGATCAAGGAGCCAACTAGTTTATTGCCTATGAACACCAGAGGCCAGAGAGTGTTAAAACTGCAGTATAGAGATTGTGTTGCTTCTTACTGACTGCACGTGTTAATGATGGTACATTTCTCTGTATTTCTGTAATTAACAGTCAGTCACAGTTTGCGGAATAGGGATAATGGTTGTTAAAAAAAGAAAACAAATAGAAGAAAAATGATAAGAGCTTGTAAGTTTTCCAGCTGTTTTGCTTGACCTATTAGGACAATTTTCTCTGGGGAAAACATTCTCGAAATTCAGCACAGACTTTTTATGATTAATCTTTGAATGTACAAAGGTGGAAAATTATATACACACAAATAAAAGTAACTCATAAACTTGGCATAGTCACTGAAACAGAACTTGCTCCATGTTCCCCTCACCTCATTAACTCCCACAAGCAACCATAAAATATTATTGAGACGTTAACATTTCTCAGTTCAGTGATTAGTTCCAGATGAAGAAAATGTCAGGTCTAAATATACAGCTTCACTCAACACCGCTGTTTACTTGTTGGTCAGCCCCTGATATCGTGACAAAGTGGTAATTGTTTGTTTTTACAGCAACTGGAGAACAGCTTGAATGACTTTGGTGAGAAATGGGTTCTCAACCCAGGTGACGGCGCTTTCTACGGACCAAAGGTGAGCTGTGAGCTGCACTAATGATGTAGTTAGACTGTGAAACAGCGGGAGGGCTGCTGCTGATCACCTCTCCTTTGTTCGCAGATCGACATTCAGATCAAAGATGCCATCGGTCGCTACCATCAATGTGCCACAATCCAGCTTGATTTCCAGCTCCCGATCCGCTTTAATCTCACCTTTGTCAGGTATTTCTTTTTTAATTCATGTTCATGACAGAAGATAGAATATTGTTTTTGTTGCTGAAAATGCTTGTATTGTCAACTGAAATATTTTGGATTACAATTACTATAATCAAAGATAGAAGTTTGATTTGAAAAAAAAAAAGAGAAATCAATCTAATGTTGTTTTTAACCAGCCTCTCGTTAACAGTGTATCATGAATGATGAAAATATAGTAATTTCTCCAGATGTTCACTGTTGTTTTGCTGTTTTTGAGTTTTGAATTCTAATGATTTTGTAGCCACGACGGTGATGACAAGAAGAGACCAGTGATCATCCACAGAGCCATCCTGGGATCAGTAGAGAGGATGATTGCTATTCTGACTGAGAACTACGGAGGCAAATGGTTTGTAAACAATTCGTTTTAAAAGGTTGATTTATCAAGTAGGATCTGACTCAAGACATGAATATTTTTCTTTTATTGCTTTTTAGGGCTGTCATGATACCAGATATTTGATAGCCTGTACCAGTGCCAATTAAATTCCATCATTCTCAATACCAAAATAAATATCACAAGAAACCAAAAAAAAGAGGCTGCAGCTAAAACACACACATTAAACTAACACGGTGACAGACCCACAGTGTGAAAATATTCATTGTTCTGTTCAGTGTTGTGGGGGCCTGTTGTTTTGTTAGTTTACTGTGCCCGCCTTCTTCTTCTCTTCGACTTTGTTGTCAGACATTATTACTGCCCTCACAGTCCCACAAGAATCACATCTCCAGTACCTATGGCACTGTTGTATTGGCTCTCGTGACATCCCCAGAAGTTGTTTCACAGCAGTGAAGACGATTTTCAGATTAATGGGATATAAACAGAAGCAACTCAACTCTGTCGTGCTGTAAATATTTGCACAGATTATATCCAGCCCTCTTTTCTACTAACCAGCCAAATGTAAATATGTACTGTTCTGTTTCAGGCCTCTGTGGCTCTCTCCTCGTCAAGTGATGGTTGTACCAGTGGGACCAACCTGTGAGGAGTATGCTCAGAAGGTAAGCACTGACCTCAGCCACTTGAGTACATATTCACACTTCAGAGACAGCAGCAGTATGAACAGTTCCCTGAAGCTATCAGGCACTCTGCTGACTCTGAAGTTGTTTTACTTCTACATCAGTGTTTTACCACTGATGCACATTGTCACAGACTGAAATCCTGTGTTGTTTCAATGTTGTGATGTTGCTGTTTTATTGAGCCGTTACATGCATGTTGACAAATTCCAGTCAACTTTGTTGCGATATCCTATGGAGCTTGAATTAGATGGCTAAACAAAACACTTCCACTGCATGTGAAGTTCATATGTCTGCGTCTTTTAATACTTAAAGGGAAAGTAAACTTTTTTTTTTTTTTTCCCAACATATCGAGCTATTAGCTGTAGTTGTTACAATAACATTATACTCAAAGTGATTGAGATCTTGCAATGTGGTGACATTGCTAAAAGTCTAACTGGGCAAAAGGAGATGAGTGGTCAGACATTCATACAGGCTGTAATCAAGCTGCCAGATTAGTGCCCACTTTATTTCAAGGTAAAACCAAAAGTGAGTGCCACTAAAATGGTGGTAAAAACCTTATTGTACACACGACTACAACAAGTAAGACGAGTCAAACTCAAGTTGTAATAAACTCCAGTTTACCTTTTTAAAATGTGTGGAACATGAATTTAATCATTTATTGTGCTGAAAGCTGCAACAACAGGTAATGTTTGAAGATGTCACCTGGTCTGTTTTTGAAATTAGAACTGACATTTTGGCACTTTACGCTGTAATTCAATAGACAAAACAATAATTACTTGCAGCACTAATTGTGTTGAACACATTGTTACTTGCACAAAAATCCAATTTGTTAATAAAGAGCTGCAGAGGCCTGATATGCAAGTAAGTGGAAAAGAACTAATCGTCTCTATAGTCTCAATGTACTATTGAACTAATCCACTGAAATACATAGTAAACAGTAGAGGCTGTAGAAATGTGTTCAAATGATTTTTTACCGTTTGTTGTTTCTCCGGTTAACGTCACAGGTCAAGCAAGACTTCCACAACAGCGGCTTCATGACTGACGTGGATCTCGACCCCGGCTGCACTTTGAACAAAAAGATCAGAAATGCACAGTTGGCGCAGTACAACTTCATCCTAGGTCAGTGGCAACACACTTCCTTTCACTCCTGTCTGGCATTTCCTCCCTTTATCTGTTCCTTGCTGTCCATCTGGATATTGATTTCTTTTGTCCTCCCTACATGTCCGCCTCCTTGGAAAAGTGGTGGGAGAGAAGGAGAAGACAAGTAACACTGTGAACGTACGCACTCGGGATAACAAGGTTCACGGCGAGCGCAGTGTGGAGGCGTGCATCGAGCGCCTGAAACAGCTCAAGACCTCCAGGAGTCGGAACGCCGAAGAGGAATTCTGAGCTTTCCCCAAACCCGCTGCAATCAACTTGTCCTTCACAAGGAAGCTTGAATCTGTTAACTTCAAAGGGAGGTGTGGTTGAAATCAGTTTTTGATGAGGGAAACTCATTTCACATCATTGCCTAGTCTGTTATCCTCAAGAAATCACATTTCCTGATTTGACAATTATGTCTTTTTTTTCCTCTCTTGTCTTCTGTTGCCATTTTACTGTATCGCTGTGTTTTCAGTCATTAAATTTCATGGTTGCTGTATGCCATAGAATGAAGTGTAATTGTCAATATCCCTTCTGCTCTATTCTAACGGGATTAGGTCTCTGAACAGCTTTTTACACAACACTTGTGTACCATTGAATAAACTGTAGCAGAAAACTTGTCTTTAAAAACATTTTCCATATGTACTGCACTAAAGAAAAAGGAAATGGTTTGTACAACTGTCTTAACCCGTTTGTATCAGTCACTCATAATTTCTTCAGGGAATTGTACATGAATTACAATTTTGATAATTAAACAGTCTATTCTTCCTGTGCATGTGCTGCTTTTTATAAGATACAAGATAAGACTCACCTTTTTCTCCCGATGGGGAAATTTCACCACCACATTCTTCTTGCTTCAGGGTTGTGTCTTCTTAATTATCCTGTTGCATGTTATTAATTAACTAATTAATCCACTGGTCACCTGAAGGAAAAACAAGATCATCAGTAAATATACTTGAAAACAATCACAGTAGTGAAGTAGAATATTGGCAGCAGACAAAGTCAACATGTTTTTAAATTGTACTATAGAGGTGTGAGGATAGAAAAGTCACAGTTCACAAATTCCAGATTCTACATATTTAGGCCAAAATTGAAATTATTAGTTTGTTTGGGACTAAAAACATCCAATTTTCCACAAGGGAGAGGTGGAATTGGAGAGAAGTGTGTCAGAGAGGTGTATTAGTCTGGTAAAAATGGATCCTTATCACCTTCCTCCACTGGAGCATCATCACTTAGGACAGAAATCGGTGATGTGCTGGAGGGTAAACACCTGATGCTTCTCATTATCACGTGCTCACTGAACTCGGAGAGCATTTACTTGTGCTGACTGCCCCATTACACTTAAGCATAAGGGAAATTTTTCATCCTTTTTTTAAGACATTAATTCCCTTTAACATTTCTCATAAGAGGAAAATGTTTCCAATTACATGCAACTACCTGGATGAAACATGCGGGAGAGATCATACATAAGTGCCAATTTAATGCCATCTAAGCTCCAGTTATTCACCTCCAATGCATTTCTTTGACCGCTCTCCACCTGCTCTCAAAATCTCTGCTCAAATCATGCACTTCAATTTGTATTGCAATTGCAGTTTCTAAAGATAGGTAATCTGCGCGTCATGCCCCCAACTCTCACTTTAATCTATAATTCCAACCACAAGTGGGTGCTATGTCTGTATGCTCCACTCACACAGCTGGGACAGACACACAGTGAGAGCAGTGTGTTTCCGTAGTTAAGCAGCTGGGAGAAGTGGCCCCGCACTCATTTACGCCAACAGACTTTTTGAGGAGAAAAACACACCTCAAACTTGGTAAAAGACATCAAAATGTTTTTGCTGTGGCTTTAACAGTTTGCATTTATTCAGTCACTTTTTGCTCCCTCAAGTTCAGAGCCCATGAAGCACTTAACAGGTTTAACATGTGAAAACTCCTGAGATGCTTCTGGCTGCAGGTCATGGCAATAACTGTTCCCTGTTTTATTTAGAAATGACTTAGTTTAATCAGGCAAACTTCTCCGAGTTAATTAAGCAGGGACATCAGCGCTAAGGATAAAGTTGGAGTGAAAGATGGTCTCACAGTTGCAGAAGAGGCAGCAAGAGCCCAACTCTGAACAGGGGCCAATGAAAACATCGATTTTTGGCTACTCTGCAAGTTGCAAGTAATTAAAATAAGTGAGAAGCCATCAGTTTTCTTTGGCTAATTTGAACTTTTCAGCACCAAGTAAATTATGCTCACAGGTTTGGTTTCTTGTGCAGGTGTATATTTTATGGTTACTGAGACAGAAATTTTTGACTTAG
Organism: Trachinotus anak; assembly: GCF_046630095.1. Classification (NCBI taxonomy): domain Eukaryota; kingdom Metazoa; phylum Chordata; class Actinopteri; order Carangiformes; family Carangidae; genus Trachinotus; species Trachinotus anak. The sequence goes on along the minus strand of NW_027273859.1, from coordinate 21,179,793 downwards.
TTAAATAGATGTATTTAAAGGCCTTTGTCATTATTTTTTTTTTTGAAAGTAAGTAGGTAGTAAGTAGGATTTTGGTTTTGTAAATAAATTCTAAGGTTTTCATTTCAAATGCATGTTAAAAAAAAAGACATAAACATAACATCAAAAGCCCACCTGGCCCTCACTCCTTGATTCTCACAATAATCATACATGTTCAGTATTTAGGTTTATTCTATAAGGAGACCAAAAATGTAACCACTGAAACAAAGAAATCAGATGTCAAAAACTAACTAAAACCATGTATTGGTGTAGGGACACCCTCATATCAAGTCTGACCACAAGATGGAACAACTCAACCAGGATCTTGTTGGGGGGGGGGGGGGGGGGGGGGGGGGACAGGAGTGGGGCTAATGTCAGTGAAGTGTGGGAGAGAAAAACATTTTGATAAGGGGTTAATGAAAAAGTCAATGGAGTAGGAGAGTGTCAACAGACAGAGCGAGACAGCCAGAAATCTCTGGGGATTCGGCTGAGCTGCTGGCTCTCTCAGCCTCCCCGTGAATCCTCTTTCCCTCTTCCCCCATTGGATCCTTCCTGTATGCTTCACTGGCAACCTGGCCATGAAGGGTCACAACGCTTCACTGAACTGAGCAAACTTTTCTTTCTCTCGCCACACATGGATTTTAAGGTATCGATTCACATGTTAAAAGGTCCCACTGCTTCAGCTCTTTACTTAGAGGATGCTGGGATAAGCCATGGTATGAAAACTAGGCTCTCTTTTTATAGCAGAAGAACCTGGTTCCTCCATAGTCTTTCGAATTGTTTCTTGTTTTCATACCAGCCTTTTTATCATTTGTTTCCTCAAGTACTTTGATTATCAGTCATTCTTTAAAAAGCATGACCAAAATGTCCTATGAATTTGTCTGATAGTGCAGTTAAACTACATTCTGTACCATCTCCATGGTGATTTTTTTCCCCCAGTAGTTTGACATTTAGGGAAATAAGATTTTTTTGCTTTTTTGCCCAGATTTAGATGAGAAGAGTGACACCACTCCAAGTCTGTGCGGTAAATATGAAGCTGGAGCCAGCAGCTTAGCTTAGCATAAGGCCTGAGAACAGGGGGAAACAGCTAGCCTAGCTCTGTGTCAGGGTAGCAAAATCTGACTTCCAGCACCTCTAAAGCCCACTTATTAATACGTAATATACTGTTTGCTTAATGCATGCAAAAGCATTAACATATTCTTTTTTATATGGATTTTATATTTTATAATTTCATATGAGATATAACAAGTTAAACTGTAAATTGTGAGCTGATTGTGTGAACCTTTGGCCATGAGCCCAGCTAGCTATTCCCCCCGTTTCCAGTCTTTACATACAAGCCTCTGGCTTTAACTTCATATTTACCAGACACGTATGAGAGAGGTATCAATCTAAGTGTACTTCACAAAATGTCAAACTATTCCTTTTAAGCACTTCACAAACGCTGAGATTTCTCATCCGATCCGCCTTTTTTGCTCAGCACTAACACTTTGTTGTCCTAGTTTTTGTGTTTATTTTGCCTTTGTCACCATGGCAACTTACAGCACTCACTGGTGTTGTGTACTCGGTTTGTATGATGTATGTAAAAAGTCTCCCCCCCCCCAACTTTTTTTTCCCCAACAGTGACAGCCAAAAGTCTCCCCTGTGACACACTCATGTTCCTACCTACTCTCCGCCCTTTCATCCTAGAGTCATGTTGCCTCTGGAACAAAGAAATGCATATTTGAATCCTTACCAACCATTTTCCTCTCCAGAATACTTCTCTGTCTCTGCAGCAACTGCTACCACCCTTACCACCCACACACACACACACACACACACACACACACACACACACACACACACACACACACACACACACACACACACACACACACACACACACACACACACACACACACACACACACACAAGTACAACCTCCTCCAGCACCATTACTCCTCTGCATAACTGCAACAGAACCCCAAATTATGGTCAGCCGCTTGTGAAGTTAGTTTTGCTTGGGAAAACCAAGCTGCCATCTTTAATATCATAATGCTACCAAATTATATGGTTCTAATTGGGAACCGTTTGATCACACTTTCTGTCATCTGGAAAGCTAGCGTGTGACCTTAACAGGCATTTTTTTTCTCAACTCAAAAATATGACCTCTGCCTGTGACCCAGCATAAATTAAGTAAACCACTTTACACCAAAGGAGAGGCCTTTGCCACCAGTCACACCCTGCATGTAGCCAATCCCAACAATTCGCTGTGAATATCTGTGATGTAGGTCTGGAGGATCCGCAAACACAAGACAGCTGCATGCCAAGCCAAACTGAGCAGCAGTTAAATAGTAAAGTTCCTCCAGAGAATATTTATAAGATATGTGGCAGTGGTTTGACAGTTTCCTTTCTTCTGTCAGTTTGTTCGAAGTCTGGTCTGAAGTTGTAACTTGTTACATGAGATCGTGTGAGGGCATGACAGATTTTGAGATTTTGAAGTCTATGTGATAATTTTTTTCCCAACAGATACTTGTTAATGTTTAGTTTAGTTTGGTCACATTCTTGCTACTGCATCGAGTGGCATAACTTGGCCCGTTCAACAATTTATCCTTTACTTTTGCTAAATGTTTCAGCTGTTTATATATTACTTTAAGCTAACTATTTTAATTGTTTATCCTTTACTTTTAACTAATTATAGCTGTTTATCTTTTTCTTTTAACTAACTTTTTCAACTATTTCCTTACTTTTACGTTTAGCTAACTGTTTTATCCGTTCATTTATTTAATTTACGTAATTATTTCAAGTGTTCCATTACCTTTAATTAATTATTACAAATATCTCTTGCAGCTAACAATGTCAATCATCTATTCATTCTTTTAGCTGGAATATATCAAGTTTATCTATTACCTTTAGTGAACTATTTCAGCTGGTTATCCACTAATTTTAGGTAGAGTGCAGTAAACCTGTAACCGACTCAGTCTGATGGAGGATACTGTGACGTCAGCCTGTTGTAGCTGGTAGTTAATGGTGATGATACGATCACTGCAAATTTTTTGTCCTGTTTGGATTTTCCTCCTTAACGAAATGTTGGAATATATATATATATATATATATATAAATGAAATCATAGTTTCCTCGAGCAACTTCACAATCTTTCCACATATTTCTCAACCGAAGAAGTACTCTTTTGGGTACAAGTTTGGAAATCAATAATCTAGACGACTACATCTTCACTCCATCCACTACATCATTTTCCTTTCGGATCCAGCCAACAGGACGTTTCCCACAAACTCGCTGTGACAAGTATTATTTTAACAGGTGCTTAATAAAGTTTAACATTCTTGGGTTGCAACGGCAGTAAAAGTAATTAGCCCCTGACACTTTAAAACCCCAATGTCTTTTCCACAAATCAGCATTTTAATCATAAATGCGGTGCCCTGAGCATCACAGTAGCAGTCAAAGTGCTTTTTTGTTGCTAATATGCTCCTTATGGTAAAGAATGACATACTGTAAATCACTCATATGCATAGTCCACCTTCCTTTCATGCCTCGGTTTGTTGAAATTGGCCCGCAGCACTGGTCCAGCATGACTCTAGCAGCCTCATTACAACCAAGCAAAAGCCCATTACTCTGCTCTCCCCATGGGGAATAACACCTTTTTCTTCATTAACCAGCGAATAAGAGCTGTTACCCACAGTTTCCATTACTTTGTACTGTATGACCTTGATGCCAAAATAACTCACAACTCACTCAATCGGCTAATTTTCAACAGATTTTTCCCTTCAACACATTCTGTTCTCAAGCACAATATCCCATTAATTGACACAGTTATGTATTTTTTAAGAGATTTATTGCCATGAATGCAGCTATTTCTTTCCTTTCCTCTATTAAGCATGTTTCCTGGTAACATTTGCCCTTAATAATTCTGTGCAGCCTCTGGCTAATCCCCAAGCAGTTCAACTGTTAGTTGGCTGTTTCAACCATGAATTCCTCCTTTCTCACCTTGCTTTAACTCAAACACAGTCTCTTCCTTATATGCAGCCAGCCAGATGTTTAGGCTGGAAGTTCTCCACAGAGGAGGCCTCAGTGGTATGCATGGTTGTTATTTATCTAAATTGTATTTTTCTCTTCAACTGTTTTTTCCTCCTTTCTGCTCTCGGGGATGGTTTACTTTAGCCCCAAAGTAGGAGGTGCAGCGAGGGAAGCCTTTGCCAACATCCCCACAATTCACCAGTGGTCGACGGAGCTGATGAAGTTGAAGCTGACAGCTGCATAAATCACTAGCCCATGGTGCTAATAGGTGGCAGTATAAAATCAAGCGCAGACCACCCATGCTGCGGGGCAGGAATAGGAGCATCAAGTCATATCTACCGTGTAGCACTGTACAGCCATCCGAAACACTTAACCCCCCTCCGGCTGCCCAGCCTGTTCCAGTCCAAGTGGCTCTCTTAGCAACACAGGAAAGGCCCGTCTGGCATCCGCAGTGCAGTGATTCATATTTGGCACTTTCATAAAGGTTCCAAGCTGCTGGAGTTTTTTCGGGCCTATTGTCGAACATTTCGCTCCTCTATCGCCCTTTTGGCAAAACCTATAAACATTTCAAGGCCAATAACCGAACAGGAGCCTGTGCTTTTTCCTCTTTCATATAAAGACCTCAGTATGTCGTCGAATACATTTTCTTTTTCCCCTTCACAGCGAAGGAGAAAGGGCTGCACACTCACCGCTATATTTTCACGTACAAATGGAGAAGTGCTTGAGCTCATTCAGCAGAGCTGCTAGGAGAGGTGTGAAGGTGGCTGTTTGCAGGGCCTCTTTCTTTGTAAAAGGGGGAGATAAAACACAAGCAGAGCACGAGGGGGCGGACCCTCGTCACACAAAGCAGAGCATATTGCTCAATAACAAGGCCTGAATCCCGGGGCCAAGCACAACAAAACTCTACCCCATGGGCCATCGGGTTTGACCATGCATGTGGAGACTGAATGTAGACTGAATGTAGAACCCCCCTCCCCAACCCCCCTGTTTTCTTCATGTTTTCTTCATGTTTTCTAGCATGAGCTTCTGTTGTGTCCCATGACTAGCACACATGATGAGTGTGCTTCAAGTTCTCAAGGACTTCAATGGACAAAACAAATTAGAATAATAAATGCAGTCATTCTGCACTAAGAGAATATATGGCTGCCACAAATTTTATAGATCCTGCCTGACTTATTCCTATTCTGATGCTGAGAATAGAACAGAAACACAACTAGTGGCACTGTAGCTGTAATAAGCTTTGAAAGCATTTATTTTTGGTATATGGTAAATATTTCAGCTTGGAAACAAGTTGTGAACACAACAATGACATATTAGCTTCCTTTAAGTTGATAAAGTGAATTTATTTGCAGCTCCTGCTTATTCGCACTACAACATAAGGAGTAACATTAACAAAACTAAAGAGAAAAACACTGATATGCTCCGCAGAGACGGGAAGAATGGCAGAGTTGGTTGACAAATGAATCAGTGACATCTCTGACACAGGCCCTATATTTAGTAATTTGATACACTTTTAATATAGTAGCTTTAAGCAATTAAAATGTTGCATGATATGCAACCAGAAACGATTGGTCGATTAATCAGTTAGTTAATAGGCATGAATTTGGGGCTATTTTGATAACTGACTGATCATTTTAGTGATTTTCAAGCAAAAATACCAGAAATGTGCTTGTTCCTGCTCTTTTGGGCTCAGGCAGACTGTGACAGGCATTTATTTGCCATCCTCCAACTCTTCTGTTGACGAATTTGATGGATTAATTGACAACATAATTGGCAGATTAATCAATACTTGGAACAATTGTTAGTTGCAGCCCCAGATACATGGTTCATCTTTGTGTGAGTATCACAGTTTTAAGGGTAACACTGTTTTTATTACCATTAACAAATCCCCCTGCAGAGACCATAATCCACCGTGGATTGATGAGAAAAGACAAGGATGCCAGGTTCATGCACTCCTGGCCCACAGTTTTTCACCTCATCAAGGGTTTTTTTCTCAGTCTGCCAAACTACACATCAGAATTAAATGTGAGAATTTGAATGAAGAGAGGGACAAACTAATCACACCTGGAATTCACTTCACCACAGCAACATTTTCAGACCCTTCATCTGAAAATCCTCGCCTCCTGCCTGTTGACCTGTCTTCTTGTCTTTACTGACCGTACACTTTGGCCTCTGCCTGAAACCCCCTGGCTCTGATGCACTTAAGCTGCTACAGGGTGTCCTTTACAGCCTATAAATGGCTCGAGGTCATCTCTCATTAAACTAGAGTGTGCAACAAAATGACTCCTGGCTATGTTCACCCCAGACGATAAAGCCTGAGTGTTTACGGCAACTACCTGCTCTCCACTCTCACTCTCTGCCCAGGTGGGCTGGTATGTGGAAAATAAAATAAATGATGCTGATGTTTGTAACGTTGCAGCCTGGTCTGTGCTTTATGTTGTTGGTTAATGTTAGCAGTGAATTTGATGAATTTGTAAAGGTACCAGCTGCTGTAACGAACATGCTTTGCTTCAATAATTAATGCGAGGGTGAATTTAAAGTTTTGGTGGGTTTTATGAATAATAATTTGTGGTGTTTTTGTGTGTAAATAAGCATCAGTGGGTTTTATGTTTGATTATATAATTACATAACCTAAAATGTTTCGATGGCAGTCTTCAAATTTAAATTTTGGTTTGAAATTTCAGCTAATACAGAAGCTGACTATGCAGATACTCAGTAATAACATGTTTTTAAAGGTTTAGGGGAGTAGAATATGGAATAAAAATATGTATTTATGTGGGAGTCTTACAGTTGGATTTCTCTTTGACATTTCCTTATTTCACTCATCATAGACCATGCATGACTGATGTTGGATATATGAATTACCTGATGTTTTACTGTGGACAAGCAGTAGTTTGTGGGGTTTGTGGCGTGCGATCTGTTAGGAGGGAAAAGAGAGTTACAGTCAGTGGTCAGACAGGAGAGGCCGGGCCGGGGCTGTTAGGCTGTCCAGTGACCACAGCTTGGTGTAAACGGTAGACAGTGGTTAATGTAGGCCTACCAGTGTGTATCTGTGTATTCACGTATTACAGTATGCACAGTAGTTTGCGTATATTGATACAAAGTTGAGTGATATAAAACCTAAATTCTAGACTTAAATGTATAATTTTTCCCCTCATGTTTTTAAAAGGATCTGACTAAGAGACAGTGAAGAGCAAACCTGTCAATCTACCTGAAGATGTATCTGCGCATGATGACTTTTTGAGAGTGAACTAAGCTGCCACATTTTAGCACTTACTGTTTTAGTCAGTGAACTTAATGTTCCCCTAACTTTTTGGCTTATGAGTTTCTTATGTTATCCCTAGGGAAAACCTAAAGCCAATTGTTACTGATACAGCTTTAAAACATAGCAGAGCTGAAATGATTAGTCAAATCAAAAATTAATTGGACATTACTTGATAACTAATGTGATTTTTAAGCAAAAGTGCCAGCTTCTCGAGTACGAGGATTTACTGTTTTTGTTCATTACATAGTATAATTCAACTGAAAATCTTTGGCTTTGTAATTGCGGCTTTAAAAAAAAAAAAAGATTTGGGGTAAGATTAAGGATGAAAGTTTTCCTGTGATTTTAATTATTACTTTCAGGAAGTGTGGATAATATATCTAATAAAGTTTGCTTTTAAATAGAGAAGTGCTGAATCATAAAACTGTCTGTGAAGTATTTTGTACTCTGGCTCACTCATCCTTATTCTAAAATAAGATGAACCACAAGCTGCCATTTGAGCATAAACTGATTTGGAAGCTGCAGCTGAATAGTTGATCAAGTTATGTAACTATGATCACAACATTTAAAGGCTGGACTTTTTGTTGGCTGCGATAGTATGGTGGTGCATTAATGAGGTTTGAAGAAGTCTTTCTTTCTGTCTGTCTTTCATTAGATACGGTAGTGTTCAGTATGCAAACACAAAAGACCAGACACCCGTATATTGCTAAAAGTCCCAGGTGTCCACAAGTAAGGAAGATTTAAGCAAGGATTCCAGGGAAATACTGGGATATCAATTCTCAGCATTCAGACTTTGTCCAGATATTAATTAATGTAACTTACAAAAATACTTAAGTACAAAAAGTTAACCGTGAAACACTTTCAGTAGTTCAGTGTCCTGTCTGCACTCAGGTAACATTGCTGCTGACAGAATTGCACCTGTGACTCTTTGCGTACAGACCCATCTCTGTAACCACAAGGCACACCTGCCTGTATTTATATTCCTACTGTTGGCAAAATACTGAGTTGCTACGTTTAAATAGTTCAGTTTAGTTTGAGTGATCTTCGGTTTTTACATGAATGAAACACTGCTAATTGCTTTGCAGTCAACAAGACGTCTCGCTCTAATGCTGCTCGACGTGAAGTCCCACCCGGGAGTGACATCATGCCACGAAGACATGTGACTTCACCCAGCGAACCCATCAGGCTGCCAATGACTTTCAGCCTGTTTTTTAATGTTGTCATGGGAGAGGTGACTGTATTTGCTAGAGCCAAACAAAAGCCCCTTTTGTCCCTGCGTCCACATCTGTCCAGAATCACCTCCCGTAATTACCAAGGTTAGTTTTTTGGAATTGACAGCATAAATATTAAACTGTCAAACTCTGTCTGTTGGCAACACGCTCCAGTGTGAGTCACTGACTGCAGAGGTCGAGCGAAAACAACACCCCCTTTCTCTCCACTGAGCACGGAAAAGTGAACACCTTAACCTTCATTCTTCCTCGTGCCTGTTAAAGCACTCACCTATTACACTGCATTTTTCTTTGTCATTACTTAAACCAGCACAGCTTCAACCACACAGCATTAGTGGTTTTTTACCACCTACGCAAAAATAAATCTACTCAGGCTTTCACACTTTTGTTTTTTTTTTTTTTAAATCTTACTGTTTGTTCCTGTTCTGATTAAACTCTATTAACATATAATTAAATGAATAGTTCAAAGAGAGTTAGATGAGAGGACCAATACAACTCTCACATCTGTACCATAACTTTGAAGCGTCAGCCAGCAGCCAGTTAGCTTAGCTTAGCATTAAGACTGGAAACAGGGGGAATAAGCTAGCCTAGCTTTGTGCAACAAAAAGAAAAAGCTCCAAAGTTCATCAATTAACACTTCACATCTTGTTTATCTGATCTGTACAAAGACTGAAGTGTAAAAATGACAATTCACCATTTCGGTCGGACACATACCTGCAAAAACTATAGACTTTACATTTTGGTTTTTGTATGGATTAAACAAATGTTTCTAACATTTTAATTAATGAGCTTTAAAGGTGCTGGTAGGTGGATTTTGTGACATGTGATAATGGATTTTTGAGCCTGACACAGAGGTAAGTATTTGAAAGTTTAAAAGATCCAATAATGATATGCATATCAACTGTTATTTATTTTTAAAGAAAACCACAAAAATCTTTTGATGCAGATTGTGACCACACTGGCAGAGTTGAAAAATGAGACAAAAATAATCAGTGGCCCTCTGGTGGACAAACCATGAGCCAATATAAAGTATAAACCAATATTCATATACTGTATCTGCAATAAGCTAATATCAACCTGGTCCATTTATCAGTCTAGCTCTGCTTCTGAGTGAACCAGCTATTTCCCCCTGTTTGCAGCATTTGTGCTAAGCTCCAGCTATGTACTCATGTGAGAGTAGTATTCAGCTTCCTTTCCGTTCTTCTCATCAAGCTCTCAGCAAGAAAGCCAAAAAGCATATTTCTTCAAATATAGAATTGCTTTCAAGAAGACTAAAATGTTGTACCATGTGAACTTGGAAAAAGCAAAACGCAAAAAAAATCTTTCTCTGCTGCAGTCACCTCTTAGATGATCTTGAACGCCTTTTGGATCAATGTGCTCTGAAAAGAAAGTGAATTTGCAGACTTTCAATCGCACACTGATGTTTTCTTTGCTGCTGTTTAGGGTGAAGCACTCCGTTAGCCTTAATCATTTTCCAGACAAAGCCTTGGATTGCGGCTGAGGAAATGTTCTGCCTGCAAATCTATCACCGATGATCTTTTCAGATGTGGGCTGAGACGGAGGAATACAGCTGCATTGATGGGCATAAAACCTAAACAAACTACACTGACAAGACAGAGAGCTGTGCAAACAGAAGATTAGAGGGGAGATGAAAGAAGGAGGAAGCCGGTTCACTCAGTCATTGCCAGGAGTCTGTGGCTTTTCGCTACTGTATGCACTGGAGTGTTTTGAAACCTGAGCTTACTGGAAATAAAAATCTGAATTAAAAAAAAAAAAAAAGTTTTGTACATGTTGACATGGAGACAAACTAATGATAAACATTTTGTATTATGTGTTCTGTTGTGTTTTGATGTATATTAACGGTAGCGGAAGTACAGAAGCTACTCTATGCATATTACCTGTTGGTTATCAATTAACCTTTTTGGGTGAGGTGGAGGAGAGGTGGGGTCTTTGTCGTGAGTAAAAACAACTAAAACAAAATTGTTTTCTGATCTGACGGCCCTCTCTGCAGCGTGTTTGTCTGTGCCTTTCACAAAATAAAAAATAAATCTGTTAAATGATGTGATGACAACACGACGACAAGGTTTGGTCAGGTTTAAGGAAAGATCATGGTTCGGCTTAAAAATGACAAGGTTACAGGAGCTTACAAGGAAGGGATATGATTTGGTAGAAATATATGACATATTTATAAGATATTATGGCAACTGGCAATTGTGTTGATGACTCTGAACTTGGCACAGTTTGCAAAGTATTTTTCCTAATCACTCTCTGACACGTCCACAGAAATTATACACTGATTTATTGGTTTGTGCAAAACAAGCACCGTGATGATGTTGTCTTGGCATCCAACATGGTTCCCACTCCTTCTATTCTCTGACATTTATAGACCAAGCAATTAATCAAAAATGAATTGGCAGACTAATCGATAACAAAAATAGTTACAGCTGTAAACAAAAATTGTAATACACAAATAAAAAAACTGGACAGAGCAACTTTTTAATCAAAAACTTTGAAACATGATTGATGAGAAAATACTAGCTGTTTGTGACGCTTGTACCGAACTCTACATTGTGTGTGTGTGTGTGTGTGTGTGTGTGCCCTTGCTCTTCCCATGACTTGGAGGCATGAAAGGACACATAGTGGGATCTCCTGATAGCTCCTCCTCTTTAGTGAGGCAACAAAGGCAGCCATCGTGTTGTTTGGTTAGTTTCGCTGTAACCCCCACATCCACCGCTCCATCACACAGCAGCCAAACACAATCGAACAAACGCTGTCAGCCACAGTCGGTTGCTAAACAACCAAGGTAGGCATCCTTGGAGATGAGCGGCAGTGCCCTGGGTTTTAAGGACCCCTATCTGTGCTGTGGGCTGGCCATGTCCTGCCTGCAGAGAAGTGTGACAGAGAGACCTGACAGCTCTGCTGCCTTGCCCAAGGACACGCTGTCAACATGGGATAATAAGAGCAGACTGAGTGGCCCCCGGCCGTCAACCACACCGCGGCCCCCACTGAATGATTAGAAAGAGCTTCCCAACAAAGAGGTGGCCTACAAAAGGCCCATGTTAAATTAGGCATTTAATTCAATCCTCGGTCACAAGGGCAAAGCAATCAGAGGGAAATCGTAAAAACATATTAACAGGACAAGAGGAGACAGTGTCAGATAAGCCCACGGAGATGACTCCTAGTTATGTGAAGAAATACTGAACTCAAAGTGCAGAGAGTCTAAGCTAAAAAACTGTCGATGTTGAATTACCACATTAATCTTAATAAAGAAAAGAGAACTTTGTGCATCGGAAAACATGATTTAAAAGGAAAGTGTATTCAACAGAAAATAAATAATAGCTCACCACCAACTCTGATCTACACCACAAACTAAAAACACAGCTACAAGGAGAAGGAAAGTTGTATTTGTCAGACAGCTCAGGCTTAAAATTATGAAAAAAAGTATGAAAGAGTGAGGCGGGAGATTTTTGCTCCCACTCACTGCTCCTGCCCACTGGGCCAGACATCAAACCCTAAATGAAGTGTATTTTCAGCGTTCAGTGTAGGAAAGTTGTCTGTGCAAATAAATCCACAGCGTAGAACAACACAGCAGGCCACAATGCCCAGTTACAGACTTAACTGCCTCTGAGAAGGATCGCACTGTACCGACTGAAAAAAAATGTGAAATGAAGGTCTGAGTCAGCAGGTCAGAAGCTGCCATTTGTGTTAACACGAGGAGGATGAGTCTGTACCTAGTAACCTGTTGAAACTTGTAATCTCCTCAAGTGTGTCACAGTACACAGCGACACTCCTCAGGATGCCGGTGCTTCTTCGTGCCTCAGTGTCAGGCTTCACTTACAGTGAAGGTCCAACGCCTTGGCAATAAAAACACAATATATGACACAAGCTTAAAAAAAAAAAAAAAGAAAAAAAGAAAAAAAAGACATCAATAAGGTCGTCTGGCATGCACCCGTTTCCTCAAATCACAGTCTAATGTTGATCATTTTGAAAACTCTGAATTTGCAGTTAGTTGTTGTTTTATGATTTAATTACAAGTGTAAAGCTCTGAGGTATTGCAGGGGGTTAAAGGAGAGCTGCTCTCCCAGCGCTTGTTGTGCAGGGGATAATTACAGGGAGGGGAAACCTCGTCAGAGTCAGAGGAATTCACTCTGATTTGTTCGAGAGTGAAAGGATTCCTTGTAAGCCTTAAATAAATTTTAATTGCAGTAAGCTGTCTAACACAAGAACCCCCCCCACCCCCATCGCCCCCTCCAGCCACCCCCCCACCCCTCCCTCCTCCCTGAAGCCCGGTGAGGTGGGAACCTTGATTTGATTACAATAAAAAAGGATTGAAGCGGGTATTAAGGAGCCACAGGGGTCTCCATACTCGCACAAAATACTTCATTTATATTTAAGGAGTTTTGCTCCGATGCAGAACATGCACCACTTGCATGAAGTCACAGACCTGCACTGCAGCACAGCAGCTCCCTCATACAACAACCTGTTGATTTGTCAAGAAAAACAACTGATGTGATGTGATATTTCAGCAGATGTTTTATAAGTCTAACGGAAATGCAAGACTGGACTGATGTTATCGACAAACCAGAAAACAATGCGTGTCGACTGTGTAAGTGCTGAGCCTTGAACACCGAGGTAAATTAATAAGAAGACAAAACCTAATTGACACACGCTGGAATGCGTGTTTCCGATGTCCTTTGGCAAAACTGCCTCCTGCCCTCATGTCTCACTTGTCAAGTCATGCTGTGGTATTTATAGGTTCTATTTTCAAGCTTTGTTCCTGTATTTTATCCACTTTAAACCAGTTTAGGCCTGTCTTTGTGGTGTTACTTTATTGTCATGATCACAGCTGAAATCATTTGTATGTTTATATCATTTTACATGCATGGTGAATATGAATGATAATAGTGACAAGTTCCCCATTTGGGCAAATGAGTATCATAACCTCCCATTACCTGTACTATCGGATGCAATCTAATCCCTCTGTTCTGACATTAGGCATACTTTTTTTTTTTTTTTTTTTACGATATTGTCATAGAAGTGTGATGTTTTGGTATTGAGGACATAGTTACTGACCTGCATCATATAGAGAGGAGCCTCATATTCTGTCCTGCTCATCTATGTAAATAGAGAGGACAAAAAAGTTAGAAACAGCTCTCAATGTAATGTAGTCCACTGCAGCACCACAACTATGACCTCAGTAGCATTTCTGACAAACTCACAACATGACAAACTTTGTAAAGTTAGAATTTCTGGCAGAGCTGTTGGACTGGGTTAGATTTTACAGATGTATCTAATAAACTGGTCACCGAGTCGATGTTGCCTTGTTTTTAGCAGTAATTGCAGTTTTACTTGGGTTAGTCACTGTTATGATAAACACTGGATTAATGCATCAATTAGCCAAGATAGGTCCCCAAGGCATGTGAGGAACATGGGTAATAGTTCCTCATGTCTCTTTGGACTAATCAGAGTCATTTTAAAAATGTGAAAATGCATCATTACCCTGATTTCTGGCAAAAAGCAACAAGTGAAAGCTGAAACCTCCTTTAGACTTGTCAGTGTAGTTTATAAAAATGTATGAAACCCATGATGTCCTCAGTGTGATTCAGTGACATGACTGATCTAATGAGTGGCAATCATTCAAATTGTGGATGGAAGATGGATAGACTGAAGCCAGTTTCCCCTGTTTTCATCATGGGGTTAAGTAGAAAGCACACTCTGGACGCCCCGGCCTCTCTGCACGTGTGTGCCCTGGAGAGACGGGCCAGTAAAAGTTTCAAATGAGCTCTAGACAGGTGTCAGCGGCCTTTTAGGAAAGACAAATCTGTCCACGGCATTCGATACTTTCCCTGCAAAGTACAGAAGGCAACTGTCTGGGCGGACAGGGAGAAAGATAGAGATGGATGGATGGAGAGAGGGAGGGAAGAAAGGAGGGAGCGACGTCTTGAAGAGAAAGGAACACCTCTAGTACACACTGTATATACTTTCTCTTTTTCTTCTTCCCCCTGCTTTTTCTTTAACATGTTTCCATGCCTGCTTATAGATACCTACGGGATCTGCGACAATGTAACAATACATTTGTTAATTTCATTCTTACTTTTCAGTGTTGTTAAATGAAAAGAGTAGTGTTTTATGGCTTCAACCTGTTTGACTTGAAATAACTTGGCAAAACAAACTCATACATCACCTATAGTAGAGTATGGTGTATATATACAGGGTATGGAGTGTAGTAGTTTAAGAGTTAAAGAACTTAAATATACTGATTGAATGACAGAAAGCATGGAGAGTTTGAATCTTTATGTCTTAAAGAGATGTCCCTATTTTCTGTTCGACCAGATTTTCAAGACCCCTGCGCAAGTCGCAGCCTGCTGCTGGGTGCTCAGGCCCTGAGGAGTGAAAAGGGCCGATAATTGAGCTGGCAGGAATTGAGGGAGGGAGGGAGTCACGTTCCCGCAATGAGTCCAAAACAAAACTCCTGCTAATTCTCCTCCCTTTTCAGCGGCCTCCTGCCCCGGACATTTAGGCAGGAGATTAGGCAAACCTCACCCGAATCTTAAGTTTAGTCATATATAATATATATACATCTATGTGTGTGTGTGCGTGTGTTTGGATTTAAATGTAATCCTCTTAATTCAGTAATCATCTATGTTCAGCTCTCTGTGACATTCTGTTCTATAGAAGCAGCTGTTGAGAAAAATAATAATGCCTTAATTTACATCTGTTTAGGTTCAACAGCCCACCAAATAAATAAACACAAAGATAAAAATGTAAGCGGGAAAACACAGTATGAACATGGGTTCTATAGACACTTAGCTAAATTGAACAGCAATTTTTAAATGTCATTGAGCACCAATGGTTTTTGGTTCCAGATCCACAGTCTTCCGATCCACAGTCATTACACCAAAACGAATGAAAGGTCATTAGTCAAACAGCCACGTTGGGATTTGACTTTTCCAACCAACTCTTGCCTGTATGACGGACGAGTCGCTGAGCTCAGTGAGGAAAAATCAAATTGAGACTGTGACCTTTGCTGACCAAGGTGGGATGATCTCAGTGGAGATGGCCCTTGAGGCTGCTGTGGTGTCGCCTGATTGATCTGAGCCTGTCAAAGGTCTTGAGGCAGCTTCTTCTGGTCTTCAGAAGCTCTGATGTCTCAGCAGTTCCTCTGAACAGACAGATCATTCAGCTGCAGCTCCTCCGCTCTGCAGGGTCACAACCTGCACCGGACAGGAAACACCCTGCAGGCTCAGTCCGGGACCCTGCATCTGGTAGAACGCCATCTCTCTCTGGATCTCTCTCTCCATTTTCCCCTCTTTTCTTTCATGTGTGTCTAAAGAAACAGAGCTGATTTTTAACTTTTATGAACCATAAGCCTTTTCTACTTCTGCTTCTTTTTCTTTGTGACTGACCTCCATACAGTACTTCTACCTAAAATATGAGTCAGCTATCAGAGTCATGTGCATTGGGCTGCAACTGTTATTTTAATTACTTGTTAATCTGAAAATAACTGACTGATATTTCATTTGTCTATAAACATGTCAGAACATGTTGAAAGTGTCCATCACAATTTTCACAGGCCAAGGTGATGTATTAAAATTTTAACAGTCCAAAACCTAAAGTAATTGAAAACTAAGTTGTTATATTTTGATTTATATTTATATTATTTTTCAGTTGCATGTTTAATAAAAAGTGCATGTGCTAATGTACATGTGTTGGTGAACTTTTTCAGTAAGGATCATTAGTAAAACTAATTATTCTGAGATTTTTTATGTATTTGTTAAAATGTTCAATGCACTTGACACATTTGGGTTTGAGTTGATTGCACACAAAGGTCAAAATGTCTTTTCAGAAGCACTGATAAGGTAGTGGTCATAAAAAAAAAAACAAAAAAACATTACTAGAGTAGAATTTAATGCAACAGCCTCCTGTTTGGAAATATCAGTCTATATAAGGTGAATTCTACTCGGCTGGGCTTGTGTGAAGAAAAGGTTAAGTTCATCAGTCTGAGCTCAGATCGTGCAAACCTCCTGATGAGATGCTCATGAACGCAGAAGCAGAAGAACAGAGGAAACCGAGAGGAAGAGCAAACCACAGGTGCCTCTGTGGAAAGCCTTAACCTGCCTCTGGCTTGATCCCCTCCACAAAGGAGAGCTTTTATGGGCTGATGCGCTGGCTTGTAATGAATATCACCGACAACATCTTCACACCTCCTCCTACGCATCGCTGAAATGACACAATGACTGTGTCAACAGATGCTCTGCAGTAAAAAGGCAATTCTGATAGAAGTGTTTTGTCCTCCACACATACACCGTACATGCATGAGCTCTCTTAGAGATACACAAACAAATACACTACCAGAAAACAAGCATATACTCCTGTAAAAACATGCATTTTAGACTTTTACAGGAGCTTAAATGCGCTTCTCTGAACTCCAAAAGCATTTTAAACCAGTGCCTCTTCAGTTTTAATACATGTTGGCTCTGCCTGCCTCTCTGCCTCCTCTTCTTTATAGCCGTGATTGCAGACGTTGGATTATTTTCACCACATTTTGCACTGAGATGAGAGAGCAATCATGCTCCCCTCCCTTCCTCCTCTGCACACGTGAGGCGTCTTAATGGTGGTGGTATTTTTCACCCAGTCAGGATGGCAGGAGCGCTGTTACTCATTATCCCAGGCAGCTGTTACTGCAGGGATAACCTCTGATCTCTCCGAGCTGTCAGAGAGGGCAACTTCTTCACTTGAGATCTTCATTGACACTGAGTACGTGCAGGTAACTGGCAGGTCACCCTCCTCCGCTGACACTAGTTCTAGCTCTTATGGGGCCTTCACAATGCTGATAAGGTCACTGCGGATGACACTGTGGTTACTTCTTCTTTTTTATATCATTTATGTTGGCTGTTTTTTTTTTTTGTTTTTTTTTTAAGTTTGTTCGTTTCATTCTTAGCCATTTTCGATGTGATAGTTTTTGATCTTCAAACAGCATCTCAAACCCTCTCCTCACACTTTTCTGATGTCTGGAATGAGACGACTGCATCCGATAACTTCTGTAACTTTCCCAAAGCGCTAATCCCTGAAGCCTGCCCACTTCACAAAGCCATTTTACAGGTATAAACACTTTTGCCTTTAGTGGTTGGACTACATATGGTATCCTACAAACAGATTCTTTTTAAGCAAACCCTGGCCTGATTGACTTGGCTTTGCTGCATGTCAACAATTTGTGTCTTTCCATCTTTGCTTGTCTGTATCCACAGTAGAATAACAAATAAGTAAAAATCCTTGCAGTGCTGCAACAACAATAAATTTCCGACTGCGCCTCTCAACTTCATGTCTTGTCTTTTCCCTTGGTCGGATCAGAACAACCTTAGGCTATCTGTTCTTTTAACAAAAGCAACTTGTTCCGTGAGAGGCACAATTAAAGAGTGGGAGGCAGGAAGATTACACACAGGCTTTATGGGCACCTCCAAATGACTCAAGAGCAGACTATTCTCCAGCTGGTAAAATTATCCACCATTGTCACGAAACATTCAGAGTCAGTCTCTCTTCTGTAACGCACCCACCTCTCCCTCTTCCCCCACGGCTAGGCTACCTCTGCGGGGGTCAAATAAAGTCGAAGGGAGATTTAAAATAGTTCTGACATTTGGGCAAAGTGAAAAAAGCGGTCAGTCTGGCTGCTGTCAGAATAGATAAAGCTACAATAGTCTTCAAAAGTCAGCAACATCAAGCACAGTAGATTAGTCCTAAGGAATTGGGTAATAACTTTAACACATGACATCTTAGCACTTTCCATCACGTATGCAACTTCAAAGGGGGAAATATGGTATTTATTGATGGGCTCATAATTCAGTTCTCCTCTAAAGCGGGTCAGATTTCATTGGACAGGGCAGAGAGAATAGAAACCAGATGACAGGAGGCCTGGGCCCCAACTCTGGCTGAGCTTTCACTTTAGGCCTGCAGGTTGTCGGGTTGAATCCTGACAGGGGAGGACCCCATCCTCCCTGGATCACGGGGTAAAGACAAAAAAAACAACCTCTGTGGTTCCCAGATTTCTTCTGGCTGACATACCCCCCACATCCCTATCAGAGAACCCCACTCGTCATACTTCAAGTGTCTTCTTTTCAATTGATTTTAAAGTCAATGTCAAGTTGAAATACATAAAAGTGGATAGACACAACACTTTTGTTTTTGCATTCACTTTGACTAATAAAGTCAAGCCCTTTAAATAAGGCACTGAACTAGGGTTAGGGTTTCCTCCACAACTGACACCCCATCCCCACCCCCCACCCCACATCTATAGCTCATATCATGAGAAAACCATAGTTCAGTGCTTACTAAATGTCCTCTTTTTTTTTTCTTTTTTTTTTTTTTCTTTTTTCAAAATAAAACTGCACATTTTAAAGTGGCATTTTATTGTGACCAGCCCCTGGCACACCTGTGTAACCAGCATCTTGATATGCCACACCTGTCAGGTGGATGGATGATCTTGGCAAAGGAGAAGTACTCACTAACACATTTAAACACTTTTATAAACCAGATTTCAGAGAAAGACACCTTTTGTGTATTGAGCCAGGGTCTTTTATCTAAAATATCTAAAAGATCTCTTATTTCATTTAATGAAAAATGGGAGATAAAACACAAGTCTCACATTCATATTTCTGTTCAGTGTATAGAACTATTTACTATTAACTAGTTCAGCTTTTTTCTTGCCTTTTAACTAGTTTTCATGTTCCCTCAGTGGCAGGACATGGCTTTAAGGTGTTAACAAGTGGTCGCTTCGTGATGACAATAAATTTACCAAAGATCAGCATGACATCAACTTGTAATTCTATATGGATGTTTATTTTGCCCTGAGCATAAACATGTGCCCCTTGGGGTACAAGTAGCCGACCCCTGGTTGGGAATCACAGCTGTAGACAATGTTTATTATAAGAAACCTAACAAGGCCACTATGGTATTGTAATTGGTTTTTGCGTTGGTTGCATAATCAAACAGCTGATTTTCTCAGTTCTGCCATGTAATTGTTTGTTACATGTATTTTTTTTCTCCACCAGCACAGTCTCCACACAACCTCTAATACATGACATGCAACATGTGACTGCAGAGAGGAGGGCGAGTGGCTTGTGTGAGCCATCCGTCCCATCTCACTCTGCAAACGCCAAAGGGATTTCCACAAAGCAAACACTGGTTAGCCTCGCTATTTAGTGTGGAGAGCCGCCGCAGCCAACAAGTTCACTTCCAGAAAATCTCTCAGTCTGCCCCCGATAGCGCACCAGTGTGTAATCCATATGACTCTGCACTGGCCCAGATACCTTTAGCAATGAATAATTCACTGGCAGACATCCAAACTGGATGTGGTTTTGACTCTTTGCTGTAGATTTTCTCCCAAAGGGGGGGATGGTGGTTTTACTATCAATTACAGTGGCTAGAACTCTGCAATCTGAGCTCCTCCGTGATTTATCCATGCTATGCCTGCATGCTTGAATGGTATTCATGTTCTCTTGCAATAATTACCGTACGGGGGAGGGGGGGGCCTTCACATGTCTCTGGTTGTCGTTTCGCTGCCTGCTGTCAGTTGTTTCATATTGTTGACAGCATCTGTGATTAGCTGTAAAATTTTAAGAATTTAAGATATCAAGAACAGAGCATTATAATACAATCAAGGCCAGTTTCCTACATACTTTAAAAGTTACTTTTGCTCTGCAACTGTGTGAATGCAGCTGTTTTTAATGTACTTTGCAATTTCTGAGGACACTGAGTGTTGTATTTTTCCCATAGATGAGTACCATGAGGTGATACCATGCAAACATATTCCCAATGCAGTTTTGATGGAGTTTAACTGAAGAGCATTTTTTCCACAATCTAAAACATCTGCATCAAGTGTCAGGTTTATCCTGCAGAGTCAAGCAGTGGTTTTTTTTGTGTGTAGAGTCACTATTTTGCAGTGATACTTAACATACAGTAACATGCCAATTTTCCACCAACATTAAGCCCCAGTTGGCCAGAATGCAAGGCAGCCACAATACACGCTGCGATTTGAGTGATGGACGGGGCCACAGTCTTAGCAAGGCCCCAGCTCTCACAAACCCAAACGAGCTGGATTTTTGCTGTAGTTGAAAGAAACCCCTCTACCAATTTGTGAGGAGGGCGTAGAGAGCAAGAGCCCTGATGCACTCTTAAAAACATTCAGACAACACTGGGCGTTGCACGCTAGGAGTCTAAATGGCAACACCAGTACAGTCAGCACACGTGTAGGCGTGTACAGTCAGATGCAGACGATCTGGGACATGAGCAGCTGGTGGAAGGTGTATATTTGCCTTAATTAGGAGAAATGCAGGAAGTGACTGAATGATGCAAGGAACAAAGTAAACTGTGGGAAAGTGGATACATCAAAGAGTCTAACTCACTTTATCACAACAGGATCATCATTACGCTACAGTCCTGACACATATCTATACTCACTACTGTAGAACCATTAGTAAAAGGTAGATATGATAATAGGAACAATAACTACAGTCTACAGTCAAAATATCTCCATTATATATCTAATTATAATTCTGTCTCATTTTATTTCTACTTCTGTGTTTTTGTAATATACTTTATTGAGATTACGTGAAATCCTGCAGCTCTCTTATTGAGTTTAGATTTTTTTTTTGTGTGAGGTCCCACATTTACATTGCTCATTAGAGAGCACAGAGTGAGTAACCCCCCCAAAAGAAATGTCAGTAGCTGTTCTGTGAAACAGTCATTCACGAGACATTCTTTGATTGCTCATTGGACAAATTGATATACAGCGAATAAAAGAGGGTCTTACATGCACACATTAACACACACACACACACACACACACACACGTAGAGGTTCCCGGTAGTGTGCGGGCCTCTCATTGTGCGGCTCAGCCATCTGTCTCTCAGCAGTAGGTCCTTGTTACCTGTTGTACTCTTTCTTACCCTGCTCATTCACCAACCCAGTCTCAGTGCCAGCAGTCCCTTTTACCACCTCGTTCAGTAAAGAATCCTCAACAAAAATTCCTCACAGAAAGTGGAATCCAAGTGTCTCGGACTCTGACAAAAACAAGAAAAAGAGGAGTCTTTCTGTGCTGCAGCATTTGTTATTAAAACTTCCGACCTCTCTGATTCTTTAGGATGATTTGATCTGTGTAAACTTAAAGAAATGGAGAAACTCAATCCCTAAAACCATCTAAGAATTCAAATGTAAGCCACGTCACTGTCGGAGCCTGTGGAGATGGGCGAGGTGGATATTGAGAGCGATGGGGGACAGATGCTTCTCCTTAGAGCATGGGAGGGGGGTTTGCCCGTCGGCCCCCGCTCAGATGAGATGCAAAGTTTACATTGCACCAGTCTGCAACAGTCTCAGAAGTCAGTTGGATGTCCAGACCCGGACCATATGGAGTTAGTTAGGAGTCGAGCAGCGAGCCTCGGGCCCTTTCTGTCTCCGTACGGGACCAGCGGTGAGCAGTCGCCCCAGTGAGACATTTTCCAATCGCTGCAGGCAGCATAAAGCTTCAAAGATTACAGTCAAAGTTTATGTTTTCTGGACGTGAGAACAAAAAGCTGGCATCTAATAATGATGAAAGGATTCCTGAGAGAGTGCTTTACCTACAAAAGCATTAAAGTACGTTGAAACTTGGATGGAGGTTAATATTCAGGCTTCGTTTGGAGGCTGTTTGCCCTTTATAAGCATGCTGTTTGATGTATTATTTGTTAAGTGTGCACATTCATACTGAAAGATTTTTCATACCCTGTGTTTTAGGTGGGGTGGCTTGTCCAAACTATTGTTGTACTATTCTGACCTTAGACATGCAAATTCCCATAGAGGTTTGTATAAATGTCTTCGATGCTTAATTAACATTTTTCTTAACTTAGAGCTGTTTTCCATTTCAGTTAATTCAATAAACATTTTCTAAAAGAAAAAAAAAGGCAGCTGCTGTGTTTGACGTTCTTTCTAATGACCCTTAGTTAACTTTGCACCTAATGTGAGCATTATCATCGAATAACAGGAAGTTAATTTTCCTGTTCCTAAACTACCCAACCTTTTCTGACCAATGACCTCTCAGAATAAGGGGTCAGGGCCAATTATAAGCAAGCTGCTAATAGTGCTTTAGTGAGTCCAGATGTTGTTGGTCTCCATTAGTTTAAGTCACTGCAAAGAATAAATGACCACAACAAACTGGACCAGAGTCAAACAAAACATGAACAAAGAAAAACAATGTCTGGCCACAGCATTTAAATGTGTTTCATATACTGCTTTTAAATTAGTTTCTTACATACTAATGCAATGTTGCTTATGCTGCTTTTTTTTTTTAGCTGATTTTTATTAAATGTGATGTTTTGGACAATCGGCTTTGGTGGGTAATTCAACCCTGTTCCGACTTTAATGTAACCCTTTGGATAAAAGATACTTTAGGTTTGGATCATTTCCACTCCATCTTCACACAATACTCACATGCAATATGTAAATTTAAATAAAGCAGCAAGTCTCTAGTCATGCCTCCTGTACATACTGACTTATCAACCACCTTTATTCTGCGAAAGAACGCATATATCTGGCTTCAGCTGTCTGTGTCAGTCAAAATGATAGACTCTTAGGGCATTTCTTTTTGGATTTTATGAATTTTGTAAAAACTTTGAAACTTTGAAAGTTCTTTTCCTCACTGAGCTGCAGTGAAGTTCCTGGTAGTTGCTGGTATGTTTTATGGCCGGGGACAAAACTTCAGCAGTAAACCTACACACCGACACTACACTACAACAAAAATACCCACTTGATTGATACTGAAGCCTCATGTTAGCATCAGCTTCATTTAGAATGCACCTTTTCACTAAACGAGGACCTCTGACTTTCCTCCTCAAGTGAATAGTGATATAATTCATGGTCAGTTAACAGAAATTATTAGACACCAGCAACACTCTCAAACCTGCAGTCATTTGTGATTTGTGAAGCTCTGTTTTTGGTCTTCACCAGCTCCTCCAACAGGGACATTAATGCTCCAGTATGCTCACTAACATCCGTGCTGGGAAATGAAGGTAGAATGTTTTGAGCTGTAAAACCAAAACACCGATTTGAAAGACACAGAAATGCTGCGTGGAGCTGAGGGGAAGTGCAGAGCTGGTTTGTGGGATTGTTTTAGTGCAGCTGCAATATACATATGCCATGTGAGTGTCGTGTTGAAACAACTATGCCACCACTGTTTAAACATGAGTTCTTCCACACATGAGCTAATTTTACTTTCTCACTTTGGCGAACGTCTACGGTCTGTGCTCTTCTTCATGGATCCTCAGCTCCAGACTGTAAGGAGGACCTAACATGCCTTAATCTAAATCCCCACTGTGTGTGACATCTTTATTTCCATGTACAGCTAACTGGTCGTTGTGCTGCTATGAGTAAGAGCATGGTGGGAGTACACTTTGCTCTCAGTGTCAAACCCTTGCCTTCTTTCCAGCCCAACAGGAAGAGAAATGAGAAAATGGCACAGTTTGTCTTGTTCCTGTCTAAACATCACATCACATTTTCAAGTTTGTATATTTTAACATTAAAAAGGCAGCACTGTCGCAGACACATTCATTCTGGGCTGTATGGTTGACATCTTAGTCATCATGTGGAATGGCACAGAGAGACACGTTTCACAGTCAGGCAGCAAGTTGTGTAATGACAGGGCTTCTGGATACAGTCGAGGCACAAGCAGGAGATGTAAGCAGGCTTATGTATTATTTGTTTGAATTGTGTGTGCGTCTTTAAAGCTCTTAAAACAACTCACAATTACAGTTGGATCTCAACATCATATACCGAGAGTTTATAAATTCTCTAATTACGTAAGATACAAACCTGCAGTGGTTTAACAAAAAGATTCAACTAAAAACACTCACTCGATGCTTGTCATGCAAGAGAGGTGTTTCTTGCTACAGAACTGCTTGGGTTTGGGTTTTCGAGGGTAGTCCATGAACAATTTATGTGCTTTTTTGTTTGTTTACTGTGGTTTGCTGGTCATAAAAATAAAGTCAGCTGAAGGAATCCGTCTTGCTCTCGTCCCTTCTCTCTCTCTGTGCTTTTTTTTCAGTCACTCTCTCTCTCTCTCTCTCTCTCTCTCTCACTCTCTTGGCTGGCTGTCAAACTCTCCCCGAGCCATTTGGACCGTCACACCCACCCTTGGGCCAGAGCTGAAATTAATTGCTGACTAAAAAAAGCGCCTAGCAACTCCCTCGCTGCGCAGAAAAAACACATCAACAGGTTGTCACTTGTGATATCAGGCGGGTTACCTCCACTGAATTATAAGAGCTGACACTAGTAAATGATACACCACCAGAGGAATTTGAATGACATCACTGACTATGTAGCTTACAGTACAATGGCTCTTATATGCCTCTTTAGAGAATGGAAAGTTTTTCTTAAACTGTGGTGCAGAGGTGCAGCAACAACAGATACAGCAGAAGGGAAATATTATATATGTGATAAGATTCTACAAATATGTGATACTGCATCACAGTGATAATCCACACGATCATCATTTTTGGCAACATGTCTGATGCAAATACTGCATTCATGCTAGTTATCATAATCACCCCTTTACAAAAAAACAGGTCTAAACATCCATTGTACACCACCCGCTCAGCACCAGACTGCAGACAGACAGAGTTAGAGAGTAGATGAAGAACAGAGAGGGGTATTTACCAGCTAAAGAACCAGATAGAGCCTCACTCAGGAGGAGGTAGAGACCAAAAACAGAGCAAAAAGAGTGAATATTGGCCTTGTGTTTGCTTCAAATGAATGATAGTGTTGCTCAGTAACTGCCAGATGTGTTTAATAAGCAGCTGTTAGTTAACAAGATCAGCACATAAACTTAAAAAGGTGATGATATGGCAAGGTTGTGTGTTTGCTGCCTCGTCACAAAATACTACATTGGTGTACTGCACAAATGTAAAAAGGTGGCGGACATACAACATTCAGGGCTTTGACACAGGGTTCACACCTGCCTCCTGCGTGTGTTTAGGCCTCAAAATAACAGCGGCTAAGGGTTTGGGAAGAGAGAAAAAGGTACACACATCCTATCTAGTGTTACAACTGAAATATACTCTGAGTTGCAATAAGCAGTTAGTGCAGTGAAAAAAAATAAAATGCATTTTCAATGAATATTGTGCAGTCTGTGCAGAATTTCGCAACTTTGTAGATATTCATTAGAAAAAATGTCTTATAATGTTGATAACAAAATGTAATCTGTGAATCATTACATTTCTTTCAAAACCAAATTTGGTGATATATAGAAGCAGTATATGAACACAAGTTTGAGGAGACAACCTTGCATGAATGCTTACAATCCTTTTACTGTATATTTTCAGTAAAAGCTTTACAAGCTTCCTTCAATCTCAGACATGAATAAGTGCTCTGCATCGCACAGAAACAATTCTGCTGCTTCTGTTTCTGTTCTCTTTTATTTGTGTAGATAAATATCACTACTAATGCTAATTACCCAGTTCATTTTTGAAAAAATTAAATTAAATGGAACTTTAATTCAAGACTCATGAGGAATTTAGTGGATGACAGTCAGTCAGCACTGACAGCCTCATCAACATGCTATGTCCCCTGCAGTCCGCTGAGCGCACAGGAATTTTCACAGTAGGAAATTGAAAACGTACTCATACAAGTTAGGGCAGCGGAAATTAAAATAATGAAGTCAAGTATTTGGAGGCCCAGATTCAAAACCTGAAGGAGTTTGGTCTGAGACTGTTTTTATTAACCTGTGCCTTTGGTTGGAGGACCGCTTATGAAGTGCAGCTGGCAAACAGTCCCCCAGGCAAATCATGTTTGAAATGGACCACGACAACCCTCTCCATCTCAGTTACTGTTTTGTTTTTTGACCACATTCTGGTTTCTCAACATGCTCAGTTTTCATCATGTTACAGTAAATGTGTATGTGGCAGATAGCTCTGCTGTTTGCACAACTTCCATGTTGGTTTTGGTGGTGCTGGACAATGTGTACCACATTTCGAGATGCATTTAAAAAACTGCCTCTTTCTCTGATTCAAACACCACCAGAGAGTTTAGGCTCAGTGCTGAACTTAGCTCTACAAATGCTGAGCGCAGGAATTCCTTCAGTGATTCTGTGCCTCTAATTTTCACTCAAAAGACAACATGCATGTCATGACAGTCTTTCCTTATCTTCCCATCTCTTGCTGGTGCTATCTCCCACTTCTGGCAAAGAATGTCTGCTGCTGTGTCAGGGTGTGCAGGAAGAGGCTGCATGAATGAGCAAACACGCAGAAAAATGAGCTGACATGAAACAGAGATGACTACAAACCGCCTGAGGTCTTACTGTTCTCAGGTTCACGGCTGAAAAGTCAACTAATTTCAGATAAGGTTTTGTTATTGGAGATATGACTGTTTCTGTTGATCAAAACTCTCATAGATCAGAGATTTGAATTGTAAAATCAGAAAATGACGTGATTTTGAACAATCTGTAAGAGTCACTCCATACTTTTTATTCATTTTTTATTTCATTGATTGATTTAGCCTTTATTTAACTATGAAGTTACATTATCTTTTTTACAATAGAGAGAAGCAAAGTGTCACAAAGTTAAGATCAGGATTGATAAGAACACACATCATTAATTCACAGTAACCACATACAACAGAGCTGAAGAAGACATGAGAGACGAATTAAAACAATTATATTCCTCATTTAACACTTGACGTGTTTTATATCAAAAACTGCTATCCGCAGCAAATCAGCTGGCTCTTTCTAAAAATCATAAAACAAACTGCAAAATGTATGCAAGTGCATTTATGACACATATGAGCTGAAATGTCAAGACTATTATCAAACATACAGGTAGGACGCACAAGGACAAGTGGTCACTTTGCAAAAGCCAATGTGGATCCAAATAAAGAATAAACATTCTTGATATTCACAGATGGACTCTAATGTCTAATGTCTTCGTTCAATTTGCTGCAGGACATGACTGAGAGAGGAGGTCGTCCTGCGCCAGCTTTGATTTAACTTTTGATTGTTTGTTTTGGCTTTAAAAGAAGTGACTTTCAAAGTCCTTTCAAGGTAAATGTGCGTTTTGGGCTACATAAATAAATTCAGCTTAACTTGACCTAAATCTATTTTTGTCACCTCACAGCTGTTTGACATCTTTTTTTCCCAGCTCATAGCTCGCTAGAAAGATTTCCTGTCATCCAGTGAGTTTGTATTTGCAGCATTCTGCTTGTAAGAGATTTATCAGCAGATCTGCGACTGAAATGAAATGTCAGAGTTTGGGGAGATATCCAAGCAGGACAGTGATGTTTGGTATGCAGTCAGGGCTAATGTAAAACCAAGCCTCTTAGACTATTGTGAAATTACTTGACTGACTCACACCCTTCATCCTTGTTATGTATTCAGACATTATTCCCCCCATTATTCAGCTAATTGCGGCTAAAGTGCAAAAACTGAATTGATGTCACATACCTAAACAAGTGCATGTCTTACATGACTGGCATCTGGACCCTTAGGCCGTAGCTGACCCAGGGCTGCTCTAATTGTGTATTCATTAAGATAGTTTAGCAGCTCCAAGGCCTGAATGTATCCCTGATAGCTCAGGGTAGCACCCAGAGAGATGGACTATGCTCTAGGGTATGATGGGGGAAGATTTTTTATCTATAGCTCCATTCATGGGGAAATATTTCTGGCCATTTGGTGGAGGACTGCTCTCGCAGTGGGTTGAGCCAGAAGATAAGAGAGATGACTAAAGGCAGGAGACAAGCTAATGGGAGGGAGATTTCCCATGGCTGGCCAAACCACTAGCAGCTGGCCATCTGCAAAAACACTACAAAGCACGAAAACATGATATTCCCAACAAGCTTAGGCCATCATGAGGACCAGATTCACAATTTTAACCTTTTTCATGGTTTTGAAAGAGAAGAGCATGTAGCATTATTTGCCACATAATTTCTGTTGTGGTTTGACTTAAAATTACAGGTTTAGCCAAGACACAACCCTCCTTTGTCTTTATTTGGAAAAAAATGGAGATTATTTTCTTCCACATCAATACTTCACTGCTCACCGTTTTCAAAAGGTCACATATTTTAACATAAGCAGATCAGTTTAAACTTTTCTTTTTTTTTAACTTGTTTTTATGTCTCCCATGCAACACACATAAGCTGCTGATTTAAAGCCAAACTACCTGACAACAGTACCAGAGACCATGAAACTTTTTATTTATTTATTTGATTTCTCCAAAATTAATTTACACTCAAAATTAACATGTTTAAACTCTTTCTTTTTTTTTAAAGCTCATAAATAATGAGCTCCTCATTAACTGTTTAAATACACATTGCAAAATAACAATTATGGTGCACAACTTTGCTATGTACAACACTGTGCATTGCAATGCTTTGCTGCCTGTTCAGTTTTTGAGCCTGGATTTTAAACAGGTTAATTAACATTGGAATTTATGTGATGTCCAGTAAAAGGAAATCGAAATGAAACGAATATGACTTTACTTGATCTAAGTACCATGTTATGTGACTGCAGGTGACTTTTTAACTCATGAGAGAGCACCACAAGAAAAGATCTGCCCTGATTACTTGCTAATCGTAAATTTGTAATTAGCTTGTTCTCCCAAAGCGCTCCATAGTTAAACATCAAAGCCCTCCAAAAAAAAAAAAAAAATCTAAACATACAATTACAATTGAAATACTGATTGGAGTGAGATTTAGTGTGGAAAAAAATCTTGTTGAAATCATAGATGCACACTCACACCCTCAAGGACCCATGCAAAGCCACCGCCGGAAAGCCTGTGGTCTGCAAGAGAAAAAATGTCCATAAACACGAGTGTGGGTTTGCCTTGGCTAGAACATGTTACTGTCTCTCTCTCTCTTCATTGGGTGTGTAAATTGTTTCTGCCTTATGTGCTGTGTATCTGTGTATAGCCTGTGTATAGTGCTGTGTATATGCCAGCACCCCACCGCCCCCCAAAGGAACGCAGAGCACAATCATTTCGATGTTTCCCCTCGCTGCCAGTGGCGAGGCCTTGGGCCAACACAGAGATGGAATATAGAGTCATACACCAGTCAGACTAATGGCCCCGGCTATTTCCTGTGGCGCAGCACTGTGCAATGGGATTGGTCATCGAGGGACTGTGCACTATGGGAATGTCTCTGTGCTGCATCAGGCTTCGTATGAGCAGATTGGTGCGGACCTGTTCCCTGTTTTCACTTAAATCTGCTCTTTTCTCTGTGCAGTTTCGCCTCAAACTTCCTGCCTTCCTCTGCCTCTCTGAGATGACTTGAATATTTCTGCTTCATAACATGAATTCTAAGTGGATTTGAAGCTGTGGTTAATCAGTGGTTTATCACTTCTATGACCACTGTTAATTTTGTGGGAAAATGTGACCACAGGCGAGGTCTACATATAAAAACAAATATTAAGTCAGGCAAGGTTCTGAGACTTTTTCAGGCCAAAGAAACCAAGAGAGAAATTCAACCCCGGCTGATGAAAACATATTTCTCCTCCGGTTATGTGGGGACTCCACCAGAAGAACGACCCATCTGGTTTTTCTGACCAGCAGTTAAAGGCCCAAACTGATCCAAAAAGTCTAGACCCCAAACTGATACTTCTTACAAAAAGACTCACATATGACACTTCACTGAACACATTGTTCCACCTGCGTTCGTTCCTATTTGCTCAAGGCTGCTGTCACGACTTGTGGGTGTCACTGTTCACTGACATTCAAAGTCTCCAAATAGGTCCACACACAGTTATGCAAAAGAAAATAAGTTTCAGTTTCCTGTGTGTGTCTTCATCTTGTTTTAGACCAGTTGGGTCTTATTGTTTAAATGTCACCAACTCTGGAACATGTCCATGAGACACTTTTCAATACTTGAACAGTTTCCAACCAACATCCCAGCCCAGCTCAGACAGGTCATGATTCCAGGTATGACAGAGGGGGAAAAAATTATAAGAGAAGACAAACAGCATCAGTTATTTCCGCAAGAGACCTAAAACAACACACAAGTCTGTTTACTTTAAAGTGACAAACTCCTCTAGCCACAAAGGTACCCTTACCCTAGTGAAATAGTCAATTTAACCCACACAACAATGTTTCCCCACCCTTAACAAAGCACTTATTTTATTATTATCATTATCTCAATCACAAACAATGATCTTTCTATAAAGCTAACCAAGTCCTTTTGTGCCTAGACCTAAGCAAAATTTAGCCAAAGCACTGTCATATTATAAAACTGATTTCATTTTCAACCATTTTTTTAAAGAACAATTTTTGGAAGGCACAGACAAATTAAAACTACCTGCTAATGAGGGCATGAGATCAGATAACTTCTCTGTGTTTCGTTCTGGAGGGCACTCATGAACTACATGTTTTGTTAAATTTATTCATTTACAATTTATTCTTTTTACTTTATTCCAGACACATAGGTGCATGTCATAAAAAAATTGGAGCACTTCACATTTGTTCAGTTGTAACCTACCATCACACCCAAACTGATCAACAGGTCATTTAATGTTCACTGGGATTGATGGGCTGCTGATTTTGTAACATTACATTAAGGTGTGGCGGTGGTGGGGGGGGGGGGGGGGGGGGCTTCCAGACACAGTTTTACAAGGACGTCGGCTGAAACACACTGATGCCTTGAGGCTCATTGTTGTGGCTCTTTTGCATTGTCATATCTTTTACTGTACAGACTCTGCTATAAATAGTATTTTGTTGCGGTAGAACTAAGCATTAACAACAACTGCAGAAACAGCAGTAACTTGGATTTATTTACAATCGTTTCAAAAGACAGTATGACATTTTTTTTACTATATTTTACTGGTGAAATATCTTGACTATTTCTGTCTGAAAGAATCCGCTGCCTGTCATAATTTTTTGTTTGCCCTCACTTTCTCCTCATTAATACCTGTGTGCAATAACACAACAGTAGATTTTATCTGAGAGAAAAAGAGAGAGAGAGAGAGAGAGAGCACTCACCCACAAACAAAATGAGTCAGGGTAGAAGTGCTGCGCTGCTATACATAGCCAAATACACCTGGTTACAAATTGTCTTTCTTGCACCAACAAATCTCCAGGGTGACCTGCAGCAAAGTTTTTTCTGTCTTTAATGAGCCAGCTTTGGGTAATTACGGATCTTTTACAGTACAGTTCCCAGTTGAAAGTGCTTCACAAACAAAGAGCTTTACAGGGATCTGGAGGGCTGCTACGTCTCTTCAGTGCCACTCACATTCAAGGTGCATGAAGAGAGGTAGTTTACTTTGGCTGGTGTTGAGTCGAGCTTTGTCAAGCGGGGATTTGAGAACAGATCTGAAGGTTTCACTTTGTGGTCACTTTGTTTGATTGGTCTTAATTCCTCTGAGTGCCACGTACACCCTTTCCTTTGTCGATTAACTGTGAGTGACAAAAAGAAACACAAAAGCTTCTTATTAGATAATAGTGACTGTTGAGTGAAAGCGTTCACGTTATTTAAATCCACATTATGCTGCTTGTCCTGGCTCAGAAATTTGGGCTTTACTAAAACACGCTCCAAATTATCACCAGTTTCTGAATCGCTGCAAAACCCACACACAAAACAATTCCTGAATGAATGAAAGATAAAAAAAAAAAAAAAAAAAAAAAAAAAAAAAGCAACAAAAGGTGTTATCTAACAGGGGATAAGATTATGCAAGCATTGGGTTAGAAAGTTAATTGTGGCTCTGTGCCCTTTGCT
This sequence comes from Trachinotus anak, assembly GCF_046630095.1. Lineage (NCBI taxonomy): Eukaryota > Metazoa > Chordata > Actinopteri > Carangiformes > Carangidae > Trachinotus > Trachinotus anak. The sequence continues at coordinate 21,147,567 of NW_027273859.1, read as the reverse complement.
CTCATCATTGAGGTTTTGTTTGTTTAACAGCAATAGATCCTGGAAGCTCTTAGAGGTGCTAAAGAGGGAGGGCAGCCCCGGTGTCAGGAGGATGTTCCACTTCCTAAAAGCAAAGGGTGGCATGTGTTGGGTCGGTTTTGGTTTCTGACACAAAGAGGAGGTTGAAGATCAAGTTTCATTCAGTGCAGAAATGATTGACTGAAAATTAATCACACACTATTTTTCATAATTAGTTAATAGTTTAACTAATTCATCAAGCCAAAATGTCGAACATTTATTGGTTCTAGCGTCTCCAGTGGGAGGAATTGCTACTTTTCTCTTTATCATATCATTGAAAATTGAATATCTTTGGGTTTTAGATTCTTGGTTGGACAAAACAAGCAATTAGAAGACACTGCATTGGGTTCACAGAATTTTTTTCCAATATTTGCTAACATAAATTAGGCTATACAACTAATTGAAAAAAAATGTAATAAATGAAAAGATGGATTTGTAAATAATGAAAATGACTGCTGTAATCCTTGATACACAAAATCGTTTTGCAGCAATTATCATTTAAAAGTAGATACAGAAGGCCTGTGTTACAAACAATTAAGGTAACAAATCGACAAGACAAAAAGTCTGCAGCCAAGCTAGCATCTCGGTGAGGATTTACTTTACAGCAGCGCTTTGACCTGAATTACAGCATCAGCAGGCTAACACATTCACAACAACAATGCAAATATGCTGATGTTTAGCAGTTATAATGTTTACCATATTTATTTTTGTTTAGCCAGTTAGCATACTAGCATTTTCTAATTAACACACAGCACAACACAAACTACAGCTGAGGCAGGTATTCTGTCATAAACCAAATTAAAATTCTTAACCTGATGGTGCTCTATAGATAAAAAGTCAGGGATCACGACAGTTGTTAGCGTGTGAATCAAATGTCATGGCAATCCATCTAATAGCTATTGAGAAATCAGCTAACACTGCCATCCTACTAGATAAAAATGTGGTGCACCAATTTTACATAGGAAATTGATTTTTAAGACAGATTGCCATTATATTATGACTTTCATCATTGATTAATGTGGTCATTATTTTCTCAATTACTGCATTAATGGTTTGGCTTATAGAGCCCAAGCTGACATCAACTAACAGTCCGACATTGTAAAGACTTCACTATAATGTAAGACAAGAAAAAAAAAATCTTCCATTTGAGAACAAAGAAGCATCAAATGTTTGTTGTTTTCTTTTTTTTTTTTTGCTTAAACATGACTTAAATTATATAAATCGATTATCAAAATAGTTACTGATTTAATTTTGGTTGACAATCAAATAATAACAATAATCAAATAATCAATTAATTGATTAATTGTTGCAGCTTGAGTTTATAAAACATTCATGTTTGACTAAAATACAATACTACTTACTACTTACTCAATACTTCAGCTGCAGAAGCACAGGAAACGTAGACAACACATTTAGAAGATTAGACTTTGCGTGCATTGTAGATTCGTCACACAGTCAAGGCTCCCAGAAAATGTTTTCCAAATGCCAGTGACCCAACTTTATCATGACCCAAATGTCTTTATGCAGAGTTTCTTTGTGAAGTGGTTTGAGGGAAGCTGTGATGACAACAAGACAAACTCTGCAAATGATCTTGGTAATTTGACTTTCAGTAAACACTGAGATTGGACAAAAGCGGTGGTAAAAAAAAAAAAAAAGAAAACTGAGGTTTTCCACCTCATAATGCAAACTGAGGGCCCTTACAAACAAGGATCAACACTGAGATGAGTTTTTCTGTGGCCAAATGGTGGCTGCACACCTCATCTCTCAGCAAACGCAGCATGTCTCCACCTTACAACGACCGGCGGAGAGAGGCAGCGAGCAGAAGAACAGCCAGCTGGCCCGTTGACACACAAAGTGAGAATTTAAAAAAGCCCTTCCAGGAGCGTCTCTGCTCTATTAAAATGAAGACATGCTAGATTAGGCAGAAATATCGCCCTCATTAGCTCAGGTTTAGCATCATCTGCCACTAAATAGACTGGATCCAGTCACTGTGGGTGTTTCCAAGATATATGAGCAGCTCCTGCACTATATTGCTTGATAAATAGCAGGTAGCATGTTAATTAGAGCTGCATTTAACAACCATTTTCATCCATTTACCTTTTAATCATTTTCTCGTTTAAATTATAATTGACTGGGTCTAAAAATTGACAAATTTCCCCACATCCAAAGGTAACATCTTCAAATTTCTTGTTTTGTTTAACCAAGAGTCCAAAAACCAAAAGATATTCAATTTAGTCTAAGAAAAGAAAGAAATCCTAAACCTGGAGAACCTGGAACCAGTTGCATTAAAAATCTGCTCAACAGTTAAACAATGATCAAAAGAGTTTCTGATGAATTTTCTGTTGATCAACTGACAAATTGTTTTAGCCCTGATATTCATCACTCGTCATTAAAAGAAAAGGAAAATTGTGACTTTGCCACAAAAACGGCAATGAAAAATAAAAAAGCAGAGACAGAAATGGAAATTCAATTGCCTGAGGTTTTATGAGGTAAGAAATACAGCCAATTCAACTTGAAAATCACTTAAGAGAAAATACATATGGCATCAAAGAATATGGGCTTTGTTTCAGGAAAATTGCCACTTATATCTTAAGATGGAATTTTCTTCAAATATTATCAAACAGCAGCAGTGAGTGTGTTTTTACAGCACTGTTAAGTTGTGTTGCCGAACAAATGTTTTGTGTAAGCCCAGCTGATGAGTGTAAACAGGTATCTCATTAGGCTCTTTTCTTTGGCTGGTTAACCACCACTGAACATACACAGCTTGGCCTCATGCCTGCTAAAGAAGCACTAATGTCAAGATTAAACTCTGTGGTTTCCCCCCCGATATGAAGCCAAAGCACGTACACACACACACACACACACACACACCAAACTGCTCAGCTGTGGAACCTGCACCATAACGCTCTGCAATTAGTTTGTGTTTTGTTTGATGATGATCTCGTCTGCCCCCAAGGCACAAGCTACATGATGAATTTATCCCAATATAACCTCATCATACAACCCCATCCTCCAGCTGTGGCTCTCACCGCCTCGTGCCACGATGCCTGATTAGCTGGCACAGGAAAAAAAAACACTGTTATTCTGTTACTTAGATACGATATTAAAATCTAATGCAATGCAGGTTAAGAGTTCAACAAAACTTGTGATAGCCAAACCACAAACAAATGAATCACGGGATCATATTTCCAGGATGGATGTTACACATCAGGGGAAAGTAAGCAGAATCTATTGTCTTTAATTACAACTGGCGACATTTAATGAGATTTGGAGACATCTTTTATCTTAAACTTGTGTTTCTTTTTTGTCTGTGAAGGATTGTGCTGATTTATGGAGATGAAAAGAAATGACAGCTGAAGGATGCCAGCTTGCTTCTGCGGCTTGGATTCAAGATACACAGAAAACAAAAGGGGAGCAGAGAGGTGTTAAAACCAAACACAAGACAAGGCTCAAGTCAAGACCAAAATTACGGAGTGGATGATGCCAAACTTGTAGACAAATCTTTTATTTCTTTTTTTTTTTTATATTTCCCAACTGTTTTTTTATAGAACCAAACCAAAACAGACAGAACTGCCACATGTTACTCTACCAAAGAACAAGACGACGTTAGCAAAGGTCTGTCACACAACCAGGAGGTTTGAAGAGCCTGACAACCTCAGTTTCTTACTTTGAGCAATGGAGTCCAAGTTGAACACATTTTTCTGCTTAAGTGCAAATAGTTTGGGGTTTTTCACATTAGAGATGTCTATATTTGTATGTCTGCCTGGGTTATTCTCAGTGAAGTTAAGTTGCTCAGGTTCAGTTAGAAATATAATTTCTGTTGAACTCATTTAGTCATGAATATCTTAATGCTTGAGAGAAATACTTCAGGTTTGAAACTAAGCTTTCAGAAGTTTTGAAACGCGCCACAGTCCTGACATTAGAGCTGCTCCGCAGAGACACAGCCACCTGTCCCAGAGGCCCACCGAGACGCTGAAGGCCAAATCTCCAGCAACATGTCAGATTCTTTGATTAACATTCCTGCCCAGGACTCATTTAGCAGCTCTGTCAACAGGTGGATGCAGGGAGACAGGCGGCTCGCAGACAGAATAATTGGAGGGAATCCTGACCGTGTCCTTCATCACGGCTAATAATGAGACAGGTGAAAGAAGGAGCTGAACCTGCGAGTTTCTCTCCCTCTCCACTGCTTCCTCCCCCGGACAAAGAGAGAGAGAGAGAGAAAAAGACAAAAAGTGTGTGGATGTCAGAAATTGAGAGAAAAGGTCTACTGGTGGTGTTGAGTTGGAGCTGTTTTCTTGGCAAGAGAACTTGCTTTTTTGTTTTAAAGGAGAAAAGGGGAGATTTTTTTTTAAGGACCCCGGGTTAGAAAATAAATCCTGTGAAAGCAACAGCTGTTGTTTCCTTTTCTCCAAACAAAGGCCAAGGACCCACTGGAAGCTGATACGCCATTCAGGGGCGGTTGTAAAATGAAACGGGCGAACGGAGGAATGAGTCAGTTCTTCTCTGAAGTCATGACAATTTGTCGCTACAGGCAAAGAGTCCAACCAGGAGAGAATATCTAATGGCACCCACATTTTTTGTTTCAACTTAAAAGTAGGGGGAAAAAAAACTTAAGAGACTCGTGTCTATAATCAGACACGGGATGATTAATGTATTCAGCTGAGCTGCCAGTGCACGGGGAGGTGCCAAACAAATGAGTGGAGAAAAGCTCGGAAACCGAGACACACAAACAACAAGATTTTCTCAACTTATTTTTTGCTTGTGCTTCACAGCTGATAATTTGAAAGGAGGGGAGTCATCTATCTCCAAACCAGACCGTGCCATTTTCATTCTGCAAATAAACAAATATTATTTTGTTTGGTTTTGCAAATCTGGAACTGATTGCCTGGCTCATAAATCCCACTGCAGCCCTCATTGTAAAACATTTAGAGTATTGAGCAACTGAGACGATGTAGCCTGCTCCATGTACCACAACGCTGTCCTGACTTTACACTGATTGTTCAGCTCAAATAGTGAAAAAAAAAAAAGCTGCACAGCATGAGAGTGATGTTATCCCATTGGCTGCTTTCTGAGGTGCAGTGGTAGGTCAGACTGATCTAAATATTTACGTCCACCTCTCTACAATTCCAGTTTCAGGGTTTTATGTTTGACTGTCTCAGTAAATAATCACAAGCCTCATTGTCAGACAGAAGCCTATGATTCTCTGTTGTGTTGCCATCTCGGTCCGCGCCAGCTAAATCAATTTGTGGGGCTGACCACAAACTTGCAACAGTTGTGGTCAGTGGAGATGACCACAGGCTCTTGAGAAAAACGGAGAATTGAGTTTGCACTCTGGGAAGGAATAACAGGCACGGCATCAAGTTCGTCTAAATATAAGGAGGAAAAAGACAGAAATGTTTATGTTTTTCTGGAGCACTTCAGGAACATCTTATCATCATATCGCTATCCCACTAGCTTGGCAGTTTTTAAGAACGTAGCTGCTGCAGACTTCATCCATGTGACACAGTTAGTCAGATAATGTCAACTCAGTTACCTGATTAGCCTAAAGAATTTCATGAATATTCTCTTTCCTATACTTTCCTATTTTCCTACTTCTATGCTACTTGCAGACATTTAAAAGCATAATTTGACACTTCGGGAATTTTGTTTCTTGCCAACAGACACCGGTACATAAAATTTGTTGCCTTTGTACAGAGCAAGGATAGCTGTTTCCACTCTTTATGCTAAGCTAAGCTATCCCCCTCCTGGCTGTAGCTTTGTTTATGTTAGTTATGAGACCGGCATTTATCTTGCCATCTACCCCAAAATAAGTATATATCAAAAATGCCAGACTATCCCTTCATATCACAGAAAAAAGTAGGAAAGAGAACTATAGACACATAATACTTTAAGCTAATCAGGTAATTGAGTTACTAAATTTTTGTTTTTCTGTGCCTTTAAAGCTGAATCCAGGCTTTTTTTTTGGTTGTTCTTGGGTGTGTGTTTGTGTGTGTGTGTGTGTGCATGTGTGTGGTTAAGTCAAGTCAGAGGGCGGCGGGTGGACTCAGGGCTGAGCGGAAGCAGCTGGCTCCAGTGGTTTACCTATGTGACTGCCACCAGCCCTGACCTGTCTGCTGCTGTCCGACTGATCCACACCAGAGGCCTCAGCCTTACAAAGACTCTATAGACTCCATAAAACTATTTAATCATTAAAAATGTTTGAAAATCCACAACAATTTCCACATTTAATACTAGAGGCAAAAAAAGAAATGATCATCTCTGCATGTTCGGCTGTAAATCTGACAAAAATGCATCTTAACCGTCCCAGCAAAATAACAATGATAGGTATAGTATTGTTAGAAGGAACATTTATTTTAAGCACAGCAAACTGTAGTGACATTAAAAGATTTGATGAATGGCAGGCTGCACAAGTCATCACAGACTTGTTTTACCTTTTCAATTTGGGTCATCTGTAAATATTTTTTGAATCCTCTTTGAAGATTTAAAGGACTCTTATGTCTGTCTATTCAAAATGAAGCTACATCCACAGGACAAATAGCTTAGCTTAGCATAAAGACTGAAAACAGAGTAAAACCGCTAGCCTGGCTCTACCCGAAGGAACGAAATCCATATACCAGCACCTTTAAAGGCGCTACACATATTTACTATGCTACATAGCTGACATTAGCATTAACTGCTGTTTATTTAATCGTCTGCAAAAAAGATAGCAAGTTTAGCATCATACTTTATTCCTTTACTTGCCAATAGCTGTCTCCAGAAAGCAACACCAATGTTAACTCTTGTTTTCTTTCGCCGCTGAGCGTGGTTTCTTGCCTTCTGGGCAGCACTACTTCATTCTCTCATGTTGACCCGCGGGCAGACTGGACGCTGCTGTGACTCTCTATTGCTCCTTGAGGTATAATGTGGTATTACAAGATGGGACAGGCCAGAGCTAGCTGGTTAGCATGCTTAAGTCAAAGGATAACACGATACATAGCCGTCTTTGACATAATATCAAAACTATTCACATTCTGTTAAAAATGGTAGGTAATTTGTGAACTAAAATTCTTAGGTTATTATGAATTAAACAAATTGTAAGTGTAAAAACCGATTACTATTTCTTGACTAGGCACAGTGACCTCGTGCAGTCTTGTCGACACTGTTGCCATGTAAGCTAAGCTAACCAGCTGCTAGTTCCAGCTTTATATTTAGTGTGCCAATATGACAGTGGCATCGATCTTCTTATGAATGTGTTGGAAAAATGAGAACAAGTATATTTTGCAAAATGTCAAACTATTCCTTTGAACTTTGATTTCTAGTGAAAACCACTGAAGTTGACTGACGTTATGCCTCAGATAACATACGCTTTACAGTTGCAGTATCGTGAACCACACATAAAACCAACTTTTCCTTGGTTACAGTCTCAACATCCCTGCTTCTTTCTTTCTGTCCCACTTTCGCTGACACAAACACTCCCACTTCCAAGCCAAAATTTCAGCCTGATCACTTTCACCCTTGTTCTTGCTACTCCTCCAGTACCCTCCCCCCAAAACACACACACACACACACACACACACACACACACACACACACACAGACACACTCACAACTTGCTCCAGACATGACTAACTCCCTGTTGTACACCCCACCCCCCTCTGCTGTTCCTGCACTGTCTTTAACATGACATATGAGCAGCTCAGGAAAAGACTCGCTCAGCTTTCTGACTTTACTAGAGAGCTGCTAAGCTGCATTTCCATGTGACGAGGGGGGGGAATGGGGCCTAAATTTGATCCAGGAAAACAGCAGTGGAAGGATAGTTCTGGATTTCTGCTGTATTATTTTTGTCTACATAATCACTATCCTCCTTCAGTTCATCATTTTCACCAGTATTTCCACTACTATTGTCTTTTTCTTTGCACATTTTAAAAGTTTAGACTCAGCACATTATCACAATACTGGACTGATGAAATGAGGGCACACATTCAGGTTCATATCTTACTCGAGAGCAGTGTTACATCTGCAAGCTGCACTACTGCAATAAAGTACGCTGCTCCAAACAAGCACAGAGGAAGAGAAATGCCAGGAAATCGTCCTGTTTGTGGATTCAATCTGTCATCCTGAGACAATGCAGGGACATCTGAAAACCTTCCTGCTCCATCATGAACTGAAGCACAAAGAGGGCTTTATTAATGACCCTGAATCACCAGCCATGCTCTTTGCTTTGGTAAACTGGACCATTGTGTGTAGCGCCTTTGCAGCCAGAGAGGGATTATTCATTATGTGTTTAGCTCATGTCAGCCAAGTTTATTACAGATTCATCTTGTTTTGTGCCTTTGTACTTCGCAATTTGGGACGTAAAAGACTGAAAAGTCTGAGTCATTTTGGGAAGAGGTTTCAATGCAGTACATCACAAATGTTACACTTACTTTTATGAGTTATTTATTGTTTATTCAGAGATACTTCATTTGCAAAAAAAAAAAAACAGATGTTCAAATCAAATTTCAACATTAAAAAATATTACCTAAAAAAAAAAACTAAAGCAGCATAAATTCACTTGTTTACTTTAAATGTGTCCATGTAAATCAAGTAATTGCTTCCTGTTCCAAGTTAAACTCAGCACTTCTTTTACAGCCACTTGTTGGACTTCAAACAGAGACGTCCTCTGCTCTCAAGCTCTTTCAGCTGAGGGGTGAAGTGCCGCCTGCTGAAGGCTTGTGGATGTGTTTGCTCTCGGGATTTCACTTGAGGATGTTTACAAATGCCACTGCAGGGAGCACAACAGGAAGAATGGAGATCTAAGCCAGTGTTTTGAATGACACACTGAGCTCATGCGGATCATTTACTAATCTGCTGAACACATAAAGAATTATTACAACTAAGAAATCTACAGATACAAACCAATTATGAAGAAGCCTAACCATGATATAACCTTATGAGGTACCAAAGCATGTTTTTAAAGCGTATAATGAATATTATATCTATGATTACGTTCAAGAGGTGGGGTAAAAACACATGAAAACACGACATACTGTACACAAATACACTTAAAGAGACTCAGTGAGACTGTTTGTGTTGAGGGATAAACCTGGGAGCTAGTGTTGTGATCACTACCTCTCACAGCTTCCTCTGTCCCACGCCTGTCTTTTCATTAATTACTCTGAAGGCTCCCGTTTGTGTTTAGGTTAACAAAGCCACATCAGCTCACACACACCGACCCAACATATTTATGACCTACAGTCTGTACAGAGGCTGTTCTGCATGAGCCCGCACTGCTGCCTGCCCTCCGCTGTGAAAAGAGAGCAAGCATAAAAGAGGAAATGAATGTGTGAGGGATGAATACGTGGCCCTGGGGGTCAGCTTAATGGAGTGAGACCCCAGCCCCTATTGACTTCCACGACCAAACTATTAACTCCTCACAACTCCAAAGCTACAGCCTCATTATTCATTTCAGGGTGAAAGCACATTTCCTGTTTATATATTTTGCCTTGGTTGACTTTTGCTGGTAGATTAAACTGACACAGCAAAAAGATCAATGTTAATTTAACATTGAGAGAGTAAAAAGACAAAAACTGTGTAAAAGTCACTTTTAATACCAAGTCAAACCTATTAAACTGACACTTTTGGGTTGTTTTAAACAATGTCCTTACTGCTGGATCAGCTCTTCAAGCACACAAACTCTCCATGTCAAATCAAAGATGACTTTGTTCCCAACTTTTTCACAGCAAAATGAATTCAGCCTAACAACATCTTAGACACATTTCCTACCTCATAAAAACATTTACATAATCTTTTATTATCTGCATCAGGTTATTGTACTCTTCTCCTGTTCCAGCACATTACCCAACAAAATGTTAGAATATATAGAGAAACGTGTAATCACATGACGTGTGTGTTTGTGAAGCTGTAAGGCTGTAACTGGTGACGATCAATGAATCTGTCAGTGGTTTTTTTGATGAATTGTTTTGTCTATAAAACTGTTGAAAACTGTGAAAAATGTCCATCACTATAGAAGTGGGGGAGCTTTTAACACACAATCATCTTTCTTCACAATTTTTAAATGTACTGTATCAAGAATATCAAGAGTCAAACCAAACTACTGACTTCATTATTTGCACCGTTTAAAACATGATGTTGCATTAAAGACACTGGCAGATTGTCACGTGCATCTTAAGTGTGCGTCAGAGTCCTAAATCCCAAGTCGTCCACAGCTTTGAGCAGCAGTATGTCCTTAACTAGATAAAGTGTAACCACTTTAGTCTCCTCTTTCCATTGTTTTCTGCTTTTATTGTATTTTTCCTCTAATGCGCTGGTCAGTGATACCTGTTTATGTTTCAGGATCTTATGAGATACAGATGAGTGAAACACTCCAAGCATGTTCCTTTGGATGCTTCTTTTTAGGGTGGTGGTATTAGATTTATCCATGTTATTAGGGTAGATCAAGTGTAAATGTCATAAAATGTCAGGATCTCTACGATTTGCTAAATAGGTAGATGATGGGCATCGTAAAGATCGATCACAATCACCACCATCCCTGTATCCCACAACACAAGGTCACATCAAGACCCCAAAATATTAAAGTCTCACATTTACTAAAATGAAATCAGAGAATGTTTTGGACTTTTAACAATTATCAAAATAGTTTCAAAATTTTCTTTCAATACCTCCCTGTTCTGTTTCTGACACAATTGTTTATCATTTCACTCTAATCCAGCGATAGACAATTGGTGCAAGGAAGACGACTGCTAGCATGTAAACAATGCACAAATTAAAATATTCAAAAATCATCTTTGCAAATGTTTGATGAGGAACCTAAAGGATGCATTTTGGTGAGAAAGAATGAATGTAAAAAATATCTTTTTTTGTTTACAAGAAAACTCCACTGGGCACCTTTATGTAAAAGATCTATGGGTTTGATGGACAAACCACTTAACAGTGATTTGTACAACAAGACAGCTGTGATTTTCACCAGGTAATTGGTAAAACTACTCTGTTCACACAGAGGGACTCCACCAGAAGTTTTTTGCATTTTCACATACTTGACAACAAAAGTTAAAACTTAAGCCATGTTCAACATTTTTACCAGACAACCCTGCATTTCTTTCCTAAGCCCTCAGCAGTGGTCCGAATGAGGGCTCTTTGCTTTTTTGTTGTTGTCACATTGCTATTATCTGAACAATGTAAACCAAGAACCACACATCACCTGCACATGGTAGCTTCATGAATACTAAAAAATTGAGTGAAGGAATCTTTCTTGCGGTGTGCAAAAAGTGATTTTAATGCTGTATAGAGGCTTGCAGGAGGATGGTTAGGTGATGTGACCCAGACATTTTTTCACAGAGACAAAATTTCTGGAAATAAATCCACTTTTGCCACAAATGGTGATAATTGTGAGGCTTTGCGTGAAGACGACTGCAACATGATCGTCCTAGAAATTCATGTGGCCTCCTGAGATGTTATGGGGGCTAAGAATCCCACTGCATTTAATGTGTGTGTGAGTGTGTGTGTCTGGGGCTGGGGGTGTTATCAATAACAAGCGAGAGGGGTATGTTTCTTTAAGACAAGCCCATAAATGGTGGCCCGGTCACCACCTCCTTCACTGAGAAGGGACTGGCTGCAGTTTGAGTTTTCCTTGGCGGGTCAAGCCTGCCATTGAAGTCTGAATAGGCTGCCATGGCAGATTACACTGCACAGCTGTCCCCCTACCGTGGAAATTAAGTTATGCCCCGTGTCAGCAAGTTTTGTGTTTTCCTCTCTCTGTCTCTTTCTCTGTCTCTCGTCCCTGCCCCTCCCCCGCTTTCCTCTGCTCCTCTCCTCTTATTCCTTGAATTGCGGAGGCCTCTGAAAAGTGCACAGATAGAGGAGGCTTTTGGAGGTAGAGGTGTGTTATGGGTAATCATGCTGGGAAAAAGAGATCAGTGGCAAATCAGCCTTGCTGCATCTATCTCTAAGAAGAAAAAAAAAGTCTCAACAACAATCAGATTACTATGAAACTTCCCCGCATTCCTCCACAAACTCCCAGTGGCACATGAGGGCATTTGCATACACACCCACACCTACACACATGTAAACACAAACACGAGCATACAAACAGAGGCGGCCCTGACTCGTTGTCACAGCGCCTCTTGGACTGCGTCCTGCTGCACTCGTGGCCCCTGCCTCGTGTTTTGTTTATTTGTGGGTGAAGTTGTTTGTGTTGTGGTCAAAGTGAAAGGTAAACACTCCAGCTCCTCCAGTGATGTGTGAACACGCTGGGAATGTCCCCCTGGGCCTGCGGAGCAGCTGGACCCACTGGCTGTTACAGGCTGATGGAGGGTGAAGAGCCACTGCAGCCAGGAGGACAGAGCAGGGGAAACTGTTTAACACCTCAATTAAAGGGCCATAAAGTAGAATTTACTGCACTAAATGACCATAGTATATCTGTGGAGAGTTGGGCTTTAACAAAAAACTATACAGGCGCAAAGGTGCTATCATGAAACTATTATTCACTAATGAGATAAGTCCTTCAAAATATGTTGTTTGTTTATCTAGAACAACACAGAAGGTTTTGCAGATCTATCAACACAACATCATTTGTCTAAAACATACAACTCACTGTTAAAAAATAAATCAGCTTTATGATGTGACAGTGCCATGGTTAAGGTCATGAGATCATGGTTTGTATTCAGTTAAGGTTAAAGAAATAATGTAGATTAAGTTAAAGTACATATATTCCTTTAAGGTGAGGAGAGATTCATCGTCACGGTTACACTAATAATCATGCCGTTCAAGTCCAAGCACATGCACACATCCCGATGGTGGTGAGTGGACGTCGTACACTGGCAGTCGCAGTGAATATCAGTACGTAATAAAAGTCTATAGAACTTAATGTTTGCTACTTAAAATTCTCTCTCTTCTCTTCCTCCACTTCCTGTATCTATCATTTTAATTAAAAGCCCTCTGCAGAGTTGTGTAGTTGCGCCACCACTGAAAAATGTTTTATAGCAGAAACACTGAGGTGACAATGTGAAAGGAGCTGCACGTAGTGACGAACCTACAAAGAATTATCACCTGACTTTTGCAGCTCCACTTGGCTCGATGGGACTTTGTAGGGAGTTTCAGCTCATTGTTTAGCTGTCCAGTCTGGAAATTTACTGTTTTGGTTCACTCTCACCCTAATGATGTTTTCAGCCACAGCAGGCAGCTGTTTTCAGTGAAAGAGCTTTAAACTCCCTGCTCAGCACCAAACCACCGCAGTTAGTGATTTGCTGGTGAACGCTGTGAAGCATTTAGCGGCTAAAGAGTCAGATATTTCCCTCTGGAGTTGGTGGGGGCCAAAAACAGAGCTAAAAGAGAGAGAGAATATTAGACTTACATTTGCCAGGTGGCCAGAAACATTACTTCAAATCAATGATGCTGTAACTCAGTAACGGCTGGATTTGTAAATAAGCAACTGTTTGCTATGAAATTCACTATATAAACTACAAAGGTGATGACAGCTGTGTCTCAAATCAGAGGATTTTCAGGGAACATTTTTTTCCATTCAGTCACAGGCAATAAAATACACATAGTAGGTTCATCTTAAGTTAGATATTAGACTACATTGTTGTATATCTTGTAGCCTATTTACCAACATTTTTACCTACTCTGTACAAATATAACTGCTGCATGTAACTACCTATATTTTCATTTCTTTTCCATTTTTCCTTATTGCGTCCATTTGCTGCCACAATGAGTCAGCATTTCTGCCTGAATCGTGAAAGTTTCATTTCGAGCCACTGTCTCTCCGGCAGCATTGATGATCCCTGCACCATGTTGTTGTTGACGCTGCACAGATTGTTTTCATGGTCGGTCAAACCACACTAGCTGTCATTCGGATTACATGGCCACAGCTCTGGGGCAGGACATGCACTGTGGTAAAAACACCTTCCACAAACACACATGCCACTTTCTGTTCATGTCACTGGTACATGTTTTGTTTCCCTCTGTACAAACAATCCAGGTCAAGATATTACCTCTGTTTCCCATTCACTATGTGCTCATTACTAAAAGGGTGAATAAGGAAGCTCTGTGTTGTTGGTATGTGTGATTTGTACTGTTAAAATATTTAGGTTGGGACAGTAATTTGACAATATTCAGTGTGGTGAGGCAGCAGCGCATGTAACAGCTGATGGATACAATTCTCATCATTTGTAGATTGTGTTATTTTTAAATCGACATCTGCACAAAAACTATCCATGGAAGAGAAAGGCTCTTTAAATCTATAAAAACAAAAGGAAATCTTATTTGCAGCCTTCAACCCAAGCAAACCAACACTTTTCTATTCATCTGCAGCTAAATTACTGTGGGTTTAGTTTGTTTTTGTTTTTTTGCAACATCTTTTTGATTTTTCCAACACTACACCAGCTACATAAGCACTGCAGCACAACTAACAAAACCAGTGCGCAACACTTTGTGACCCCCTTTGTAAAATGCTCAACAGCAACATTTTAAACAGCGAATATATCAAATGGCTGCCACAAACAGTCAGGTAACAAAGCATTCTGATGGTGACAGTGGGATTAGTGCTGCAGGTTTTCTCTCAGGACCCGAGGAGTCGGGCTGCAGCTTGAGTAACTGGATTACAGGCCTTTTTCTCATTTCAAAGGGTTGTGAACTCAGCAGAGGTCTTGCATGATGAAATCAAAGTGGCAGCTGAAATAGACGGGAGAAAAACAACAGGACTTTCTTGAAAGTCTCTTGGCATCGGCCAAGCAGCTAATGAGAGAGATGCAAAATCAATGATCTTTGCTTCGGCGTGTCACTGGCGTCTCCTTCAAAATGGGATGGATTCAGACGGCGATCGCCACATGACGGCGAGGAGGAGAGCATCGTCTGCAGAACCGCAATAACTTACAACACCGAAAACACGCTCCAAGAGAGAATCACTACCAGCAACACACTTCTTTTATAACTACCTTTTTAAACAAATGTGCGCCTCAGCTACGGCAGGAACACAGAGGGGAGTCGAGGTGGAGCCCATTCCATCGAATACCCTGTGGTAACTTTAGGGGATTATTTCCAAATCCTTTCAAATGAACTTTCCATCTCAGTGCCTCCTCCTCCGTCTCAGCCATTCCAACTGTCCAACCGTTTCTACATCACTCTCTGCACAACCTCGCATGGAGCCAAGGCCAAAACAAATGCCTGTGAGAAATATGGTCAGCACACATCAGGAGTAAGGAGCTCCCTCCAAGGCCTGAATATTAGGAATATAGTCAGATACAGAAAAATTCTCAACTTTAGACCTTACATAGGTTGTTTAGAGAGACTAAAATCACAACAATGTATATGTTCAAGCCTCAAGTCCTTAGAGATCACACCGAAACACGGACGCATTTCAGACTCTTTGTTTTGATTGAGGATTTTTTTTTTTTTTTTTAAGTAAAACAAGTTCAAGCTGAATAGGTTCCATATAGGTTTTCCATTTACCTCTCCATGAAAAAACACCACCCCAACCGATGCCAGGACTTAAGTGAAAACACTGCGAGGAAAAGTAGGGCTAAGGTCAAATATTCCATGTTGTCAAGTATCCATAAGAGCAGTAAAAGAAGTCATGTCAGTATGGAAACTGAACTTATTCAGGTTGCATTGTTTAATAAACGTAAAGGAAGGGTGGAAAAGAAAAAGAAACTAAGAAAGTTCAAATAAAAAAATTAAAGAAATAAAAATACTGTAAGGATTAGAAGAGATCCCATTACAAGCAGCCTGCGCCGAGCACCAAACCTCCAGTGGTTGAGAGAGCTGCACCTTTGTAAACACTGTGCTGTGATATGCATGGGGTGAAGGGGTGAAGTGATCTGCATGGGGTGAAGTGTGGGCCGTTTTGTTCGGGAGGCCAAAGAAACAGAGCTTGGAAGTGAAGTGAACTCACTGAGGCAAAGTTGATGGCAGAGATACCTTACACACGCTCAAAGAGCTGGAACACAAACAGCCACAGTTTGTAAATTAAACCCAGAACCACCCCCACCCCCCAACACACACACACACACATGCGCGCGAGAGAGGAGCTGCATGTTGTCAAAATCAGTTGTGATAACTTTTCACGTTTTGGAGGCTCTGTTTGTGGCCGCTGCATTTATTATATTAACTGAAATAACACTTAATTCTTTAACCCCCCCCCCCCCCCCCCCCCCCCCCCCCCCCAAAAAAAAAAAATTGGCCTTGTGAGCACAACACAAGCAAATGTACCCAAGTGCTCATTGCACACCACTTCAATTTTATGACAAGCAGGCCAGTTTTGTGAGATTTTTTGCGCCTCATTCATCCATTCACACCCCGTGCATTATTATAGCCTAATCATCGCATGCTGCGCTTTTTCTAAGTACTGAAACTGCCCGAACAAATGCAAGAGGCAAAAGAAAGACAAGGAGAAGGAGGAGGCGGGGAGGACAGACTGGGCTAAAGAACTATTCTCCTGCTGGAAAGCTTCATGCACGGCAGACCGCATACCAACACTGTAAGAAAGGTATGTTCTTTAGGAGCCAGGATCTCGAGATACGTTTTTGCAATTACAAAATTTCATATAACTTATTTGCTGCAATGTTTGAGCTGTAAAAACACAGGAAAAGGGACTTTTTAGTATCACGGTTTTGTTCCTTTTTTTTTGTAATTTCTTAAGCAAAAGTACTAAAATAAACCAATGCAGGTAGAAAAAGAGAGTTTAACAAAAAAAAAAACACATAGGATGTTAAGTGAGGATTCAAGGTAAAAACAACCCTGGCCCAAGCCCGTCATTCTTCTTTTCTTGCAGTGGAGGGTTGAGACCCAAGCGGCAGCAGATCGTTCCCACATGCTTCCCCGCCGCTCGGCTCTCCAGAGGTGTCAAGCCAGCCTGAAAGAATGAAGTGCCTCCCTATTGTGCTACCCAACTATTATGTGCTTAACATTTCCATGACAAAGATGCCACTCGACTTCTCCTCCATCCATTCAGCTAGAGGGCTCTTGTCCCCCCTCTAATAAAACATTTTGCAGCAAATCAATGATTTAAAGCCCCCGAAGTCGAGCAGAGGGAGGGGTGGATTGATCTGCAAGATGTCTTGGAAATAACACTTTTACAACTAACAAAAATATACACATACTTTCAGTAGAAGGTGCATGCACTAGTATTTAACTAAGAGACTGAATAAATCTTGTGCCACGCTGCATGTAATTGGAGCCAATTAAAGGGATAATCTAGAATTTTAAAAACAAAGTTTCCCACAGGATTGTATTATGTGATTTGCTCCTACAACGACAGGTCTGGAAATAACAACTTGATTTGAGTTACTCACTTCTCATTTGTTTCTGATGCTATAACAAGTTTGTTTACATTAGTTATATTTGTAAACACAGGAGTAAGAAATAACATTTTTTGAATTACTCTGAACTGAGAAACACTCAAAATCTCAATTTTCCGTCTATTTTTCAAATCTCTTAAACTGCATGGGAATGTAAAAACGTGTATGATAACAGGATAAAAAGTGCAGATTGTGCCAAGAAGTGTCAGTTCTGATATCTGAGTGCACGCAGTGTTGGTGGTGGAGGGGGGAGGAGGGTGACAGCTCCTTCTGACAACAGCCAGGTAAATCAATACAATGCAGGTCATTAGGCTATCAGCCACCACAGGAGGGCTGCCTGCATTTTAAACGAGCCTGTATTTACCGGACTGTAGTTACAGAAACAGGAGTGTAAGAGTTTTTATGTTTGTTACACAGCTGGATTTAGTGACGGAGACCAGAGATGTCTCCTTATGGGAAAAACACCCTTTAAAGAAAAAGAGTAAAAACGCCTTAATCATCTCACACACTCCTCAGAATAAAATGATGTAACAATGTTACCTTAAATTTTTCAATTAGATATTAGATATTTCAGTGCTTCATAAGCATCATGATTAATAAACAGTATTGTGTTAACTTTAATCAGAGCTGTAAAACCAAACTAAGGAGCATAACCAAATACAGCACTTTAGATTTTCTATTATAGAACCATGTATATTGCTGACCTTAGCCATTATGTAAAGCTTAGTGGGATTTTAGGAACTACAAATAAGAGTGTGGAAAATAAAGATTCACACACACTTGTCAGATTTATGTTATTTTTATAACCTCAATGGACTGTTTGAATGAAGCATGTTTCTCCAAACTGATGTAACTTAAACTTCTGACAAAATTTAAAAAAACAAAACATAAAGCATAATACAGATTTTTGCATATTACAGTGTGTTTGCTTTTGATAACTGATCCAACATCCTATTTTCAATCATGCTTATTATAGTAAAACAGCATTGTTTACACTGTTTACAAAATCCCACAGTGACTTAGCAAAAAAAATGTGTTTTTGAACGTATTAAAAAAACCAATTTGACTTTCTGGATCAAGGCACAGTACCATCAAGGAACTAATGTGTCAAAAATCAACAAATAACTCACAGTCAGGAGTGATATCTTCAAGTTTCCTTTATGCCTTCTATAAAAGTATATCATCGAGGCAATCATACAGTGGATTTAGACATTTCTTTCTCTAGGCCATACACGGTGAATAAATCATCTCGTAGCCTAAAACATAAAGGATTCTCTGAAAAAAAATCTATATAGGCTATACACATATATACAATGTACATTATCTTTGAAGAGAATACAGTCTAAATAACTTCCCTTTAAAGCTGGAATTCTCAATCTTTTATTCACATGATGGACATTTGGATGTAACTAGGTGGCATGTAATAAATTACTGTTTCACTTTCACTCCTAATCTATTTACAAGTTCATAGATTCCAGCATTAAATACTTGTAAATCAGATGACCTGGTGCCACATGGCAACAGTCTATTATACAAAAATAGTTCATATCTTTAAAAAAAAAAAAAAAAAAAAAAAAAAAAAAGGATTGGCAGTGCACAGCATATACTGATTAAGCGTTGCATTGTTACCAAAACAAACCAACCGTGTCTCTATTATGACAACTTTACTATCAGTCTGTGAGTGTGAAAAAGTAGACAATCCTATTTAGCTTATCACATAAGCAAAGCGTGTGGAGAGCAGAGGAGTGGTGTGGTTCGATAAGAAAGCAGCCAGGAGCTCGGACAGGTTTAAAAACATCGTTCCGGTTTCATTTGCATAGAAAATATCCTGATTTGATATCCTTCAGCGTCCACCACTCTCAATTCAAACGAGGCCTGCGTCCCAGCACCCCTTTCCTTCAGTCTTTGAGGCTCTAACCTTTCACAATAGTAGCAGGTCAACGAGTGCCAAAAGTTTACATTGCCTTTTATCTGAACAATAGTCGGGGCAGATTATGAACCTGGGGATTAAATGAGGGGCAGTACAGCCAAAATGGATGCCAGCAGGGTCAAAGCGCAGTGGGCCGCTGGAGGAGAGGCTCCGCTCTCCAGCTCGTCCGTGTAGTACGGATCCGACGGGTCCTCGTCGTACTCGCCATCGCCGTCGTCCCCGCTGCTCTCGTACACCTCGGCGGACTCGAAGCACAGCGCCTTCATGCTGCTCTTGACGAACTCGCAGATGGCCCTCTCCGTCCCGTCGCACATACAGGTGTCCAGCTGCTGACCCTTGGGTATTTTACGCATATTCGCTATCACATTCCGGCAGGCGTTCGTGCAGACCGCCCCGCTGAAAAGTTTCCCGCAGTGGTTCAGATAGTCGTGCATCGCGGAGTTGCACTGATGGTCTCTCTCGCACTGGCGCCGGGCTTCCGTGCAGCCGGTGCTGGTAGTCCTGGGCAGGCAGGGCTCGATGGCCCGCTTGGTGCTGGTGCACAGCACGTCGTGGGCGCAGCTGCAGTCCTCCAGCGCCGGCCCGTTTTTGGTCAGGTTGAGCTGGACGAGCGAGGAGATGCAGTGGCTGGGACACTTCTTCCTGTCCCCGCTCAGCACGGGTCCGCACGCTCGGGTGTAGTGCTCGTATGCGTAATTGCACTCGGGCTCGGCTTGGCAGTTCATGATGGCTTGCCAGCATATCAGCCGCCGACCGTGGGACGGCGAGGCCACGGAGAAGTAGCCGAAAAACAAAAGCACGCAACTGAGAGTGGAGGCAGACCTGCAGACGCTCCGTGCCACTGCGCCAGGGGTTGCCATTGTTCTGGCTTCAAGAGACGGTCGCGCTCACAGCAGTGTCATATGTAAAAAAAACAAACAAAACTTCTACACTACTTCCACGGACAGTGTTTTCACCGGAGACTGTTATTTATTCCGAGGCAGATGGTGTGTGATAGGCCCGTGTGTGGGCGTTCAACAGGCTGGCAGTGCACTGTGTGATCCCGGCTCCATAAACCCGTCAGCGCTGATCCATCTGAGCCGGATACTTGAGCGAACCTCCCGTTATCCATACATGATCGGGCTGAGCACTAAAACAGAAACTCACAAGGTTGAGAAAAGAAGTGTTCTCCATAAGTTGGTGGGGGGGGTGGGGGGAGTTTCTGCAGCGGCTTACTCCATCGCAGTGACTCTTGAGTTCATGCAGCAAACTGCCTGCAGCTCCGCGGTTCCCTGTTGCCTACTCTCTCCTAGCGGGCTCCCACCTAAAACCGAAGCCGGACAAGTTCCGAGAGCCCCTTGGGGGACCGCGCTGGATCATTTAGCAGTCCTTGCCCGCAACGGGAGTGCAAACAAATCGTGCATGGGGAAAAACAACAACCCTTGTGGGTCGCAAAGTGGTCCTCTACTCTCTCCCCTTTGAGCATTTGTCTTTCTGTTCCTCAGCCCCTTCTCCACACATTAGCGAGGTGCCTCTCATTGGTTGGGGCACTTGTTGTGGGTTTCTACGTAGGGATGGGCGGGAGTTTAGGGTGGGAGGGAGATGGTCATGAGAAATACAAGGTGAGGAGGGATGAATGTGTTGGGGAGTAAAACTTAATGGAGAGAACAGTTCTCCTTGTTGAGTACAAGGGAATTGATTTTAACCAGCTTTTATGAAGCTATAAATAATAATCCCTAAATATACTTCCCAAAAACTAGTTTGGGATGTGCCAATTATAAAAGGCAACACAGGTTTTTTTTTTTTTTTAAAATCAAAATATTGTTATTTGTCCACATCAAAAGGCTAAGTGGTCCAGCTAATGGATGAATGGATGGATGGATTGATGGATGGAGTAGTCCATTGAATGAAGTGTTGTTTTTCCATTCACAGAAAAATATGTTGTAGTCGATGTAGCAGAGAGAAAGAGGGGGGAGCCTTCGCCATGTATTATCCATCAAATAGATTTTATATGTTTTTATTTACACCATAAAACTATATGATGATAAATAATAAATTATAAAATTTGGGGCATTTTTCTTTATCCACAGCTGGAGAGCTGGAGAGACAGCAGAGGAACGATATGCAACAGGAGATAGATAGTGGATAATGACGCTGTAACTATGCTGCTGTTCAATAATAATTTGAACTCCTTGAACAACTTCATGCTAATGATGTGTGCGGCAACCTCACTGATAATTTAATCATCCACATCCTATTAACTCTTCCTCAGCAGAGCAACTGAGTACAAATTAGCTGTGGTATTAGAGGGCACTCAGTGAACATCATTGAATATAATCTCTCATTAAGGTGAACTTCCCTCACATTACTGCACCACATCTTACACTGTCAGATGTTAAGCTAGTTAATTAGAGCTCCAGCACTTTTCATTTGCAGTGTCTCCTGTCTTAGCATGAGGCATGAATCCTAACCAGAGTAATCACAGGATACTAATATCAGTTAAACCTGCCTGTGTCACTTTGATTTTTTTTTTTCATCGCCATTATCAACTCTTAGCAGCTTCATAGTGTGAAACCAGTGTTGCATAGGGCAATAAGTGATAAATGAAGAAAGACAGGAAGTGATGCCAGTTTTTCCAGGAAATGTTGCTCCTTCAGTCTGGTCAGTTGTGGATATTTGTGGTAAAATTGAAAATCTCTGCTTCTTCTGTGACAGATTTCTCAATTCATAATTGATGAATAACTGCAAAAAGTAGATGTCTGTGGTTCCATTATTCTGAGGGATGGAGACCAAAATCTAGCATTTAGTGAGTTTATACAATGTGTTGAAGATAGAGATAATGATTTGGATCTGGTGGAAGAGAATGTAGGATTGTTTAGCCTTGGTGGAGCTATGCACTCTTCTGAGTACCACTCTAGTTTTAAGAGTTTAAATATTTCTATCAAACATCATGCTGTTAGTTTTGAGTGGGTATAAGCTAAATATGTCACTGCAAAACAAAGTGTGCCCAGAGAAGCAATCTGCATTACAAATAGCAATTTTACAATGTTAAAACAGCTTTGGAGTGTATTATTTATATGATAAGAGTTAAAGCAAACAACCTCTATGTCGGTGGTGATTCACACTTCAGTTTTTATGCATGTTTTCAATAGTTTTCATTTCCGCAGTCAAATAATCTGACTGCCAGGCAATCTGTCTCCCATATGTTTGAATGGTGACTGGTGTTGGAGAGTTTCTGCATGTTTACTGGTAGTGACTGGACAGACCTCGACCACAGCAACACATTCATAAATCCTTATTAGGGCTGCAACAATTTATTTTCATTATTCATCAATTAATCAATGAATTGTTTGGTCAGTAAAATGTCAGAAAACTGTGAAAAGTGCCCATTATAGTTTACCAAAGCCAAGTTGTTCTGTTTTGTCCAGAAATCAGCCCAAAACCCAAAGATATTCAGATCGCTCTCATAGGAGACACCAGCAGATCTTAACATTTGAGAGGATAAAACTTGAGATTTTATGGAATTTATTCCTTTAAAAAAAGCCTTTAACAATCATCAAAACTGTTCCAACAAATAGTTTCTGTCCTTCTGTTTTTGTTTCTCATGTGAACATCCTTATTCACAGAGACAAGATGGGCTTAAGCTTAGCAGACTTTCTCTGGTTCTAATCACTGCTGCCAGCATTAATCTGCTACCACACAAACACACTTCAAATATAATAGTAAGAAAAAAAACTCACAGACCAGGTTACTGTAGAGGAAAGTCAAGATCGGACGATCCGCAACACTTCTTAAAGCAGCCATCAATGTGTATTTTACAATTTTGATACTTTGTCTCTCACAACCAAAAAGGTCAATAAAAATCTGAAGACACTGTTTGTTTTAGAAAAAAAAAAAAAAAAAAAAGTTTTCACTCGCCAGCTTCTTTCCAAAAGCTTAGATCGTCACCCTTAGATACCTGCCTGGACCTCATCATCAAAATGACACATGGGTGTGTGTGTGTGTGTGGGTGTGAGTAAAATGATAGCCCACATGTTGACACATGAGCAGGAGGAGGCAGTTTAGTTCTTGAGGCTTGATGTGGATGAGGGAGTCAGGGAAAGAGAGCAGCGAGGGCACAAAGGCTGTTTGTGTTTCAAGCAGCATTCTGATCTCAGGAATGTACCTTTAGGCCACAGCCGTGAGCTTCCCACTGCAAACAATGCACTCAATGTCAGTTACGGCTGGCTAGCACAGACGCTGCTGGCGCTACTCCAAGGTCCCAACTCGTCGAAAATGATGGATACAGGGAACTCAATACCTCAGGAGTCCCTTTCCTGCTTTTCCCTCCAGCACTGAGAATGGAAACACTGTGTGCTTTGACAAAAGATTTCCAAACACCAAAGTATTCATTGTTTCAAGTGCTTTTAGAACATCTGTAATATAAAACAGAGGCAACAGCATGGGAGTGAGGTAGTCATTCATTCATCTTTTTACTACATTAGTGTAAATAAAGCAGAAATTTTGCCCTTTAAAGTCCATTATAATTTGCATATATTGAAACTGGATAAAGTTAAGACGTCTAGGACAAAAGGCCTCATCAACCACATAAAAAAAATCTTTCATCCCACAAATTTACAGAAGAAAAAAAAAGAGCTGGTCGAATCATTGAATCATACAACACTTTTGTCTTTGCCAACAGCTGTATGCCTAAACCAGATGTGCTGCACTGAGAGCTGAGCGTCGTTACTTTGAGGGCTCAATTAAATCTGAGCTCTTGCCGCAACAGTCCAATTAAGGGACAAACATAATGACATTAAAACCATCCCCTGCTGGTGTTCAGAACACTGAGAGCTGGCTAAGCTAGCTGTAATGTTTTGTGAAAAACGTCATAGCAGGCTATTAAATTAAGTTGACTGAAATAAAAACATACTTATATCTTATACAGGGCCCAAGCAGTGCCAACAGGTAATATGTAAAATATCTAATGTGCTTGTGTCTATAGTTCATTTTCACATGTTTCACACAATTTCTATTTTTTTTCCATGAAACTCATTTCAACATGGACATTTTTTTTAGAAGCTTGTCTCTGTGTGTGATTTTTTTCCCCCATGTAACCACATCACAAAAAAAGGAAATAAGTTTGAAAGAACCAAAGACTCTCACACACTGTGGATCACTTGTAGTCACTTTAACAACTCAATAGTGATCAATAGTGGGTGGGATTTTTTATTAGTTCTGAGATTTTTGCTGCTGCATTTTAAAAGGGACTCTATGTAAGTTTTAAGTTCTGCTGCAAAACATGGTTTCTCTCTTGGAGCAGGTGGTTGTAATGGTCATTTGCCAAGGTTATAATAAAGTCTGAGCAGCGCTACTACTTCAGGGCAGACTGGACGCTACAGTGATTAGACAGACTGATCAGGCCCAAGCTAGCTTGTTAGCATGCCAACTTGAGTGGAAGGAAAGAAGTGATAGAAACAGGTACAAAACAAGATTCAACGTTGGCATTGCTCTCCACTGCTGGAGACAGCTATTGGTGAGTAAATGAATAAAGCTTGATGCTGTTTCCCCTAGACTGATAAGTAAATGGCTGTTGATGCTAATGTATGTAGCAATAGAAAAAAACTTACATATAACTAATTTCAAATGTTTAACCCATCACTGGTCACAGGTCTGCTGCAGCTGGAGTGTTGCAGAGAGTTGTGTTGTGAGGATTTCATCAGTTACTGAGGGAGCTGAATCCCAGCAGAGCAGGTCAGCGGCAGTGGGCCTGCACCGTGTCGTCTGAAGGAGGAAATATCAGAATACAGGAAATGAGTTGGCAGGAACTATCCATTCAAATTGCTTCCTCTTCAGGGTTTCAGAGAAGTGATAATGGCAAGTGATAAGTTATTTGGAACAAAACCAAACAAGATTAAGGATTCATTTCCTTCCTCATGTCTGCCCATTAATGTGCCTCCGTTTTGTCCATCCTCTTTCAGGGATTTGTGTTCATTTGGAAATGCAGAGTTACGCACAAGTGATTACAACCGTACAAGTTGGCAGATAACGGCAGAAAGCCATAAATAAACCACCTTTGTTTACCATTGCTAGAGCGCTTTGGATACAAAAGTCAAGAATCCCCGGAAACTGCTTTGCTCAAGGGGCAGTGAATGAGTAAATCCCCTGCAGGATCAAACAACAACACACTGTCTCTTTTCACAACACTGAAAAACACTGATGTAATACAGTTTTCAGGGAATAAACACTATTTACTTTTCTCCCTATAGTTTGATTGGGTAGGAAATTCAAACTTCCTTCCTTCCTTTTCTTCTTCAAAATCCTGCCAAACAAGCAAAATGTTCAATGAAGTGTTATGAGGGGCGGGGTTGTTCCTTTAATCAGTAAGATGAAAGTCATCCATCATGTCAACTAGGCACTGATCTTCCTGACTTTTTTAACACAATCCACTGCACGATGATTTCTACAGGATCAAGCATCGACTGATCTCCATATCAGAAGAAACAAACAAACTCTTTAAAAAATAATTGCTGCAAGGGTGGCCATTTAAGTGGGGTGCAGCAGCAGTAATAGTTTATATAAGTCAGTGATTTGTTCGTCATAACACTTAAAAAGAAGCAAAGTTGTTATCCTTAAGATTCTTCAGTGTCTCAAATCCTTCAAAAACATCAATCAAGGAATCAATAAAGGAATATAGGACTGATGTAGTAATTTATGAATCTAAACTTTATCAGAACAACTCAATTTAAAAGAGCAACTTAAACCAAATACCCAAATCTGAAAAGACAGGAGTCTGCATTAGACAACACTTGAAATGAAATTTTTAAAAGTAATAGGCTTGGGTGTTATGATGGACCTTTCATTCCCCCTAATTAAATAATGCTACGTATGAAGCAAACAGAAAGTGGAGTTGTAATCAAAATTCCATTTTTTATGCATTTTTTGCCCTTAAACATACTTTACTTTTGGTATCTCCAAATCTGCACCTTGAGGCCACTCTGCAAAAACAAACTTATTTTTTTGGTCCTGGATGACCCCCCTCTGTCTGTTTTGGGTGTCTGCTGACAGGATGATAGTGGTATTTATCCCCCCGGCAGCAAAAACGCCTTTGGATAGCTTGGCCCTCATGTCAACTAACAGTGAAGTCCATTAGGGGCGGAGCGTGTGCTTTTAGAAGTGTAATTACATCCAGGTAACTTCGACAACATTTAGCCAGACAGACATCTATGAATCTCTACATGGCCTCCACACCACACTTATCACACAAGCAGCTGTTGCAACATATGCTGCTCAGCCGTCTGCTTGTGTAAGCGGCTGTTTATACAGGCCTGAAGGCCTTTCATATCACTGCAGACAAACACCAGCACATATGGACCAACCAATAAAGACCTAACCCCCGACATAGACATATGACCTTAATCTCCTAAACATGGAGTTCAGCAAGAAAGAATTTAACAATATAAAAACACAACAAAGCATACACATAATCAGTTAGACCACAAGTGGTAAATATTTCTGATCTGCTGTTGATGAAAGGCTCAGCTTTGTTATAGAGAGCAGTTGCAGAGAGTTGTGACAGCCCAAACTACACACCAGCGAAAACTGCATGTCTCATGAATGCAAACTATACTTAAAAACCCTTTAGTAATACAACCATAAATTTTGTCTTGATAAAATACGCAAGAAACTAAACACTAAACAATCACTGAACAAGATTAAAATGTTACAGTTCTCTTAACAGTACTTGAGAAGTAATGAGAGTCAATACTTTCACAGTGTTTTAATGTTACGTTAAGCTATGTCTTTATGACAGCCCCAGTATCCTATGAACTGTGTTCATAATAGACGATTCCGCAGGTCACGACTTATGTCCAATGCCAAAGTTCAGTGCCCTTGCAGGCAGTAGTGCGTGCTATATGTAGCAAGGCAGAAAGTAAGTGTGCGGAGATTGGCCTTGTGTGGTTGGTGGGCATGTAGTACATCTGACTTTATGCAGGAGACCAGAGATTGCATCCTGTTACAGACACAGCACTAAAGTTAGCACCGCCATCTGGTTGACATTTTTAATGGCGCTTACTCTGGATTATGATTAGACATGTACTTTGTATTAACTGCTAATTAGCTAATGTTAACATTCTAGCACACTAAACTAAGACACTGAGCATATCACTGTGACTGTGAGCATGCTGACGTTAGCACCACTGTGCCTAAGGACAGCACCACGGAGCCGCAAGAATGGTTGTATAGTCCTTCAGTCCACAACCACACTCTAACTATAACGACTCTTTCTATAACCTTAAACCTGAAATAACTTGGGGTCAGCAGAAACAAGATGAAAACATAACACTGAGATCACCTCACGTGTTAGCAAACAGTTGCTTATTTACACGTTTCTGGTCACCAAGCAAATCTAAGACCAATATTCACTCTCTTTTGGCTCTATGTTTGGTCTTTGAGGGAAATATCTCGCTCATTAGCAGCTAAATGCTAAACTGTGTTCACCAGCTAGTCGTTTACTGTGTCCGTCTGCTGCTTTGTGCTGAGCAGGTAGTTTATAGTGGGTTTTTAGAGCATTTTTACTGAAAAACAGTTGCCTGCTGTGGCTAAAAACAATGCAATGAGAACAGTGAGACTTGAACCAGAGCAGGAGACTTGCAGGGCACACAGCTTAACATCATTAATATTGTTATGAAAATATTGATTACCAGCACTTTCACTAAGTGTTTTGGCTGCCTAGCCCTAACCATACCTTGACCATGTTGTAGTAGTCACAGCCACACTTATTCCTCAACCATAGCATGCTCAGGCCCCAGTGCTGCAGAAAGTGAATTAAACACACAATCAGAAATACTCTCCACTGAACTCCTCTGTGCATCTGTAGCATTTATGCCACCCAGTCTATGAGTGCGCAGTTGATAAGATATGTAAACAGCAGAGCACACAGCAGAATACCATCTCACCATCTCGCACGGCTTTCAAACTTGTGTCCCATAACCCCCTGCAGTTTTGTTGGCCGGCCTCCAAACCTCGAGTACCAATTTAAGAGATTAGACCCAGAAAAAGCTCAAGACCAAGACAAATGGCCCCCACCAGATCTTCCCCGGCCACACTCTGGCATCTGAGTCTGCTATAGAGACGTCAAGTAGTGCAAGAGGGAATGTGAAACCCTAGCATGTTCCCCCATTTGGCACGTTCCTGAGGCTCCAACACAGTTATGAGGCCACTTCATAGGAGTGTAAACTGTGTATTTAAAAAGCCGTCATTGTGGGACTAACATTGGCCCTGGTGTAGGTTGTTAGAATAACTGAATGACACAATGGTTTCTTTTCTAAATAAACAGATGTGGGTAGGCTGTTAAAACCTTCATTTTTTTTTTCCTCTTCCTCCTCGTCTCCTCCTCCCCTCCTCCATCCCATCTGTAAGAGGCCTCACACACATATATGCGCGCACACACACAAACACACTCACTCTCTCTCTTTCACTCTCACTGCTTCACTCTCTCGCTCTTCCTCCCTCTGTCCACATGTCTAAGAAAGGCAAAGGGCCGCTTTCCTCCTGCAGCTGTTCAGTACAGCCTCCACAGTGAAGTGATATCGGTCGTCTGCTCGGGCTGATTAATTGCGTGTCATTCTTAACTCCTCCAAGACCACTGCCCCTCTGCACCCCCCCCCCCCCCCCCCTCGCCCTCCTCCCACGCTGCACATAGAGGAAATGAACTCACCACAATCCTGCTGGCATTGGACTTCTATCAAATCTTATTGTCAATGAAAGATTACTGTGGTATTTTGAAAGGATTGAGGCCCGTCCAAATTATATTAATAATGATTCATAAGTTCTGTGGATAGCTAATGAAAAGCAGCTTACGTCACAATTAGAGTAATAATGTTGATTTATTCTTCACTTAGGATTTAAAGATAGATTTATTTACCTATCTTGTGCATTATATTATCAGAGCCATAGTTTCTAAACTAACTCAGTAGTTACCAAAAACAGTAATGTTGCCACTAAAACTAAAAAAAAAAAAAAAAAAAGAATAAGGAAACCCATCTAGTGAGGTTCATTGGCACCAAAGAGGAGCTAAAGATACAGAAACTACAAAGGTCTGGAGTTGCAAACATTTGCAAAAACACAGAAGAGGCCCTTGTTGATCTCAAACTGTGTCTGTAGTATAGACTGTCCAAAAGTAAAAGAGGAACCAAAAATTTGTACCACATTTGTAGTCTTGTTTTCTTTAGGTATGATGTGACAGTTATTTTGCCAAAGGTTTCAAGGAAAAAAAGAGCATTGTTTTTATACATTTAAAGAAACTATCATATTCAAAGTAGTATTAACTTTTTAAAGATTTGGTCCATGAGTTCTACATGTTTTCCTTTGATTCTTTGTTCCTCCTCCTTTTCCTCCTCAAGAGTTTAAGGACAGAGGGTGTGGTTTTCTTTGAGGCAAATTTGTGATTTGGTATTTGGGACCATATGAATTAAACTGACTGAGCCTGAATAGATGCTGAGTCAACATTTAAAAAGAGTGGCTGTGTAAGACTCACACTGAGCTTGTATTTGAACAATAAGCAATATTCAGTTCTGTAGTAGTTTATGGCCCATGGAAAACTATTGCCTCTGTTGTGGGGACGAGTACAAACTAAAGCAAAGAAAATTCAAATGAGAACCTGGTTCTTTCAGTGGAAAAAGACAAAAACTTTCTGAGGTTGTTTTGATTTGAAATTGTGGGTGGAAATTTGACTATAAAGGAAAAACACACAACGTGAGCATGAGAACTGCCGAAAATATGATCAGGATACATACATATATTTATCAAACTTAAGACGGAAGTGTGTTTTAAAAGTCAGAACATTTCAGTTTCTCACCAATGTCCCCAACAAAGTAGTGCAGGAGTGCATTCCCAGCTGGTTCTGCTATGCTGATAAGGCAGCGCGGCTGCCTGGTGACCAAATAAAAAGCACATGTCTCACATAGCATCAGAGATGCATCAATCCTCCATGAACTCTTGACTCCGAGGGGATTACTGAGGATAAGAAAGATGTGACCAATTGACATATTGCATACTCTGAAGACACACAGGCGCCATTTAGGAGTGTCAGCTTTCAGAAAACGTTTTTAAAAAACATACATTTGAAGGTTTTAGTGTTTTAGTGTTGTATTGTATTTACTTTTGAACTGGGAGTGCCTTCGTCAAGGGTGGTGTTTCTAATTTAATATAGCATAGTACTGCTAGCATACTGAATTGCATTGTTGTAGCATTGTCCCTTTGTTTGAAGTAAGCTCCAATTAAAGATTTTAAAGGTGCAATACTCAAAGTTTTTAAAAGTACATGATACAGGATATTTTCTAGATGACTGAACTGTGTCTGTGTGTCACTCACCTCCATGGTAAAGCACTAAAATATGAACGCTAAGCCAAACATGTGAAGACCTGCTGAGAAACAATCCCAAACACCAGAATTGCTTGATTTTTTTTTTTTTTTTTACTGCAGAGCCCCTGCCTTCACCTTCAGCTTCTTTTGGCTTTATTGATGCCAGTTACCTTGGCCTCAGGCTCGATGCTGTTTCGTTGTAGACAGCACATCAAGATGACTGACAAGTGTTTGGGCAACGGCTGAGGGAGGAGGACAGCAGGATTAAGAATCCACTTCACTGAACCAGAAGGCAAAAAAAAGTTAATCTGAGCCTGAATCTCCAAAAAAAGATATTGTTCACATAAAACCCTGGACCCCAAGCGGCAGCAACAACAGCAACAACAACAACAACAACAACAACAACAACAACAGAGCCATATTGACACATCAACTGTCTTAACTGAATCAGTCAGGCTGAACACCAACTCTCTGATCCATGTTGGTTTTGTATGTCTGATCAACACACAAACATTTCTTCAAATCATTTCGCAAGATAAACAAGCTGCCTGCCAGCTGTGTGTGATGCACATGCCTCAGAGCTGCTAATGAGCTAGTATGACTTTGTGCAGGAACATAAGGTAAAAGCTGCAGTCCCAGAGATGGTTCGTTTACCTGGAAGATTATTTTATCTTGATTGCAGACCAAAATATATAAAGCTGCTCTTAACTGTTACAATTAATCATTTGATCAAGTGATTACATTGGCAGAACTGTGAAGGGTGTAAAGCTCATTCAGTCAGTTACAAATGCAAAAAGAAGAGGAACTCAACTCTCACTTTGAGAGTTTTGGAAATTCTTATTTTTTTAAAAAAAGCATCATATAAAATTCTTTCCACAAAATGTAATGTTCCTGGCAAACAGATGTGTTAATATTGACGCAATTGCTACACTAATATGTCTGTCATGGTCTGGGATTTCAAAATTTCAGAAATTACCTCATTAAATCATCTCATATCATCTCTGAATTGTGGTGCAACCAGGAATATCTAAGATAAGGTC
This sequence comes from Trachinotus anak, assembly GCF_046630095.1. Classification (NCBI taxonomy): domain Eukaryota; kingdom Metazoa; phylum Chordata; class Actinopteri; order Carangiformes; family Carangidae; genus Trachinotus; species Trachinotus anak. The sequence continues at coordinate 21,115,942 of NW_027273859.1, read as the reverse complement.
GATTCAAAAACAAGCACATTACGATGACTCTGACACTCTGAGGACTTGCTCATAGTTTTATCTTTCTGTGGAAGAAGGCAGGCTTCCCAGCATTTTACTCCTGAGTAAGAATTCAAACTTGCAAATCTTAAACAAAAGCCACCTCAGTGCTGATGTTTTGCCACGACATACTGTGTCAGTGTCTGCTTTCAGACAATAACCGGCAGGCAATAACTCTAGTGGGGCCCCCAGATGGCTTTGGACAGATTCATCACAACTAACACCTCAGGTCAGCCGCAGGTAATCCATCAGGACGCTGAGCTAATTCAGCAGTGTCAGGTAGGGGCAAAATAATTCTGTCTGACTTTTTCCTCTGCTCAGCTTAGGCTGAGGTTATGACTCCATTGATACAGTTTATGGCTTCTGTGTAGCTCTGTGCACAGGTTGTGCTCTGATATAAAAGGGATCAGCACAATCTATAACGCTCTCCCCCTTGAAGGTAAATCAAGTGTGTAGTCAGTAAAGTAGTTTACATACACACACACACACACACACACACACACACACACACACACACACACACACACACGATGACAAGCTTTTTCCTGTTATTCTCCTACAACATCAATTATCTCCCAGAAGAAGAAGCTCTCGCTCCATGATTCTGTCTTATGATGTGGTGTTCGACTCAAATCACAGGAGCAACTGACAAAGTAAGCCAATCAGCGGCCTCATTATTCAGCGCTCTGGGCAGCTTCTAACATGGCGGCAAGCTGGGAGGATGGCTCCCACTTCCTGTGTCTGCTGTGTCCTGGTTGCTCACAGCAACTGCTAACAAACAAATCACACAGCATAGAGTAATCATTAGAGAGAATTAGGCAACAGTCCAATCCAGAAAAGATCTTTCCTGGATCGAATTTTTACATCGGTTTTTTCGACAACGTATTAAAACAAAGGGCAACATAAATCTAAGGCCGGATCTTCTGCAGTGTCTTGGAAATTGCCTCTGTAACGCAGAATTACAAAGAGATTGTTAACGTAAACAGAACTTGTGGCTCATTATGCATCTTTTTTGCAAACCATCTGCAGGCCAAGGAAACTAAAGACTTCATATCCCATATTGGATTGCTTGCCTTACAGTGGTTGCTACAATGGTTTGTGTTTGTTTGGTTCACGTTGCATAAACAAGTAATAGCTCACACAGAATTCATGGCTAATTTAACATTGATCCGCAGGAAGGGGAAGCTCAAGAAAGAGATGCTTGAAGCTTAGTTATTACAAATATTTATTGGAGATCCAAATACCATTAGTTCCAGTCAACATTTCTCAAGTATGTGATTGCACTGTCTGTGTGATTTATTACCTACGCAAGGATGTATTATTAATTTTGTTAATTTTTTCAGTTCGTGTGTCCATTAGTTATCAGGATAATTCAAGAGCTACTTGATAGATTTCAATTCAAATTTAGCAAGAATGAACTTCCACCATAACTGTCCTATGACATAGAGGCAAAATTATGTTTTCTTTGTTTCCTTGGTTTAAGGAAGATTAAGCTCATTGGCAATCAAACAAATTTTCAGCAACTTGACCGTTTTGTTTACTTACTTTTACATATTATTCTCCAGTACTTCATCTTAATCTTACTTAATCTTTACCACATTTTGTACATCTGGATCAGCCTGAAAAAGTCAGCTGGTTTTTGACATCCCAAACTGCTTTCCTGAAATTGGGTCAGACAATCTACAGTGCTTGCTAATTCCATATAAACCACATGAATTCTTCAGTGTAGTTGGACCCATTATTATATTACACATGAACATGTCAACTCTGAGTGATCCTGCTAAATTTGATGGTATTTCACAGACAGCGAGCCACAGGGGATTTAAATGTCTGTAACGCTTGAAATGTATTCCCATCACCACCATTAGCTGATCAGTATGACAGTCTAAACACTATGTTTATTTGGATGCATATTTTCTATCAAAAAACTAAATTGACATGATTGTTCAGCCTCGGTGGAGGTATGTGTTCCCCGAGTGTATTCCAGTTATTTCAGGTCCTAATGTTCTGATTATTCAGGCTCAGTAAAATCCAGGCATGTTTGATTAAGGAGTCAATACCCTTTTATGCACATAAACTGAACTGCTGCCCATGTCTGTGGGGTGAAATGCACCAAGTCTTAAAATTAAGTCAGTGAACTTTTAAAATCACCATTTAAAACTATTAAGTAAATCAAACACCACATAAAATCTAAATTAGGTGTAATAAGGTCCAGTGGAATGTGTTTAGTCTTCCTCAAAAAGTTGGAAACACTGAAGAGCTGTCCTGGCTTGTTAAATGAAACAAGAGAGGAGAGGGGGCAAAAGAGAGGGCATCAGTATATGCACCACGGGTAAAAGATTTTGGAGAGTCATACACTTTTTATGGAGTGCATTAATGAAGCTAAAGGTTCCTTGTGGAGTTTTTTGTGGGTGCCTGTTTTGTTGCACAAGGACACGTGCACACAGGCAATGCGATATACAATCCTCACGATGGTTTCACACCATCCCACTGATCTGCAGTGGTGGTAACACACCAAGATATGCAACAATGTGCCAACAAGGCCAGGATGAACACTGCAAGCTAGTAAACATCTATGCAAACAATGCAGGATTTTAAATGCTTAAAAGAAATTAAAAAAAAAAAAAAAAAAAAAAAAAAACATCACCAGTTAGCTTTGCAAATATTTGATTTATCATATTCACATGCATGGTGAGCAACAGAGTGTAAACAAAACTTTTCTTTGTTTACAAAAAAACTCTGGCGGCAACCTTTAATATAGTTAAGCCATTCACAGTAATTACATACATTGTGGGATTTGGTTTCTAAATAAATAAATAAATCTGTCTTTTGGCTTCATTAGAAAAGCACATACAGTATATTTAACTGACTCTAACTGGCCTTCGTAAAATAATCACATTACTTACGGATCATTTAAGCATCATGAATGACTAAATCTAGATAAAGTAGAGCTGCACTGATTAGTAAATTAATAGATCAACAGAAAATTAATCTGCACTTGGTTTTTGACTGTTGGTTGGGTAAAACAAGACATGAAGACTCTGCCTCAGGCTGTAGGATCTTATGATGGGTTTTTGTCACAATTTTCTATAATTTTATAGACAAAAAAATGAAATAATCCATTAATTGAGAAAATAATAAGTAGGATAATTAGTTGTAGCCTTGAAATAAAGTAGGCTCAACTTAATTTAGATGTGAGAAGTATCTTAATCAGTTTAAATAAATGCTATGAAGTTGCCCCCAAGGCTCGGTTTTGTTGGTTTGCTCACACATCCAATCCAGGTGTGCACCCATGATTCCTCCCTGTGTCTCTCTGTGTCAAAGGGCAGGTGTGTCCCGCTGTGGTGGCCAAAGGTTTACGACCTCATGCGCTGCCATTTTCTGTAACCTCACAACATTAGCCTCTGGTCGTCCTCTGGGCTGGTAGGAATGTGAGTATGGATGTGCAGTGGCTTGCTCAGGATGCCTCTTATGACCCTTGGGTGCCTGCTATCTCAGTCACCTTTCCAAACCTAACTGGTGATGTTTTGTAGGAAGATGAAGATACAGAAAATATATTAAACACACATATATAATACAAAACAATACAGACAGATAGCAAATAAATTGGTGTCTGATTTCAGAGGTTTTACAGTGGAGACTCATGGGACAGCACAGACAGATTCTTGAGAGCAGACTCCCAGTGAGGCCACATCTCCAGTCTATTACATACCATATCCATCACCATGAGGGACACAGAGGCAAAGAGGGCATTTGGCATAATCATGGTCATTTCCTGGACCCAGCCATGCACCCTGGCTGTCTCTATGTATGGAGTCTGGCTGTCTAGAGCCCATATAGACAGTACAAACACACAGCAAACACACTCATCCATCCAGCACACAGCAGACCTCTGATCCATCTGCAACAGCAGCCGAACAATCTGCTCCTTCTTCTGGCCTTCCCTGTCCAGACATACTTTCTGTCGCAATCTGTCGGCCCCGAATGAAGATAAAGGAGAACACCACAGCCTGATTTATCAGTCAGCACTGAACTATCTGAAAGTTCCATGCACAGATGGCTGGATAATGTCAACTTGAAGACCTTTATGTCCCCCTGCTGATTTCCTTTATCTACCTCCTCCAGACATGTTCCTGAGAATACTCAAGAACACTAATGATAACCTTGGAGTTTCAAAGTCAGAACTCAAGGATTCATAAAGTAGGTCTCTACGTTTCTTGTTACAGCAGCAACAAAAGTGAACCGCACACTGTTGGATGATTGCAGTAGAAGTCATGATAATAACTGTAAAAATAAGTCCGCAATTTCCTCTCAATGCCTGAGGTGACATTTGAGGTCAAAATTGTCAAGTGCTCCAAAGTAAAATTAGAAAAGGATAGAAATACAGCTGCACACACAGCTTCAGTTCATGAAGTTGTCACCAGTGATACAAACAAATCTGGCCATGTTAGTGTGGCTGAAAGATATTTTGACAAGTTTTTCATGCATTAAATAGCACCTATATTCATTTGGTGTTGGTTCACCATTGCGTAATAAAAGTAGCCTTCCACATTTCTAATGTGTCATTTGTCAATTATGAGTTTTGTGATTTTTGTGACTTAAGTTTAGACTCAAGTTTTTATTTTGGCCACCTCGGGACAAAAGAACAAGATGCTGGTAAACAGTTTCCCTACTTGAACATCCAGCAAATGTGGAGAAACATTTTCATTTAAAGTCCATTATTCTCTCTCCTTTTGGCTCCATTTTACTCTCCTCCATCTCCCAAAGGAAGTAGCCGCCTCGTCTATGTTCACCAGCTCGTTGTTGACTTTGTCTTTGTGCCATTCGGTTCTGGGCAGGTTATAGTGGGTTTGTCAGACCTTCTTTTTCTGAAAACTGCTAATTGCTGCTGCTGGAACAAGGTTGATGAAAATAATGAGACTGAACCAAAACAATAAAGTTTCTGCAGCTTAAAACCAAAAGGAGCTGAAGCATGCTTTAAAAAAAAAAAAAGCTCCGCAGAGATGAGAGGAAAAGCAGAGTTGACTAAAAATCTTCTGTAGTTTGTCATTACAAGCAACCCCTTTCACATTAGACAACGCCATTTGATTCTTCATTCATGAAAAAATGTTATAAGAGCAGCTTTAATTTTATATTAAATGTGTAATTTTGACGATCTCTTATCTGACTTTCAGATTTCTTTTGAGTGGTATTTAAATGAGTTCATTCATGATGTCAACCCAGTCCTCACTGAGCTCCACTGCTCCTCCAATCAGATTAGTTTCATCAATTTGCCAAGTACAACACAAGCAGGCCTACAGAAATTTGGTGCAGCAACACACCTGGCAACACACAGAGACCTGCACGGTCCAAGTACGACGGTATCTTACATAAAGGCTAAAATGTCATCGCAAGGCACAGCATTTATCTATCTGTGTTAGTTCTTTTCAACTCCTCTCCTCTGCTGTCAAGTTAAATACTCTGCTGATCACATGAAGCTTAAACGCTTTTCTCATCTGTCAGCGCAGCTCAGCCCACAAACACATGATAAAAAAGCTGATGTGATATTATCTGTGACTGGCAACAAATGTTCTTTTTAGAGGTGTTGTAATGTAAAGTCTGAAATCACTTTAACCTCGAAGGTGCTTTGATAAATCTGGCAAGTAGCAACAGTTTTTGTTTTGTTCTGCCTTCATGTAAACAGTGTGATGTTCTTGATGAAACAGGTCAATGTGAACAGAGGGAAAATGTCACTATTCTTGCTTGTGTCTTCGTCAGCTGCTGACTTGATGACAGTACTCTCCAGGTGACAGAGAGCCATTCTTAGAGTTCATGGTGTTTTGCTTTGATGTATGAAATGATTTGATTTGAGCTTCCAGTGCATGACACAAACATTTTTGTCCACAAGCTTCCAAGATCGCTGAACAGCTCCATCACAATACTATGTAAATTATATGTTTTGGATATGTATTTTTAGTAATAATATTGTTTAGAAGATTGATCCATCTCAAATATTCCACTTCCCAAAAATGTGTGGTAAGTGGCATAAAGTTTAACAACTTGCTTTACTTTGGCTAAACAAACCAGACGTTTTCGCCTCACACAGAAAAGGTCAGCACGTCTGGTCCTTGAATCTTTTATATCAAACTATCCGGCACACTCAGGCCTTATCATGAAAGCATTTTCTAGGGTTGAGTAAGCCTCTTCACAGAGGAAAAAAAGACACCCGGGCTATGCTTTGAACTTGAGATAACATGGTCTCCACATGGTGTGTGTTAAGGAAGTGTGTTTTGTGTGTGTGTGTGTGTGTGTGTGTGTGTGTGTGTGTGTGTGTGTGTGTGTGTGTGCATTTGCATTTTCACGTCAAAGTAGTATCAGGCATTAGGAGCGTTTAGCAGTTAGAATCTGTAGGGTAAATGCTCCTGTCACGCATGCACCGTGGAGAGGAAATACACTTAAGTGCAGAGAATTTAAATGTGTTCAGATACAGATGGTGCACATCAGCACACTCACATGAATGAAAATCTACTAAAACATTAACCACTTTGTTTCATCATGATGCCATTTCTCTTGATTAAAAGAGAAATGGCATCATTTTCACTCTGGTTTCATGTTCGTTTTTCTTGTTGGACACGTTTTGGGCATCCACAGGACAAACTCCTCCGCGTCCAAAGGATTCCTCATAAGTGGCCTGATTTTTCCATCAAGTCTCTGGTCGGAGTTTGGGGACAAGCAAGACCTGATTTACACATCCTGCATTTCCCCCGCCGACCCCCTCCCCTACCTGACAGGAGCAGCTGCACCTCATGACAGATAGGCCATGTCATCTCCAAAATTCCTGCAGCGCTGCTCTGCTCTCAGCATTTCTGTCAACACTCAATATGACGTTCTAATTTTATCAAGGCTGGTGCGTCCGTACACCCTTAGTGTGCACACTCATATGTAAATGTTCAATTATGCAGATAGTTTCTCTGGCGACCTGCTCCAGTGGTGGAAAGTAACAAACAAGATAAACTCAAATGCTGCACTGAAATGCAATTTACTCATTTACATTTTCCACTAATTTAAACTCAAACTCTATTTCAGAGGGAAATATCCACCTCATTAATTTGAAGACTATAGTTACTATTAACTTTCCAGCATATATAAATATAGATGTTTTATGTACCAAGTATAAGATGATGTTATAAATATGATGAACTGCTTTACATAGACCTACCCAACAGTAGATAAAGTAGTTAAATAATCTCCACCTCGACCAGCTACAATGTTAACATCCTGTTTTACATGTTAATGCATCACTTATAATAATACATAGACATAATATGTAAAAATATAACCATGACAGGGGCCTTCCTACTTTTTCTTCAGTAAAAATTTCAAATCATGATTTCACTAAGAAAAGGATCTAAATACTTCTTACATTCTTACACCTCTGCCACGTACTCACAAAACCAAAACAAGGACATACAGATGGACTTGGAAATAAAAAAAAAATGCCTGGCTAGTAAAGTGAAAATATATTTTTGGTGAGAAGTTGATGTTGTAAAATTCCTGTTACAAATTCTCGCTCCAAGTTAGGATCGATCATACAGCTGATGCAAAAGTACACACAAACCAATGCTAGGTCCTCCAAGGCCTTGTTGAGGCCATGGAATGAGCTGCACAGCCCCCTGGGTAATGAACTGGGGGTGTGCTGGAAGGAAACTCAAGCCTTCTTGCCATTCCAGGCAGAGCACAGCAGGCCATGCTCAATATCAATGACAAAAGCAGACAGGCAGCAAAGCGCTGATGCATAAAACATGAGCCTGAGAAAGTTCGCACAACTGAGGCAATTATCATTTTCCGAGGAACATGGAATAAGATGATGTCTAAATAAGTGTTTGGTGAACCACATCTTAACTTTATACATCATAGTAAGTTGCCTTTATTTAAGCAGAGCGAATATGAACAATGCTACCTTCATTTTCCTTTATGTGACATCATTGTACAATCTGAAACCCTGATGGGAAGAACACAGTGTCAAACTGCCAGACTCCATAGAGAAAATGACTTAAAGAATTACTGGAGAATAAGCATCGCATATAACAATATTTAGTGAAAGACGACTTGGCTAAGGAGTGTTAACTCTAACACAAACACATTTAAACAAGCATGTAGTCAAACTACTGTGTAGTCCACAAAGATACAGCAGTTTTGTATAAATGCAGACGAGGCCAAGGAGTTGTTTTGGTTGAAACCATATGGGACTCATTTGTGAGGGAACTTCTGGCATCGATTCCAGGGCCTGGTTTTGATGTTCAGATAGGCACGGTACACATTTCGGTCAACATGAAACTATTCCAAGATAAATGTGTCGCTGTCACCATTATAGTGAGAAAAAAATCCAAACCAAAACCATGCACACATTAAGAAGGCTTTTATTTCTTTTTTCCACACTTCAACAGAAATGTTGGGAGTTGGTTCTTCCATATTATCTAACAATCCCATGCTCAGTTTCAATATTTCTTGTCTATAAAGTCAAGCACAGCTTTTTTATGGCAATATATTCCAGTAATTGAAGTCGATTAAAAAAAAAAAAAAAAAAAAAGTGTCTATAAAGTTACAGTGAACGTTCCTCGGTTCAACTTTAACAGGCAGATTTGTGTCTGCTTTTCTCTCCTGCTTGGATCAAATTAGTTGAGGGGCCTGTTTAGGGAGAACTTAGGCTGCAGCAGGGACCAATACAAGGTTCAACTCCAAAACTCTTTTGTTGCATCAGCTTCTCCTATAGTTACATCAAATCTTTGAAAAAAAGCAAATATAAAAAAAAGGGACAGAGGGGAGGGGGCTTCCCGAAACAAGAAGCCTCCTGATGACTGGCTGAACTAACCTGAACTAACCTCTAAGACAGGGAGCCAAAAAAGTGTGTGAGAGCTCTATTGACTATAGTTCAACTATTTGATCAGAAGAGATCATTCAGTCTTTTTGGCTAGTAGCATGTTTCAAACCCTTTTTTTTTTTTCCCTACACACAAGCTCAAACATCAGCCACAATGAGCAAGAAAGAGGCCGTTTTTCCCCTAAGAAACAAATACATGATACAGTGTTACTGGTATTTGGTTGTTTAGATTTTTTTTAAGTGTGATTTTTCTGCAAGGTTCTCACGATGGAAACAAAAGCGCAGTGTGGAGTATGGGTCCCCAGAGCAGCCAAATTAAGTGATTGCCTTATTCAACTTCCACTGATAAAAACGCACAGGAAGACTAAATGTACAACCATGTACAACTTGCTGCCAATTATGGTGCGGGTAATCATTCATATAATGCTGTTGTTTGACAACAGTGCTGGGTTCTTGTAATCTTCTTTGCTGCCTGGAAACACGGGTGATTCGCAGTAATGCCCTCACCATGTTAGCCATGCTGTGATTACAATCTGAGCAGCTATGAGAACGCCATTTGCTTTAGATGTGTAGTAAATTACAAGGAAAACAAAGCACACACACGCATATAGTAACATGCAGACACTGTGGCACCAAAATATCAAATCACATAGCTCACGTACCTACACTGTACTGACACTAGAGAGGAAAACTAGAGTAAGTAAGAGCCACTCTCAATTTTCCACATGTTCTTTTAAAGACGAAAAAGAGCAGAAGCTCTGACCGGTCCAGGAATCACAGCAGGCTAAAACTACCTTTAATTGTGTAAGTGGTTTCCTGGCAGATGGAGTGAAAGTTCTCCAGAGTTCATCTTTACCTTAAAGGACAAGTTCACATTCTTCTAAGTCTGCCTTGAAACAATTGTCAGGTCCCCAGGTTTTGCTTACTGTCTTTCTAAGGTGTTTCCAATGTGAGTGACTTCTCATTCTGTGCAAAAAATACAGTCCAGCATTTATTTGAAGCTAATTTGGGGCTTTAACAGCCTCAGTTAATCAAATCAAGTGAGTATCATCCACAGTTCAAGGCTTTTCAGTACAGCTCCCCTCTTTGTGTTACTATGTCTTTCCACTGAAGCTGAGCAAGGCCACACTCACTGTGGAAACACAACAAGGGGGGTTTGTAAAGACTGCAACTTTGGAAGATATGACTTGATTTGACTTACTAAGACTGCTGAAGCTTCATATTAGCTTCACATACACTTCTGAATACTTTTTCCAACAACAAGGGCCCCCATCACTTCCACTGTAAGTGCATTAGGAAATAGAGAGAGTGAGACGTCAAAAATTATGAACGTATCCTTTAAATGCTGGAGGCTTTTTTAGTGGAACTGTGTCCTATTATAGCTTCCGAGCTAACAAAAATGACACCATCATGCAGTTGTGATACTGTCACCAAGACATAATGTTCTGGCAGTGTCTGTAGTAAATGGATCAGGTCAGGAGGATCAGGAATAGGTATGTGCATTATTTGAAGCTTAGATAGGAACAAAACTCTGTTCACTCAATTAAAAGTCATCACTCTTTACTGGAACCTCAGGGGGGAGAACTGACGGATTAAAACACAAGGAGGAGAATTCTGCACTAACCTAATTCATGCCTTGTTTATGAAATCTAATTTTTTCTGATTGGCTATCATTAAATTGTTTGTGTTTTGCTGACTGGATCGTTGTATAATAATCAAAATAATTAAAATAAATGCTGTCAAATTTTTTGTTTCAGGCATTTTGACTTGGGCCAATTGTTTATTGTTTTTAACCGTGTCTGTTTATTTGTGCAGGATTGACAAAAAAGTACCAAACTAATCTGCACCCAACTTGGTGGCAGGATGGGGCATGGGCCACGGAGGAACCCATTAAAATTTGGAGCACAATTGGATCATTTACTATGAATTTGAATTTTTTTCTCTGAAGTCTGGTGTATGCTGTTTGACATTGGCCTTGGTGGCTGTCTGCGCTCTCCCTCTCTTCTAGTTCAATAACAAAGTTACTCATTCATTCATTCAATGCAGTTATACACTTTCTGTGTATTAAAACATTTGTGAAGCCTCAATCCATTGATCCATCCCACAAAATACCAGTGAAGACGCTCAGCTGCTTCAACTATTTTCATACATAAGGTATTGGCCACAGTCATTATTCCACAGATAACACAAACCGTTTACATCCTGGTGATATTAAAGCTAATGAGATCAATTCTGTACTCCTTACTGACATTTAGTTTCCCATAATAAATAACTGCTGACATCGTGGTGACATTTTACCCAACAGTCATTTATCACATTTATTACAAGGAGCCGACAAAACAATGTTAGAAGTAATGAGTCAGAGCAAATGTAATCAGTGGAATAGTTTGCTTTGGAGCAGGGAATCTGACAATGCTTTTCCAGTGCTGGTCTTCACATAAGCACAATCTGACTGACTCAAATCAAAGCATCTGGATAAAGCCTCAACCTTTCTTTACTTCATGCAACCGTAATATGCCACAAACAAGGCCTCTTCTTTGAACAGTAAAGACACATGCTGAGGCTCCTTCTCCTGCAGCCCACGACTCTTTCAACCTGTAACTTCAGTCTACCAGCAGCTGCACGCCCGCATAGAGCTGCCTCCATGAGAGAGCCACTGCCTGTATCCATCAGGAAGTCAGAGAGAGACTGAGGAGGCTGCTGGCAGATCACTAACAGGGACTGAGACACCCAGTATCACAAACTCACACAGTGCTACTGAAAGAACAAGGAGAGTGTCCAGCCTGCATGTTGCATTCTCACTTTCATTAAAAAAAAATATGGACGCATATTCTCATTAAAGCTGCAAGGACTCATATTTTTGGCCACTCTCGGGCAGCGGTAGCAAGTTGCAAACGCAACGTTTGAAGGTAATAGAGTGAACTTGTTAGCAAACAGTTGTTTATTTACACATCTTGCCTTTAGTTCTGTTTTTGGTACTGACTTTCTCCGGAGGGAAATATCTGACTCCTTAGCTGCTAACCGCCCCACGACGCACTGTATGTTCACCAGCTCATAGCTAGCTTAGTCTGTCTGCTGATTGGCTCTGAACAGCTAGCGCACAGTTTCACTCAGGACAGGTGCCTACAAAGGTGCAGACAAAAACGATGCTATGAAAGCGAGAGTGAGAGTGAACCAAAACTGTAAAGTCGTTTGCCGGACAATTTGACGATGAGTTGAAACTCACTATAATGTTCTGTAAAGCTGAGGGAAGCTACAGATACAGGTGATAATTATGACCTCTGCTTTAAACATCTTGGCGCTCTAGATTTTAATAAACGTCACTCAAACAACAGTAAAAGTTGCTTTTTTTGGGGGGGTTTTCAACTGTGGATTAATACTTGTTTAACACTTATGGCAGCAGGACAGTGTATTTGGGGTCAACTTGAAATAAACTGAAGTACCCATGTTCATGTGTGATGAAGGATGATGTCATCCAGTGCAACAATGTGGCTAACTATTGTGTTGTCCATAGTTTTATGGACAGAGGAAAAGGATAGATCAGGCTCCAACTGCACAGCCAAGAAACCACTCACTATTGGTTTTGGTCTTTTCATGAATATTGCAACATGGAAAAAAATGTCTGTCTAACAATGTTGATCTGCCCCTTCACATCATCTGCTGCCTTTATGGATGGAAGAATCATTTCACATTCACGATTTCTAAGGAAGGGCCAAATACTTGAAGGGAAATCAGATACCTTCACTTCTGGTGGTGACAGCTGGTCAGAGAGAGGGAGAGAGGTGTGCAGTGTGTGTGCATGTGTGTGTGCATGTGTGTGTTAGTGAGAGAGGATGCAGCTGCAACCTGGCTATATGATGGTACGGGTCCAGAAGCAGATGGGGGCTTCAGACTGCACTGCAATACGATAGCCGTTCTGAAATACCCAGATATGTTTTTACAAAAATAAATAAAATCACTTTATACACTAAGTTTCTTGAGCATAACAACTGAAGAAGATTCTGTGTTTTCCAAGCCCCTATTTATCTTAGTTTTTATCTTGTGTTTTTAAGCTCATATTTCCAGATGACATATCCTTGTCCTTTAAAACTGCTTCCAGTGCACTCTAAACACATTTGACTTCAAGACTTTAATATTCATACGGAAGGACAAGTAGCATTACACTGCATTCATATATAGATGTACAGCACTTTCCATCTCTCGATACAGAAGACTGAGCTTCACATGATGAGAAGCATCAGCTGATTGTGGACTCCTGTAGTCCACGGCTGGAATCCAGCTTTTGTCAGAGGTCTCCAGGTTGGAAATGACTGAAGACCTTTGGCATCTGAACTGAAGGAAACCTGATATTAGGAATGCCCCCCTCCAACCTCCCTCTTCCCATAAAGCATCTCTCCCTCCCCCACTGAGGGCTTTTAGCATGCACCCTCCTGAGGCCTCTCTTTAATGATACCAGCAATTTTGGTTGAATAGGAACGTTACTTTAAACTGACTCTGAGTCAGTCGAAGATTGGCTCCCTGTGAGGGGTAACCAGCTTCTGATCACTGAAATTTGTGAAAGATTGTTCTGACAACTAATATCTGCTGTTGTGTGGAATCGAGTTGAAATCCAAATTTCTCGAGGTATCTCAAAGTCCAAAAACACTGGGAAACAAAAGAACACATCACACATTTAAGTGTAAGACACATCAAAAATATGATTCTTGATACTTCATCATAAAATAAAATTTTGAACTTAATATAAGTGAACTTTTAAAGCAAGGTAATATTTCTAGCAAAAACAGCATTCCTATGTGAAGCTTTGGACTAATTCTATATGGTATATTATTATTATTTATGTTCTAAACTTTAATATATTAGTTATTTTACTTTACATGGAGTTGTTTTCTTCCAGATATGATACTAGAGATCCCTGACTGTGAGAAATTTCCTAACACTACAAATCCCTGATTTAGGGAATTTCCATAAAATGTGCAGCAAGGATGATGACATAATGCAACATAACTCAAATCCGATGTAATTGCACAATTCTTCTGAGTTACAGAGTCTCAAATCACCGTCTATAGTGTTGGTTTTGGAGCTTCAGTAGGGTTAAATAGATGTTGCAGGCTGAAAGTGATAAAGGGGAAAGCTGCCTCTCTGCCCTGGACGTGACCCAGACCTGCTGTCCCAGGAGGAGGTCGTCCCCATGAGCCCAGGACCCCAGAAACTCCCAAGAATGTCATCAGTCTTCTGCCAAATCCATTTGATTACTTCTACTTTTCTCATGTTTGTCTTGTGTGACAGCTCTGGGAAAAAATGAAAATTACTCTGGCTGCAATATAATCCAGCGTGAAATATTGCAGGTTGAATTCAGGTGACGCGACACTCCGTCTGCACACACCATCTCAGACCTGATCATGTTGTCACTGATTTATTTCATATAAATAATATCAGGTTTTCAGCCTGCTTGGGAAGCAGTGAACTATACAGATACGTTATCAAGGTTCAACCTGAATCCTTGTTGACAGCTTGTCTGTGCAGCTCACATTAACAAAGACAAGCTTAAAAAATTAGTTCAAAACATAACCACAGCGAACCACAGTGGACAAGCAACAATATAGTGTTTTGGATGAGAACAAGCCCCAGCAGGAACACCACTATCACTACCACACCATCTAAAACCAATCATCTGACTACCAGAGTGACCTACCACAATCCCGAAACAAACTTTAGCTCATAATCTACCATAACTACCTGAGCAACCCTTCTTTCATGTGAGTTACATGATCATCCATTAATGCTCTATAATAGTCAGAAGTCTGTTGACTGTGATGATGTTATCTGAAGCAGTGTACAGTACATTACGGTTGTGTTTCTAAAAGTATTTCTTTGCATTTTCATCCCGAAAACAAAAATGAGGCAGCAAAAAAATTTATTAGAAATTAGTTTTTCTACACTGTGTGTTAAGTGAATAAATGTATTTCAATGTTACATTGAATAAATTGAAATCTCAACATTTTGGGAAATAGGCTCATTAGTCTTTTGTCACATGTTCGATGAGAACGTGAATACCGCTCTCATCAGTCAGTTAGATGAAAAGCTACACCAGCTGATCTGTAAGCTTTAGAGGTGATGGTAGAACATCTTTTTCTCTGTTTACAAATCGAAAATTTGGTTTTTATTAAAGATGAAGAAAATGAGCTACTTAATGTTTTCTTTACCCCATCATGCTAGATCAGCATATAAATCCCCCGATATGTTACCTAACTCTGGACATGAGTTACAGCAGCTGTAATCTGGTAGCTGTTTCACTTTTATCGCTCCAATTATAGTTAAGAACATGACGCCTGCATAAATGCCTGTTTGAATTTTCACTGGTCAGGGGGAGAGAGGAGGGAAACGTATACTCAACATTGTGAAGTGAGGGTTTATGAAGAGCCTATCCCCCCCAGCAGGAGATGTTTTATTAGCAGTGTTTAAATGGCCGGCTTGTTAAACATCAAGCGGCAGGCGGGCAGCCAGGCGGCTGTGGCCTCAGGATCCACTGCACTGCTACATCGCTGGCTATTTTCACCCTCTTCAGAGCTTTATTTGACATGCTAGTGTGTAGACAGGGTTGTTTCGAGACACAATAATCACTTTTTAAAATTAAGCTGAAAACACTAGATTCCCACCTGTGAGCGGGACATAAGACTCGGGTGGTCCTGGGTTATTCAGTATCTCCACAGCATCAGAGGCAGAAAAAAGTAGGCCAGGAAAGAGAGGTTAGATAAATAAGGAGCCTTTCTTGAAGGCTTGAGGATATTACCACCTTGATGTGCTGCGTAATGACTTAAAACCCAACATGGATGTTCATTCTCACACAAAAAAGTCAAAGATCAGTGTTTTTAATCAAATCAGAGCCCAATTTTTTTTTAGATTTAACAAAAGATATAATGATTCCTTTGCTCAGAGTCATGGGAGCACGTGAAAAATAAATGATCCCTGGAGATCAGGGCTGCAGTCATGGAAAATATGAGACATTAAGCGTGTTCTTTGATGATGACACAGATGGAACATCAGGAAATGGGAAAAGTCAAGCAACAGCTTTGGACGCCAAATCATTTTAGGGTATTGCCCAGTTATTGCTGATTATTTCCTCTCATTTCTCTCTCATCCCTCTAAAAAACAGCTCATGTCTGCTCAGTCCTGCAGCTTTCACACCCCTCTGGAAGTCAGCCACACTTGCAGTTTTCATACTGAAGGCAGAAAAAATTTCATTTCAAGGAAAGAAAAACATCATGAACATTATTCATCTCTGACTTCAATCAAAAGGAATTTTTGCAGTAATTAAACTTTGAAAAAGGAAAACTAAAAGACTAATCTAATCAAGCTAAGAGCTGATTAGTCAATTCACTGATAGGCTGATCAACAGAAAACTAATGAGCAAATGTTTTGATAGCCGACTAATCTTTGAGTAATTTATTAAGTGTAAATAATAAATATTCTCGTGCAAAAAAAAAAAACAAAACAAAAACAAAAAACTACAGATTGCCTTTCATCTGCATACACATGCCTCCTAAACTGCAGAGACAGTGAAGAGCGTCAGACACTGTGCAAGATGATGACTCTGCACCCACAGTCAGAAACCTGCTACTGCAGCATCAGAGCTGCTGCACCAAACCACCTCACATCCCAGTGACTGTCAGTCAAAACGGGAGGATTCTGTTTGTGCAAAAAAAGTGGTGAAGACAGAATATTTTTGCAAGATGATTTTCTCTGTCTCCACTTTTAGTGTTATTCTTCTATGATTGAATTATTTCATCCTCTCTGCAGTCTGGATTTGCGTCAGTGCTGCTTGAGGGGTGAATATGAGGAGCTCTCAGGCTGAAGACAGAGAATTGGCAAGGGATTCAAATTTTAAGTTGAATATAAACCTCAAACGACATCAAGTTCAAGTGTTTTTGCTGCAGATGTCAAATAAAAGTATAATTCAGTCAGAAGTGCTCTGAAGGATTAACCTCACTGACTTTCACTCCAGTACACGATAGAATATTTTTAAGTTTGAAGATCAATTACCTACACTGACACAGCTTCAAATACTCAGGATAAAAAACATGCTTTATAACAATCACTATTTATCTACTTTTTGTAGATAAAGTGTTTAATAGCTGTCTTTCCTGGTCTTTTTTAACGTATCTGTTTTAAATAGCTTGCCTGAGACTGTAGGGAGGTAAAACTAACCCAAAAGCACACTTATTTTCAAAGTGACCAGCTACCTGCTGCAAAATAAAACCATGCAGACAAAAGAACAAAGTCAAGGATTTCTCAGTCTCCACCAAAGAAGGTAAAGTAAGCGCCATGTATTCACTACTATGTAAAGAAAGTTTTGTAAGTTCTCACACAACATTTACACAGACGAGAATAGCATGCTACGTATACTGTAGATAAGTAAACAGGCAATA
Source organism: Trachinotus anak (assembly GCF_046630095.1). Lineage (NCBI taxonomy): Eukaryota > Metazoa > Chordata > Actinopteri > Carangiformes > Carangidae > Trachinotus > Trachinotus anak. The sequence goes on along the minus strand of NW_027273859.1, from coordinate 21,098,618 downwards.
GACCTTGAAGCTCTTCCAGAAACAGACCACTCAAATTCACAGAAGACAACTTATCTCTGCAGAAACTCAAATAACACACTAGATTTAGAAACCTTATCGTCAAATCCACCTGCAGCAGTCTAAATAAAGCTCTGCTGTTCTGTCGGATGAATTCGCCGGAGTGCCAAGCGACACTTGTTAGTTTTCAGCTCATTTGTGATCCTGGTTACGCTGAACACTAAGGGGTGGTCTGGTCTGTTAGTCAGAGCTGTTACTGATATATTATCACTGTTTCCATGTCCCAGCCTGTAATAACTCCCAAGTTTTCCCTGACTGAAGGAAATTATTGTATAATGGTTGGTCTTTACTTGAGCTTTTGTTTTGACTGGAAGTGACACAGCAATGTAGGATGGTATTTAAATAAAGGAATAGTTTGTTAGGAATAGCATGTTTGACAATCAGAGCAGCAGCTTTCACATGGATGTGTTGTAGGAAATCTTTAATGTATTAGGTATTTGGTGACTTTAAGGAGAAGTCCATGCTTGAGCTAACTTAACTAAAATCATGCAAGTCATATGACAATCCAGGCAGCTGCTAAAGGCTTAGCCCACATCACAAAAAAGGCGTCCCAAGTCCAATCTATAAACAGTTTCCATGTAGGGACTGTTTCTTACCTAACCCATTTGGTACAATTCAGATGATTGAACACTGTCAGTGAAGACTACTTCGAAAGGAGGGTCTCAATTATTACGAGTGGACTCTGTTAAAACTTCAATGAGTCCATCAAAAAGCGTGTGACATAGCAATTCCACTGTAATATCCCTTGTAAATTCCTGTACAATATGCCTCTTTTTCCACCACGTTAGTCATTATGATTCGACATGTGGTCAATTTGCAGTCTAATCACACTAATGCTGTTAATAATCTTCTGACACCAGAGAGCATAAATAAATAAATCTATATACATATTAAATGCATTTAAAATGCTTTAATTTTCCACATGGGCTCTAATGATGCAGGATGTCAAGTCACCAAAACTGTCCAATCAGTGACTTACCTGTCAGTTGGCATATCTTCATACTTAGAGCTGTCAGTCCACTTGTGAAAAGCCAATGTGACCACGAACTGGACCAGAAGTAAAAGGCAACATAGTGTACTTTTTTTTTTTTTAACTCTTCATCTGGGACAATTGAATCAAACTACAGGTGTGAAATCACCTCTGGATAGAAAGTAGTCCCTCTAGTCTGTAGCTCACCCAGTGGACAGGTCATTGTTTTTAAAAAGGCTACTGTTACTGAATGTCATTTTTCCATCTTGAAAGCAACACAAATGCAATTTGATTTACTTTCACTGTATTGAGGCGGCAGCAGCAGTCCCAGAGATGGATATCTCAAAGACAAATAAAAACAGAATTATCTATGTGTCTAGATACTGTATCTCTTGGTGTGAGTGGGAAAATATGCTTTTGTAGGATAAACTTACCTTCTACCTTCAGCAGCTACATGTGATGGAATCCATACTGGAGTTCCTGTATCCTGAGTTGTTCTGATCTGAGAGTTGAAATGATTAACAAACATCCAGCTAAAACCTGTTTCTGAAGCTGTTTTGTTTCTTTATGGTCTTTCAATCATTTAACATTTTCCTGTAACACTGATGTAATTTTTTTAATTTTACAGGAGCACATGCTTTCATTACCGAAGTCCTGAGCTGTCCATTTGATGGATGCGATTCTGATCCTGCTAGAAATTGCTCAGCGTGGCTGCACAGACTGCCTGCAATTTATCTGGTGTCTCTGGATTAAACAGTGTACACTTCTGGCAGCCTCAGAGACAAGCTGCACTCTGAACAATTTCAAATGTAAATACAGCCTGACTATGAAAATCTATCTCCGAGCTTGCAGGCTTCACTGTGTTCTCGGAGCAAACAAGGGCAGGGGGCAGGAGTCAAATCATTGACTGCACAGGGAGTCTCCCTGCAGCTTGAAGAAAAACTTTTGATAAAAGTTGTGCAAGCATGAAAACCTGGGCTCGACACCAGGAAATTGTGCAAAACAATGCATTTAGTTTGATACACCTTTATGCAAACAAAGGCATATAGGCTGATTGGATAATTCAAACAACAACATGAGGAGAAAGCAAACATGGAGTCTAAGCAGAACAAGCTGAACAAATCCTCCTGTACTGTGATTATATTCTATTAACCCCAGCCTGTTTTCTCTGTAAGAGACAAGGTCTGAAAGCAAACGCTGGCAGCACAGACACAGACTGCTGTATTAATGATTCACTGGGGAGTGGTTTAAGTCCAGAACATATTTCATGAGCCAGAGGGAATGAGTGCTGAGGTTTCTGGTTTGGGGTCATCTGAAGAGTCAAGACCAAACATCCCTTGTGGAGTCCCCACAGGAAGTCATCGCTAAGAGTGCAATTAGAGAGAGGAGGCCCCAGTTTTTGCTCTGAGAGTCTCTCTGTCCAAAAGATAGCATTAGCATCTCTATATTGTGTCAGGAAATAAGACAATATGTGGTTGGTATCAGTTATCTGAGCTGTACAACAGTTGTTGAGCCATTCACACAACAGACATGCAGTCCTGAAGGTCATGGTGAAGATGTTCCTTGCGTATTGAGACTTAGTAAATTAATCGTGATGTACATGAAGGATGTGGCTTAAATGCCCACTGAAGAAATGATAGCCTATGATTAGCGTCATTCAACCACAAATTTCATGAACAAATGATGTCAAAAGCTTAAATTTTATTCAGAAAATCATTTATATTTAGGTATTTATTAATGTTTGAATGTTTTATAAAATCCACTTGTTCATTCTGGTTTTCAGTTCTCCTGTACACTGCCCTGAACAGTCTCAACAGTGAATCCTGTTTGGTCTATCCCATCACAAATCTGTGTGGAGCAAATATGAGACTGTCATGTTCCTCCGATTAATACATGACACAAACAGAGCGGCCATATTTACGTCACATTTTCCACAAACTAATCGATCAATCACTGTTGACTTGTGCTGATTTAATGATGTCATCTCATCAAGTCTGCTTCCTCTGCAGTGATTTATAGTGTCACTAACTGCTCATCTCAATTCACGCAATGCTTTATATTCGCTTAACAGTGGTGAATGAAAATGCACATTAAACGACTTGATCCACAACTCAGGATGAGCTCAGTTTTTGAACATGTCAACAAAAGTTCAGTACAAAAACTCAGGGCCCTCTGTCACTTGTAAAACATGCCAGTGAACATAATCCCAGAAGCAATTACATTTCCTATCACGACGTAACTGGCACAATAAATTATTGGTATATTAATGTAATCTCTGCGAAATCTCTTACATTTTTTGATAGTATATGCTCAAGAGACATTTACATAGGTACAGGAATTAAAGACGGATTTCCGTCCACTGGATTCCAATGAAATCGTGTATATGAGATCAGTGTAGATCTGGAAGGAGAAAACAAGGAGAGGGGTGGGCGGTGTTATGGGACTTATGAGTTGATAAAACTAAACAAAATATGGCCTGGCTCTGCAAAACCATTTCATAGAGCCAAACCCATCTCCTTTTATTGTTATTGTTTACAGTTTTATTGATCTGATACATCACAGGCTTCCTTCAGTAAAAGCGCACCCATGCTACAGTTGCTAAACGTAATCACCTGACAGCGCGATTCCTAAATCCCAATTAACAGAATTAAAATGAGACAATCGTCTGTTTAATACTATAAGAAAGTCGTTTCTGTAGTGTTCCCAGGTTTAAGCGAAACACTGACAATTTAATGACGTTTTATGTGGTTGCAACTTTTGTAGTGATTGATTGAAGTGAAGTAATCCATGAACATCTGACTGTTATCAGCTCATTTTCGCAAAATTACACAAATCTGTCTCCTTATGTCCCACAGTTACACTCTGGAGCTGCTAACCAATCTGAGACAGATTTAAAACAACATTAAAATCACATTTTCCCAATCTCTGCGTGTGGATGTCTCCAACTGTGATGACTTTTACGTGACCGCTTACTCGCAGAGCTGAGCGATGTGTGTTTACGTGTTGAGGAGTTTGGCATTAGCACCAGGTGGGCTCCCGCTCCAGCTGATTGTTTATGTTCATTCTGGAGACCAACCACCTACAGCCGACATCAATTCAGGGAAGAGAGACACAACCACCATGTGTGAGTGTTCTCTTACTGTAAATATTTCCCTAGCTGTGCATTTGTCGGCTGCTGTCCCTGGCAATGCTCACATTTTTAAAAGGTGTGGGCTCAGACACATTTAGACAGCAGTGGTTCATGTTGTTGAAGATTACTTGTCGGATAAAGAGTGAGTGCTCTCTCAGGAAAAATGTGTCTTTCTACAGGAAGACTTAAAGTAAGTCTGGTAAAATATTGGGTGCTTTTATTTACTAAGCGGATTAATGGTGGCTTTGCTCTCATCATTACAACAAATTAGTCATGAGATACATCTTGTGCAAACCTAGCCTAACCTTATTTTTTTCTTATTTAACCAAAAATACATCAAAACCAAGTCAGCTTTGGCAAGACTGAAGCAACTACTTCAAATAAATTCTTGTTCAAATAAATTGTTCAAATAAATTTTAAACTGGCAAAAGTTCACTTGTCTCAGCCTCTTAAATGTGAAAATTGTCTGGTTTCTGTTGTCCTCTGGGATAGTAAACTGGATATCCTTGGGTTCTGGACAAAAAAATAAGACAATTTAAGACCACCATGTCCTCTTGCAGTGTGATTCTAGATGCCACCCTGGGTGGCTCCTCTAGTCACCCACATCTTAAAAACCATTGTCCTCTTGGGAACATGTGATATACAGTTTTTCTTTTTGCTGACATTTTATAAACTACACCATTAATCAAGTCAATAGTCTGTAGATTAATCAATTATATAAATAACCATTAGTCCCTCTGTAAGTGTTCTAAATACCAGATTAAAACCAATAGTTCAGGATTTTGCCTCATTTACAGAAGTTTGCTTAAAACACATTGGGCCTTTTTCCATGGATTTAAATTTCAAGAATTGAACATTTACAGTTAATACAATGAAAAACATCTGTACAAAAATCATCTCCTAGCTGTTCCTTTAACAACATATGCACCGTAAATGGACTTTACAATAAAGCCACAAAATACTACAGTTTATAACCATTTACACACCATCAAATATCATCTATAAAATATCTATGAGGATTCCCAGTCAGTGAGGTCATGGTTATCCAAGAAGAGTTGAAAGTTGCCCCCGATTCAACTCCTCTTGGACGTCTATGAAATAATACTCACTGGAGTGTAGGAGTTGTGTAGGAAGAACATGAGAACACATTACATGATAATGTTGGCTTATGACAGGGGAGACCTACTAAAAGAAAAACTGTGGTGGAAAAATATGGAGGAAATACCTCGAAGATATTCATTTTGGCTGACGGTTTTCTCTTAAAAGTGATCATAGCAGTTTAAACTTTCACTACACAGTCATGTTTAGGGGTCTGGAGTTGGTTTGGTGCGGGGATTAGACAAAGCCCATCACCACAGGGTGAGTGTGTGTCGCCAGAATTAAATGTTTCTTGTGTGGCATTTCACAAAAGCAAACACAAGCAGGAATAATCCCCCCCCCCACACACACACACACACACACACACACACACACAATTTATCTTCCCAAAATTTTAGAGTGAAAAAAAGCACTTTTAAATTTCAATCCAGAAAATAACAAGCAACCATAACATATTAGTTGGGATTAGATTTTTTTTTTTTTTATAATAAATGATTAGTTGCTATGGCTATGCTGAGGGGAAAATATGATGTTGCTCCATTGGAATGTCTCCTCTGTGTCCTGCCAAATCTGAGCTGGAAACACTTAGTAGGGAACCTGTGTGTACTAGGAACCGCTAATAATTTGCTTAAGGGAACCCACATCTGGTCGGATGGCTGAGGCAGAGGTTAAGAGTGTCGAAACTGGGCCACTGCTCCTTGCCAGTTGCAGGCTGAGAATAGGGCCTAATGTTAAACAAAAATCTTAACTACAGGAAATAGGCCTGTTATCATAATACAACCATTTGCCTTGGCTGACAACCAGACTAAAATTGCTCCTTGTTTACTACTTTTGAGTAGGGCCAAAAGTTTATGGACAGATAAATCACAAATCCTTAGCAGAGCAATAGCAGTGGCTGAGCTGTTTATTTTTGGTAGCATGGCCAAAAAGTAGAGCAAATAGACGGAACAAGTGTGAAAAAAGGCAAGTTTGTTTACACAGCTATCAGCTTTGTTTGAGGGCTTAGATGATAATCCAAAGAGTTCCGCCCTCTGAGCTACTGAACACTGACAAGTGCTCAAACGCCTCACAACTTCTTGCAACAGCTGCTTTCAGAAACAGAAGCAAACACAGGAAAGTGTTTAAAAGCTACAACCTGGCTGGAGCCAAAGTGAAACCCAATTAACATGAGGAAAGAGATGTTTCTTAAGCCTGCAGAGGTTGAATGATGATAGAAAGGAATGAAATATGCGAAGGAACTTTTGGCAGAGCATTTGTATTTTAGCATCATGGATGAAAAGTCGGCGTGATTTTTGGCCTCGAGGTCCTCACCTGTGCTCTCCAAACACTGCTAAACTGCTGATGAAGCGTTCCCTCCACTCGCTAAACCTTCAGGTCCTTTGTGTAATAAATTAACTCAAAGTGACAACATTGAGCAGCATGACCTAACGGGAAAACGACCTCTCGAATCTCCTCTGAAAGACTCTTTCAGAGGACGCTAGCAGGACCTGAGCACTTACCAGGAACAAGCCTCAAATCAGTGCAGTGTTTTGGCAGCGCACCCTGCCCTGCTTTGATGGAATCAGTGTTTTGGTTCCTGTGTCAGGGTGTAGTTTCCCATCAGAAATAGGGTGAACCACATCCATATGGAATGCAGCATATTTGAGGTTATTAAAGCAGGGGTTTAGTGGCCTACGCTGGCACACTGATCCTCAGTTCTGTGTATGATAAAGTTTTAGGACCCCGGGACAGCGCAGCACCCTTGTTACTACAGCAGACCTGCTGAGAGAAGTCTAAAGTAAAAAGAAAAAAAAAACAGCTGGGATCACTTAAAATCAAAGCTAGCATATTAAGTCTTTCCAAAAACAAAGTAAGGGTCTTTTCACTTTTATCATTAATATATCAGCTTTTTTTTTTTTTTTTTTTTCCTTAAATGTGAGCAGTTGTTGTTTTACCCAGCATGTTTTGTGTTTTGCCTGCCAAAGAAAAGCTATTTTTAATGAAGCCTCTCAGAAACTGTAAGGTAAGAAGTCTGGGGCCGGACTGATAAGAAATAAGCACAGTGTAATGTCGCAACAATAAAAACCTCAGAGTCCCGCAGCCAGGCAAATATGTTTCTCGTATACCTTTTTACACTCAGGTCAGTTTTTAAGTTTTAGTTAACTTTTGAGAGAAGAAAAAAAGTTTAATTCATTAGCAAGAAAACACCCACAATGCACTCAGGGGTTTAGCTGTTATGATCAGCAGCTTGTGGTAGCTAATGCTAGCAAACATTTGTAAACCTTTAGAGAAATATTGCTGTGTAACCAACATTATTAAATCAGTTTGCCAACTTTATGATTCATCTCTACTTGTGCTACTGTTACTCTACATTTTAGCTAGTCACAAATGAACATTTCAATTATTTTATTGCAAAACTAAACAAGAAGCAGACATGATGTACTGTATCTCCCCAGGAGTTTGTGTTCCCTGCTTGCGGTCTCCTTCCACCCACTCACTAACTAAACTCATACATGATGGTGTCCTTGAAGCTGCCATGAAGAGAAGTTTTATATTGACAATGGATTACTTGACTACTTGTATATGAAAGGGATGGCTCGTAGTGATGAACTCGCAGATCATTTTGATCCTTCTCTGCAAATCATTTCCGCATCTTTCAGCTCTGGTTTGGTTCACTTTCGGTGTCAGAGTAAGCAGGTGTTTTTCAGGGGAAAAGCTCTGATGAATCCATGGTACACTATCTTGTAAAATTAGCTACTACGCGGTGAACATAATGGAGAATTACAAGTATTAGGAGAGTCCAGATATTTCCCTCTGGAAAACGTGGAGACCAAAAACAGGGCTAAAAGAACAATGAATATTGGACCTACATTCATCAGATGGACACAAACTCCAAATGAAATGAACATTTCTCTGTATTTTAGGCGACTACAATTGCTCCCTAACAAATTTCACAAATCAACTTCAATGGTGACAATAATGTCAGTGATGTAATCACAGGTTGTTTCTGCAGCCCCCAAGTGGCCAGATTTAAAAGAGCTGCTCTCATGTTTTGCTATTGTTAAAAAGCGATTGTTAGCATTAACAGCTGTTTACTAACCAGTCTAGAAGAAACGCTGCAAGTTCAGCATCAGTCTCCATTCCTTTACCCACCAAGAGCTGTCTCCAGAGGTGAAAGCAACCCTCTTGTTTTGCTTCCATTTCTATCACTTCCTCTCTTCAACTGAAGTTAGCATGCAAACCAGCTAGCCTGGGCCCTGTTGGTCGATCTCGTCACTTGTCTATGCTGAGTAACTGTGGTGTCCTGAGGAAGTAGCACTGCTCAGAGGGCGTATTATAACCTCTTATTCTGTTAACAAAACGATGGCTGAAACTCTCGGCAAGACAGGTGAGTTAGCAGCTGTTAACGCTAACGCCGGCTATCAAACAGTAGGAAAAACTTACAACCAGCTCCTTTAAGGCAACTGAGGCAACAGATAACCTTGGGAAGTTATGGCCACAACAGCTGCTGTTCAGCAAAAATCACACTATCTCTCACTTCACTTTAAGAATGTCTCAAACAGAAGTGCACTGATAGCCACTGATTTCACTTTCATATTTTTACCAAACATAAGATGAGATGAGAACTACCAAATTGTAAATTGTCAAGAATATGAAGGCAGAAAACTGGGTATTGTGTGCAGTGTTTTGTCTTATTTACACCAACATGCTGTGTAGGCAACTCCAGAGGGATATAATTAATGTTTCAGACCAACAAAAAACAGATGTAATTCTGTTCATAAAGAGGCCACCATGCAGCCTCTACCCATGTATTACTGAGAAACTATTTGCTCCAGGCACTGCTACATGCATATTTCTTTTAACAAGGATTTCTAGGCTCATGATTCCCCCATATTTAAGTAATGAAACCCAAAAGAGGAGAAAAGTAGACCAGCAATGAATAAAGATGATATTTACTATAATACTTGGACGCTACAGGTATTACAGGAAAGGCAGACCACTTTTAGGAAAGACCTGATTCAATACTTCATTTTGCTGCAGTTCGAGTTGGCACGTTTCTTCGGAAAAACAAATGAACATGTGCTGCGAGTGAGAAAGAGAGAGAAGGGGAGGTAATGGAGAGCACAAACCTCTGACACATGTGTAAGGTCACTCAAATCCCTCACAGCCAAGTGTTTCATTTGAACACCAATTAAAAGAGCTCTTTGGGAAAACCAGAGAACCAGCAAGTGACTCCACAGTGTGCACAAATTCTTCCACGGAGTCTTGAGTTTTGACTTTTGTTTAGAGTGGTAGTTTATCAAAAGGCAGAGTGAGTTTACATTTTATTTTGATCTATAAAAAGTCTCTATTAAATGCATTGTAAAGGTTATAAAGTATGGTTGTATTGGCGTGTGAGGAAAAGAGGTACTGAATAGACTGCGCTGTGGAGTCTGACATAAAACAATGCCAGCTTTCCCTAAGTTTTATGGTTTACTTTAGATGATAGTAAGTACATGAATGCATTCTGCTATTACACATATACTCATGTAACTCATGTTAGCAGTCTTTAAGTATTTACAGTATATTGTCGCATTATTTTTGCAATTGCATGCAGTTTTTTGCCATTCACCATTTACCATTCATTTATCATTAGGTCAGATTTCTCTTGGTGTTATAGATTCTTTTGTCTTTCTAATCAAAATGAGGCTTCTGCATCAAGTTTGCTCTGCATTACCCCAAACACAAATATGACCATTAACATCTACGAGAGAGCAAGCCAGCTCTCCACCTTTTTGTTCTTGGTCACTCTGACTAACACCATGACTCACTTTTTTAATAGGGCAATGCAGCAGGTCTCTTTGAGGTTTACAATTATTTTTAATGAAAACAGCGCTGTTAAGTCATGAGTTACCGTAACAAATTCTCCAGTACCAGCCCTCTTCCATGAGATCATTACATCCAAAGAGTGGATTTTATGTGGGACAAATAAAGGAAACTGCATCATTGTGGAGCAGATCTGTGCTAGTTTCGCTCGACTCTAGAAGTTGTTTTTGATGACTTTACAGAACAAAAAGAAAAGTTCTTCACAGACATCTGCAGTTTCTGCATTTTGCTAACATTTTAATGCCATAAAAGCATATTTATTCTAAAATTACTTCCACTATTATCACAACAAAGTATATATATATTGTTTTCAGGGTGGGACAGGTAAAAGTCTGTGTGAGACAAACCAGTAGGTTTTTGTCTGCAGGCCTATCTTTACCATCTGAGGGAACCTTAAGCAGGGGGCTGTACCCAAATCTACAGACTCTTGTCGGAGTTCATTTCCCCAAAACCTCCTCCTCTCAATGAATTCCAGATGTTTTGCAGACGAAAGTGAATTTTAAGGGGTGGAGGGGTGCTGGCATCTGGGGGGAGTTGTTCTTCTTTTTTTGCACAGTGTGTATAATCTATGTATGTATACCTAAATAAAAAGTCGTACAGGCCCCTTACACATGGCAGGACTCCAAGTTCGTGCTGAGACATTTTGTCCTCATTGTCTTAAGTAGTACTGAGACTCACCATGGGACTGTAAAAACGGTACAATATTTTCCATTTGCAACAAATGCAAATGTAGGATCTATGGTCGATGTAGTAGAAACAGTTTCACCTAAGAGCAAGTCCACACATTCTATACTATTGCCAACTCAGTTCAAGTAACAGCCAGCAGAGAAACTATTCCAAGTCTAATGAAGTCCTGACTTGCACATCTTTGGCACAGAAAATCCACAATTCTGTGAACCCTCAAATTTAAATAGTAGGTCAGGCAAACAAGCAGAGGAGGTGTTTCAGATCTAGTGACTGTGTGTGGTCCGCCTCACTGGAATAACCTGAGGTAATGAAGTCATGACTGGAAGAAATATACTGCTCTCTATTTTTAATAAATATCAAATCCGTCTTGCCTGAGGGCCAGATGAAAAGAAGCCTCGACCCTAGTGTTCCTCTTGGCTCGTAATGAAGTGGCTGCCCCAATGCAAGATTCTCAGACAAGGGGACTCAAACGAAAAAATGTATGAAATGCGATTATTGTCCCTGCAGTTTCAACAAAGTCTACGCACATTGACCAGAGGTTTCTACTCTTGCAATCAACTGAAAAGGAAATGAGCGCTAGAACATTACATACTTTTACATTTTCTGTGAGCATGTTTCTGCTTTTATCCTCTTGTGGTTTGTTTTTCTTTCAGACATGAATGAGGCTGATGAGAGAAATTAGTGTTTTACTATAAACATCCCTGACCCCTCATCAGATCCATTAAGTCATCCCTCAAACCGCACCAAGCACCACCACCCTCAAACCAGTCTGACTTCTAGCTGTAAATCACGGTCTCACGCTCACCGCTCTTTTGCCTGACTCACTCGACCAGGACTGCAGACTCATTGTTTGCTTTCCTTCCTGGTAGCGGCACACGTTGGCTACCGCACATGACATTGGCAGCAGATGTGGCGGGGCCCAGAAAAAATAAACTGGCCGACGATGATGCCGTCCGCAGAAGCTAAATATTGACTTAGCGACCTGTAATCAGATTCACACACATGACAGAATGGAAATAAACAGCAACATTTGCCCGTGTCGCCTCTGCCGACGCTCCCACCACAACACAGGAACCCCAGATCGCTGGGAAAAAACCGGTCGCCTGGGGCTCTCGGCTCAGCCAAATCTGGTAATGAGAACTTGTCTATGACGCCAAAGGGTGGGAATAAGAAAATGGAAGATGTATTATGTTTTATAATTACTTGTGTCACACTCCTGCCTCCAACCAGCTCTAAAATCAAGCTTTGGAGGGAAAGCTTTGGAGTGGACTCCCCTCGGACTCCTTAATTTCTTCTCAGAATAGAATTCAACTTAAAGTCAACTGAGGATTTCAGGCAAAAAGCCGACTTTTGAAGATGAAGCGGCTGAGATTATACTGTGCATTGCAGCTATAATTTGACCTTTTAAAAAGCAACAGTGAAAACTGTTTTCATTTTGGATTCAGTGTTGTTTAGATGCAGTATTTCTGTATTTGACAAAAAAAAAAAAAAAAACTGATGTAGCCTGTGGAAGAGATGACCTTTCTCCACATCTGTTTATAAGATCAATGTTAATCCAAGCATCTGTTTATCTGGCCTAGTCACAGTACTAGCTCATCTTCTACAGAAAGAGAGAGAAAACATTAAGCCTGCATTCTCTGACTTCTATAAATTAAGGCTCCAAATATAAGACCTTCATGTGGTTGGAATCTGGAGATTAAACAATGGTCGTAAATCAGACACATCTGGGGTGCAGTAAATCTGTCCTATCTTTGGGCTCATCTCACTCTGGGTCCCGTTCACCAGGATCTGAAGAGTTCTCAGTGCAGATAGAGGAATCACTTTGGGAGGGGATTATCTCACACAGTTGCATTGTTCATCCATGAAAATCACTTTTTGCTATGGCTCAGCATGTACTTGGAATCAAATTGTCCATGAATTTCATTACTTAGACACTTACATTTGGTTCCAAGGATTATTTTGGCTCACAACAACGGTTTTATTGCCACTGATCTGCAAAGGGGAACATGATTGATTGAATGGTGACTCACATAGCTTCATAATTTGAACTGAAAACTTCTAGCAAATCCCACCTTGCGTGCAATATCCCAGAATTATACCCCAAAGTTTATGAGTGCACCTGCTGCCGTACCTGCAGGGACTGAGACGCCACTCATTCCTCTACACACACACAACCACTCCCTTCTTCATGTGTTGAAATATGGCACTTAATTTCTCATTATTATGAAGTAATCTTTTTTCTGTCCTAATTCGAAAAATACTGAATACATTATTGTATCATTACGTTTCTGAAGGAAAGCAAAGCTCTGATCAAGCTGTAGTCCCGTCTATATTTGAGTTTCACGCATGCTAATTATTTCTCTCCATGTCTCCCTGGCCTATTTGCAGCAGATGTTTGGGAATTGATTCTGCATTATACACCAAACCATCTGTTTTTCATTCACTCTTTATTTGTTTTGTTTTCTATGAATTGAACACACTCAAAATGAATGTTAGGAATCTTTTATCACTTGCCAACGGACCAAACTAATGAGGGATATGAAAGCTTTCTGCTGAGCTTTATGTTTTGGCGCACTAGAGCTTTCAACCACATGCTTTTGTAGCCTATATATATGTATCTGAAGTCATCAATCTGAAAGTACTGTAAGAGGATAAATTGATGTTGAAGTCAACAAGATGTTCATTTTTTCCCCTATAAAAGACTATGCTGAATAAAAAGCTTAAGTTAGACCACACCAAACTGGTGTGGAGTTTTTCCAACCCAAACTGCACTCTAGGTTTTTTACACAAGTTCAATAATCTACCCTTTTCCCAGCCTTCTCACAAGCACTTTTAATGTACCAAGAACAGTTGTACACTCTGAGTTTCTTCTCGCATATTCAAGCGACAACAACTCTGACTCCATTAAAAAGTGTCGACTATGATGTTTTATGTATTTCAAGAAAAATTCAAGTCTCTGCAATTGGAATTGGATTCTGTGCTGACATGAATTGAAACTCCAGGCTGCCTGGAAGCTACAGCAGGGAAAACACATTAAATCTATAAAGAATCTATAGTTGTCCGGCAAAATAAAGTTGAACATTGCTCAACTTTAGGTATGACGCATCGTGAGCCTATCAAATATGGGCAAGCGTACATTCCTGGTAGTTTACTATGTACTATGTATTCTTCTTAACCATATTACAATCACCAATGCAGCGTCTTAGCATCTAAAAAACCTTAGGGCTAAGAGATTAATTATTCCAACTGGACTTCCTGGATCATATTTCAGCCTTCACCAACACACCTCCCTGTGTTGTTGTGATGCCGAGCTGTTTTCTGTCCGAACGAGTAAGGCAGAATTTTAAAATCAGAGCAAGTATAAGGTATTATTTCTCAAAGCAAAGAGTGGCAATAAAAGACTTCACCTATTTACTGTTATCGCATACACAATTTGTTTGCCATATGAATTTTTTTTTAAAGCGGAGGTACAGAGGTAACATGTAAAAGCAATCTATTAGCATACTTAATGATGATCAGCGACGTTTTCAGATCATTATTTCCAAGAGTTTTCCTCTATCTTTTCAGGACACAGTTAGCTCGAGGAATTCTGGATGAAAATATCGTTTATCGAGCTTAGATGACAAAACATTTTACTCCAAGCTTTGTAGAGTTGAAAAACAATTAGTGAGTATTCATGGCTTATAGGTAGGACTTAGTGGGTTGTAACAGTTACAGTAAAAGCTTAATGTGGAAATAGATTTCAAAGTAGTACTTTTCCATACGCTCTAAATAGCAGGTTTTGAACCAGACCCAGGTAAGATGGCTACCATATGGTTCCATGTGTGCGTGGGAATTTGTTTTGACATTTCCTTTCTATTGTTAAGATCTAAATGAACTATCCAAATGTTGCCTTTTATTTCAGTAGGAGGCTGTAATTGTCGGATGCCTGGATAAACTGTCAGCTTAGACCAATTCCTCCTGCAGCCATCTGGACCATTCATGATTTGGCCCATTAGTCCCCCTTCAATGCCTGCACATTTTTGGCCTCACTACACAGGAGGGGAGATAGCGGCTCGGATGACGCCAAAGGTAATCACAGGAACTAGAAGGAGCCCCTGCCATTGGTGAATGGACCAGACTGATAAGTTAGACAAAATGCACATTGGAGGTTTGGGGAGGAGGTTTTATTTCAGACCAGGCTAATTGCTGCTGATTACCGGGCAGATTGGTGGATCGTTGGCTAATCAAGATGGCGGAAAATTGATTAAACCCTGGCCAGTTCTTTGAATGAAGGCCTGTTCCTTCCAAGTTAAAATCTATCATGAAAAAAAAAAAAAAAAAAAAATCAGCAATCAGGAAAGAAACACAACTGTTTCATGAGAAATGTGTGTCATGGTCACATGCCTTCATCCTTTTTAGGCTTTGTGATAGGACAGCATTTAAAAAGACAAATTTGTGAACTAACGAAACAGGAAAACCTTGAGGCAAATGGCTGAAACAGACTGTAGCATCATCATATTCAACACTGGATATTGTTTTATTGGCTACAAGGAATAAGTGATGTGGCATTACATGAGAAATGGAGGCCACTTTACAAACATCTAGTGCAGTGAAGTTTGAGTAAGTATTTATTATTTATAAAACAAGGTTTCACTTAAGTCTTAAGTAATGTAAATAAAGTATAGCATATATAAATCTGTAACTGTAATGACAACTACTTGTTTCTTTTCTCTTGAATTTATGCAGTCATGAGGGCCCATCCTCTACACTGCACTGGGTTCGGAAAAAACATTTTATCCTTCTAATCTGACTATAATGAATAGGAATCAGTTTGACAATGTGCATCATAATGGGCTTATTGTGCCTGTGTGCTGAAATAATGGCTTCGCCTGCTGCGAAACTGCTGCCGCGTGCAGCAGAATCAGATATTCCGTTTCTAATATTCACCTGGTTCTGCTCGTCACCGGGGAGCAGAGGCTGAGCAATGGTTGCTTCTGAATTCAGCACTAAACACTCAAGTGTAAACAATTCATGCAGCTGAGTACATGTGTGTTCTCGGTTTCTAATATCCTGTAGAAAATTGTTTTTGTGAAATACTTTCAAGTTATGATATTTTTCTCATTATTACAACAAATAAGCCTCTATGATGAAGTTTCTTGATCCAAGTATATAAATAGGAATTTCATCTAAGGGACTCTGTGGGTTTGCTCTATTTCTCCAAATGATAATCTTAAGGTTGTATGTGGGCCTCCAACCACAGGAGGTGACAAATCAATGCTACAGAAGAAAGTGCAGAATATATTTCAATATTTTATCACAGTTATGTATTCCTAAATATCAAGTACGACCCTCCCAAACTGTCGTCTACACAGGATCCAGTGATCGTCCATCCGAAGAATCCAGGACCCTTCAACAACAGATCCAGATCTTCACCCCTTTTATTCTTTTGGCATCTGCTACAGGCACGGATGAAGAACATTCATTTCCATGTACTGTTTCAGTGACTTAATTTGGAAGTTAATGTAAACATCTTGTTTGCCCTATGCCATTAAGTTTGCATGCTAACTTTGGAAGATGCTAAATGTTTGGTCTAGGAGTGGCAGCTCTTCCTGGTTTTCCTGCCGGGAGCAGAGTGTGAGGCAGTTGTAGGAAAACAGAGGTGAGCTACAGAGGTCATAAACCCTCCTCAGCCCACTTGTTGTTTGGTTAGTGGCACTTCTTCAAAGAGAGCCCCTATCTTCAAATGAACTTGTTGCCTTCACTGACAATGGTTTAGCTTGTCCAGCTGTTCAAAGTGCATGTGACTGTATTCCTCTTGTATTCAATTGAACAGTTCAAACGATGATGAGCGGGATGGCAGAGCAGTGGACTCATACAGTATCAGTATCAGTTCCTGGCACAGATCTGATCCCCAGAAAATCAGCCTGGAAAATATCATGTGCATCTTTTCTACATTTTCCATCTCATCTAATTAATTTCCTATGGAGCTTTGCTCAAATGAAACTTTTCAATTGCCTCTGGCAGAGAGAGTAATGTGGAGTAGTGAATGTTTTACAGACTGCAACAAAAACAAGGACTCAACAGAACTTTCAAACTCAATATTCAGCATGTTTGCCAATTATAGGTAATTCAAAAAGAAATTCCACATTTTTAATTTCCAACATAATTAATTTGTCTATGTTGTCTTAACTAAACAACAAATTCAAAGGACGTTCTGTTATTCATTTTGTTTATTTGGATAAGAAATTGATTAAAAAAAAAAAACTTTTAAAAAGTAGAAGAAATGGAGGATGAGGAAAAAGCTGAGAGATTCATTAAAATGGCTCAAATGATGATGTGTAAATTCTGTTTTTGTGATTAAACCTGTTTTATTTGGCCACTTGGAGGAAATGCAAAAAACTGTTGGACTGTTGGACAATATTGACATGTTATCACTGTATAATAGGGCAACATGTGAGCAGAAAGTTGCCTATTTGAACACCTAGGAGAAGCAGAGAAAACAAATCGCTTTTATTTAGTCTTGTGTTTCTGGTCATCTGATTTGATTTGATTCAACTGATTTTATTC
The DNA here is from genome assembly GCF_046630095.1 of Trachinotus anak. Lineage (NCBI taxonomy): Eukaryota > Metazoa > Chordata > Actinopteri > Carangiformes > Carangidae > Trachinotus > Trachinotus anak. The sequence continues at coordinate 21,081,282 of NW_027273859.1, read as the reverse complement.
TGTCATTATCAACATACACAGCATCAAAATTCTCTGGTGCAGCTTTTCATACACGAGTATTTTGTGGTTTCCTCCGTCTTATGAGAGAAAACTGGCTGTTATTGGGGCTTGGACAGGACAAAGCAGCACATCTGAAGACATCGCCTCAGGCTTTGGGATACTCTGATGAACATTTTTTTCCCCATTTTTTTTAGGCTAAACAATTAATTGATCAATCAATAATGCATAGATAGACAGTATTGTTTCTTAACTTGTTAGCTTAGCTTGTAAACTTTAACTCTGAGGTGACACAAAGGGTCTATTATCCCTCTGGCTAACCTGAATGCCTTACTGTAGAGCACAGGGATTACTGCCACTGAAAGTAAGGGGATGGAGGAGTGAAGGCAGAGCAGTGACCCTCTGAAAATTACATTCAGATGTCGCATGAACAGATGTGAGCTTTAACCGCTCGGTTGTTTTTTGGAGTTTACCCCTGTCTTTCACAATGAAGCCATACAGTTGTTGACCAAATAGTGCGTCATGCTGAGATTTGCCTCAGATGAATCTGAATCCAACCTATTTCCATTTGGGAAGAGCTTTCTGAAATACAATCACGTCAGACAAAGGGGACAGAAAACTGTTGTTTGTTCTTTAGTTTTCTTCAAGGCACTAAGAATATGCCAACAAGGTTTTCATTGTGAAAGAACAGACATCCTTTGTGTGTTCTGTGTTTCCATAGCCCTGTGCTCTCCACCCTCTAAATCATATAATATTCCTGAACTACAATGACATGCGCTGGATAGGGTTTCTCCTCTCTCAGATGCTTCTGTCAGAGCATCTTAAAGTTTTGTCTCAGCCAGGAAACCTGAGCCCCCCGCTCCATAGCCAGCTCAACACAGAGACTAAAGACAATGACTTTCAGTCATTTATTGGTTTGAAGAGGTCTGCTGTAAAAAATGACAAAGATAAAGCGGGACGTAAAAGGAGCAGTTGCATTTGATTACAATCTTCATCGGCTTAATTTAGCATGTTAGCATGCTAACACCGGGCCAAATAGCCCTAAACACAAAGTGCCGCAGAAGGCGGATGGGAAAGTCATTCGTTTTGCAGGTATTCCGTCATAAAACGAAGCATTGGAAAAATTAAAATTCTGACCAGTTCTTGGTGCTAGATGGAAAATGTATCGTCCAAGTTGTTACAGTGTATCCTGGGGGCGACCTGAGTGTCTGCACCACATTTCATGAATGTCTGCAATTTACAAGTTGCTAGAACAAAATACGACACAGTCCTTTTGGGAAATGCATGTGCATTCTGGGTAGGACCTGCCTACACTGCCTGTATATACTGGCAGAAATAGTGTTTCAATTTCCTCTTTCCTTCTATTATTTTCTTCCTCCTTCATTCTTCCTGCAGCTCTCCCTCCATTCGCTCCTCTCCTCCTCTCCTATTGGCTGTCAGGGACATGTCTGTGGTTCTGTGGGATTCTCCCATGTAAACAGGCATGTTTTACCGCCAGCAGACTGCCAAAACCCCTCAATTTGTCACTTCCCCAAGTCAGTTAGTGTTTTGCGGCTTGCAAGGTGCTAGCAAAGGTACTTCAAGGGGAAACCTCAGGCAAAGTGAGGCCAGAGATGGTCGAGATGTGGTCGGTGGCTTGTGCAGTTTTGTAGGTGTGCTGAAAGTACAAACCACCAGACTGCCTCCAACAGAACCCAATACAAACTTCATGTGTTTACACTTCAGACCATGTTTTAGCTTGGCAGATGTTACTTCTTAGCGAATTAGACCATCAGGCCGTCATATTGCTCGCCATGTAGCTGAACGGTGTAGCGAATCTGATGGTCACTGGCAGGCTCTGCACATCCAGCACTTGGCATCTGCCTGGTCTGAACCACAAACCCACCATTCATTAGCAGCACATGGCCAGGGAAGGTTAATATGCAAACTACTGAAGTTAAACACTGTCTTATGCAACCAAACACCTCATATGCTTCAGCTCACAAGTCACACAGTGTGAAGAAAAAGTGTCAGAGAAATCACTCAACATCAATCCCACATTCACGCTACAGTACAACACCCTTAGGAATTTATTTCAAAATGTCCCCTTTGAAACACATTTGCTTCAGATAACATTATTTACCAATATTTAATCATTTAAAAACCTGTTTTAGTTGATCTCCTGTGTCTACAAAGATAATTAGTTGCGGTGTCTATTCACTATATCAGTAGTACATCATTTGGCTTCACCCTAAGCTTTACAATTTACCCATAATTAATACTTTAATACATGGGTCATTTTTGCCAAGAGAGGTGGTAAAGTCTAAAATCCAATTTTGGGAGTAAATGACGTGACAAGAGTTGGCAGTAAACTACATATCTCTCCAAAACTTTCAGGAAGTTGTGAGGGCAGTTACTTCTGATAATTTACAGACCAAATAATGAGTCAAGAAAATCATCTTTCTTTAAACAATAATGAAAAAAATGTTGAGACTATAGGGCTCCCATAAACATCATTAAAGTTTTTTCTCACAGCGAGAATCAAAGTGCAGAGGTAAGTTTGGAGCTGACCTAATTTACTGTTGTTATTATACTGAACATACAATTCACTGAATTGACAAGGGTCTCAGCTATTTGTACTTGCAAGAGCTTGTCAGATAATCTGCTGCTGCATCTTGATAATCTGGTGTGGGTATGATGGTACTTGAGGTTTCATATGTACAAGGGATGCCCAAACATTGACACTGAACTAGTAAAGCTAAACAAGATTGTATTTGATAAAAAGGACAGCATTTTATATAGCTCGAAAAGCTTTGGTCTGATTTATGCTGCCTTTATGTACAAAAATAGATTTCAAATGACGTAACCGTCACTGCACACATACTTCTGTGTCCCTTACATTGGTACAAACATCCACTACAGGTTTTAATAATGTACCTTGACAAAAGTAGAGTAGTAGTAGAGAGTAGTAAATGACGGTGGTCTGTGAGGCCATTGAAAGCGTCCTTGTGTCTTGCTTGACCTATTGGCTGCACTGTCCCTGCGATTTCCGGTGGTACCGCCCTGTTTTGTCTGTTTCCACAGGCTTTCAGAAAACTTGCACAAAAATGGATAAAAACGGAAGAAGAGTACTAACGTTAAGCATAAATTAGGTCTTAAAGTTTACAATATGTAACTACAGCCTGAAAATGAAACAAGCGACATAACATGTAATGTTTAAAAAAAAAAAAAAAAAGAGAGAGAGAAATTGGTTACCCTCAGAGCTTGACAAATTCAGGTATTTCTTTGAACAGGCAGCGGATCCAAAATGGATCTGGATATTGGAAACATTCCCTAAGTGAATAACAAGACATAAAAAAGTTATCTAAACCAAACACAGTCTGCACTGACTGTTACTACTCATAAACCATTTCAAGATATGAGCTCTTATGTAGAAGGTACGACAGTGGACTGACAAATCAACCAGTATTTATTCCTAATTCTGATTCTGTCCAGTTGTTGCTGAGACCAAGACAGATGGATACACTTGCTGTTAAGGGGATCAAATCTGTGATCGTGTTACAGGACAGACGGACCCAACCACCAGGCTTCCTTGCCAGCATTTGAAAGGCAGAGTATGTTCATGATATTAAAACATATTGGTGTGTATCGAGAGATTTCAGCAGTCGTGTTGGGCAGCTTAGCGACTCAAGTGTCTTGTGGTTTTGTGGGTGTTGGTTCAGTGTCGGTACAGAACCAAAAACTTGTATGAAAATACTTTCAGATGGGATTTAGCTGACAAAGACGTGCAGTTGTCATCTGTTCATATGCACACTCATGCAGATGTACAGAGCCTCCCCCACACAACACACACAACCACACACACACACTCGCCCACACACTTCTCCCATTACTTGTCTGTTGTCTTTCCACAGCTCATGTTCACCAGATGCACCAAGAAACAGATGAGAGAGAGTGATAAAGACAGAAAAAGAGAAAAAGAGAGAGAGAGAGAGAGAGAGAGAGAGAGAGAGAGAGAGAGAGAGAGAGAGAGAGAGAGAGAGAGAGAGAGAGAGAGAGAGAGAGATCCCGATTCTGAACCACTGAATAAGAGACTGAAAAAGTAAAAGAAAAAGACAGAAAGAGATAGGAGGGAGGAGAGAGGAGAGGAGTGAGTGGGGAGGAGGGTGCGGATAGAGACGTGTGCGTGTCTGATGATTCACGCCTGCAAGGTGAAAGAGAAGAGGGGTCAAGGGGACTGCAAGTTGGGGGGGTGGAATGGGGGAGCAGGGGGAGTACAAACCTCTTTTGGCCAAGCTGAAGAAAACACATGCTGGCCTCCTGCTGATATCTGTGTTAGCCAGGAGACCAGGCATGGACAGGTCTCCTTGCTTTCTCCGTCCTTCTTCACTCCCATCTCCTCACACACACCATCTGCTCTCTGCTTTATCACTTCTCCTCTTTCTTTTTCCTTTTTTTGCGAGCTCTGTTGCAACAACATGGCCTTCCTATTTTCTCTCTTGCTCTCAGGCTGTTTGAGCTGCAATCTCACATCTAGAGCTAAGTGATAATTCAATTAGAGCTGAAACAATTGGTCGATTATTCAATTAGTGGGTCAACAGAAAAATAATTTCCCAGCTATTTTGATGGTTAATCACAGGTCTGAGTGTATTTCTCAGGTAAAACTGAACACACAAACCATTAGGCAGTGAACGAAAATAACAGCTAGCTGCAGCCCTAAATTCAGCATTTTCATTTATCGACTTTCAGTGGAATCACATTGTGATAACATGATTACACATGATCTAATTCTGTTAACTATTTAAAGCAAATTTAAATCAAAAACTTGCCAAATGAGTTACAGCAGTTTTGCAGCTGATAAAATTAGTCGATTAGGCAAAATACAGAAAAATAATCGGCAGCTTACTTGATAATTGATTATTTGTTGATGTTATTTTTGAGCAAAAATGCCAAAAATTCACTGGTTTCATCTTCTCAAATATAAAGAGATGGCTTAAGCTAACCAGTTTAAATGTGATTTAGCATATATTTACCCTGATGTGTCTCATGTGTCCATCCACCTCATAACTGCACCTGAAAACGTGTCTCACTTTGCTTCCCTTCCACACAGCCTTTTTCACAGGGCACAAGGTCAAACCAGAACACAGAAAAAGCCCAGGAGCCTCCTGGAGATATCTGGGGAATGCCGAACATGACCGACAAATGAAGACACAGCTGTGCTCGTCTGAGGGCTCCCAGTCTCTCAGGAACGAGGAGTTATGAGGCCGCTCACACACGACTCTGTTTGCTTAGTCTCTGACACGGAAAGACAACCAACACGAGAGATGGGAAGAGGGAGAGAGAGAGAGAGAAAGGAGGAAAGGGAGGAGAAGGGTGAGACAAGAGTGGGTGGTTGAAAGACTGATGGTAAAGTATACAGATCAAAGACAGTTCCCATAAAGAAAGAGTAATACAGGAAGATATTGGAAGGACGTTGCTGTTACCGGAATGCGCAGGCACCCTGCCGGCCCTCTGACACATGATCAGCCTGGACTGCTTTCACAATAAGTGGAAGTCAGACTGTACACGTGTTAAAGTGAGATGTCCCTGTAGAGGAACAGTGACACCTCATAAGGGTGTGTGGACTTTTTCTGCAGACAAGTTCATTTGCCTCATTAAAGAATGCAGAACACAGTCCTATTCCAAAAAACTGCAATATTATGCATTGTGAAAAGAAAAATTGGCTCTCAAATTCTTGTGTCAGTGTGTTAAACCAAAGGGATCCATTGTATTCAGCTTCTGTATCCTCTGCCAAAGTTGCCCATAATCTTTGAGAAGTACTTTCCCACAAACGCTCTTGAGAAAATGGCTTTTCTATTCAGCAGCCAATCACAGACTTTCATGAGACATCCGAGTTCATGCTGCAGCCTTTTTAAGATATTATTTTGTGTTTTTCCAGTGGGTGTGACTCACTTGGAGACAAAATGGCACAAAAATATGCTCCCATCCCAACATTTTATTACATATTTTATAGATTTTACTTTCTATTCTGCAATGAGACTTTAAACTTAGTTTCTGCATGAGAACTGTGATATTCAAGCAGTATTTTGCCTGTATAATACATCACATATGCTATTTGCTGATTACCTTATTCCAAAGAGTCCTGCAATATATTAGGTATCCCTTAGACCAACAGCTCTTGCAAGGAATTTTGACAACAACAAATGCACAAATGATGTTAACAGCTACAATATAATATTTTCATTAATTTGAATAGAAACTGTACCTTCCCGGAAGGTTTAAAGGTGCTATTTGTAAGTCATCATTGGCCATCATTCCATTTACAAGACAAGAGGTTATGATACGCCCTCTGAGCAGTGCTACATCTTCAGGGCTGATTGGAGGTTACAGTGAGTCACTATCGGAAAGTGATGAGACGGGCCAGGGCTAGGTGGTTAGCATGCTAACTGAAGAAAAGACTTGATAGAGACAAGAGTTAACATTGGAGTTCTCGATAAGTAAAGGAATAAAGTTTGATGTTGAACTCGCAACGTTTCTTCTGGACTTACAAATATCTCTTTTAAATACACACAATTTTAAATATCAATAGGCTGTGGAACATGACCAAGAGTGATGTAAGGTGCATGAAATATCGCAAATGGGCTGATTTGTGTGGAATCATTGGTACGGTCCTTTAAAATTAACATTTCAAACTGACACACACACAGATACAACACAGCTTCATCCAAAAGGTGTCAGTTATTGCTCCTGGTTGGTGGCCCACTGGTGTCAATCTCAAGACTAAACCCACACACTCACACACACACACTCACAGCTGAAACAGCTGGCCAAGCCGAACCTGCATTAGTGAAGGCAACAAGTTCATTTGAAGACAGGGGTTCTCTTTGAAGTCGTGCCACTCGGTCAGTGAGGCAACACTATTGTGAGCTGAGGAAGATTTATGACCTCTTCAGCTCACCTCTGCTTTCCTACAGCTGCTCACTCTCTGCTGGTGACAACCCAGACAGACAACTGATAGAGGCACCAATAAACAGCAAGAACACCACTGTGTGATATGTTATACGATCACTGAAAATAATGTGTACAAGCACTGATTCTGGCTTTGTTTGGCTCATATTCATCAACATTTCTTTCTTTGTTTCTTTTTTTTTTTAATGCAGGTGCAGTATGGATATAAAACCAGGATTTCACTTGTGTCTAAATTTAAATCCTGACAAACCTATGCTATGACCACCTCTCATCCAGTGGTTGAGTGACACTTGAAGTTTAAATTCAGGGCAAAGCAGTCACAGCCCAATCAAGCAGTGAACTATCGCCCCCTGCTGGCCATGTGCAGGTACTCATTCTTGACAGACGTGTTAACAGAGATTGGTAGCTGGACAGTATATGGTTATATCAAAATAAATTATAATATTTAGCCTGATTGAAAATGTAACAATAATTGTTGTTTTGATCATCAATACATATGTTGTCTACCTCATGTTGTTCTCTCTTCTGATCCTTCTTATTTTTGGACAACCAGTTAAACGTACTGGGTTGTTGGCTGAACCTCTAGTTAGATGTCATTTGTTGTGGTACTTCTTGTTGGTGTACATAAATTACCTAAAAAATGCGATTTGACTTAATTTTGGTCAGAAACAGATTCTAATATGATCATTTCAGTTTATTGTCTAGCCCTACTTCGTGTGCCCTATTGTTTTTCGTCAGTTCATGAGTAATGTATTCCATTGTGCATAAATGCTACCTCACTACTACCTATAGATGAATGAATATATCAAGTAGTCAACTGACAGAAAAATAGTAATCAATTTATTATTTAAGAAATTAAAAAAAAAACAATGCCATTTGTTCTCTGGTTCCAGCAAATGTAAGGATTTGCTGCTTACATAAAGTAAATGTCTTTGGGTTTTAGACTGTTGGTTGGACAAAAGAAGCAATGTCAACAGGTCACCGCAGGCTTTAGTAAAGTGTGATGAACATTTAGTAATCAGTAGATGAAGAGTATAGGACGTGTAGGACTGCAGCAATTTATCAATTAATCGATTGATTATTTTCCCAAATGTGGAAACCAGCAAATCATATTTGAGAAGCTGGAACCAGAAGATTTTGGCATTGGTCAAAGTCACTCAAAATGATTTAGCAACTTAAAAACTGCAAAATGTCAAATCAGTATCAGCTCATCTTTGCTGCTCTACCAGGTCTACATACTACATGCAATAATGAAAAGTCTTGCACTCATGCTGATATGAATTACATGTTAAAATTATACCCTACTGACAAGAAATGTGTTGCTTATCTCAAACTTTGCCCGTCTGACGGTAACACACACACACAGTAGACACAACCTGCACACAACCGCACACCCACAAAAACATTCAAATGTCATATTAATCTCACAGACAGCTGTATTCTGTCTACAGCTGCCTGATTATGCTTCCCTGCTGCTTTCCTCTCTGCAGTTACACCGCCTACCCAGGTCTAAAGGCCCTTTAGAGCACCACCATTATTTCTGAAAAAAAACCCATATTCTCACTGTGTTTGGTTTAAATTATTGCAACAATTGAGCTGCACTTAAAGGCCATTATTTATGTTTGAGCTCAGGCTGCCAGGTAGAAACTAGAGCACCTGTCTTACATGGCCAGGAGGGGATCAGTGAAGTCTCAGCCCAAAGAAATAATGCCACCATTACACAACACTAATGCCCCTGCTTAGTCTTCGCTCCCCGTTGGTGGAATAACTTGCTCTACAACGATAAGAACAGCGGTCGATTCCTTCTTGCAAAGTCATCTTTTTAACTATTAGCTCATGTCACCTTGAAACAATAAGATCCCACTCTGCCTTTCACACAAAAGCTTAAATGATTATACTGAGTTCATGGGAATAATGTCGGAGAATTATCGCCTTGGCAATTGTACCGCTTTTAATAACCTTCATGTAAAAGCATTGGAAGCCTGTGAAGCAGAGAAACAGACTGAGTTCAAACCTCTGTGAGAATTTTCCATGCACGCATCCACCAGTATAATCCATGAGTAATCCCAGTCAATACAAGCAGAGTTATGCAGATACAGACAGCCTTTGATGAGGTTTGTGTAAGGGAAGAAATACAAGAAAGGAAGGAGTTAATATTCAAGTTTTAACAGCAGAGATGGTAGAAACCCACGCTGTCCTTGACATCTTCACTTATATACCACGTTTGAGAAAATGTGCCTGCACCTGTAAACAACTGCCAAACAGCATGAGTCATTCTGTTGCTTCTAAGCATTTGTCACTCATCTGTGGCAGAAGCTGAACTGTAACATAAGGTTGGAAATATTTTTTCCAATATATTTTTAAGCACTGATCAAAAACTCAAAAAAATAAATACATAGATAAATGTATAAAATTTACGGAACAAAAAACAACACAAGATTTGCTCCTTCCAGTGTCTCAGATGTGAGGATTTAATCCTTTCTTTTTGTTTATATCAACCAGTCTTCCAACCTGAACAACCATACAGGTCGTTTTTTTCAACCCTCTGATACGAACCATAGGAGTGTCTCCTGCAATAGCACCCCTACAATGGCAGGCATCTCTACCTTCGTTTGCCATGGTTACTATAATAATGGTCATGGCTTGCTTAGGTTAGGCACTAAAACTACTTGGTTATGTTAAGAAACAGCTCATGACTTGGGTTAAAATAAGTAGTTCCTCAACATTAAACAATATTTATCGTCATGGTTACTATAATAACAACATGGTTACCTTTGTTGAACGGCCGTGGATAACAGAAACACCACAAACTGCTACCCTCCCATGGGAATTGTACACCGTTCTCCTGCGTCATATTCCTGTGTTTTGTTGACCCATCCACCCCGACCTCCTCCTGATGAGGATTTTATCGCTCTATATTCTACGTCACTGCCTTTTTCCCTTCACTCCTGTCATAATTCCCACAGCCGCTAGATGTCCCCTAACAACAAAACATAACTATGGGTCATAATAACCTGCTGCACAGACGACCTATATATGGGCTCCTTTTTTACTGGAGGACAGTCTTGTTTATAATATTGTAAACTGAGCATCTTTTCAGGTTTGGATTATTAATTGCAATTAAGAACATCACCTTGTGGAGCAACACTGATAAATTGACCAGGCCTCTACATAGTTGTCCACTAGGTGGCACTGTCAAGTTGTTTTTTATACTGTAAAAATGTCACACACAATTTATATCATAATTTAAAAAAAAAAAACAACAAACAAACCCAATGCACCCATATCAAGATTGTTTCTTTATGTTATGTGTTTATTAAAAAAAAAAAAAAAATACAACCTCATATATCATTATCAGATTTTCTGAACTCCAAAATGATCGTCAAAAATTTAGTATGGGTTTGGCGATGTCACCTGAGACTCTGAAATTGTGATGGGCATTTTTCCATATCTTCTAATATTTTATGGTTAGTATTAAGCAATCACAGTTAACTGAAAAAAAAGTGACAGATGAATAAAATAATATTCTGTAAAATTTAAAATAAACAACCAGATATTTCCACAAAATCGTCTCACAGTTTATTCGTATATGTGTATTTCCTAATCCTTATTCTACTCTGTTCAACAGTATGAAAAATGCACAACAATTCAGCCACAACAGGCATGTAGAGCCATTGTGCTGTGGCCGAAATGTTTCCTATTTCACATATCTTTGACTGATGGTGCTTGTTAGCGTGAAACCTTTTGAATTGGCTCGTTCTAAGTAGAGCACCACTACAGATCATTATACAGGCAGCAGTGTATAATCAACAGCTTCAGGCTTATACGAGCCATCAAACCTTCTGCCAACATTCACTGCACACCTGTTGCTCCAGATTCATGTGATTTTTAGTCACAGCATGTAACATTTATTTTATTTTTATGTTTTTTAGATCCCAAAAAATCCCACATCCTGTGAAAATTAGAGCTCGGTTCTCAAAAACATGCATAACTTCTTACACAAAAATGCAAACAAACAAAGCCAAAGCAAAACTGGGGTCTCCAAATTGCTATGTTTGTAACCATGAAATTACAAGGTAACATTGTAGTTTATACAGCTATAAAAACATAATTATGCACTGTGGCTTTATGAATATTGCGGTTTTTAAAATTAGGTCCCTTAGAAAAGCTAAATACCTTTCTGTTAATTTCTTCCCTTTTCCCAGGCCTTTGATTCGGCCAGTGTGGTGAGATAAACGTTTATAAATCACGGGGTTAGTAACTGAGACACTTTCTGCGAGCACACAAGCGTGTCTGGCCAGAATGAATATGGTTTTGATTTGTAGTGAACGCCAACGCTCTAGCCAATGCTAATCGCCGGGGAAAGCCTGTGAAAACCATGATGGATTTCACAGACATGGTTTTTGAGCTTGGGGTTTCATCACAAATCCATTTAAGCTTTTATGTAATTTGGTTAAATATACAGAATCCCTTTTATCTTTTTATGTGTCCATTTTTGACCCACTAGCCTTGTTGGAAAATATGATACAGAGGGGGAACTTCCCATTGATATTCTCACATGAAACTTAAATTCTGCTGTGTGTGTGTGTGTGTGTGTGTGTGTGTGTGTGTGTGTGTGTGTGTGTGTGTGTGTGTGTGTGTGTGTGTGTGTGTACTACATTTGTATTAGAATAAGACAAAGAACAATGGTGATGCTGACTGACAGGGATGACTGAAGGTAAAGCCAGACAATGTCTAGAGTTCAGCCTTGCAGTGTTTTATTTAAGAAGCTCTGCTGGCACCAGTGTGAGAGACAAACTGTGCTTCCTGTCCTGACCACTGTCCAATCCAATTACCAGAGTGTAGACTAGAAGAAAATGACTTGCTGGAAAACAAAAAGTCAACCAGACAGCATAGGCACTGACAGGCCGCTCCAACCTGCAGAGCTTCATGGGAAAGAAGATGAAGAGACAGATGATGTTAATGAGACCAAGAAGTCAGGTTTTTCTGAGCTGGTTCATGGAAGATTGTAGGTCTAATGCAAGAATCCACAGACCTCTTTAGGATTACATTCACATATTTGAATATTTGGAAAGTATTTGTTTCGCTTGTGTTAAGCACATTTCACTTACAGAATATGCCACTGAGTTCTGACTAAGCTGAACCTATTTGACCCATGTCCCTCAGCTGCTGCCTTTTAGGCTTGAAACAAGATATTTTGGTGATGAAATGCCTTTATTCTGCCTTAGACTGGTGTCTTTATTTATCCTCGATATCACAAGTCATACAGACTAGGTGTTTCTGTGTTTCATGAGTGGAGAAAAAAAATATTAATTCATGCCATATTAATAAATATGGCATGAAAAAAACTCAAGCAAATCTACCAATTTGGCAAATAATGTGGTGGACGCAACCAGCGCAGAGTAAAGGCAAAGGTGCAAAACTGTAGTGACCACTAAAAATCCTGTCACTCCAGAGTTCAAACTTCTCTCATAGAAAAACAAGTTGATACTTCTCTGCACAACATCTTATGGTCTAAATGGCAGATTTCACATCTTCCTAAAAGTGACAATTAAAATAGAAAAAAGGAAGCGTCTCAGTCTGTCACTGTCAGCTTTGGTGCCAACATCACCATCACACACACATGTACCTGTATAAACTTAAGCAGCTGCTAAGGCCAGACAGCCAAATCCAGGTCTTAAAACGCCCCATCAGAAACCTATGGAGGATGTCGCAGATCTGTACATGTTTGCAGCAGTGTTACAGCAGAGTGTGAAGATGAACAGTGCAGTAAATCAGCAGAGCAAAATCATTCATAACATCGGGGTGAATGCGCAGCGTGATTCCTGTCAGGTTTACAGCAAAAACATGATCAAAACGCACATTAAATATCATGGCTCATGACAGGCAGTATCCTCCAATTCCATTTCTAATATGTCATCAGCATGACCATCAGTGGGCCTACGTGGGTACACAGATACTGTAAGTGCAGCTGAATGGAACAACAGCATAAACCATACAGCTGGATATTAGAGAAAAGCAAAGCGAGTAAAATGCTGACAGCAGTCATAGACATCCATAAAAACAATATAATATAACAAGTGACACAAGTTTGTGAAACACTAAAAAAAACAGCTTGGTGCCACAAAAACAAATCAAACCAAACTCATCTATATTGGGTTAACAATTTATGTGGATTAACCTCTGACAACAGCACGACAACACCAGAACTCATCTGACAAAGGTTGAGCCACATGAAATGAATTCGTGCTGACTTACAAAGGAAATACTGTCAGAAATTAGCCGCAACATACAGCCAGCAGATCGCAACTGACCACAAGCAAATCTGCACACACACACACACACACACCAGTAACTAGCCTCACAAACATCGTCACATCGAGCCCACAAAAACTGACCGAGCAAAGCCAAGACTCACAGTTCGCATATTGACGCACAAGCAGCAAAGTGTTACCTCGGAGAAGCAAAGCAGCTGATCCACAGCTGGCGCAGGTGAGCATCCGCTTGTTCCTTCCATCCTGCATATTCACCAGGGCCGGGCTGTCGACAGGTTCGCCTGCTGATGCCACCTGCTGCTGCTTGTCTCTGGCGAAACTAAGTTTGCATATGTGCACAGTGCAGCAGCAGCAGCGGGATCACGGACAGGTGCGTCAGGAACGCGTGCGCAGGTGAGAGGCTGCGTCGGATTAATTACCTGTGAACACCCTTCATCCCATGTGAGCGGCTGTCCTCCACTTAATGAGCAGCAGCCAACGACAGCGGGACTAGTACTGTGTTCTGGTTATTTAAAAAAAAAAAAAAAAAAAAGTTCATTTTGTGATTTCAGCCATACAAATACAGCTAATTAAAATTTTAAGAAAAAGAGAAAAAAAAGCGTGAAATACAACAAACACTCAGGGTGACACACCGTCTTCTTTACCTGTGGCAGCTGGAGAAGGCAACACTGCAACTTCTGGTTCATTTATGGAGGATACACCAACAGATAATGTTGCTGATTTTTTTCATACTGTCCCTGATTATAACCTTGATTTATAGATAACAGTGTAAAAATATAAATAAAATCAAACTAGAATCCTTTGTATAATCTTTATTCTTTTTTCAACAGCCGGTAGATGTTTTAAGACTGCAGTGCTGCAGGTTTGGAACCGCCTAGTGGACAAAGACAGTTTATGCGATTATAAAAGCTTTCAGCACTCAGATAAAAAACAAAGTAAAACTGGAAAGTGCAGTGAGTCAGCTTTACTTTGTTTCAGAGAATGTATGTAATTAGAAGCAAATCATGTTGATAGACATATAAATAAATTGCATGAGGGTTATAATTGCATACAGTAGCTGTTTCGAAGAATACTTTGTTTTCTACCCACTGTGAGGCAGGGCCTCATCCTTCTCCTGCTTAGGGCCCCCAGATGTGACGTGTTCAGTAGTCAGACAGCCAAGGAGGAACAAGCTGTTGCTCCTTCTGGTGGTGTTGGGCTTTAATTGTGGTATCTTGTAGTGCGTCAAGAGGAGTGGGAAGAGCCCTTCAGGATGATGGAGCCCATTTGCAAACATCTGTGTGACCCCGATGGAGGATGAAAATAATAATTAAGGTATTATGCTAGTATGTTTTCATGTACTGTAGATGATGTCTTTCTGTTTTCCAGTTGAGTCCCGTAGGCGTACTCACACTTACTCAATTAATCATGTAATGAGACTTTACAAAGTAATGCAAGTCATCAAAGATGATTACAAATATTTGCCTGTTTGAAATTGATATGGTTCCTGAGAGAGGCTGGGGTCAGGAGAGTGGAGGGGTGCAACCAGCTGTGCAAACAGTCTTGGTGATTTATGAACCCAGCTGTGAGCTGCTCGTGGTCCAAAATGACACAGGAGCCAGTGCAGCTCTGCAAGCATGACCCACTGATTACCAACTGCAATACAGACGTATAAATATCTGACATTCAGATAGAGACTTCGTGCAAACGACTTTCTTTTAAATCAACTTTCATCATTTTGTTTATCTCCATGAGACTACAACTATATACATATACATTATGTTTTGATATCTGGCAGCAACCTCTGCAGTAAAATAATATTTTGCAGCAAGGGAGCCTTTGATTGTGTCTGTGTATATAACGGAAAAGAGAGGGGAGAATGAAAAGGTACAGCATGAGTGTGTGTTTATACAAAGGGAATAGTGAACAGAGAGTGCAAATTCACAGCAGGAGCTGAACTGAAATTCATAACTGTTTCCCAGCTACTCCTCTAATGTTAAAAGATTCTGGAGCCAACATCCCTCAGAAGACACACAATGAAAATACATCATATGGGTATTAATGAGCCCCCAAAGGTGATAAGTTTCAACTACCAGGGAAAGCAGACTTTGTATCTGGAGCTCAGCTTTAATGGCTGCCACTACCCGTATCAACCTAACTCCAATAACTTTAAAACATCAGCATCACAATCACCAACATGGTTCACCAGATTATTTAACATAAACAGCATCAGAAGGCTGACTTTTTCATTTAATGGACCCTGATATGTAGGAGAAAACAAAAGTAAAAAACAAAGCACATCCAATAAAAATATATACATATGTAAATTATGTGCATATGTAAAATATGCACATGCAGCCTTTGATGGTGCAATTATAAAAATGCCCACTAGATAGCAGAATGGGGTCATATAATTCAGTGCTGCCAGAAGGCTTCTCTTTAATAACATGAGACAGAGACAGCAGCATGATTTTTTTTTTTTTTAAGGGGAGGTCATTTCACAGGTTGATGTTCAGCTTTAGGTGAGGGACCTGCAACCTTAAAGAGTCACACATCACAATAAGGCTGCATGAAAGCATCTTAATACACGTGCCAAATAAACACCAAAACAAAACAAACAGACAAAAAAAACTTCAGCCAGTGCTACAATTCCATTCATCATAAAAACTAATGAAAATACAGTAGCAGAAACATGTCAGCCTAGACAGCGATTCACATTATACACATGCACACAACGTGCTCAAAAATATAAAAATCCGATTGTGCAGAATTCCACAAGTGATTCAGTGCTGTTGGAAGGTTTACCTGTAGCAGCATCTGTTTGTTGGCTGTAGTTTTAAAATCCAGGTATAACCCAGACTTCAGCTGATTCTGGGCCCAATATAAAAACATCTGTTTCATAATCCACAGATCCATTTCCTCAACGGTTGTAATTTCCCCACTGACCAGTAAAAAACATAAAAACAAACATTCAACAACCTGGTAATTTCATGTCATTTAGAATATATGTTCCCTGTTGATGTAGAATTAAAGTTATAATGTTATGCTATAATATTAAGAAAATAAAGGCCTCGCTTTTATTGCATTGCATTAAAATCACTGTTTAAACAGGTATTTCTAATTTAAATATAGTATACAATCAATGAATTGTGATAAATCACCATTTGTTTTTTTATCACTATGCTTCTGTTACCATATCCTGAGTGGTTCACAAACCACACAAACAACAAATTAACAGTGTGATAATGTGAACTTCAACTTTATTGTCATCACAAAGGAATATTTGGTTCACAGCAGGCATGGACAGGAGGGAGGAGACCCAATGATGACCAAGAGTAACTGTAATCTATAGTCAAATACATAAAAGTAAATTTAAAATAGATAGATGATATTAAAAATAAATGTACCTAATAAGAGTGAAAGAGAGCAGATCAAGCCAAAGTTAGCAACAACTCTATGACCCTGTGTAAAAGGGGGAAAAAAGTGCAGTTCTGCTTATGATAAAGTCCATGTGTGCAAGTTTATTATTTTAGAGATTCAACCTTCCTGTGGCCACAGGAATAAGAGAGCCTGTTTTTGAGAGTCTAGTTTACCTTTAATGGAAAGGCAACTGATAGCACTCCAAAAAGTAGGCTGATTTAAAACAAGGTCTAAAAATGATACTAAAGCTGGTAAATGAGGTTTTAAAAACTACTTGAAACTTTAATGTAAATTAAAACAGCAGCAACGCTTTTAGAACTGTGACTAAAACCTGGGTAGATGAACTGACCCTGTAATATGGAATGTGGAATTTGTCAGTAGAAGAACAACAAAGTCACAAAGATCAAAGGACAAAATGACATCACACTGTCACATCTGTGACATCACATTATAACTGCCTGTTCAACACACACTGCTGCCATTAACAGAAGTCACTTGTTACAGGTAGTGAGTGCATCAAAAGCCAGGATTTATCCCAGCTACATTCAAGACAAATTGTCAGTAAACCAAAGTCTTTTTTGTCCGTAAGAAAATGGACGACGATAAGTCAGGAGGACTTTTCTCTTGGAAGGTCATGGACTCTCCATGGCTCCCACGTCAATCTCACTCTCAGAATAACTCTGTAGAAGATGAGATTGAGGAAGAGATTGAAGAAGAGATTGAAGAGGAGATTGAGGCTGAGCTGATGGAAAATGAGGAAGAAATGATGAATGAAGATGAAGAACACTGCTACACTCCTTTCAGTGAGGTAAGACATTTATAAAAAAACTGAAAAAATCTAATTATAAGAAATCCAAAAGAGATTGAGAACATACTTATGATTTTTTCTTTTTTTAAGAAAGACATATTAGTTTCTCCAGTAGAGTTTTGCTGAAATTAACACTTAAGTTGTAAATATTAAAGTGTGTATATTAAACTTTACAAAAACACCTAATACATAAAAATAATTTGTTCAGCTTCCACCTGAGAAAGAAGCCAATATATCTACATACATAAAATCATGTTTTATTTATCAATAGACTTGAAATGAAATTAATTAGAAAATGTGTGTATTTTAACCATGAATTTTTAACTATGTATTTTAACTATGCTCTGTTGTTAATCATCTTTTTTACATGACATGAGATAGTATGAACAACAAACTAATATTCGCTTTCTGTTTTACAGGGACATGAATCTCACATGTCAGAGATATCTAATGGTCTTCAAGAAGAGGAGGAAGAGGAAACCAAAGCCAAGGCTGATCTTGAAGAGGACTTGGAGGTGATAGAAAGGGATCAACCTCAAGAGCAAAAAGCTCTGGAACTGGAGCAAACAGAAAAAGCTGCTCTTGAAGAGGAATTGGAAATGATGAAAAGAGATCTAGCTCAACAGCAAAAAGCCCTGGAACAGGAGCGAAAAGAAAAAGCTGCTCTTGAAGAAGAATTAGAGATGATCAAAAGGGATCAAGCTCAACAGAAAAAATCCCTGGAACAGGAGCGAAAAGAAAAAGTTGATCTTGCAAAGGCTCTGAAGAAGGAACAAGATGACAAAAACAGTCTTCTTGTTGAAGTGGAGCACATGAAGACACAGGTAGCTGATCTTAAGAAGTCACGGAAAGAGGACCAGCGCAGCACTGTAAAGCTTCAGCAAAAAATGAGTAAAATGACAGCTCATCTTGAAGAGGACAAAAAGGTGATTGCGAAACTCAAACATGATCTGGAGATAATAACAGAGCATGACGAAGCAAATTGTGCCAGAATCAAGGCACTGGAGGACCAGCTCACTGAGCAACAGAGGGAAAGTCTTGAAAAAGACAATGAAATTCAATCCCTGCGCTTCAATGTTCAGCACCTTCAAAGTGATATTGAAGCCAAGGAGAATACTGTTTCATCACTGCAGGACAAGGTTAACCAGTGGGCCTCAGACCTCAAAGAGGAACGTATGAAAAACTGCAGACTCCAAAAGGACTATGTGACTGCTGTGTCCTGGCAGCAGGAGGAAGCAGAAGAACTGGACCATGTGACTCAAGAGAACCAACAGCTTGCTTCTGAGACCGAGAGGCTACGCGATGAACTTGAAGATGCCCTAAGAGAGAGACAGCTTGCCCAGAAACAGGCCAAGGAAGACAGAGAAGCTTGCAGCAGACTTGAGGAGGCAGTTAAGAAGGAGAAAGCTCGCTTCTTGAGAGCACATAAAATGATAAAGAGGCAAGAGAAGGAGCTCTCTGAACAGACTTTGGCTTTGGAAAAGAGCAAGACTCAGCTCAGAGAAGCCACTGCATCCTCAGAGGGAACAAAGTATGACATTCAGACACTGAGGAAGGAGAATGCAGATATCAGGGCTAAATTCGAGGCCATGGAGAAGAAATATGACAGACCAATGTGTAAACAGCGGTCTCTCTGTGAATGCCACGAAGAAATGACAAAAAATCTTCAAGTTACCATTGCTAAGCTTGAGTACATGGTAGATGACCTCAAAGCGCGTCTGTCAGAGAGCAAGTCAAGACAAGCTGAACTTGAAGATGCCCTAAAGCAGGAAAAGACACAAAGCTCTAACTTGCAGCAGAGAGTCAATCAACTTGTCTCTTCTCTTGAGAAAGAAAGGACCACATCTGAGACGTACCGTGTCAAGCTCGAGGAAGCTTTGAAAAGGCAGATACAAACACTGGGAGAACGTCAGAAACTGGCTGTGTCCTTCCAGAAAGCTGAGGACAGATTCTCCAGACTTCAGGAACAACAGCTGGCAGAGTCCAACTTTCACAATAAGGAAATCTCTCAGAATCAAGCCACCATTGCTAAGCTCGAGTACATGGTAGATGACCTCAAAGAACGTCAGTCAGAGGGCAAGTCAAGACAATCTGAGCTAGAGGATGCCCTAAAACAAGAAAAGAATCGAAGCTCTGATTTGCAGCAGAGAGCCGATCAAACGGCCTCTGCTCTTGAAAAGGTTAGGACCACGTGTGACAAGTACCGTGT
Organism: Trachinotus anak; assembly: GCF_046630095.1. Classification (NCBI taxonomy): domain Eukaryota; kingdom Metazoa; phylum Chordata; class Actinopteri; order Carangiformes; family Carangidae; genus Trachinotus; species Trachinotus anak. The sequence continues at coordinate 21,061,646 of NW_027273859.1, read as the reverse complement.
GGAGCTGAAGGACGCTTTGACCAAGCAGGCAGAAACACTGGAGGAGCGTCAGAAACTGGCTGTGGCCCTCGAGAAAACTCAGGAGAGCTTATCCAAACTTCAAAAGCAACAGCTGGAAGAGTCAAGCTTTCAATTCAAACACATCAGTGACATTGAGTTCAGCCTCAACGAGAAAAAAAATGCTCTAGATGAGGCATTAAAGGCTCTGAACAGCTTGCAAAAGGAGCACATGGATCTAGGGAAGAAGTACAATGACATGAATTCAAATTTTTGCGAGCTGCTTAAGAGTCAAAGTGCTCTCCAAATCAGATATGAGAGGCTCTCCTATGCACAAGGAAACCCCCAACCAGAACTCAGTTTACCTCCAATCACCTTCAAGTTGTAATGGTCATATGTGAGTTGTTAGGGATCTCAAGACTACGCTGCCGGTGGCTGGTATGTGGCTGCCATAGTCCAACGCCTCTTTTTAGCAACGATCGTTCCAGTTTGTTCCTTTCATTCCTATTTTACCGTTGGTCTTCTCTCGCCAAAATGTGTGCCCACATTGTTGTCTTCAAATGAGAGCCCCTTGTCCACCAGAGCCACTCATTTGAGAACAGTAATGTCCTCAAATGAGTGGCCCTTGTCCTACATCTAAAGGACAAAAGACACATCTTGGCCAGAGAAGAACACTAACAATGCAGTCTTGAGATCCCACGTCTGTCTGTCTGTCTGTCACTGTGTGTGTGTGTCTCTCTCTCTCTCTCTCTTTCTTTCTCTCTCTCTCTCTCTCTCTCTCTCTCTCACTCTCTCTCTCCCTCCCTCTCTCACACACACTCAGTCTCCTCCCCCCACGCCCTCTTTCTCCTCTTAAACCCAACCGGTCGAGGCAGACGGCCGCCCACCCTGAGCCCGGTTCTGTTGGAGGTTTCTTCCCGTTAAAAGGAAGTTTTTCCTCCCCCCTGTCGCCAAGTGCTTGCTCTTTGTGGGAACTGTTGCGTTTCCTCTGTAATTAAGTAAGGTCTCCACCTTACCCTGGACAGTGCCTTGAGATAATGTATATTATAATTTGGCGCGATACAAATTGAATTGAATTGAATTGAATTGAATTGGGGAGGGCCGCTCATTGAAGAACAGAAATGTCCCCATGTGAGCGGCCCTTTCTACTTTTATTTCTTCCAAACATCTTTTTTCTTTCTTTTATCTTTATCTTTGCTTTCCAATCTTCAGTGTTTTCTGTTATTGTTTGTTTCTTTTATTGTGTAAAGCTGACAAATATCTGTCACACATTGTAAAAAGTGCTTTACAAATAAAGTCTGATTGATTGATTAATGGAAGGACTCCACCATTTATCTCCTCTCAACCCAACCGGTTGAGGCCGGTTAAGGCAGACAACTACCCAACTTTAGTTTATTATTCCCACTTCCTTTCCAAGAAATGATGACTTTTGAATTGTTTGACAGTGCAACAATACTTTGGCTGCAGGTAAAAATGAATATTCACATGTACCAGACTAGATGCTTCAATTAAAAAAACTCACTGAGCATGTAGTTTTCAGTGTGCCAATTTTAAATACATGGCAATGAAAACAGCTTAGGGTAAAACCAATATATTAAAAGGAATTATACAAGGAAATGTCAATTTAAATATTCTTTAAAGGAAAACAAAGAGAGCACACAATCTTAAAATGTCATTAGACTGAAAAAATGCAGGCATAAATTAAAATGTCATCTCCTGACCATACTTAGTTCATCAGGTATAGAGTAAACTTTTACCTTTCATATTTATTGTGACTGACACTCCTGAAGGCCAGCAGAAATAATGATATATTATGGAAAAACAAACTCATGCTATGACCACCTCTCATCCAGTGGCAGAGAGAAACTTCAAATATAAATTCAGGTTGAAGACCACTTGTGATCAGATCACTAAAGACGCATGTTAATACCAGGTCTGAACAGGGCTGAAGTCACAGGCTAATCAGCCAGTGAACTATCACCCCCAGAAATGTGTTATCAACACACTGCAGCAGTCCCTTGTTTTGAAACATTTTGCAATCTGTTTGATTGTTATAAACTGCATTGTTATAAATTAGGTCACTGTTGATCCTGTCATGTGTGATGATCTACGGTGCTTTACAGGTTCATGTGTGGTGAATTACTGACGATATGGTTGCTATAAAATGCAATAGCCATACATATTGGTCATGCTTATAGATGCTGCTCTGGAGGACTGGAGAACATCTGTGTGACATGAGCTAATGTAACATTTGAATAACTGAGCTTTTTTCATTGTTAGATCTAAAGACTGCTTGGGCAGACACATTCATATGCAGGAGAATAAATTACATCTGAAATTATTTCTACTTCAGAAATTTCTGTTTTACCAAAATTAAAGATAACATTTAAAAAAAAGCAAACGTTGACATGTAGAGACAAATTCAGAAAAAATGCCAGTGTGCCAAACATGGTGACAAATATCAGTGTAACGTGAGGTTAACTGGGCTTCTTCTTCTTCTGTATTTTTCATTGACAGATCTAAAGACCTTTGGTTGCCACTAGTCAACAGGAGTCACTGTTACTATGGAAACATGGCTCCTAGGGCTGAGTTCGTCAGGGGAGTAGCGTGGCTGACCTTTTTGTCATAATTATCATGTTTTTGTGAAAATTAGACTTACATAAAAACAGACAAATTTACAATATATGCAAATACATGTGAAAAGTTAAAAAACAAAAACAAGATACTTCAGCTTGACTTGCTTACTTGCAATGAAAATTAAAATTAATTTAACTTTTCAAAAGACAAAATTTGACACACTCTGTTGCACACAGTTTATATTGTGTATTTATATTTTAAAAAATACAGTTGCAGTGAAAGAGTCTGACCTGGACAAAACGGTCAATAAGTTCCAACTGTTATGTTCTATTCAGCGACATCCACCAGACCACATTATTTATCAGACTTTTATTTCCATAATGCCTGATAGAGACAAAGAGAAGATGTTGATATAGATGAAACAGATCAGACAGAGGATGCTCAACCATGGTAACTGACTCAGAGTTAAAATGATCTCAGTTTCTGGAGCAGAATACCCAGAGTTTCCCTCATCTCAGAGTGGGAGGGAGTTTTCACTAAACCCTCTTTCTGGAACAGACCCCCAGGTATCTATGGCCCTCCAACAGCCTGGGAAAAGGAAGTGCAGGCCAGAGCAGATCTAAAGAGACCATTGAACAAACCGTAACAACTAGGGCTGTACAACGAATCAAAATTATTATCACAATCACAATATGGCCGATAAAATGTTAAGGTTCACTGCAGATCATAAATAAGCATTGTGGTTCTACAGAGGTGCCTTGGCCTAACAAATTATCTTCTCACATCATCATCATTTTTATATATTTATTTTTAAATATATACAGAAGAGGGGTCCATTCCTCAGGACGTGTGTAGTGGAAATTGGGGAGAGGCAGACCCTTCTGGTGTTTTAGTGCAAACACTGCCAAGACATGTAAACCATAGATAAAACATCAAAATCTCATCTAAGCTTAAGCACTTGATCAGTAATGATTAACTGGATAAGCAGCAACACAATAAAAATCAGGCTACTGAGCAGCAGTGCTTAACAAATCATTGTAACTCTAAAGAATGTTGATAATTATTGATTATTATTGAATTCAATTGAAATTATACTGAATCAAACTGTTTGTAGGTTAACAATAGTTTTTCTTAGACAGCATTAATGAAACTGATGAAAATAAATAAATTAACTAATTTTAAAAAAGCTAAGATAACAGACAACACAATTCTGCATCACAACTGAGACACCAACAAAAAAAACCACAAGCGGAGGTGACCATCTGTCGGGAATGTTACATAGACTACTTTATTTTCTGTTGTCTCCTAAAGTTAGCCTGCTAACCTTTAGCAAGCTAATGTTAGCCTACTAACCGTTAGCAAGCTAATGTTAGCCTGCAAGCTAAAGTTAGCCTGCTAACCGTTAGCAAGCTAATGCTAGCCTGCTAACGGTTAACAGGCCAAGCAAGGCCCTTTGCTGCATGTCATCCCCTCCCTCTCTCTCCGTGACTTTCCTGTCTCCCTCTGGCTGTCACAGTAAGGGCAAAAATAACCAAAAAATAACTTAAGAAAAAAGTATTGACATTTGATACAGTCATGTGTGGCAGAAAAGGGACGTATCTAAAAGTAATAATAGATTTTTTTAAAGCTGTCCTTATCCAGCTAGAAAAAGTTATTATTGTTTTAAGTTAATATTGACCCTATAAAGTTGAGAACACAGTGTTAATTTCTGAATGCTGTGGCAGTCGTGCTGTTGTAGTTTAGCTAGTTAGCTTAACTACTGTCTACAAGTTCAGATGTTAGATTATTGTGACTGTCTTTTCTTTCGACCACCTAACTGCTCAGCTAACACACGGTTAGCAAAGCTGCCTGAGGTGTAAAAAGGTACAATTTACTCTCCTTGAGTACTGAGCAAGGACGAGTGGCAGGGAGATGACACACGGACACCTTCTTTAATGAATTGTTGGACACCGCTGAGATAAGATGATGTTTTTCATTCAGAGTGTGCAGGGAGAGGAGCAGCAGAGACGGGTCCGCTGTGAATGAGGACCGATGTCAGAGAGAGAGAGACGCGGTCGCACTGGGCAGGGTTGGGCCAGGGGAGTGAAGGATGAAACTCGAAGAAAAGCATATTGATAGAAAGTAAATATGTCAAGATTGTTATTAATGTATGGCAACACTCTATATATGGGAAACACTGCTATCTAATTACATTTCAGACATGCAGAATATATTTTCTTCTAAAAGTATATTCCTACTCACATCCTTACTCGTAGGAAATGTATTTCAAGATATCTACAGCTTTGATTGTACTAGTCAAAAGTAAAATTGAGTTCAGTTCAGTTTCAAATTTGTTTTATAATAATCCTTTACTGTTATTAGCCTTTTTTTTAACATTCAGATCTCTCTTCATCCAAGATGCAATTGTGGATATCTGAAATTGAAAGCCTAATACACATAACTGGCAAAAGTGCCATAATTTCTCCTAAGACGAATGATGTTGTAGATATCTGAAATATTCAGTTTGACTATGATTTCAGATACTAACCTCTGCCTGTATCTATGGTACTGCAGCTTTCACTAGACTTAGCTGTTCTTATTAAACTGTTCATCATTATTTTGATAAGGAGTCTTATGGAGTCTCTTCAGAGGCAGACCACACTTGCCAAACTTAAGTTTTGCCATATTTTTGGGGAACACTTCATGATGGTTGCAGCATGTTAAGTTAAATTTTTTCTGTCAAACATGTTTAATATTTTTTGTTTCACAGCATGAACTCCACTATAGGACAGAAGTTGAACGAATATAACAAAAGACAGGAGGTAACTGTTATCCAACTCTTATAGTTTTCCACTACTATTGAATGTGTAATATAAAACAAGGATCCAACATATTTTACAGTTTGGTTTATACAAATGTAGGAAGGCAGTGAATAAACAAAATGAATTGCACTTTCATTTTGACCACATTTGATACCATTGCCTAGGGAGTAGTTATTGAAAACATAAACACTGACTAATTATCAATATGTAGGACATAATAAACACAAACCGTTACTAATTATATTAATTTTATCTCCTTTGGGTAATTTAATTACTATCATTAATTACGATGGACATTAATTTCTCCTAATCAGAGAACTCCTCTTTAGCCCTTGCTTACCTGCAAACTTCTGATATTATTCCTCCTCCTATTCTCAAGTTTTTGCCTTTTCTTCCTTAGTTCTCTGTCATTCACTGTCTCACATCTTCTAAACATCCTACGACCATATCCATTAATATTCATCCATCCATATTGGCTCCTTTCCGTCTTTCATATGCTAAATTTTCCATGTTTAATTTTGTCTTTGCATCAACTTCACCCCACAAATGCCATCATTGTGTACTCCTGATGCTTCATTTCTTTCATATCAATTTAGTTGAAGCACTTTGACATTAAAGTTGGTGTAGTTAAGTAAACTCTGCTTGAATGTGCAGATTAATACACATTATTAGATGTTAAAAGACTTTGTGTTCCACAGAGTGGCATCCTCATTCAGCAAACATGAAAGGTCATCATTGAGTGTCTCATCAACCACCGGGAAAAGATCCAAGTGCCTTGATCAAGACTTTGAGGTTCGTAAAAACTTTTTCCAGGAGTTTAAACAATGTTAGTTACTAAGTTTTAGCCAATGTAATCACAGATATTGTGAGAGAAGATGGCAAATATGCTTAGGAAAAGCACAGCGAGTGTGCAATGAGATATTTTTCATCTTTGTTTGTGTCCCTGTCATGTAACATGTAGCTCTTACATTTTCTTTACATTGTCTGCAGGACGCTGCTGATCCATCTGTCAGCGTACAAGAGATAAGGATTTGCCTGCTGCGGAACCAAGATGGGTCAATCAATGGACCTACCAATTGTGATTGAGGGCATCACTGTCCTCAGCAGTCTTGGGAATCTTAGTGGAGCCTGCTGCTATCTGTTGGGACTAACCTAAACCTTGGATCTGAGATACCCCAAGGATCACAAATATTCAGGTATTCCTAAAGTACTGCTGGAGCTGGATCCTGAAAATCTTTCAACCAAGGTTCAGAGATGGAAAATTATTATATATTCAGGCTTATGTGCTATACTGGTGTACTAGTGGATTAAATATTTAATTAAAATGTTAATGCGTGTAATTATTTTAATTTAATATGATGATTTACATGACATTTATTTACCTCAAGTATTCCTGGAGTAAAGGGTAAATACTTCAGTTAAGTTAAAAACATAAAGTAAATATAACACATTTGTCTTGGTAAATAATAGTCTATTTTCTTTTTTTTTTTTTTTTGTTTGACGTCAACCTAGTATTTTAATCATATCTACTTTTTTTGTGGTTTTAACTTGGATTCACTATTCACTATTGACTTGAGATTTTACTTACATCTACTCAATGTTATATGTCATGGTACTAAATGCACTAATTTTTTTACGTACATTTACTCAATTCATAAAGTAAATTTAAATCATTTCACAGCTTTGAAATTTACTCAATATTTTTAAGTGTAAAAATGTTTCACCAAGTACCTTATATTTAAGTTTAAACTGAACCTCTTGTAACAGCATCTGTTTGTAGGCTGTAGTTTTAAAATCCAGGTATAACCCAGACTTCAGCTGATTCTGGGCCCAATATAAAAACATCTGTTTCATAATCCACAGATCCATTTCCTCAGTGGCTGTAATTTTACCACCTGTAATAAACCTAAAAATAAACATTCAACAACCTGGTAATTTTATGTCATTTAGAATATATGTTCCCCATTGATGTAGAATTAAGTTATAATGTTAAGTTATAATATTAAGAAAATAAAGGCCCCGCTTCTATTGCATTGCATTAAAATTACTGTTTAAACGGGTATTTCTAATTTAAATATAGTATACAATCAATGAATTGTGATAAATCACCATTTGTTTTTTTATCACTATGCTTCTGTTACCATATCCTGAGTGGTTCACAAACCACACAAACAACAAATTAACAGTGTGATAATGTAAACTTCAACTTTATTGTCATCTCAAAGGAATATTTGGTTCACAGCAGGCATGGACAGGAGGGAGGATAACCAATGATGACCAAGAGTAACTGTAATCTATAGTCAAATACATAAAAGTAAATTTAAAATAGATAGATGATATTAAAAATAAATGTACCTAATAAGAGTGAATGAAAGCAGATCAAGCCGTTAATGACCCTGTGTAAAAGGGGAAAAAGTGCAGTTCCGCTTATGATAAAGTCCATGTGTGCAAGTTTATTATTTTAGAGATTCAACCTTCTTGTGGCCACAGGAATAAGAGAGCCTGTTTTTGAGAGTCTAGTTTACCTTTAATGAAAAGGCAACTGATACCATGAGGTTTTAAAAACTACTTGAAACTTTAATGTAAATTAAAACAGCAGCAACGCTTTTAGAACTGTGACTAAAACCTGGGTAGATGAACTGACCCTGTAATATGGAATGTGGAATTTGTCGGTAGAAGGACAACAAAGGCACAAAGATCAAAGGACAAAATGACATCACACTGTCACATCTGTGACATCACATTATAACTGCCTGTTCAACACACACTGCTGGCATTAACAGAAGTCACTTGTTACAGGTAGTGAGTGCATCAAAAGCCAGGATTTATCCCAGCTACATTCAAGACAAATTGTCAGTAAACCAAAGTCTTTTTTGTCCGTAAGAAAATGGACGACGATAAGTCAGGAGGACTTTTCTCTTGGAAGGTCATGGACTCTCCATGGCTCCCACGTCAATCTCACTCTCAGAATAACTCTGTAGAAGATGAGATTGAGGAAGAGATTGAAGAAGAGATTGAAGAGGAGATTGAGGCTGAGCTGATGGAAAATGAGGAAGAAATGATCAATGATGATGGAGAATACTGCTACACTCCTTTCAGTGAGGTAAGACATTTATAAAAAGATCTTAAGAAATTATAAGAAATCCAAAAGAGGTTTAGAACATTAAGAACATTAAGAAGGGACATATTAGTTTCTCCGGTAAAGTTTGAATTGTAAATATTAAAGTGTGTACATGAAAACATTACAAAAACACCTAATACACAAAAATCATTTGTGAAGCCAATATATCTACATACAAAAGATCATGATTTATTTATGAATAGAATGGAAATGAAATTGATTAGAAAATGTGTGTATAAATAACATGTAGTTTTCTTTGATAATATAGCTCATTATGCATTTTATATTTTTAACTGTGAGATAGTATGAACAACAAACTAATAATCGCTTTCTATTTTACAGGGACATGAATCTCAGATGTCAGAGATATCTAATGGTCTTCAAGAAGAAGAGGGAGAGGAAACCAAAGCCAAAGCTGCTCTTGAAGAGGACTTGGAGGTGATAGAAAGGGATCAACCTCAAGCGCAAAAAGCCCTGGAACTGGAGCAAACAGAAAAAGCTGCTCTTGAAGAGGAATTGGAGATGATGAAAAGAGATCTGGCTCAACAGCAAAAAGCCCTGGAAAAGGAGCGAAAAGAAAAAGCTGCTCTTGCAAAGGCTCTGAAGAAGGAACAAGATGACAAAAACAGTCTTCTTGTTGAAGTGGAGCACATGAAGACACAGGTAGCTGATCTTAAGAAGTCACGGAAAGAGGACCAGCGCAGCAATGCAAAGCTTCAACACAAAATGAGTAAAATGACAGCTCATCTTGAAGAGGACAAAAAGGAGATTGCGAAACTCAAATATGATCTGAAAATGTCCTCGAGTCAGCACAAAAAAGCAAGAACAGAGCATGACAAAGCAAATTGTGCCAGAATCAAGGCACTGGAGGACCAGCTCAGTGAGCAACAGAGGGAAAGTCTTGAAAAAGACAATGAAATTCAGTCCCTGCGCTTCAATGTTCAGCACCTTCAAAGTGATATTGAAGCCAAGGACAATACTGTTTCATCACTGCAGGACAAGGTTAACCAGTGGGCCTCAGACCTCAAAGAGGAACGTATGAAAAACTGCAGACTCCAGAAGAACTTTGTGACTGCTGTGTCCTGGCAGCAGGAGGACGCAGAAGAACTGGACCATATGACTCAAGAGAACCAACAGCTTGCTTCTGAGACCGAGAGGCTACGCGATGAACTTGAAGATGCCCTAAGAGAGAGACAGCTTGCCCAGAAACAGGCCAAGGAAGACAGAGAAGCTTGCAGCAGACTTGAGGAGGCAGTTAAGAAGGAGAAAGCTCGCTTCTTGAGAGCACATAAAATGATAAAGAGGCAAGAGAAGGAGCTCTCTGAACAGACTTTGGCTTTGGAAACGAGCAAGACTCAGCTCAGAGAAGCCACTGCATCCTCAGAGGGAACAAAGTATGACATTCAGACACTGAGGAAGGAGAATGCAGATATCAGGGCTAAATTCGAGGCCATGGAGATGAAATATGACAGACCAATGTGTAAACAGCGGTCTCTCTGTGAATGCCACGAAGAAATTACAAAAAATGAGAAAAATGAGAATCAAGTTACCATTGCTAAGCTTGAGTACATGGTAGATGACCTCAAAGCGCGTCTGTCAGAGAGCAAGTCAAGACAAGCTGAACTTGAAGATGCCCTAAAGCAGGAAAAGACACAAAGCTCTAACTTGCAGCAGAGAGTCAATCAATTTGTCTCTTCTCTTGAGAAAGAAAGGACCACATCTGAGACGTACCGTGTCAAGCTCGAGGAAGCTTTGAAAAGGCAGATACAAACACTGGGAGAACGTCAGAAACTGGCTGTGTCCTTCCAGAAAGCTGAGGACAGATTCTCCAGACTTCAGGAACAACAGCTGGCAGAGTCCAACTTATATAAAAAGGAAATCTCTCAAAATCATGCCACCATTGCTAAGCTCGAGTACATGGTAGATGACCTCAAAGAACGTCAGTCAGAGGGCAAGACAAGACAATCTGAGCTAGAGGATGCCCTAAAACAAGAAAAGAATCGAAGCTCTGATTTGCAGCAGAGAGCCGATCAAACGGCCTCTGCTCTTGAAAAGGTTAGGACCACGTGTGACAAGTACCGTGTGGAGCTGAAGGACGCTTTGACCAAGCAGGCAGAAACACTGGAGGAGCGTCAGAAACTGGCTGTGGCCCTCGAGAAAACTCAGGAGAGCTTATCCAAACTTCAAAAGCAACAGCTGGAAGAGTCAAGCTTTCAATTCAAACACATCAATGACATTGAGTTCAGCCTCAACCAGAAAAAAAATGCTCTAGATGAGGCATTAAAGGCTCTAAACAGCTTGCAAAAGGAGCACATGGATCTAGGGAAGAAGTACAATAACATGAATTCAAATTTTTGCGAGCTGCTTAAGAGTCAAAGTGCTCTCCAAATCAGATATGAGAGGCTCTCCTATGCACAAGGAAACCCCCAACCAGAACTCAGTTTACCTCCGATCACCTTCAAGTTGTAGTCTTGAGATCCCACGTCCGTCTGTCTGTCTGTCACTGTGTGTGTGTGTCTCTCTCTTTCTCTCTCTCTCTCTCTCTCTCTCTCTCTCTCTCTCTCTCTCACACACACACACACATACACTCAGTCTCCTCCCCCCACGCCCTCTTTCTCCTCTTAAACCCAACCGGTCGAGGCAGATGGCCGCCCACCCTGAGCCCGGTTCTGTTGGAGGTTTCTTCCCGTTAAAAGGAAGTTTTTCCTCCCCCCTGTCGCCAAGTGCTTGCTCTTTGTGGGAACTGTTGGGTTTCCTCTGTAATTAAGTAAGGTCTCCACCTTACCCTGGACAGTGCCTTGAGATAATGTATATTATAATTTGGCGCCATACAAATTGAATTGAATTGAATTGAATTGAATTGAATTGGGGAGGGCCGCTCATTGAAGAACAGAAATGTCCCCATATGAGCGGCCCTTTCTACTTTTATTTCTTCCAAACATTTTTTCTTTCTTTTATCTTTATCACTCTATCTTTATCTTTGCTTTCCAATCTTCAGTGTTTTCTGTTATTGTTTGTTTCTTTTATTGTGTAAAGCTGACAAATATCTGTCACACATTGTAAAAAGTGCTTTACAAATAAAGTCTGATTGATTGATTAATGGAAGGACTCATTCACATTTATCTCCTCTCAACCCAACCGGTTGAGGCCGGTTAAGACAGACAACTACCCAACTTTAGTTTATTATTCCCACTTCCTTTCCAAGAAATGATGACTTTTGAATTGTTTGACAGTGCAACAATACTTTGGCTGCAGGTAAAAATGAATATTCACATGTACCAGACTAGATGCTTCAATTAAAAAAACTCACTGAGCATGTAGTTTTCAGTGTGCCAATTTTAAATACATGGCAATGAAAACAGCTTAGGGTAAAACCAATATATTAAAAGGAATTATACAAGGAAATGTCAATTTAAATATTCTGTAAAGGAAAATTCTTTAAATTCTGTAATTCTGTAAAGGAAAACAAAGAGAGCACACAGTCTTAAAATGTCATTAGACTGAAAAAATGCAGGCATAAAATAAAATGTCATCTCCTGACCATACTTAGTTCATCAGGTATAGAGTAAACTTTTACCTTTCATATTTATTGTGACTGACACTCCTGAAGGCCAGCAGAAATAATGATATATTATGGAAAAACAAACTCATGCTATGACCACCTCTACTAGGGCCTAATAGGTACTAGGGCCTAATACCTGCCGAAGGCCTAGAAACCAGGCAGACAGAAATGTGTTATCAGCACACTGCAGCAGTCCCTTGTTTTGAAACATTTTGCAATCTGTTTGATTGTTATAAACTGCATTGTTATAAATTAGGTCACTGTTGATCCTGTCATGTGTGATGATCTACGGTGCTTTACAGGTTCATGTGTGGTGAGTTACTGACGATATGGTTGCTATAAAATGCAATAGCCATACATATTGGCCATGCTTATAGATGGCTGCTCTGGAGGACTGGAGAACATTGTGACTAAGGTAACATTTGATTGAGCTTTTTTCATTGTTAGATCTAAAGACTGCTGGGGCAGAAACATTCATATGCAGGATAAAAAAATACATCTGAAATTATTTCTACTTCAGAAAGTTTCTGGTCTACCAAATTTAAAGATAACATTAAAAAAAAAGCAAATGCTGACATGTAGAGACAAATTCAGAAAAGTGTGCTAAACATGGTGACAAACATAAATGTAACATGAGGTTAACTGGGCTTCTTCTTCTTCTGTCTTTTTCACTGACAGGTCTAAAGACCTTTGGTTGCCACTAGTCAACAGGAGTCACTGTTACTATGGAAACATGGCTCCTCGGGCTGAGTTACTCTGGGGAGTAGGGTGACTGACCTTTTTGTCATAATTATCATGTTTTTGTGAAAATTAGACTTACATAAAAACAGACAAATCTACAATATATGCAAATACATGTGAAAAGTTGGTAAACAAAAAACAAGATACTTCAGCTTAACTTTCTTACTTGCAATAAAAATAGCTGCAACATTTTAAAGTGTTTTTTTTTTAAACATGGATTTTATTTTTCAAAAGACACAATTTGACACAAGGCAGACAGTATACCAAACAGGACAAATCTGCAACAACCAGTGAATAACAGTCAGTTCATCTGTAAAATATTCAACGTTAAACTGTTTGTTTTTACATCTCATACAAGTTAGATAATGTGATAATGTAAGAGGAACAACGTTATCTTACAGATCTGTGTATCTTCATCTCAGGCATCAAAGGGACTTCCGGCAGTCTTTGCTAATGTTTTCTCCAGAGTTGCAGTTAGTCACTCATTGATTGACTATTCAACTATTTATTGCAGGCATTTTCGATGAATTAGGTTAGAGCTTGTTTCAAAACAAACTTATTTTCCAAAAGTCAAGGAATTAAGGCACAGATGCAGTTTCTTTTCCTCATCTACTTGGTAAAAGTCAATTAAATAACCCCTGATTAAAACAATAAGGTAAATTGGATTAACATATTTTAATCATACCAATTTCTGTGTATAAAAACCACTGACAGGAAACTTTGCAAGGCACAAGGTGGGATTTGGCTCTTATGAACATCCCAGTTTTCAAGAAGACTCCAAAACTGAATGTGAAAAAAAATCTGAGGGTCTGCTTAAGGCTAGCAGATCATTGGTACATTATTAGCTGTGATTGTGTTGCTTCATGGGTACTGTAGGCACCAGATTTTGACAAGGAAGAGGTAAAAAAAAAAAAAAGACAATCTCTCTGGTCTGTCTCCATAGATTTTGACAGACAACAGTTAAAACCAGTTAAAATCTACAATAAACCGATGGAGTACAAAATGCAAACTTAAAATTCCAGTAGCAGTTCCACTTTTGTGCAATTCGTTTACTTTTATCTTAAGGACGCTGTGTCAAAAGCACACGTTTTTAAGCAGAGGAGCTTTGCGCATCACTTGAGTGGACACCTTTGTGCTTGTTCAGTTTTGACCAGGTGGAGAACTGTTCTCCACATGTACTACATTTGTAAGGCTTCTCTCCGGTATGTATCCTCATGTGTCCTTTTAGGTCTGTTTTGTGGCCAAACACCTTCTCACACACATTGCATTTATATGGCTTTTCACCGGTGTGTGTCCTGATGTGCCTCGTCAAAGTCGTTCTGGTAGCAAATTTTCTCTTGCAATGAGAACACTTAAAGGGCTTTTCACCTGTATGAACTCGCCGATGATTTTTGAAAGACGAAGAACATGCAAACTCCTTCCCACAGTCGCTGCATTTGTAAGGCTTCTCACCCGTGTGAATTCTCATGTGCTTCTTCATATTCACACATGAGCTGAAGCTTTTGTCACAGATGTTGCATTTGTATGGCTTTTCCCCAGTGTGAACCCTAAGATGCAGGTCAAGATTGTAACTTCTGTTGAATCCGTGTCCGCAAACTTCGCACTTGAAAGGCTTCTCAACAGAGTGAATGACTAAATGCTTATTCAAATCCCAGCTCTCCCTGAACATTTTCCCGCAAGTGTCGCATTTGAAAGTCTTTTCAACGGTGTGGGATTTCATATGAAACTTGTAGTTCTTAAAATTAGTCATCACTTTACCGCACCGGTCACATTTGTAAGGGTTATCATCGCCCTTGATGTTGGCACTTGACTTGTTCCCATCCTTCCTGTTTTGTGCTGGGTTTGCACTTCCATTTGATGCTGTTCTCTCATTGTTATGTTTCTCACTTTTTGTTAGCTCTGATGTTGTATTGTCTTTCTTACGTCTCTTATTTGGTGTTGCACCAGCACTTGCTTCTGGTGTTGTGCTCCCATGCTTTTGTCTCGTACACAGTATTGGCTTCTTACTCCTTGTAGACCTCGTGTTGCCATCATCATGATTCTTATTTGGTGTTGGCTTGGTACTTGTAGTTGATGTTGCGTTCCCATCATTGGGTTTCTTCTTCAGTGTTGATTCAATACTTTCAGCAGAAGTTGTTTTCCTATCATTGTGTTTCTTGTCTGGTCTTGGTTCAGTACAAGTGGTTTCGGTTTTCCCATCTTTGGATTTCTTATTAGAGGTTGACTCAACAATTTTAGTTGATGTTGTGTTCTCTCTGCTACGATTCTTATTTGATGTTGACTTTGTATTTCTGTCAGATGTTGTCTCATTGCTGCGTTTCTTGCATAGTGTTAGTTTAGTACTTGAAGTTGATGTAGGTTTTCCATCATTAGGTTCCTTTTCTGGTATGTGTTCTTTTTCTTTCGGGTCTCTATTTCGTGTTGATGCAGTATTTCTTTTCGCGGTTGTGTTTTCATGATTCAGTTTCTTATTTTGTGTTGGGTCATTACTTTCAATTGATGCTGTGCTCTCATCATTGCTCATCTTGTTTGCTGTTATCTCTGTACTTTTGTTTGATGATGTGATCCCATCATTGGGTTCTTCATTTGGTGTTGGCTCAATACTTTCAGTAGTTGTCATTTTCCTGTCATTGTGCTTCTTATCTGGTGTTGGTTGAGTACTTGTGGTTGGTGTTTTCTCATTACTGAGTTTCTTATTAGGGGTTGGCTCAGCACTTGTGTTCTCTCTGCTACGATTCTTATTTGGTGTAGCCTTTTTACTTCTGTTTGAGGTCTCATCATTGCATTTCTTACTTAGTGTTGGTTTAGTACTTGAAGTTGATGTGGCTTTCAAATCATTGGGTGTCTTTTGTGCCTTCTGTTCGTTTGCTTTCTGGTCTCTATTTTGTGTTGATGAAGTATTTCTGGTTGCATTTGCATTTTCTTTGTCAGATTTCTTACGTAGTGTTGGATCAGTACTCTCAGCTGATTCTGTCTTATCATTATTTCTGTTCTCATTTGGTGTTATATCTTTAATTTTGTTTGATGTTGTGTTCCCATCATCAAGTTTTTCATTTGGTGTTGGCCTGCTGCTTCTAGTTATCTTCTCATCATTACAAATGCTTTTTGGTGTTATCTGAGTACTTGTAGTTGATGATGTTGTTGTCTCCCTGTTACAATTCTCATTTGGCATTAGCTCCATACTTTTCGGTACATTATTATCGTTGCCTTTTTCATTTGGTGTTGACTCAACACTGCCAGTTAAGGTCATATCTTGGCTGTTCTTTTTTGATGGTGGGGTCTCAACATTACCCTTGTCATTTAGTGTTGGCTGGGTGCCCCTAGCTGATGTGGTGGTCTTACCGTTCTGTTTCTGATTAGGCGTTAGCTCGGTACTTGTAGCTGATGTTGTAGTCTCATTGTTACATTTCTCAGTTGGTGTTAGCTTGGTACTACTGGTTAATACAGTGTTTTCATCATTACATTCCTTATCTGATGTTTGCCTGGTACTTGTAGCTGATGTTGTGACGCCATCATTGCTTTTTCCATCTGATGTTGTGCTCTCATTGCTTTTCTCAATTGGTGTTGACTCAGTATGTCTATTTGGTGTTGCACTTCCTTGGTTAGAAGTTATGGCGTCTTTGCTTTTATCTACACACGAGTTGTGAGAAAGGAGGTGCTGGTCACTGTTTGGTGCTGATACTGAAGAACTCTCTCTGTCAGATAACACATCTTTGTCTGAGATGCTTGGTAGAGGATCTGGGTTTGCTGCAGTCTGAGGTTGGTCAGTGTCTGAAGGCTGAGACTGATCATTGCAAACACGTCCCTCACAAGTGGGAGTCTTAGAGGCATCAGTCTCTTGTTGCCGTGCAAGCTGCCGTCTTTGCTGACTGATGCACATTTCCTCATGTTCCTCTTTAACCTGTGAAGGATCTGGTTGGATCAGACTGGGGCTCGTCTCTTGGTTGCTGTGCTGCGGCTGGTCCAGGAGAACCTCCTCCTCTTTATGGACAGATGTCTGGGAGAGCTCTAAGGAGAAGGACGAAGGAGGGGGACAGTGATGAAATGTAGTACGTATATGAGCCTATATGTAACAGTAATGAATAAGAAAATCTATAATGAGCAATGCACATTTGAAACGTGGCGGCTGCCTTACCAAGGACTGGGAATGCAAGACACGTTGATAGCTACAGTTTTTATTGCAGCAAACATAGCATTACTGGCTCATTAGTTTACTTATAGGTTGATAGGCATGTAATAGGTGAAGTTTTAGAGCGCCCTCTGCTGGATCACAAGGCAAACAACTTCAGCCGGTCTGTTGCACTTATAGGTTGGAAATTTTGAATTTGAACAAGTTATTACAGTTCGAATATTATTTTGTCCCCCATGTTCAAACCAATGCTTGAATTGCGAATAAAAAAAGACAGCCATAGCTATAACTAATTCTCTAATGTATTTTGTCATTTACTGGCATTTGCTTAATCCTCTAATGAGGTGAATGTTCTAAAGCAAGCCTGTTTGTAGCCCACCCCTTCTTTTGCCTCTTTGTTGTGGAAATAACTTTGCCAAGTGCTTTGTGACAAATAACTAACTGAATATAGAGCTCTCTCTGTAGTTTGGTGTCAATCTCACCTGTTGTTCTGCCCTAGCTGGTTCTCCCATAGCAGCACGTTGGCTGCTGTCCTCCTCTTCCCCTCCTACATCTCTCTCTTCATTAGCTATAGCTATCTCTTTCTGACCAACTCTTGCTGCTTCAGCTGCAACAGCAGCACCGGTTGAAGCCTGGAAATATTCGAAACAAATTAAGTGTTAAGTTACCCAACATAGTGGGGGCCATTTCTGAACATGTCGGGGGTCTAAACGAGATGTCCACTAAGGGGACTCATCTTTTCATAATCACATTTTTTTCCACATTCTCTGTAAATTAGAAACTTTAATTTAAAACTAGTCCATGAAATAACCTATTCTGGATTTAACCATAAAGATATGATAATGATTATTAAGATGCCTGAGTGATTACAAGGATATCATGATTCTGACCATCTGTGCAGGGGTGCCTTTGACTCCTCCACATTGCAAACGGTCTCTGTCATGTCTGTACTTAGGTGTAAGTATTATGGGAGCCCTTCACTTCCCTTTACTGTCCTGACCATGTATTATGATCCGATATTTATCTTTATACTGTTTTTGACTGTTTTCAATCAACCTTCATTATATAGCTTAGTGCACATTTGCACTATATGTTTAAAAGATGAACAGCTCTGCATTAACAAAATGTTTTCCTATAATCTTTAGTATAGTGTCTTATAGTATTTCTATAATTTCTGCACAGTGTCAGTGAGCGTCTGCTGCAGTATTCAGCTGAGGATTTAGTCACTTATCAGCCTCTGAAAGTTTCCTTCATGTTAGCATCAAGTTTTTATTGCAGAGCCAGCAGTGGGCTTTTTTATTTTAACAAAATAATGCACACAGCAGTATTAGGTGAGACGAGGCGAGGCTTTCGTCTGTCAGTTATTGACTATTGTTGCCCCTCAGGCGTTTCTGACCTGAAGACAGTGGCGACTTCCTTGT
This sequence comes from Trachinotus anak, assembly GCF_046630095.1. Classification (NCBI taxonomy): domain Eukaryota; kingdom Metazoa; phylum Chordata; class Actinopteri; order Carangiformes; family Carangidae; genus Trachinotus; species Trachinotus anak. The sequence goes on along the minus strand of NW_027273859.1, from coordinate 21,043,297 downwards.
GCGTTTGGCACCATGCGTGTAACATGTGTTGTAACAGTGTTTGGTTAAAAATGACACATATGTAACTGCATTGCGAAATTGGACACACGTCTGATTAGCAAGATGCTACACCCGACTGCCAGTTACAGCACTTCTCTCTGAAAACCAAATACTTCATTACACCTGTCAGACTAGTCCGTCCGGAAGGTGAGGCACGACATCGCCACAAATACAGCGTGAATGGACCTTTACCATGGCCTGTTTTACATAGAAGTCGCTTCATCAGAGGAGAGCTTTTTCACTTTACCAACCTGCGTGTTGTAACTTTATCTCAGGCGTCAAGACGGTTTCCAACAGCCTGCGTTGACGAGCGATTTCAGCCTCGTAATCCTCCACTTTCTTTTCAAAGGCTCCCAGTATTTCTCGCGCAGCCGCAGTGAGTCGATCACAGACGAACTGTCGCATATTTTGGACTGAAGACATTGTTGAATTAAAACTGAGACACAGTCTTGTGCGAAAACTTTATCAACTCATTAAACGTGCTGAAGTTGCGTTCTCAGTTTTCTGCTTACTTCCGCATTCGCAGGAGTAAACAAGCTCTATAGCTCGTGCTGCCACCTACTGGCCCGGAATACACAGCATACAGGTTCAACCATAACACCCACAAATCACATTAGTTTATTTAAAACTCACATTGTGCAGTAACATGTACATATCATCCATCTCCTGTTTGCAGATTTATAGGCATAAATACTTATAGGAATAATGATTCATTCTTCCAATTTACTGGGACTCTTCCTTTGTCCTAGACTTCATTATAAAATAGCAATAACTTCTATCCACCTAAGATTTGAGCTCCATTATTAGAGCTGGATGGTAAAGAAGCAGACCCTTTGTACATTTAGATCCTTTATCATTTATTGTAATTAACCCACTGTATAGTGGGTTATCTCTGCAGCCAGGTGTTTTACTCATTTAAAACTGAGCTAAAACCCAAACTCAACCTTCACTGTGCAAATGTGATGGAAATTTTACATTGTCTCAACAAGCCTCTGAGTCGGGCCCGTTTTAACCACAAATCTTGAATCTTTGAGGTTTAGATCTGAAAACTTTTCTATAGCAAGTTGAATCCAAACAGTCTAATCTTACAGTCATTTTTGAACATTTATAAACCTTTTCTTAAAAGGAATTTCAGCTCTGTGGTTTCTCTCTTGCATGGATCCTTCTATGAAACCTCAGTCCTGTGTTATGAGCAAAATTCCTCCCACAGAAGTCACATTTATACGGCTTTTCCCCTGTATGGACTCTGGTGTGTATTTTCAATGTTGTGCTGACAGTAAACCTCTTCCCACACCAACTACATTTATAAGGCTTCTCCCCTGTGTGCACGCGGACATGATTTATGAGAGATGAGTGGTAAGAAAACTCCCTCCCGCAGTGGACACAGCTGTAGGGTTTCTCCCCTGTGTGAATTAGGTTGTGTCTCCTCAGGTCTGCTCCACGGCTGAAACACTTCCCACAGGTGGCACAAGCGTGTGGCTTCTCTCCGGTATGAGTTTTCATATGAGTGATGCTGTTCGACTGACAGTTGAATTCCTTTCCACACACTCTGCATCTGAAGGGCTTTACCCCTGTGTGAGTCATCATGTGTTTCCTCACCAGAGCCTTCTGGGTAAAACTTTTCCCACAAGTGTCGCAATTAAAACGCTTTTCACCAGCGTGGGTCCTTTTGTGAATGTTTAATTTTAAGAAATCCTGAAACTCCTCAGAGCAAAATATACATTTGAAGTGCTTGTTCTCTGGTTTCTGATCTGTACTTGCATTCTCTTGGTTTCCTCTTTCATGGTCTTGGCTTTTAGCTGTGTGAGAATTATGAGAAACCTGGTGCTCGTTGTTTGGTACTGATACACCTGAGCCCTCTCTGTCAGATTCAGGTTTTATTACTGTAACTGAGATGTTGGTCAGTGGCTCTTTTTCTGCTGCACTCTGAGTCTGGTCAGGATCTAAAAGCAGAGTCTGATCTTCCGTGTAATCACTTCCATCACAAGCAGGCCTCAGCTTAAACAAATTAGTCTCCTGCTCCAGTACAAGCTGCTCTCTGTCCTGAGTGGTGCAGAGTTCCTCCTGCTCCTCTTTAATCTGCGCAGCATCTGGGTCCTCTTGGTACAGACTGGAGTTCCTCACTTGGTAAAAGACCTTATCCTGGTCCAGATGAAACTCCTGATTACAAACTGATGACTGTAAGATGTCTGAAGGGAAGGACAAAAGAAGCACTTATGTAAAGCTATGGACTTTCCAGCTGTGGAAGAAGTATTGAAATCCATTATTATATATTATATTATATATTACTATGAAAGTTTTACTGGTTGTAATAAATGGCATTATTAATGGTTAACAAGTCACATTGTAATGCTTTACAAGTCAGTTACAAGCCATTAATTATGACAACTTTTGGGTCGCTAGGTTGCAATTAAATGAATTGGGTCCATTTAACTGTCTCCCTGCTGAATTTCATAGCTCGCTGAAAAGACAGCAGTGTCATGGTGGAGGAGGAGTTTACACAACCTGACAACTCAGAAGATTTTATTACTAAACACTGGTCTGTTTAAGAATTAGTAAATGATTTATTAACCAGTGATAAACCCATTAATAACAATGTATAGGCTACATCCCATGCTAAAGCTGCCTTATGTAAAAGGGGTGCCCAGCAATCGTTTGAAGTATCGTTAGGTTCAACTGAGAAAATATATGAATTCATTCATAGTATTGCCAAGCACAGTGTAATATGACAAACCTTTCTTGTGTAATCTAATCTCGGGCTTCAGGACGATGTCGAGCAGTCTGCGCTGACGGACGATCTCCTCCTCGTAAACTGACACCGTCTGTTGAAACGCTCCTAATATTTCCTCGGCTGCTGCGGTTAGTCGCTCACTGACAAACTTTCTCAAACACAAAACTGAAGACATTTTCACTCAATCGGCTGGATATGGGGTACTCTGAGGGCCGGGGCTAAACCATTTGATTTATGAGCTAAGCCAAAAGGCAGCTGAACTTGAATCCGCTTCACTGATTGTTTACTTCCGCCGGACTCAATATGATGTTACTCCGATTTAAAGGGAACTCGCAAAAATAAATAGTACTGCATCACTTCATGAGTCCTTTTTTAAATGTTATTTACCTTTCCACAAGTCAATCTGTGTACATGATTTGGGTAATGCTAATGTTATGAGTCCCCTTGACACACACCACCACCCAAATAACAGAGGTTTCTAATTTTCTTTAATCGTGTGGTTGCATCATATTGCAGTGGGTCAGTTAAACACACCGGATGTTACTTTTGCCACTAAAAAAAAGGCAGTGGCCTAAACATTCTCATATTATTTACTTGTAGCTTTATTCAGAGTGAATCTGGTATTTTTATGTTATGCCATAAAACTGCGATATTGAAATAAACACATGAAATAAAAAATAATAATAAAAAAAAAAACAGAAAAAAAAAAAAACAAAAACAGCAAATTACTCTCCAGCTTCACTTAGATGCTAATTATGGTATGCAGTCTGAAATCTCAGGTTGATAGTGCTTCTCATTTCTAAGATAGTCATTCACTCTATCAACGTGGAACATCAGTCTGAACATTATATTAACTAAATTCTTTGACAGTACCATGTAGTGCGTCATTACAATAAAAGCAAGATGACTACACACTGCAAGCGGCCCAACATCACTAGGCTTCTCAGCTCAGAGTTGACAATCGACTCAAATAACTGAGGTAGTGTATACAAATAGTAAAAAAGAAAACTGATTAATGAGGTCAGTCAGGGAGATAACAGAAATAGTGCTGCTTACAGAAATGCAAGTAATACAGTCAGTCAAGGATAATAGGGTAGTTCCACAAACATGTACTGCATTAAACTAAGATTTAAACAGCTGAAAAGATGCAGCTCTTGCAAAAGATTGTGGATCAAAAATAGTTTCTCTTGTGTACACTGATCTTTAGTGTTGTCCCACAAGAGCTGCAAATATGTGGCTCATTACCTGCGTGGGTTCTTGTGTGTTTTGGCCATGAGCTGCTGCAACTGAACCGTCTCCCGCATATTCTTGAAACGCAAGGCTGCTTGCCTGTGTATGATCTTATATGTCTTCCCAACTGAGACATATCAAAGTATCTTTTCCCACAGGTGTTGCAGTGATATAGCTTCTCACCAGTGTGGTCTCCTCCTGTGTGGACTATCAATTCACTATTAAGTCTGAAAGCTTTCCCACACGTTGTGCAAGCATATAGCTTCTCACCAGTATGGATTCTTGTGTGCTTTTTAAAGTTTGGCAAGTGACTAAATATTTTCCCAAAGGTGTTGCAAAGATACGGTTTCTCACCTGCATGTGTTCTCACTGCTGAGTCAGAAGTCTTTCCCAGAAGTTTTACAAGAATACAGTTTCTCACCTGTGTGGATACTCATATGTCTTTTCAATATTGACATGTCACTAAATCTTCTCCCGCAGATGTTGCAGGGACATGGCTTCTGTGTCATGTTTCACTCTGGAAAGTCTTTTTTACCTTTTACCTCTACAATGGTAGGGTCCAATACAGGTGGTTACTGCTATTCAGTTAGATAATTCATTATTATTTACTACTATCGGATATGTAAATCCAATGTTCATAAATGCACAAAACAATTAAGCGTAGCAGCACTTTCTCCAAATTAGTAGGAGAGTCTGAAAGGTGTAACCACAGTTCCGCGTCGCCTGTTTGTTTCCAGGGGGAAATCATATCTAGACGGAATTGCTTCCTGTAGCAGATTATGAGCCATAATCAATGTTGATTTGCGATTGATAAATCACTAAAGAAATGGTAGAGATGTTGGTTTTGGCTCGGCTCTTGCGTCAACTCAGCTGTAGTATACTCTAGTTTTATGCTACTTCCATTGTATCCATGGGGGCTTTTTATTGTGCCATATGTAGGCAAACAACGTTCAACGGGAAGGGACATATCTTCGGAAAAAACCACCAAAGCAGACTAAGAGTGGTTCTTCTCAAATTCTTGGAAAAGGTAAGTAGGTTAATGCCAGTTGAGTCACACTGATTTCCTGCACTGAAGTATTTTTTTGTGCTCACGTTTTCTTGCACCTTGCTGAACTTGGTCTGTTTGCGCGCTGCTAGCCCCCGATGCTAGCTGCAAACCGTCGTCGATATCAAAATCAACAAAATTAACAAATCCTGTCCCCTTCTGAGTGACACTGACACCCTTTAGCCTTTTGTTTTGTGTTCGATAGCTTGTGCTTGTCCCAACAACACAAAATGTTTTAAGCCCACTAACATCTGTGGTTATTTAGGGTTGATTTAACGTCTACAAAATGGCCACTTCGATGTGCATCAAGTACATTACATTTATAACGTTAACCAGCCTAATAAAAGATGGCAGAATGCAGAGAAGTGAAATCACAGAATTTATCTGCACATGTTTAAAATTGTGTAGGATTATATTTTTCGTCTGGGGTACTTATTTTAACATAACTTAGTAGTAGTTGTAACAAATCTAACACATTTGACATTGAATTGTATTGCTTACATCTCTTCATAATTATAATGAAAATCATACTAATATTACTTTATATCTCATAGTATGTACTACAGCATTTTTTTTTTGTTTCTATTACATATACTATTTCATGGTATGGTATAATATCACTGTATAGAGTATGCACATTGCACACACACAAACTCAGAGATTTATGGCTACCTGTTTTTCCTTTATATTAGTAAAAATATCAAGTCACTAACAAGTCACTATACCACCTCAAAAGGATTCAGATTGCACTATTAAGCACTGTTTATTTAATTCTTGAATTCCTTGTTTTATTTTTATTTACATAATTGACCATCATTTGTAAATATAAGTCAATATAGTTAAACAGCATCACAAACTACAACCTCCAGAATGACCTAAACAATATTTTGACCTTCACAAAGGTAGGACTTACTGCAGGTCTGCTGTTTAAGACTGCATCGGTTTTAGTTGGAGTACAACTTTTATATTTCCTGTCTTTGTTTCATCCACTGTCTCCCAGGTGAAGGAAGCTCGCCGAACACTTAAAAAGCCCCAGGTAGAAAAGTTTGACTGCACCCAGCCCAAGCAGACATTCTGGTGCTACTGCTGTGGGCTTGAAGTTGACCGAAATGTCACGGACGGCAACATGACTGTGCTGTACGGGGGCTTGTTAGAACACATGGCCACGTAAGCACCCAAACTTTTTTCAACTGTACTGCAACTGTATAGTACAATGCAGCACATGTCAAATGTCTGTGGGCTTGACAAAACACACACATACAAGTTTTTGATCAACTCCTTCTGTCCCTTGTTTGCTGCTTTACATGTCAAACGTACTTGGTTTCAGCCCAGAACACAGGAAAAATACACACAAGTTTTGGTGGGAAAATAAGGCCGACCCCAAGCTTAGAGACAAGGTCATCATCACAGAGGAGGAAACTAAAAGGTAGGCCCAGTGAGCTAAAAGTCTATATTAGTGAAGTTTGTTTGGAAAATAAAAGATTCTTTGCACCGATCATTGTTTATTTTTGTTTAGGTTTAAAGCTGAGCTGGAAAATGTGCTGGAATCATTTGTGGAGAAGGAGGATGAATTCATCAAAGAGGTAAGGCAGAATTTGTGTTTTTTAAATGAATTTAAGATTAACCTTAAATGACAATTAACTAAGATTGTACAGCTGTGGTAGTGACTCTGAGACAGCCACCAACATGGCTAAAAAGTGTCTTAAGGAATGTAATTTTGCCAAAACAAAAAATGTTCTGATAGCGACCTGCTTTCTTTGTTTTTCTTTTCCTGACTGCAGCAAGCTGATTATATCCGGGGCCAGGAGAAGCATCGTCAAGAGGTCCTTCAGTCTCTTTTAGAGGTTTGTTTTCCAAGGATGCAGTGGCAGTATCCATCACTCTGGCCCTGACTGTTGTTTTTCATGATTTTGAATTGAATGTAAGATGGGAAATGCCACTATTCCCCAGCTACATGATTGCAACTACCAAACCAATGATCCTCTGGAGAACCTGTTTAACTCTAAAAGTAGTTGTGGCTGGTGGAACCTTGTATCTGGTGGCCAGGGTGGTTTGAGGACAAAGCAATTTTCGACAGCGGGTTATGGTAAATGTTAGATTGGAATGCTGAATAAAAACAGGTTTGTGTAAGCATTTGGGAGAAAGTAGTGTGTGAGGATTGTGATGATAAAAGCTGAGATGATGCGTGATTAGTGGTCAGACTTCCTCTGTGAACCACTGTTGGCTTTTCCTGAATCAATATCAGCGTGACGCAGAGCCCGAGTTGTTCAATGGACCCAATGGCACAGACGTGTCTACAGAGGATTCTGTCAGGTAACGTGGTGTCTGCCTGTCACATTTTTATTCTTATTTTGCATCATATCATCAATAGCATTTCAAATGACCTCTGTTTGTTTGGGACTCATCTTGTTGTCTGGGGAACAGCTCTCAGTTTACAGCTCAGGGATCAGACCAGCAGCCAGGGAGCAGCTTTGTGGACTCGGTGGTGGAAGCATCGTGGGCTGCAGCAGGACAGGGCCTGACTTTCATAGGCTATCAGGTAGGTGGACGGCTGTCATTAAGAAAGGATTTAATAATTAACTGTTTGTCTTTTTACGCAAACACAAACACCTCATTTGGTTTCTGTTACAGGATTCATCAAACGGTGGAAATGTTCATACAGGTACAGTAATATATGAATTCATGTAATGGTTAATTATCTAAACTTGTCTCGCATATCACTTATCAGCATTTCTACCAGACAATAATTTATTAGTCACCTCCTGACTTTTGCTGTTTCATGTGGCGCCACTGCTTATTTCCCTTCAAGCTTAGTAACCCTAAAATTTTATTGTGAATTTCCCCATAGGGATAAATAAAGCATTTCTTATCTTTTTACTTCATAAAAGTGTAATAATGTCTTCTAACCCAGTGTAATGCTTCCTTTACGAAATGCTGTGGGATACCTTCATATGGAATTTTCCCTGTGTGTAATAATTAATGAGGTAAAAAAAAAAAAAGACATTTTATATTTGAGTCATTTCCCTAATTGAAACCACATTTTTTAAGTAACTACAAACAATTGTACTGTAAAAATATATTGTGGCCACGTCTGAAAAATCCTTATTTTTTAAATTTTATTTTTAAAAAATTCAATTTTAGCTTGATTGAAGTCATTCCATCTGTTTTCCAGATAAATCTCTTGTCTGCATTTGAGTTTGTTGGATGTATATTTTGTGTTTATAGTAATATTGCTTTGCCGCTTGTCACATGGTCCTGAGGAGAAACACCACATGTGCACATATATGTGACTTATAAAAAATGTCCTATTTTCTTGTTTCCCATTCTTTTCAAAGCTTGTGCAGAAATCCAGTGTCTCCAGTGCTTATGGGCTCAATTCCCCTGTTGTATGGTTTTGAGAAAGAGTAAGCACGTGGCCTGTCTTGTGTCGTAGGTGCTGTCCCTCCTTGGCTCCAGGACGATCCTGTGGAGGGGACCTCGGGTGCTACAGCAAATCTAGAGATTGGTCCATCGCTCCAAGAGTTCCTCAAACAGAGTAGGAAACACACACACAGATTTTTGTTTTAATGTTAGAGTAATTATCTTTTTTTGGTTCTTGTCACATCTTGTGTGGTAACCAGGAAGATATGATTCATTACTCATCTTATATTCTTATATTCATTACTTCTCTTATATGCTGTTTGTGTGACTTTTTTCTTCTCTGCCATTTGTTGCATCACTGTTAAATGTGAGATCACAGCAACAAATTCAGAGGTACTGCTCTTATACCTTTTAAAAATCATGGCAGTATCAACATATTGGTCTCTGATCTTGATCTTCGTAAGTCTCAATGATACAAAGATTTTATTCATGTAACACAACATATGTAGCACCACATGTAGACTTAAGCAATAACAGGATTGGAGTATAATTAAAATGGCTTCGTTTGTCTTTTGTCAGAGGAGCAAGAGAAGCTGAGGAAGCTCCCACCGAACAGAGTAGGGGCCAACTTTGATCACAGCTCACACACAGATGCCAACTGGCTTCCCTCCTTTGGTAGAGTGTGGAACAGTGGCCGACGCTGGCAGTCCAGGTGAGATCGCACCACTCTTCACTTCACCTGAGACTAATACAGAATGAATGTGAACCCTGACTCTTCTCACTCTGTCCCATTCATGTTTACACACTTACCGGCCTTAACTTAAGGTTTGATGTCCTGTGTGAGTATGTCTGTGTGTGAAGAGACGAATGACTAATTTCAGATTGTTATTCCCTGAAGTTAAAGATGGGGATGATAGTTAATTCAGATGGGTTTTTTTTTGGTTGTTTTTTTTTTTTTTTTTTTTAACCATAATGCCTTTTTCTTTTTATAGCAATCTTCCTGTTGTGTTCTGCTTTCAAAGTCAGTCTCATATTTGTACCACAAGTGACACTCTAGTTTCCCTATTTTTCCCTAGTTTCCTCTATTTATTTTCACTATTTTTTCATAGCTGTATGAAAAAGCAAGCTGAATCCTCTCCTCCTGGATGCTAAATACTTAGCATACAAGACTTTTAACTCCACATGGTGCTGTTGGCTGATGACGCTGAATTCATCTGTTGTCCCTAGCCAAACATTACAAAAGGGACATAATAATGTCAGTTCAGTACATTAACTTCACTGGCCTCTGCATACCAATGTGACTTTTTCCCCAACAGGCACCAGTTCAGACAAGAGGAAGGACGGAAGAACAGACAAAAGAGGAAGAGAGAGCACAGCACAGACGGGTCAAAGAAAGCAAAAACGACTGAAAAGCTGACAAATTCTGACAACACTTAAAACTGAGTATGCTGTGTGAGAATCCATGTAAAGAGTTTTCAAGATGTGAATGAGGTTTTATACATATATTTTGGAGTTGTACTTGGTTGAAATGACACCCTACTGTTAGCCCTTTTTTATAACAGAACAGAAACCCTGCGGTAAAGATGTTAACTTTGTATATTAAGCAGTGCCTAGTGGAGATATTTATGTTAGAAAGTTACCTTTCATAATTGCATTTTTTTTTTTTAAATAAAAAAACTGCATGGTACACATTCAACAACACCATGCTGCACAGTAAAAGACTGAAACCAATTTGGTCATTGAGCTGCTTCAATTAAAGACACAGAGAGAGAAGCCTCATTGAAATTCTTTTCCTGCCCACATCCCTCCAACAAGTCGAGGACTCTGATCTGCAAGTGACTGCACAACAGCTCTTTGAGATGAGGGCAACGTGCCTGTTCTGGCAGTTAAACAGCAGGGGGCATAAGACACTCAACTAACAAAGGCCCTTTCTGTGTGTTAAGAAAAGAGTTGACGTAAGGGGAATCTGTTACTAACTGTGTTATACATTTTTAATAAAATATGGCAAAAGAAAAAAAAGTCAGATTTAAAACTGTCTGTTTTTATATTCTTTTTTTTTTTCTCTCCCTCTCAGATTCTGACCTATCAGTATTATTTTGGAAACAGCCCTAGTAATACACATAATGAGAGTAGTATCTCAGTGTTTCTCTAAAATAAACATCTCTATTTTTTTTGCAGTGAACCTGTATGCCAAATGATGAGCTTTCATTTCCCTTTTCAGATCATGTTACCTGATGAAACTGGAAAAGGCTTTCGGGCTGCATATGTAAATGTTTGTCGCTTTGTAATGAGATATGATAAAACATGTTCTATGGGGTGTATGTCTTGTGGTCTCAGTAGAATCAGCACTCTCTAAAACAAGTCCAACCTCTTGTCTTATTCTTTATTGTAGAAAGAAGGTTCTACAATTAAAGCATAATCTATATACCATGAGGTAACAAATAAAAAATATTCTGATAATGGGACTACTTTAACAATTGAACATTAGATGAGAGGACACAACCAAGAATCTGTCACAGGTGCACTCTGTCGTGTACTTGTGCCGAAACTGTAGGCACAAAACAAAAGATCTATGATGAAGACTTGATTCGCCATGTGAAAAGGGCATTTTTTGCAACCATAAAGCCTTAAAATCCACCTTTTGTCTGTATGCTGCTTTCTTATACTCTGAAGGCAGCATTTTTAAGGAATCTCTTGGTAACTGCTTTTGTAAGAGGTGCAATGATTTGGCGCTTATTTTGTGCATTATATTCAGGATTTTTAAAAAAATGACTATTACTGTGAGAGATATGCAGAAGTTGCATTGCCAAGTGGCACATCAGCACATGGATGGATGAAGGGCCAAGAGCAGTAAATGTTACATCCCATATTCCACTCCTTAAGCTTTCAGTAGGCCCTTCTTTTATCTCTATAGGCCTCCTCCTCGCCACAGCAAAGTGTAATCAGGCCCCAGTGTGCTCTGGGTAGATGGGCGTGGAGCTCAGTGCAGCGCAAAGCAATATGGGCACACAACGTGTAGCTGATCTATTCTTAGCTCTGTGACTACATGGCTATGGCTGTATGAGTACAAGCGGAAGAAAAGAAGGGGGTTACCATGTGTTTGACTACAAATTCAACCGTTGCCGTGTATACTTTTACAGCATATTGATGATAGCGCTGCATAACAGTATAAGGTGTTTGTTCAGTATGTCAGTACATGGCTTTCTTGTAGTTTTTTGTTAAATATCAGAGGATCTATGGACAGCCAGTCTTAGCAGTAAAGAATGGGAGGGGAGAAAAAGCACGTGTACTGGGCGGGTCTTGAGTTAATCCACGGTCCAATCACAGACCTTGATTTTTTTGAATAAATCTGCATGATTTAAAGACTTTTTGATCCCTGAGTGCTGATTGGTTAAGCGAAATAGAAGCGGCCAATCGCTTAAATGACAGGCGCTCAGCTGGCCGTGAAGCCCCGCCCCCTCCTTATTAACTGGCAAACCCCGGAAACGTTGTCGCTTAAAGGGACAGAGGAGGAATTTCAGGCAAAGGTTGAAACAACGAAAACAGCTGCGAGCACAAAAAAGACAGGGACAGCGAGGAAGGGACGTAGACAGCCGGAGAAGCCAGCGAGCTGTGTGGCAAGACAACGCTCAAACTGTCCGATTATTTTACCCATCGCACACCCAGAGCTCAAGGCGACCAACGGCTTTTAGCTTCGAAGTCGATTTTCGCCCCTTTAACGTTAGCTACCTGGGATCCGACAACGCAGCAGTCAACACGGCAGAGAGATAACAAAAAGGCCAAACTCCCGGACGACAAGGACGCGTCAGTTCAAACTCTCTCTCCCCTTTTGAGTCCACCTTTTCTTTTTTCTTTTTTTTTTGTCGGGTGAGTAGGCTAATATCTTCAGATCTGACTAGCTAGCTACCAATTAATCTTCTGCGTTGTGTGAACTTTAAAGATAGCTATTTATAGGAATTTGCTCAGAGGTTCAGGTTATGTAGTAATTCCTGGATCAATCATCGTTTTTTTTTTTTTTGTTTGTTATTTTTTATCAATCTGTGTATCTGAGCAAAGAATGACTGGAATCCAGCCTAAGCCAGCTGATGACCTGCCAGTATCTTGCAGGGTGCAGGGGGCGTTCCCCTGCTTTGTCTGCTCTCCTCACTCTTTCTTTATGTATGTGTGTGTATGTGCATGCACTCTGCGGTGGTTTGGGACAGCGATGGATAGAAATCAGTCACCGTCATGGGTATTTTTTGTCTCATCAGATTGAATATGTAAATATTTAATTTGGACTGCGGGGCACACTCATGCCTTCCTGGGATTGTGCATATACGGGTTTTGCAAGATGGATGGATCAACAGCACTGGCATATATCTTTGAGATTATGACTGTAGCTCAGCGGGTGGAGTGATGATGATCAGTGTAAAGCCTACAGGAGAGAGGATAGCACTGAGTACAGCAGGCGTATTGTTCCCTTGGATTGCACTTGGGAGTTGCATTTCATCACGCAGTGAAGGGGGCCTTGATGTTGGCACTAAACCCTTGTTGCACTTTGTATAAAACCTCTAAGGTGGTAATAGTAGTTGGTTATTACAGTGTAATTATTGCCCAGCTGCAAAGCACTTCCTCCCATTGTCCTGACAATGATGGCTCTGACATACACATTAGACACACTTGCATACAGTCACACTCACTCTGCATCACTCTCACAGCATACGTGCCTGTAGGAATCCACCAGCTGCCTTACATGTATGTAAATAGAAGATTTCTGTACACACACACACATACACACATACACACACATTGCTACAGCAAATCCGTCTATAAGTCTACATATTTCTCCTTCTATTCCTTGTCCTTGCCTTGGTCTGACAGCCACCCCCCACCTCTCTGTCTGTGAGAAACCAGTGGGCTTTGTCCTCAGCTGAGTGTGATGTCATGGCAGATCTTTGCTGTAACCAACCCTGACAGCAGCGAGGTGCATGTTGTTTAGCAGTCCTGGCTCTGGGCTTGTCCTGTGCACAATCACATGTTGACTTAAGTTCTTTAATGCTGAAGCACGATGGTCTGTCTCTTCAGATGAGGCAGAGAATCTGAGAAAACCCTCCTCGCATCAGAAGAAAAGGCAGGACGGTAAGGATCAAAGAGACAGCAAGGAAGAGTGTGGGGTATTTTTTAGCAGGGAAGGAAAACAGTACCAGGAATCCCCAGTGATGACTTGTCCGTTTGCCTACTAATATATTCAGCCTCAGGGAAATACATCATATGCTCCCATGTTTACTGCCCAGCCAAGTACATTAAGTTAAGCAAGAGTGAGGTCATGAGATCCTGTGTGTTTTCACAAGGCAAAGTATGGAGCCACCAGTGCCTTATTAGGCTGTTTCAAAGATGAGTACATTATGGTCAATATGATGCTTACTTGAGACTTGAAATTCTGTGAGCTACAGTTACAGCCTCTGTTAAACATTGGCCTGCAAGTGGCTCTTCTTATCTGACCAGCAGTCCAGCTGCTAGATACAATTTTATCCATGTGTAGTCCAGCTGATAATGCGTGACATCAAATTAAGGGACACCATTGGTTCTCTGTCCAACCACGGGAAGTATGTTTGACCAAATGGATTTTACCTTCCATGCCTCTTGTGGCTGTCTGGCTGAGTGGTTATGCCTCATGGTTGCAATTCTCCTTTTTAGCTTCAGTACCTAGCAGCACTTTTTATGTGTGTGTGTGTGGAAAGTGGGGGTGGCTATTAAACGCTTTGAGCTGATGAAGGCTTGTTGTCAGTCCTCCAATGTGTCTCTGCAGGATTTGATGTTGGAGATTACAGATGATTATGTGGGTTAGATCCAGTACTCAACAATGCTCTGGGGCTATATTGATCTCTAGTGTGTCAGTTTTTGTGTGTATGTGAGAGTGACTGAGTGTGTGTGTGTGTGTGTGTGTGTGTGTGTGTGTGTGTGTGTGTGTGTGTGTGTGTGTGTGTGTGTGTGTGTGCATCCTTGTGAGAGCTAAATTACCTCTCTTAAATAAATAGCTATTTAGCCACTAAGGGTTAAATTTAGGGTTAAGGGAAGGAAAGCTCACCACAAATGCAGATGAACAAGCATGTGTATGTCACTCTGAATACATGTTTTAACAAGAACCAGAACTGGCTGGTAGACTGACAGGAACAGTGTCTTTCTCTTGTCTTAAAATACAGAAATGCTGCCTCTCTTTCTAGTCAGTATTAACCTTGTTGATCTGCCAGTGCTGTGTCAAAATAAAGGTCCACCTATTCACATGACCCCTCATGTGCAGCACCGACTGGTGGAAAGCGACACTAATAAAAAGATCTCTTTTTATCATTTTCTGCAGAAGCCCATATTAAAACATTCATCACAAAGATTAAAGGCAGTGTATGGCATGTCTATATGATTTTCATTACATGACCCCTTCAAGGGTCCCAAGCCTGGGTGATGCGGTTTGTCAGGAGATGCCTTGTTGAGCCCAGGGGCTGAGTCAAGGCATCTTGAGATGAAACATAAAATTACCAAGTGGACAGGTCAGAGGGCAGCATAAACTGTGAGTGTGTCTACGTCATTCTTACCTTTAATGATAACCAAATGTCCTCACATTTAAAAGATAAGAGAAAGCTTCCAGAGCGAGGACATTTCTCTGGTTGACTCTTCTGCAGCGGCCTGTTTTGAGGAGATAAAGACATTACAGGAAGCACTTTTTTTAATGTTGTGTGTTGGATAAAAGCGTATGTGTTTTCTCTCCTTAATAACAGCTTATTCCTGAGCTCATAAAATAGCACCTGTGCAGTTTCAACTGGTGCACCCTTAACCCTGACACACTTGTACACAAGTACACACAAAGCCACACACTAAGTAAACCCAGCTTCAGGCTTGCCATTAAAGGTCAGTTAGTCCACTTAACAGTCTGTCAATAAGAGGAACTAGTTAGTCCTCTTACAGACAGCAGTGTCAGCAGTATGTGTTTGTAACTGTGCTCTCTTAGCACTGACTGACTGTAGTGAATAGATTAACCTATTTATAGGGTGTGGAAGGTAACGCCGGTGATTTCAAGGATGCTTGGGATAAGTGAGCATCTGGAGACTGTTTCAAAGGTGATGGATGGTTTACTGAGAGACATTAGAAAATAATGAGGGAGACACCTAAGCACTACTTGATTCATTTGAGCTTTTATATTTCAATCTGTTACTCCGAAGTCCAATCAGAGTGGCTGAGACAGGCTTTTCAC
The DNA here is from genome assembly GCF_046630095.1 of Trachinotus anak. Lineage (NCBI taxonomy): Eukaryota > Metazoa > Chordata > Actinopteri > Carangiformes > Carangidae > Trachinotus > Trachinotus anak. The sequence continues at coordinate 21,027,667 of NW_027273859.1, read as the reverse complement.
AGGTGTTTGATCAGGCCCTTCAGCCAGGATTGAATGGCATTTTGGTATACTGCTTCTGATTGACATGTGAAGAGTGGATACTGTTTGTTAGATGCTGGATTTGCCTAAATAGTAGAACTAGACGGTGAACAAGACAGTGTCACAAACTCATAACTTGATTAAGAATTTATTTAGAATTGTATTAACCAGTGTTTCAGCACATATTTCCCCACTGAGGATCAGTGTGGCAGTAAAATACCTGCAGAATGGAAATATTCAGAATTGGCTAAAAGCTAATGGTTAAAAATTGGCTAATATGTAGTGCTATATCAATGGGAGGAGGGAACTACTACATCTTTCACTTTTTGTATTCACACACATGTTTCATTATTAGTAGTAAAACAGCATCACACCTTTTGAGAGACAATCCACCAACAGCAGCCTGCTCTCGTTTATTCAAACACAGCTGACAACAGAAGTCCAGAGAGAGAGAGAGAGGAGGGTGGCGAGGCAGCAGTACCACCTGCTTAATAGATCAGCTCGCTTTGACATTAAACCCTGAGAGGCAAAGTGTAGTTCTGTACAGTGCGGGTATGTGAGAGTTTCATCTCTGGCTGTCTTTGCCAGCAGTACTTTTGAGTGTACGTTTTACTCATTTTTCAAGCAAATATGCCAAACATTTACTGAAGAGTTGAAAAAATTTGTCATTCAAAAGAAAAGTAATTAGCAAATATTTTTGATTATTCATTTATTACTGTTTCATACAAATGTGCCCACTGTTTCTCAGTTCCAGCTTGATAACAACACTTCAGGCTGCATGAAATTACAACAGGCAGTTTTCAGTATTTTCTAATATTTTATAGATGAAACAGTTAGTCAATCAGTCAAGGAAGTTGTTGGCAGTAATGAAAATAATTGTTAGCCGCTGCCAGAATTTGCTGCTTCAAGCTTCTCAAAAGAGAGGATTTGCAGCTTTTCTATATTTAATGCAACATACTGAATATCTTTGCATTTAGGACTGTTGGTTGGTGAAAATATTTAAACTAAAATATCTAGGTGGATAGTGGAAGATTATACAGTGGGTAGATTGCACCAAGACAGTTTGCCCCACAGTTGAGAAACCACCTGGGCTATTGTTTGTTGCATCAGTTTTGCATTGATTTGTTGTTTTAGTTTTATTCATGCAACCTAGGAAACGCATCTGAGCTGTTGTTGTTGTTGATGTTGATGTTGATGTTGTGCAATATGTGTATTTTGCTAATAACAAGCTTTGCTGCAGGGATTTTGCACCCATAATTGAGTATAAATGAGGAACATCCTCTTGGGTTTTACTGATATCACAAAGATGTCTAAAATCCAGTGCTGGGAGCTTCACAAATGAGTTGAGTTTCATACTTGATCCTAATTAATGACTTAGCATACAGGCTAAAAATAAAAGTCTATGCCATTTCAGTCTGATGATGCGGTTTCCATACACACCCCAGAATCAATGAGTGGATGATGGAAGGCAGATGTATCTCTGTGCATTATATAGGTCAACACAGAGCTTATCAAGCTAAGACCTGCACACTCTCTGCCCCTCTCCCTCCCTCCTGTCCTTGTCTTTTCCCTACTGTCCATTACTCTGTGCTATCTTGTTATTTGTCTCCTTCCCCTCATCAGGCATCGAAGCCCTTCCTTTCTCTGTGCTGATTTTATTCCTGTCTTTCCATCTTGCAGAGGCTGAGTGTGTATGTCAGGACTGGGCCTTTGCATGCATCATTTGTCACTTAAATTGACTTTCATCTAGAATGAAAGAAGGTTCCACTTTGGAAAACTGCGACACCCACTCTTGGAAATTAATTAATAATGATGTTTTACATATTGGAATTTTATGTTTGCATGGAAAAAAAACACTAATGACCTTCAGGTAATGATCCAAAATGCATAGGAATCTTTTTTGCATTGATGTTTGCAGTGTGTGTACCTGAACTGACGCAGGAAGTATGTTGGGTTCACTTGAAACAGTCAGTCCCCCAGTCATTTAAAAGAATTAACATAGTTGTGTATTTCCTGCAGGCCTGAAACCATCAATACATCTGATGTCTCCCTAGAGAGCTTTAAATCTCTGGTGTACAGAAAACACCTTTAAGCAATGCAGGGCTGTGCACGTGTATGTGTATTGTGTATTTGTTTTTCACAGTTAAAGCCTAAGTGAAGTGGGATCTAATCACACTGTAGGCCTACAGAAAGAAATGGAGCCCTGCCGTCTTTTGTTCATCATTGGGACATATCTGCGTTTTTACTTGTGTATGCATGGTTGTGGATCATTAGTGTGCTGTAGTAGAAACATTGTGCGGTTGCCCGGCTGGTCTTGTGCCATCAGAGACAGGGAACAGTTGTTTTTAAGTGACTTGTTTCAGTTAAACTGACTGTAGAATCAGGAGTAGGTAATTAAGTAATTAATAGAGCATGTATGAACTGAAGCATCTTTTTGGCCAGGCTAGTGGCATGGCCCTAGGGATGGAAATGTTTATTGGTCAGTCAGCTGCAGTCAGACAAACAAGTAAGTCTACAATTTTGCTCTAGAGTGAAATATCTCAGCAACTATTGGATGGACTCCCACGAAATTAAGTACAAGATTTCTTTTGGTGCCCACAGTGTGAATCATGATGACTGGTGAAGTCCCTGGCTTTTCATGTAGTTCCAACAGCAGGTCAAAGTTTCCATTTTCCTGTGAAATCTTAACATCTACTTGATGGATTTGCATGAAATTTTGTGTAAACATCTGTGGTTCCCAGATGATGTATCTAAATTGCCTGCTGATGCCCAGACTTTTCCTCTAGCAGCGTTAGTTGTTGACATTTGTGGTTTTGAGTGAAACAATTATTGGATGGATTGCCATGAAATCCTGTGCAGACTTCCATGTGCCCTGCAGGACACATTTTAATAATTATGGTGATTCCTTAACTTTCTGTTTACTGCAATCATTAGGCTAAAAATATGTATTTATTCAATGGTTTGGTTTACGACCAAACACCTGCAAAGCTAAGCCTCAGTTATACCTTGTGTGTAGTGTTAATATGCAAATGTAGCATAACAAAAGACAATCTAAACTCATTTGGTGAATGTGGTTAGCGTGTTAGCATGTTGATGATGACATTTAGCCTCCCTGAACTGCTAGCAGGACTGAAGCACAGGAACAGAAGGTCCACAAACCCCCCCAGTTTGCCCTCAAGGTGCATTTTGGAAGACAAAGTTACACCAAGTGAACTGGTTACAGCTTATAAATTGTAGTTTTAAGTACTGCTTGGATTTGATATTTGCTTCGTCAAACAGCTGGCAGCTTTCATAGAAAAAGGCAAGAGCACATATTGGATCTATGTCCAACTTATTTAGGTTGATTGTGTTTTGTTTAGTTGCCTGCTTGCATGTTGTAACTACAAATATGAAGTGTGTGCAGCCCTGCCTTAGACTCAACCACACAGCAGCAACTCATGTGGTACCAGAGCCTCTCATTATTACCTGCTGCTTAACAAGTGTGCGTGTGTGTGTTTGTGTTGGACTGATCTCAGGATTAACCCTAGCCAGACCCCTCTCTACCCTTCACCCTGTAATGCCCCCGCTGCCCCCCCCAACCCCCCTCAAATGGATGAGCTGCTGTGTACATGTGTGCGTTCATAAACATGCACGTGTGCAAGCTTCGCTGGTCTTTTAATTTAGGTTACGACTTGTCCTTAAGGTCATTGGAAAGTTGAGCTTTGGTTTTCCTCATTTTCGGTGTATACATACCTCTAACAAATATGGGTATAAATGAGCTCTAATTGCTATGGGCTATTGTTTCTTACATCAATTTTGCATTGATATATTGTTTTGGTTTTATTCATGCAACCTAGAAAACACATCCAATATGAGTAGTTGTTGATGTTGACGTGCAATATGTGTATTTTGCCAATAACGAGCTTTGCTGCAGGGATTTTGCACTCGTATTCGGGCATGAATAAGGAACAACCTCTCGGGTGTTACTGATATCACAAAGATGTCTAAAAACCAGTGCTACAGGCCTCACAAGTGGGTCAAGTTTGATACTTTATCCTAATGAATGACTTAGCATTCAGGCTAAAAATAACGATCTGTGTTCTTCTCTGTGTAATCTTCTCAACCATCCTCTTTGGCTAGTGACTAATCATCAGTCAGGTTGGCTGGTTAAATTGTGACAGTATGCTTTGGTTAGGTATTAGTAAGCCACACTGCAAAGGAAGTAATTTTTTTTTCTCTTCCTTTCACTGCCCAGATGGCAGGCTAGACTACTTTCAGCTGCTGCCAGTCTGATTGGTGCAACACCACGCTGTGCGAGTTCCCCAAGCATGAAAGGGAAAAAGGGAATTGATTTTAGACTGATGGAAGATGCACACACAAAAAAAAAAATACCCAAAGGCCAGGAGAAGGGAAGAGAGAGAAGAAACACACATAGACAAAGAGGTAATGTTACAGAGAGAGACAGAGAGGTTGAAAAAACAGGCAGCTGAATTCAGGGTGAAGAAGTGAGGGCTTAGAGGGACGGGAGGAGTGGTGGGGAGAGAGAGTGAGCAAGCTTTATTTCCTGTCCTCCACGAATAGGCAGCATATTTCTCTGGAACATTCCATCCTCTGAGCTGGCCCGGCCTGTCACCAAGACTCAGGGTGCCACACTCCTCCCCATCTCTGCATTTCTTCCTATTGCACTGTCTCTCTCTTTTCTCACTGGACATATTAGGCACTGCTTGATATTCATCTTCTCTTCCCTTTTATTCCTGTCTTTCCGCAGTGGAAGTGAGCTAATTGTGGAGTGTTGCGTCCAAATTTTTTTTTCCAACCAGACACTCAAAGGTATCGCAGTGTGAACCTCTACGTCTGTGAATGGAAAGATTAAATATTAAACCATGACATTAGATTAAGAGGTGTGGATGAGTAAGTGGAAAATTGTTAGGATTACAGGACATGAAAAGAAAAGTTTCCACACTAGCAGAATCCGGTCGTCTCACACCGCTGCAGTGCACTGGGTTAAAAGATGAATGGTGCAAATGTTTGCAGAAGTGGATGGAGAGACATATCTGGTAATGGAAAAACAAATAAACTTATTTCAGGAATGCTATATTTGGACAATCCAGTGTTTTTAAATGGATTCACAAAAAGTCTGTGTACAGGAATCTGCCCAATTTAAACCTCACCCCAAATCATAAATTGAACCCTGACAACGACCAATTTGGGGTCAAATATATCTAGGCAATTTAAGTACAAAAATACACACACATAGGCAGATTTTAGTGTAATCATTTCACTTTAAAATAGGCTCTCTGTTTCTTTTCAGGATAGTGAGCTTATTTATCAACAGGCAGCTGGTTAAACATACCCTTCCACAGAGAGTTCATCTCACCAGATTGTTCCGCTGCTTTAGAAATGTAAATAAAAAGAGACCACTCTCAGGAACTGGCTTTCTGATAATGGTAAAGATACGGTTGTGGGATTCTCTGTGGGGTCACAGCTAATGCTATTGCCACATGGTGAGAAAGTTTTAAATTTGCTTATATAGACGATCAAACTTGACTATCTAGAGGAAGTAAAGGTCGTAACAAGGTTTCCGTAGGTGAACCTGTGGAAGGATCATTACCGTTTCTTATTTTATGTATATATATATATATATATATATATATAAATGGCTTTAATAGGATAAGATAAGATAGCCTTTATTAGTCCCACAGTGGGAAAAACAGTGTTACAGCAGCAAAGTAGCAGTGCAGAGAAAAGAAAGCTGCAAAGAAACTGCAATAACAGATATTTAAGAAAGATAAATAATAAGAATATAATAATTACAAATTATATATAGTGTAAAAAATGACATATTTACATGAATAAACAACAGTAGCAGTGTATGTAGATATTGCACAGATTGGTGTATGAAAGACTGGTGCATGAGCGATCGGTGTGTGAGGTTGTTGTGATTTGAATACTTGATAGTTCAAAAAGGCACAAAAAGTGAATTTCAGGCACTGGCTGCTGTCAGTGTAAACATCATCCTTCCTACAATATTTCAATGTTATTACATGAACATATAGTAATTCACTTAAATGTTACAGTAAAATCAAACACTTGCATCACAAAATTCAAATGGATTTGAGGCAGCAGGTCAACACACCATTTGCTTGCAATTTCCTTGTAAATATTTGCTGTGGAAATTGCTTTGGCACATTGGGAGCTTTCCTGACGTCCGCTGTTTGGTTGCTGCTCGCTCTCTCACAATACACACATATGTCTCTGTGTGTATGCTACTAACACGCTCCCCTACATGCCTCTCTCCACCTCCCCTCGTCCTCACCTCCTTTTGTTCTCTCCCTCCCTGAGAAGTAGGATGAATTGGACCTTGTTTTCGATATCTAAAACTGGCCATTTGTAATTGTGACTAAATGATTTCTCTCAATGAGGTTTTCAGCTGGTACAGTCAAATTAAAATTCTTCAGTTTCCCCCCCCCCCAACTCCAAAAAAACAAACACACAGCTGGTGTCACTTTGAGAGGCCCTCCAAAAGCAAGGTGTGTGTCTATGTGTGTGTAATGCAGTGTTTCACTTGCCACGATTGGAAAATCCAACCCTGTCGTAGTCATATAGCCATCAAAACAGACACTGTCATGCTTTGAGGTCAGGATTGCATCAATGCATGTGTTCGATGGAATGTGTGTGTGAGTGTGTGTTTTCAATGCTTCTTTCTCCTCAGCTGCACTCAGAGTGCCCTTGAGTGGAGGAGGGTCTTAATAGAGAAGACGCGCCCTTTTTTCCCCAAATATGGAAGGCAACATGGGCTCTTAAAGGTACAGGAGTGTGTGTGTGTGTGTATGTGTGTGTGTGTGTGTGTGTGTGTGTGTGTGTGTGTGTGTGTGTGTGTTTGTGTATGCTGAAACACAAGATCCTAAATACTGTGCTGCTTGCAAGTTGTAAGCCCCCGTTATTATAGTTTTCAGTTGTTTTTTTTTTCAAGAGCTGGGCTGTCAAAAGCAGGAGCTCAGCCTCTCTGAAGACAGAAACCTCTCCTGATTCTACTTTTCTCTCGTCAGTTTAGCTTCCTCTGTCTTTCTCAGCTTGCCGTCTCTGTCTCTTATGCCTTCCACCCCCCCTTCCCCACCCCCTCATCCCCATCTCTATATTTGGAGGTATGTAGCTGAAGACGTGTCTTGTTTTTCAAACCTCCTCTCTGCTCACTTTTACTGCTCACACACGTCCTCCCACACAAATCTAAGCACACTGCATCCACCTACGAGGACGCGCATGTAGATCTGCAGGAATTAGCTGATTAATCAATTAGTTAGTCCATCAGCGGAAAAAGTAATCTGCAGCTACTTTGATAATTAATCATTTCAAGATCAAATAAACTAAACATCCCCTCGTAAATCTTAGGATTCAGTGTTTTTATTTGAGTTATGTGATAGTAAATTGGATGTTTGGGGGTTTGGGATAGTTGTTTGTATAGAACACCATTATAATGGGCATTTTTCACTATCCTGCAACATTTTGTCAGTTTATCAGTTAATGAGGCTGCTAGAGTTCAAGTTTAGAAGGCGCTGTTTACAGCATTTTGTCTGTTGGATGCAGGTAACTTCACAGTTTTTAAATTGAGGTCAGAACCAACCTGACAGATGTAAAAGTGTAGCATGGTCCTTTTCTTGGTTTTGTGATCAGACAAAAGTGTATTTGTAGTTATTTTGTGATATAGATGTTGCAAGTAATTATTTCCTCTTCTTAATAAAGTAAACTATTCCATTCTCATTTGTTAACCTAATGACATAAGTATGAAAATCATCTGTATTTGATTAACCCCAAATCACACATTAAGTCCTGAGAGCTTTGAAATATGTCAAACCCCACCACTTAGACCCTTAAGCCTCTGAAGGAAAACTCCATAAAACTACACAAAGTCTTCTCCATCCTTATAAGAGGGATAATATAGCAGCTCAGAAGCAACTGGCAGGTGTACATTCTTCATCCTGTTTTGGAAACAGGAGTGGGCTGTCACAGATTTAAACTGGGCAAGAGGTGGACATACAGTAAACGAGCAGACGGGGAAAGATGGTGACAGACAGCAACTGAAAAAATAACACAGAGAGCCATCAATAGTTGGTCTCACTTGTCTCAGTCAGCACACATCTGATAATGACTCAGCCTCGGTTTCCTAAATAAGGACAAAGCATAGTGAGTAGGTGTGTGTTTGTAACGATGAGGTTGGTCAAAGTTTTGTGCTCTTGACAACTTCAGGTATGTTTTGTTCACAGTGCTTGATCTTGTGTAATCTCCACCCACAATGTTCTGTGTGTGAGGTGAGAGAACGCACCCAAGTGTGTGATGCACTTGCTTGCACCATGTGTACTTTAACCACACCACTCTGTTCAAAATAGTTCTTGCCTAGTCAACGTGCTGTTCCTTATTAGCTCACAGATGGCATGATACACAAACACACACACACAGATGAGGGCTGCCCCTGGGACTCAGCTGATAAACTTTTTCACATTCACTTCATTCTCTATCTGTGCTCCAGCAGCAGATAAGCCTTCTGCTTTTTTTTTTTTTGCTTGTGTATGCTACAGGTGCTGTGTACATTTCATGCTACACACTTCGTGTCTGCCTCTGTGTGTGAGTGTGTGTGTGTGTGTGTGTGTGTGTGTGTGTGTGTGAGAATAAAGACAGCAAATGCAGAAGGTAGGTGAAGATCTTAATTCTTTAACATTAACTCCTTTTATTAAGTGTTCTGTTCTGTAACGCACACACAACTACACGTGTAGTTGTGTTGTGTTAAGAGATCATACAGGTTAACACTGTGCACAGAACATGCTAGAAGCTGTCAAGGACATACATGTAACACACAAACACACTGTTTGGGGGTTGAGCTCTTTAGTCTGTTTTTTTGTTTGTTTTTTTTTCCTTTTTTCTGCAGAACAGGCCAAGCAGGAGAGAGTGGGTGGGGCTTAGGCTTGCCATGCCTCCTCCCCCCCACTCTCACTCCCTCCCCCTGGCCAATCAGGAACTCGGCCACTACAGCTGACCCCCCTTTTCTCTAGCCAATCAGCTGGCAGCCCCCCCTCCTTTCTTTGCCCTGTATGCCTTCACTGCTGAGTGAGCATAGCACACCTTTCTCTATCAGCTGAGAGGAAACAGACAGAAACACAGAGAGAGGGGGGGGGGGAGAGAGAGAGAAAGGGGAGGAGAGGAGGGGCCTGGGAGTAGATAGAGGAAGAGAGGAGAGGGTGAGGAAGAGAAGGAACGGGAGGAGAGGGGGATTGCCAGCATGTGGAGTGGCTTTTGTATTCAAGATATTTTGGAGGGGCGCGAATGAGAGAAAAGAAGAAGGAGGGAGGAGGGGAGCTCGAGAGAGAGAGAGAGAGAGAGAGAGAGAGAAAAGGAGAGGGAGGGAACAAGCAAGTCGGGTGGGGGGTGAGAGTTGCTGATGGGCTTGTGATTTGTGTATGTGTGTGACTGAGGGTGGAGAGAGGTAGACAGGAAGAAAACAGAGAGAGACTCAGAGCTAGTGCAGGCCACTGGGCATGGGAGGCAGAACAACTTGACTTTTCTCCGTCTTTCTCAACACCATCTATTCAGTAGGAAGGAAGCAAAGAGAGACAACAAACCAGAGAGTCAAGAGAAAGAGAAAGAGAGAGAGAGAGAGAGAGAGAGAGAAGGCAGCCTGACCCAGTGGAAATAGTAACACAGAGGAGGAGGAAGAGGAGAGAAAGAAAGCTACAAGGCCAAATAGCGGAAGGAAGGGGACACAGAATGAAACAGTGACACAAACTCCATCTGTGTGAGAAGGTGAGCACCACAAGTTCTCCTGCTGTCAAGTCAAGTGTACTAATGTTGCTCCTCCTGATTGCTGTCATGTTGTCAGCTGGGCTCGGATGACTCAACTTCTCCTAAAATGGCTACATGAACGCGGGGCAGGCAGACAGGCAGGCAGGCAGACATATAGACAGAGGGAGGGAGGGAGAGACAGAAAGGGACCCTGTGTCAAACAGCATTCTCAGCAACTATGTCACTGAGCCAGCTTAGTTTAGACTGCACGATTCCCCAGCCTGAGTGGTGTGTGTGTGTGTGTGTGTGTGTGTGTGTGCGTGTGCGTGCACGTGTTTGGTTAAACACTGTCCTGCTCGGAGGTTTATCACTTTCAGTCATCTTTGCCTCTCTCATGTCTTTCTTCGCTGCTTCCTGTCTTCTGTTTTTGTCTGACTCTCACAAACGCACTCACACACACAGACAGTCAGCTGTCATTTGATTCCTCTCGTGCATGGTGACATCAGATTTCCAAACTCTAGATGGCTCCTGTAATCTAATCAACAGGTGATTGTCTGTGGAGGAGCACTTGGCAACTTTTTGTGTTTGAGAATGTGTACTTAAGTATGTGTGTGTGTGTGTGTGTGTGTGTGTGTGTGTGTGTGTGTGTGTGTGTGTGTGTGTGTGTGTGTGTGTGTTTATCAGCCTCCAGGCACAGGCCTGGGAGTAGCTCGGGTGGGGTTGTGCTAAAAGTTGATGAGACAATTGAGGCATTTGGGAGGCTGCTAATCTCATGCTGATGCTATCACACCTCTGAGTGTAAAGGGTTGGCTCAGGACACAAGGAGGGCAGAGTTCAGCTGATCAGCTACAGAATACAGTTTTCACAAAAGGCCCATTCAAGATGATTGCTCATGTCACTGATTGAAAAGATGTAGTGTCACAGTCTATAACATGGAGAATTAACCCCACCCAAAAGCCAAATGCTCAGTGTCCACTTCTTTCTTGTAAAGGGCTAGTCAGGGCAATGTTAAGTTTTTTTGTGCAATATACTTAGCCAACATGTAGCAATTCTTTTGTCTAGGTATTGGGTGATTTTTGACATTTGCCAATACAGTCACCAGCTGCATTTTAAAAGGTGGATAGTGAAAAGAGTGTCACCTTTCTTAACAAATAGCTATGTTTTTGCTTGTTTGTGTGTTAAAGATTAAAAAATAGAAACACATGCCAAGGCCACAGCCTCATTTTTGTGGTGCACAATCCCTCTCCCAAGGTTCATGTCTGCCTCTGCCACTACACTCATTTTTATATTTTTGATTCAAACATCAGTCTGCATTGGACTGAATAAATGAAAATGAATAATGTAAAAGAAATAAACAGAGAACATGCAGTATTAGTGTCCTGGGGGAGTTATTATCCAGTCTAAAAATTTTGGATGTAGAAATGATTTACACTTTTTTTTAATACTGTTCCTAAAGGGGAGGAAAACATATTGAAATTTCCTCAGTGAACCACTTGTGTTACTTGTTTGCAAAAAAGTAACACAAGTGGTTCACTGCTGGGCTTTGAATGTTGTGGCTCTACACTATTACATAGTTGTATAATGTGTAAATAATCTGAATAACATTTTTGTATTATAATAAAATTAAGAGTAAAGTTAGGCAGCAGACAAGTAAATGTAGACAGTAGTAAACAGAACAGCTGTTTTTCTCCCATAAACTATTTCTTAAAGGTGGAGTTCAGCAGTTGTTGAAGAGCATGCATAAAAAATCTGAATTATGCACTGGCTATGTTTATTGCACGTCTGACTAGGATTGTAAACAAACTCAAGTTAAGAGTTATTGTAAATGTTGGTTGTATTCTCCCTGTGCTACATTTTTTTTAAATTGAATGTTTTTTTCTAATTGCAGAAAGAGAGAAAGTGATGGTGCTTTTAGTGCAGTGCTCCGTGTGCGTCAGTGTCTGTGCGTGTGCACACATGCATGGATCATCTGGGTGTTGTGATTAAAGTAAACAGGCCAAATGTCAGGGTGTTTTGTGAGGATAGGTGCCGACTGTGAACTCCGCCTCCTTCACCTCCATACATGTGTGTCTCAGTCTAACAAGCTCTTATTTGGCAATGGAACCAACACAATGTACAGTGTTCACCTACATGTAGATCAGCACTGTTTGCCTTTGTGCTGGCCTTTTGCACCTCCTGATGTGCTATAAGTCATGTGACCCCAGACCCTCAACCTATGACCTCATGACAGTCTGGTCACACACTCATTGAAGCACAATGGTGCCTATGTGCAGGCATATATGCGTTCTTATGAACACAGATTTGCACATATTTCAACACATTTCATCAGCTGAATGTCCTCCTTGAAGGATATAACCATCTTCTGAACAAAATGTTTGAACTACCCAACTGGTATGTCTTAAAGGTACCAAACCCTTTGACCTCAGTCCTTACATGTGACTGTGAATAGATACACTGCTAGTGTTTCTTAATGCAGTTCCTGAGGTTGGGATACTCATGTGGACTTTGTTAGTCCACAACATTTAGTAGCCTGTTCAGGTTTGAGACTGAAAACAAAACTCCCTGGAAAGAATAGTTTCCTTAGACGGTCACCATGATGTTATCATTGCCAGAATGATAATATCCTTTATTTTCTGCTGTGCATCCTGGCAGTAATTAAATAGACAGAAGGTTCTGCCTTCATAGTTCTATCTCAATTCCTATTCATTGTTGTTTGGAAATCATTTGCCAGGTTTGATCATTAACTAATTCTAGTGTAATGTTTTTGTGAACATTAATGAGTCTACTCTCATTTTGATCCAGAGCTATGCCACGGGCTATGGCCAACTGGCCTCGTTTTTAAAAAAATATATTCATCCATTGGTCCCACTTGTCCTGTACACCACTTTACTGGGCTTTCATGTCAGTACATTAGGTTTCTGCATTTTTTTCTGTCATTGTTTTTCAACATTTTTTTTTTTTGGATTGGTCTGTCTCTTCCTTTGTGCATACAAATAAACCCTAAACCTAACATGTGACAGAATAAAGCATGATTACCCAGCGTCAATTCAGCTTCTCTGCATATACCAATCTAAAGAAAGTAGTCAGAGCAGGGCTCTGGTGGCTCTAATTTCTTTTAATCTGAAAGGAATCATTGATATGCACAGAAGCTTGCATTTGGTACATCTTCATTTTTAGGCTGTGAGCTAGTCTCAGAGCTGCTGGTTCATGGAGTGTATGAACAGTCAACGTTGGCCCTGACACCGTTAAGCTCTACCTGTTCCTGCTGTATTTATACTTAACTCAAGGTCATTGGCTTGGCAGTAGCCTGCGTGTTCCCATCCTCTTTTTCCTCTCTCTATCTCCGTCTGGCTGTTTCATTCTTGTCAGGTGTTTCTCATTCCTTTTTCGGTCATCTCACCCTTTCTGCTCATGCTCTGGCTCTTTCTGAATGATTGCTTGCTGGCCCACTTCCAGTGCTGCTACGTCGATGTCACGCCGATGTTGCACCTGGGTTGCCAGTGATGTGTGTCATCTTCATACCTATTGTCAGCAGTGTTCATTCAAAGAAATACAACATGAATTTTTAGCGTAATGATTTAAAAAAATCAGTGATAGCTATTATTTATAGCTTTAAAGTGGACGATGCAATGATTTTATATTATGGAGGAGATAACATTTTTTTTAACCCGTATTAGAGAAATTGGCCCAGTCCAGAGTTTTTAAGGGCTGTTAAGTTGTCAGGTCTGAGCTGCCACACAAGCTCAGCAACCTGAAGCCTTTTTTGGGGTGAGTGTCTCCCCTCCTCTGCTGGCTCCTGGATCGAGCCTGAAAAGGGTTGGGAGGCTTCTGCCAGCCTTCGAAATAAGGGCAGAAATCAAGCAGGGCCTTGCACAGGGCCTTTAGGTGCTCCCAGTGAGCTCTGACACAGGCATTAACTATAAATACTCACTGCTGACTCTTCTCCCATTCTTCCCCATCCCCCACTCCCTGCATTCACCCCCTGGGTACTCGCTCAGGGGACTCCACCTGTGCTTAGGGGGACAATGCAAGGGGAGGTGCTTTCTTGTATTGTGTTAACTGAACTCTTGTACATGTCATGTCATGCTGTCCATCTTTTGACTTAGTGATGAAATTAATCCTGAGAGATCCCTGTTTGACTTGGACAGTTCTGGTTTTGCTTTAGTGTCCCCCAACTTCAGCAATATCAGCAAAATAACCAAATGCAATGGCTTACAATATTTGTCTTCCAGATGTCCTGGCTCAGGAAGCGGTGGATATGTGACTCATTAATGTTTTCAAAACTTATAGAGATATTTCCTTTTTCCATCCTGTTCATATTCCAGTAAAAAAAAAAAACTACGGGTTATAGCAGAGGCAGTTTTATGGTGTTTAGACTCCAAATGTTGGTTTTTTTTGTGGCATAAAGTTAAAAAAATTCTCTATAAAATCTTGATTTTATTTTATGTGCATGTTTGCGCTACTGTAAAATTATGTTCTCTTGTAAATTTTGGGAGTCTGCACTGTCTTTCAGCCTGGTTTTTCTCAGAGGTAGCATCATTTGACTGCATAGAGACCATAGGTCATGTGAGTAATTACAGGTGATAAAGGCGTCACCTGTAATTACCTGTCACCTGTTACCTGTGACATTGTCTCCATGTGATTCTTTGCGAGCTGTGATAGGAAAGCATGATTACCTTATGATATGCCAGTATGCTGCTGATGTTTATAATCAGGCAGTAATGTATACAGGGGGAGTAAAGGGTGAGTCTGTCCCTATTACCCCTATATAGTTGAGGACTCTATTGTCCAAAATGAATGGGGCATTCAGTTGGAGAAAAGCTATGAAACACAGTGTAAGCTTATATAAACACTATTTGTCAGCCAAGCAATTAAATACCTGCCACTGACGCAGGTCACCTAGAGTGCGACTAGGTAAGTAATACACCCTGTATTACTTACCTACTCTGATCATTGCATCATTTGTACAGTAAATTGGGGATTTTATTCAACATCCCTGAGTTCCAGCAGTGGATACATTTCAGATCTGTGTCAGTGGAAAATACCCATGAACAGCTCTCATTATCTACATTTCCCCTTTCTCACCAGTTCTTGCTTGAGCTGTAGGCCTTCGTCACCACTTGCATGTACATAACGGATCTCTTTATGCGTCATCCCTGTTTTGTCATGATGATTCAAAAGGAATTAAGGGAAAGTGAAGTAACTAGTTGCATTACAGCATGTTAAGACATGTCAATTGCACATCTCTTCTTCGCTGGTTTAAATGGGAGCCAGCTGAGTGTTAGACAGATTCGCTTTCCTGGCTTTTTTAAAATGCTCCTCCATTTGTCATATTTTACATTACAAGCACTGGATGAAATGTGTAAGTGCTTCAGTCAAATTCTTTTGCCTGCTTTAGGTTAACAGAGCACAGTGTGTTGAAATAGTCATTTCCTTGCGTTTGTAGATATTTTCTTGGGGGAGCATCTTTGCCAGGCTCCCCCTGCCCCCCACCCCACCGCCACTGACCAGCTTCTCTCTCTCCCTCTCTCTCTCTGGCTCTGCTTCTTTTTCTCCGTCTTTGTCGCCAAGCACAAAAGAGCCGTTATCCTTAGGCTACTGGTTGCCTAGCTACTGGTGCCCCCCCAACTCCCCGCCCCCACCCACATTCCCAAGTTCTGGTCCAAGTGGGTCGGAAATAGCCCGCTTTTCTTGGCCTCGCACCATGAAGTGCCAAGTTAGCAATGGAAATACCAATTCTCTGCCCCACGAGTGGCTCCTATATATTTGATTCTCAACCCAGACTGTTTGGGTTTTTGGACTCAAAATGGGACATTTTGTTGTGGAAAATAAAAGGCAATGATATTCTCTGTCAGTTCACTTGTCAACTACTTAATGATAAAGGGTGATTATTTGATTGGATTTATTATTTATTGATTGGATTTGTCTCTTGTTTTGTTCTTCTCATGTTCAATACTGACTTCCTTACTTGTGGTGTTTGCACATTATGTGCTTTTATCTGCACTGTAGACAGGTATGAGGACATATTTGTATTTCTGTGCTTTTCTTTCATTAGGATAATACAAATATATCTCCCATAATGCGTGGTTGTGTGTTTTCAAGAGGAATAGTTCCATCTTAATGACTGTTAATGGTAAAGTAAGAGCAACTGATTGACAATTGACTTATTTTGTTTTTATGTCTTTCTGTCTCTTCAGGGATCCTGGGTGGAATGACCCTGTCATGATGCCACAGCTATGTCACACCCCACACCTAGGTGACCAAGGAGGGTGTGCCTGGCTATCAGCCAATCACAGAGGGAGCCCCAGTACATCCGATTCTGGTGTAGAAACATTTCTTCTCAAGAGCCTCCTGCATCACTGACACTCCGCCCCTCTGGTTAGTTTTACCTCTCAGGTTGATGATTTAATCCAAGTCACTCATTGCAGAACATTGTATGTTAAATCTCTTTCTTAACAACAACAACAAACACATATAATGTAGTTCATGTGTACTGGCCAACCGGTACAACCAAATTGCTTTTAATGGATAAAACATTCTTAGAAATATATCTAAGATGTTAAACAAGCATGCAATCAAAAGTGTAATGTCTTCAGTTCTCTTGCAGTGGTTCATTACACAGAAATACACTGTATTCACTTTTCTTCTGTCACTGACAAAATACCATCAACTTTTTATGTCTCCTCAGGTCATAACTCCTGTGCCCACCTCCTCCACTCTTCTCCCTCTGGGCTCCTCACTGTTTCCTGATTACCTACCTTGGGATGTTGGCATTGTTTTGTGGCAGCGGCCATGGAGACAGACAGGTTCTTTCAATAGGCCATTTTAGACACAACTTCCAGATGTTGTGCCAGATGCAGCTTGTCCACACGGGCAGAATTAGACAAGGACGGGCACAGAGGTGAGATACTGATCATGTTACTCGATTATACAAGAGACAAATGAGGCTTATGTCCAGCCCAAATTACATTATGTCCCAATGGAACTTATTTATTGAGAGACTCATGGCAGACAAATAATCAAAGAATTTCAGAGAGAAGTAGCCATTTTTTGTACATTTCAATGGGAAATAGTTAAAAAAATACCTCAGCAAAATGAGATGAGAAAAGCATTGGTTGCTAGGTAACAGACAGAAAAGCAGACAGAATAACAGACAGAAAAGTTGATGATGTTGGATTGACTGTTTACACTTTCCTAACCTGAGATAAGATAGGATGAAGTAAGATAGGATTCCTAAATTTATTCAGGATTTGCTTTTGTAATACTAAACTATGAAAAGTCCTCTATCTATATATATATATATATATATATATATATATATATATATATATATATATATATATATATATATATAATCATTATATATCTATATAAAATCTTATACTCTGCCTAACTTAAGAGTTAATACAATGCCCTCTTATTTTCATAGTATTTTATTTTCTCCATCACTCATAAAGTATCTTTCCTGAACCATAATACTGTATTTTGTTCCTCTCAGGTGCTGTGCAGCTCAGCTTCCTGTTTCACACTGTTTGACAATATCACAGCAACAACTATAGGACTTCCTATTCCTGTGGAACATCTTGCTCTGCCTCCTGGCACTAGTGAGGACCCACTTGACCTGTTGCACAAAAGTTAGTCAAGACTCTTATCCTCCAAAATAGAAACCATGCGGCACATTCACGTGGAATTAGCCCACAAAAAGGCTCCATTAGAGCTTCCAGCCCAGGAGGGGGACCTGCCTCCACCTACAGCCCCAACACAGGGCCTAGACCCTGGGGTCAGACCAGGGGCACCTAGACACTTTGGTCAGGAGGAGTTGCGGCTCCAAAAGGTCTACCAGCTCTCCATTTTCTCCCAGTTGGGGGGATTTTCTACCTCCACAGAATCCAATACTGATGCCCAACAGAGGCATGTCCGGTTGGGTGTGAAAAGGGGGCTAGAGGAGCCCCAGTTGACTCATAAGCGCCCTCACCTGGGAGACTCCTCAGACATGGAGGCACTGGAGGGAGGGGTGCTGTGTGGGCCAGCCCCAGCTCAAGGTGTTGGGATGGGTTTAGCAACTGGCCCCGGTGGGCCTGGTTCTGTATACTCTTGCACACAGATGGAGCACAGGGACTCTGAAGGGGGGCTGTCACCCAGGTCCCCACCCCTCTCCCCAAGCCACAACCCCTCCCGACGCCCAACTCAGCACAATCATGATAAGCCCATTCCTGATGTATTTGCTCCACTCTCACCTAAATCACCCCCAATGTGTGACCCACACGGGCATCTCTGTGACCAGGGCCACTCCCTCAGTAGCTCAGCCAGGACTGAGCCTCCTAATGGGAGCCGCACACCCACCTACTCACTTGGTAGCCCTGGAAATGAGAGCTCTGCTAATGGCTCATCTGGAGGCCAACCCAGCCCCCACTTATATGAAATGTCCACATATGAGACTCCCAACCCTGCCAGTCCCACCAGCCCTCCAGGCCCTTTCTCCCCCCCACACCACACAGAGTTGCAGGAACCAGGGGAGGCCACTGAATGGGAAGTTGGACTTGAATCCTCCCCACCTGAGCGAAGTGCCACCCAGGCTGCCTCCTCCTCTAACGGCTTGGCTTCCTGGGAGAAAACGCCCAGCAGTAATGGCCACCGTCTATCCTCTGGAGGCCACTGGCCGGCCAAAAAGAGGCTGCTGTCCCCAAGTGACACAGGGGAATCATGTTCAGAAGATGAGGGACCCTCCACATCCAAGAGAAGCAGGTTGTCATTGCTGGCTCCAGGACTTGGCCCTGCCTCATGTCGCAGCACTGATGCTAAAGCTGCCCCTTACTGGAACCACCTGCTGCCCTCTGCATGGGACCGGCCAAAGGTCAGCACACCAACATACATCACACATCTCTCTTGGAAATTTCATTTAAAATCCAAATAATCCAATTTGTCAAAACAACTGCATCAGCCTGTAGATCCAACCACTACTAGCTAATAGCTAACATTAGCTTTTATGTTAACACAAATGGTGTCAAACAAAATATTCATATGATCTTAATATTATACATATCATATAGCACTTGAAGGAAGGAAATAAGTTTTCTGTTTTTTTTTTTGTTTTGTTTTTTTTAATGACCAGAAGATTCAGTTTACCAACCCTAATTAACCACAACTAGAAAGAGGCCGTAGGTGATTTTAGTGCAGCATTCATTAAAAAAACAGCATGTGCACATTTGCATGTAAATACCGTGCTTTTAGACCCAAAAACCTTTTGAGCCCCTACTATGCGGAGGCTTCTACAACTTTGAATGTGGAATAAGGAGTAGCTGTTCAAAGTCAGTGGTTGATGGTAAGACATCTGTGAGCCTTGACAGTCCTGGAAAAGAGGCTGAGGCATAAATAAAGAGAAACTAAGGGAACGAGTTAAAAGTGAAAGAATGAAATGATGGCCAGTTCATTATCACACCACGCTGGAACAGGCTGAGTAGCTCCAGAATAAAGCCCATTGAGGGAGGGTCAATTGTTTCCCCACACATGAGTGTACTGTGCCTCTCACATGCACACTCATAACCCCACACACACAAACACACACACACACACACACACACACACACACACACACATACATACCTACATCATGCTTAAAAAAATGGTTCTGGAAGTGAATTGGCCATTTTTGAACACTGGGAGGCCAGAAAGAGCTTTGAGTGTGTGGGTTTGTGGGATGGGGAGTGTGCTAATAGTGACAATAGGGTTCAGCAGTTCATTAGTTAGGTTCCATACAGTGTGGGGGGGGGGGGGATCACTGTGACCAGAGGTGTTCAGTGCAGGGAAGCACACAGGGAGAAACGGATAGATGTAAGAAAGACTCAAGGATACAAATCGGCAGCAGAGAAGACAGTGAAAGGAGGACTCAAAGAAAAAGTGTTACTTCAGTAAATAAAGGCTAGAGAAAGATATTTCAGAGACACAGCAAGGTGAGACAGGATAATATCCTAAAATGCCCTATGTGGTTTTGATTGAGTGTGGTGATGAGGCGACCAGCTGACAAAGAGCTTCAAGCTCAGTAGACAGTCAGTGCGACCGAGGGTTAGCTAACACCAACAAGCTAACCATGAGTGACAGGTTAGCTGTGAGCAAATGGCTAGCAGGTAGCGTTGGGTTGGCTAGTGACGAGTCATCTGACAGTTGGGTGGCCTTTAGGATGAACGGGAGCCTGGAAATGGGGAATGTTTGTGCGCATGACACGTCCAGTAGTAAGTGCTCAGTAAGTAAGAGGACGCCTGAAATACACAGTTACTCATCCAGACACACAAACACAACCATTTATTCGTTATTTAACTATCTTCATTTTCTGAGAATATTTGAACATTTCAGACAATTTAAAGTTTCTGCTACAGATCTTTGTGAATAGCTAGTTCGTAGAATAGAACATTAATAGACAAAAACAAATCTGAATTTTCTTTTTTGTCCAGACTGCCACAGACTGCACAAGATCAGGGAGACGACTGAAAAGTGGGCTGCGGTTGAAAAGGTGAGTCATCCATCATATTTATGACAAAGTTACATTGTGTAATTTAAAAAAAATCAACATGAAGAAGACAAAATTTACTAAAAAGGGATTAAGAGAACAGGATTTAAACTTCAGTCCCAGCGCACACATGGATGAGATGGATGAGATCAGTTCAGTGTCAGTCAGATCGACTGCAGCAAAGTAGACACAGGGAAAGGAGGTGGGAGTTAGGGTAGGTTGTATGTTATTCTAAATTAAAGGGTTTTGTGTCTGGGCTTGAATACTCAGACACACTCAGAGGCATGTGACATGTTGGTTAAGACAAAATTAGTGTAATCTTAACCACTAACCACCGGTCTGTTTTGTGTGTTTTTGTGGTCACATTCAGTCGGCAGCTGCGCAGCGGCAGACACACAGACACCGGCCGCTCCACACGTTCCAGCTGGCCCTCGTCTTCCATCAGCAGATCACTGCTCGGCAACTTTGAGGTACAAATTTGAACTATTACTTTTAACAGCTTCAGAGACAAAAGCAGGTTCAGGTCAAAGATTATGCTAGAGACAGTGGCATGGCAAGATGCAAACTTTAACCAGTGTAAACCCTATGCAGGTGGAGCCGGGGGTCTCTGCTTTGGATACCTATTTCATAAGAACCAATTTTAAGTCTTTGGGAGATGAAAACTTAGATTCAGTTTTGTTGTGGCTATAACGATGTAACAGGGATATCCTATTTATTTTAATTTATTTGCACAAGTTATATCAAACAAATCATGTTAAAATAATAAAAGCAGAAAAGGGACTCATTAATTACAAAAACAAATTTTAAAGAGGTTTTTGTCTATATTAAACTTTTCCAACAGGACTCTGAGAAAGTTGTCATTTTAACCATTTTCACCACAAAATGTTTTTTAATAAGTTACATAACCTGTAAAGCTGTTGCTGCTGTTGATGACACCCTGCATATCTGAAAATCAGGGGGAAAAATAACAGTTGTTGCTTTTAAGCACAGTGGGGAAATTCACAGTTTTCAGTGCTGAAATCAGTTTTTTTGGGATCCTCCTCTTTGTGAAATTAGGCCTTGTTGTTTTTCTAATTGCAGAGCCTCACCAGGATTATAAGGACTTCCAGTAAAAATGGCACTGTTAACATATCTAATTAATTAAAACAGAACCAGACTCAGGGTTGCTTCTGTTGGTCTCAGGGTTGTCTCGACCAGTTGGGTTACATCTAAAATATGTAATTTACTCCTTAGTGTAACTAATTTAGACAATTTATTTACATTAAAATGAGGTATAACAAGTAAGAGTGTGTTTATGTTATGTCAGAAAACCCTTCTTTTGGCTCACATTGCTGTTGGCCAGCAGATGCATATTTTATTACTGCGTTCAACACTGCTTTGGTTTCAATTAAAGTAAATACATGAAATATTATTTTTTATGGATATGTCCCAAGCATGACTCCATGGTGCAGCAGCAGCCTGTAACCTAATAAACTTTATACTGGAAGTTTCACAGTGTAAAGAGTTTTAAAAGGCTCTTGTTCATGAAAGTATATGCTCTTCTCTTTGTCTAATGTGTTGCAGGAGTCCATACTGAAGGGACGATTCTCCCCGTCTGGCAGGATTGAAGGCTTCACAGCGGAGATTGGCGCCAGCGGCTCCTATTGCCCGCAGCACGTCACCCTGCCTGTGCAGGTTACGTACTACGACATCTCAGAGCACAGCGCACCCTCACCCTTCCTGGTCAGTCTGTGCATATGTGCATCTGCTAGATATAGTGTGTTTGTATGTGGTTATGTGCATGCTTAGTCAGGCACAAACAATAAACCAAACAAAAAACCGACACTGTTTATTGCACATGGCAGGTTTGTTTTCTAGTATGAAAATAATACACTCTTTGAAAGAAAAACAGAGCAAAATTAGAGATCAGAACAATTCACCAAACAATAACAACTATAAATTTGACTACAACAAGATTGATGTTGGCTTGCTCCCTGAGAACCAGATGTAAAAAATATGTGGTATGTTTTTCCTTTCATGCACATATCATGAAGCTTTTTCCCACATCTGTCCACATCAGCAGTGAATACTATAGATTTATCAGATATGTAATCACAACATAAGGTCAGTAGGTATTTTGTACGGTAGGACCAGCATTAACATGTGACCAACTTTAGTCCTACTCACAAGAAGTCCTAAAATGTGTCTGCTGTTACACTGGAACATTTGGAAGCCAGCTGTTTTCACTTTCTCAGCTCCATGCCTCATGATGACTTTGAATTGTTGTGTTTAAAAGTGGTGAATGTAGGGTCTCTTTTGATTCAGTTCTTTGAACTTTTAATCACATTTAATGTAATGTGACTCCCTGTGTCGCTGCCTTTGAAACTGCAGCAGAATATGTTAGAGTCGGTGCGCTTTCATTTTGGAGTTCTGTTTTTTTCGTGTTAAGTATTTTTGATGATGAATTGGTTCGACATGCAGAAGCAACGAATGTGTCTCATCATCAGTCCAGATCAAACCAGAAATGAAAGTTACTGTTTTAATACTCCTGTCGTATTGCTTCTCCCTAAAAGTTTCATTTCAGTGCATTTAATCCAGACCGGATTAAAATAAAAACTATTAAAATGTGGGCAAATGGATAAGAGTTATTTCATCATTAACAGGGGGTGATTTCCCTCGAGCCTCTTGGAAAGAAAGGATACAGCATACCCAAAGCAGGGACCATTCAAGTGGTAAGTTTGTCTTTTTTTCCCCTCCACATTGTCTGCTCACTCTTTGCACAGGAAGGGGCCTGGTTGCCAATGAAAATGTTGAAAAACCTGCATTTAAATGATGATGACATAGAACATGTTAATATTGAGATCTTTGTATTATAAGTGTCACATACTTGCAAGAATTGAAGTACATGCGGGAGTTTTTACCTTTTGTGAGTTCAATCATAAAAAAACATCCTTTGTACACTTGAATTAAAACCATTGCTAGCTGTCTTATTTGTGCCGTCTGGTATATCTCCTCAGACCTTATTTAATCCCAACAAAACTGTGGTGAAGATGTTCCTGGTGACCTACAACTTTGGCGACATGCCTGTCAATCACATGACCTTCCTGCGCCACCGTATCTTCCTGGTGCCTGTGGAGGAGGGGGTTGAGGGGAAAGGCGAGGTGTCTCCAGGGGGCGGAGCGGTAGACAGGAAGAAGATTCTTTGCTACCTGATACATCTCAGGTGTCTGCTTTACTTTTTATACCTGAGGTTCTGATGATACTTGACTTTAAGCTTGTAAGCTTCACTAAAATATATGTTGTATATTTATATTATTAATTTATATATTTATATATGAGATTTTCAGTAAATACTAGAAAACTATTTTCCTGTATTGGCAGTTATTTTCCGTAGTTACGGCAGTACTTTTTGTCAAATGTACCTGTTTGCTTTCTTGCCAAGAGTTAGATGAGATCATTGATACCACTCTCATATTTATATAGTAAACATGCAGCTATAGCCACCTGCAGGTTAGTTAAGCTTAACAGAACGACTAAACAGGAAGGAAAAGGATGGAAATAGGCAGGAACAGCTAGCCTGACTCTGTCATTGTGCCCAGCAAAGAAATACTTGTGCACATAACCCTGGAGGAAGGATCTAGTTTCCTTTGGTCATAGCCAGACCAGCAGTTTACCCCTATTTCCAGTCTTTATGCTAAGCTAAACTAACTGGCTGCTGGCTGTAGCCCAATATTAAATGAACAGATATGAGTGATATTGATTTTATCATTTAACTCTTGGCAAGAAGGCCAACAAAGACAGAAAAGTATTCATTTACAGCTTTGTTTCAGTTAGTTTAACAGTTGTTGTTGCATTAAATCAAAGCGTTTTGCTAACACTGCTGTTGGTTCTTCCCTTTTTCAGATTCCAGAGCTCCAAATCTGGGAAGATCTACTTGCACAACGATATCCGGCTGCTATTCTCCCGCAAATCCATCGAAGTGGACACAGGGATCCCTTATGAGCTGAAATCTTTCACCGAGGTGCCAAGAAACCCTAAATATTCCCCCCGCGTGTGACCCCAGCTTGACCCTTCGACCCTCCCCAAAGCCAACGCAGCCCCTCCTGTGCTTCCTAAAAGGGAGGGAGGGAAACAGACAGACTGCTAGAATGATGGACACAAAACTTGAGAAGACTGAATGAGATGTGACACATGCTCACAAGACACTCGTGCACATATGATACAGTGTTGGTCATTGGAAAAGTCCCCCTTTTTATGCATTACGTCTCCATTGAAAATTCAGATACAGATATGAAATGTCACTCAAAGCAAACATGGCATTCCTTGTATCTTCCGATCACTGGAAATATTAAAATATGTTAGAAATATTTTTGTAGGAGCAGCTGAGCATGCACGCAGTCAAAAGCAGGACTTTTTCAACGCCTTCATCTGAACAAAGAAAGAAATGCACAAACACTGACACACACACCAAAAACAGACTGACATGACTCACGGACAGCACATACCACACGCGTCACAGCTGAAACACTTCTGGTGGTGGCTCTCTGAGTTCAGTGTTAACATGCATGCCTTGTGACTTAAACACCTGAATTTTCCTCTAGTGCCGTATCACACTGTCCTTCACTCTGCCTGCAGCTCCAACCGCTTCATTGGACCAATCAGTTCCACAAGTTTGGATTCGACAAAAAGCCACAAACAATAAGCACATCCCTGATTATGGGGGTGAACAGGAAGATTACCACCACACCCTTCGCACATTCACACACTTTCTGACCAGCAGAGAGAAGATGAGCAGAGACACAAACACTAGTGAAAGCTAGAATCAGCCATCTTGATTGGTTGTCTTATCATTTAACACAAAATAAAAACCACACCAACACGATTTGACCAAACTCAGGATATCTGTTGAAGAATAAATTTCTCTTCTTACCATGGTACAGACCACTGTGGAGACTTCAAGACAGGAGGGTCATACCATGTCATGAAAAACAGGGGAATCCAGTTCATTTTAATGTAGCCAGACTGAGGGACACTGTGCTGTTTTCTTTTTTTTAATCTTTTTTTTATTCTGTTCAGAACAGTCTGATGTTGGAGCAGAAAATGGAAAAAAAAAAAAGACAAGCTGTAGTATTTTTAATTTATGTTTTCGCAAATGTCTTAATAAGCAATATACTGCACAAAGTAGAGTGTGTTTTTCAGCCGGACGAGCTTTCTCTCTGGAGGGGGGGCGGGCAGAGAAAGCAGAGAATTGAGAGTGAGGGAGGGATGTTGAGGGAGGGCAGGTGGGTGGGTGGGGGTATTTAATGTGGGGATAAAAGTCTATGTATATTTAAAAGAATAAACTCTGCAATTAGTGGGTAGCCCCTGTGTTTCTTGTTGTTTTTGATTGACAGACATTGTGGACATCCCACTATTACTGCTATTTGGTTTTCCGCGGAGAGGTACTGGCACAGATACTGACCCTATGAAGTGGATCGGTCATAAGCCAGATGTGACTGTTCAACACCAAATACAGTTTCATCACTCATTATAAAATGTAAAGTTGTTACACTCACTCAGTCATGGCAGGCTGCCTACTCAATTTTTAGAGCGACAACAATTCCTGATACAAAATATCAACTGATTTATCATTCTATGCCAGGTGTCCAATCGGCACTCTGTATTGACAGATATCCTTATATCTGTTAGGTATTTGAATTAGTATGGGAACTGAAAAACAAAGCTAAAACAGGCATTTTGTGCTGTAATTGGAGTAGCTTTTTTGTAATAGCCTGTACGTGCATATTTTTCAATACACCCTTAATTAGAGCAACCTGCATTTGAGTTTGATGTTACAGTCTATTGCTATTGCTACATAGCCAACATAAGCATTAGC
This sequence comes from Trachinotus anak, assembly GCF_046630095.1. Taxonomy (NCBI): domain Eukaryota; kingdom Metazoa; phylum Chordata; class Actinopteri; order Carangiformes; family Carangidae; genus Trachinotus; species Trachinotus anak. The sequence continues at coordinate 21,001,541 of NW_027273859.1, read as the reverse complement.
AGCTGTTTTCTTATCGGTCTAGTCAACCTGTCTTGTCTTGAAATTGAGTCACTGTGGGGTTGGGTTCGTCTGCCCTAAAGAGGCAGTGCTTCTCAGAGTGCATAGAACCTCTTGTATTCTAATCCTGCAACAATGAATGAAGGTTTTGGCAAGGCTGGTAAGAGGTAAACAGTTGTTAATGTTAACGTTGGCTATATAGCAATAGCAAAACAAATAGCTTATTTTAAATTTGCTTCTAATTTGCTTCTAATTGTTTTTATTTCAAAATGCAATCTGAGGTTTACTTAAGAGGAGGGAATTGCCAACTTAGTAAAAGGCCTCCAGAGCCACAGAAAGCAATGATCAGCTGTTTTCACAGGCTGAATAATACTAACCATTATGAGTAAACTGAGCTTCACATGTGAAATTGGTGGCATGCCATTCCAAAAAAAATTTAAATGAAATACTTATGTGTTGTCTACTTTCGGTCCCTGCTTAAGACAAACCAGAAATCTGTTAAACTACTATATTTCAGTTATATGTGCAACATCTGAGAATCATCTGCAGCGAAAAAGTTAAATAAAAAGATTAGTTCACAAAGAAGCTAATGTTCCATCAAGCTTACATAAGTTGTTTATTTACAGCACTCTTAGCATGAGCTTTTCTAATTGTGCGTGCATGTGTTTTGATAAAAGCAAATTGGAGGCATAACGTCAGACCCTGGCTTCTGATAACTCACATAATAGAACAAACAATAAAGGGGGCAGCTGAGTAATAGTCACAGAAGGATTCCATCTTGCAGATTGTTTACAAATCAGCATGAGAGGAACCTTGAAAGCTATAATGAACTTCCTCCCCCGGCTTCTGCTGCTCCACTGTAACTGCTCGGTGGGCACAAGCAGACAGTCTCTGGTTGTTCTGGGAAACTCTGCAAATATTAATGTCAAACTGTGTCAAGTCACTCACTCAGCACTGCTAAAAACAGCGCATGTTCTGTAAATATTCCCCCTCCAAAAATACTGAAGAACGTCTATATATATAGCTCACCAACAAAATAGGCAGTCATCCCCTTTAATACACTGGTCATAATGTAGGGAGAATTTACTTGAGGCGAAAAACAGCAAATACTGCTATTGTTTAAATTAGGTTACTTGTCAAGTGGTATATACTGCACATGTCCATTATACCCTTGCCAGTTACCTTGAATATTATATCATTATATTATTAATTATATCATTTCTCCCTCTCCTCCTGCAAATAGCAATAGTGATTGACTAAATGCATATAAATATTGTAAGTTTTTGTGACTGGCACATATTCTGGCAAATGCTGCTAAATGTCATTAAGTCCATATAACCCACATTGTGGCAGTGTTTGTGATTCAAGAACAATAGGAACAATAGGGAACCCAAGGACCCCATCTTTTTCATTTTGTGAGGAAGGGGGGGTAATGGTTAAAACCAAAAAAAATCCACCCACCTCTCTTATCCACCAACCCACAGAAACACACAGTTATTCATTTACACACCAGTGCAGCCCATAAGCTGTGTTTCTACAGCGGCTGGAAGGGCTCAGATGGGTGTGACTAACTCTGTAAATTTTAACCAGAGGGGAGGGAGGCTGGATAAAACCAGCAGTCCCTGGGAGACTTGTGTTTACATGAGAGCCTAAATAGAAAGTTAAGGGACCCATGAGAGCACAAAAGAACAGTTTTTCATGCTTCTTATTTCTCACCTTAGCTTCTTTTGTCTTCACACTTCTTCATTATGCATGACGATTATACAGGCTTAACAACATTGTCCTAAGGTGGATCTAAGAAATTACCTTTTACGGGTGGTGGTGGCTGATATCAGTGGGTTTGCACTGTCACTCCACTTTACTGACACCAAGGTTTGCAATTCAACATGCCAACATGGCCTATGAGACTGTCTCAAAGTGTTTTCTGACCCCTGGTGTCGAACTGTGGTATCGCAGCCCTGCATCCTGATCTGCAGTTGGGCCCCAGTGTGCGAGTGAATGCAACTCAGGCCCAAAAAGTAAAGGCAGATGTCCTTGGGGTATTAATTGGGTTTCTTTTGTGACACATGCTTGCGTGGGTGTTTGTAATTGTGAATAACTTAACACTTAAACCTTTTCACCCTGTTAACCATTATACCCTTATACCACCACATGCAGTGGTCTGGATCCAATAACTTCTGGATCATAAAGGCAGTAAATTTACACTGCACCATTTTCCTATAATGTCTCTGCAGCTTCTGTCTGCTCTCCTCATTCCTAAACAGTCGAGTGGATCAGGGCTACCACTGCTTCTTGTTCCTGTCAGATGAAATGTCTGAACAACCAGCAAGTCATCCTGCCTCAATGACTGTTTAAGCAGAAATGTTCTGTATTTGGTTTAAGAATAAATAAATAAATAAATAAATAAAAACAACATGTGTCAAGACCCTATAAATGTTTGCTATGAAAAAAATAGATCTTTGCATTTAAAACTGAGAATGTCTCAGGAAATATTCTTCTGTTAGTCAGTTTTTTTTTTAATTTCTTTAATCTTCAGTTTTACTGCAGAAGGTAAATGATTAAGCCACTGATGAAATACAAACTCTATTATGTTTAACATAATCAAGATCAAAGAGCTGCTCATTGATTTTCTGAAGAAAACAGACACACCTTTGTTTTTTAAGCACATGGCAGGATCGGATCGTGTCTTTTACAGTGTGACACTTAACTGATGTCAGTGTTTATGTCAGTCAGATCATTAGTGTCCAGAGGCTTCGTTGCATTTGCCTGTTGGTATTTCTTTGTTAATGCTCTCACAGATCTTGTGCAGAGAGACATTCAGTTTCCCACAGTACAGATCAGTAATCTGTAGAAAACATAGACTTTTAACCTATGTAAGTGAAAGCTAATTTTAACAGTTCACTTTATAACTACAACTGTATTAACAACAACTGTTATGGCTCATCTTTATTGTCTGAAAATGACAAATACTTTTAATATTCATATATTTGAATCCACTGGCATCATACATGCTGCTGTTTGGTGATGAGCTTTGGTCACTGATTCCTAAATCGCTTCGCTTAATATCATCCATAAATAGTCATATCATGGCCTAGCTGATCGATCCTCATGAGCTACAGGTCTCTGTCTTTTTTTAAAAATCCCTGAGTGAGTGCTGTTCCTCCTCTTCATCTATATGACATCAACCAATGTGTGGGCAGCGCCCTCGATGGCCTGGCTCAGGACTGACAGGTGGTAGTGCACTTTGTCCCAGTCGCTTGACTGACCTGATGACTCAGCTTTAGCATAGGCATCAGCCAGACCTGGGAAGGTTGACTTGCCAGCACTACTTGAGGCCCAGATAACATGCCTGTGTGACGTACAGAGGACAAAAACGGTGATATAGCAACGATGAACAGATAGTCACTATCACTATCCATCAAGTAAAGGAGTATAATAGCCACTGATAAAGTACATGATCATGTTTAGCAGATGTAACATTTACCTCTATGTTCCCCATCTTAGTTTAGCATGTTCACATGCTAATATTTGCTCATGAACTAAGCATAAAATACACCTGATGCTGATGGACATGTCATTGGTGTTGCATTTACTTGGATATAAACCAAAATACAACTCCTGACCTGAAGTTAAGGGATCAACAAAGCTATTACAGCTCTTACTGAAGGTGACATGAATGTCTGTTCCATTTCATTACAATCCATCCAATCGCCAAGACATTTCATTCAAAACTACAAGTCAAGGCATCATCTGGGAAACAATGTGTTTACAAAATTTCAGGGCAATCATGGCATGGCAGCATGCAGACATGAGACTGGCAAATCCTCCTCTTACCTGTATGCATATTTATCTGGGAAGGCGAGAGGGTTCAGGAAAGCTCGGTCCAGCAGCATGAGCTGGTCGTTGATCCTTCTGACCTTCAGCGGTCTGAGAGAAGAGAGATGGAGAGAGAGAGGGAGGTGTAGGCATTTATTTCTATGCGGACAGGAGAAGAGATAACAGCACGTCTGCATAGCCCATGTATAGTTGTGCTCTTACGTTTCATTTGCCAGGTCTGAAGTGTGAATCACCTGGTCCAAATGAGCAGCCGCACTGCGAAAGCTGGCCACTGCACGTTTTAGTGGCTCTGAAACAAGACACAGGACATTGCAACCTCTCAGCAAAAGTTTCACATTCTCTAATCTCCTGCAGCTGTTAGTTCAGCCACCTGAAGACAGTATCACTTTTGCCTTTAGGTTTTTTTTTCTGCTACAAAGAGCATTTTGGTTAATTTCACTTTACAGTCAAAGACATTGTTGATCTTAGGTCCAACAGTCATTGGTATTTTTTGGCACAAGATGTCAAACCTGGGAAAACATTATACTGCCTCAAACATTGAACATGACTAAATCAAACATAAAACTAAATCAAACATAAAACCAAGATGAAATACATATTCTTGCATTAGATTTCTATCACCATGTATTTTGTACTGCACAATTATTGCATCACCGAGGCATTTCTAACTATCTTGTCCTTACCCATGGATATATTCCTATCTTTCAGTTGGTGTTGATACAGGGTCACTGCTGTGTTGAGGTAGTCCTCCAGACTCTCAGCATAGTCACTACAGTTTAATGGCAGCACCAGGCTGTCAGCCAATCGGATCAGGACGTTTCCTGCTGTCCTGGCGATGGCCTGGTGACTGACGAACCCTGAGAGGAGGAAGTGAGAGAATGAGACATTATACACAACAGGAATTGTAAGGAAGAATTTTACTGTCTTTGAGTTGTGAAACAAATGGTATTCAAAAATGGAGTAGAAACTATTTGGCTGAGAAATACAAAAAATAAACCAATTTTTTAAAAGGTATAACATAAAAGAAAGCATAATCTACAGTTCCATGACAGAAGAAATGCAAGGGCTAGGATTTCTACTACTGACTATGGCTGTACAAGAGGTACAGTAGAAGAAAATCCAATATGTGGAACCATGAGAGATGGCATTGCTCACCAGGATCAATGAACTTTGAGGAGTAGTCAAAGGTGTCGTATGCTGTGTGGTACGCAGGGTAAATACGAGCATTTGTTTTACTCTGTAAAAAGAAAAATATCGTTATGATGAGGAGTTAGATAACTGACTAAATGAGATCAGTTAAATTCTGAATCTGAATCTTCTCCTCACAGGTATGTGACTAAATTAAAATCTTCTCTTGGGTGACAACTTATTTTAAAGAAACCTGATGAAGAGCAAAACAACATAGTACAACAAATGTAAGATCTATATAGCAAGGAGTGGGTCTTGGAGGAATTAAGTAATGGCAAAAGGCTCCTGCCTTGCATGGCCCACATATGTAGGTGGAAAAATCAAACTGTATCACAGGTTAAGAACATCTGAAGACATTATTATTACCATACAAAGTTCTTACACCCTACATTACTACATGCAAATCACATTGTCATCAGACAAAAATCTATTGAGTCAAAGGCAGTGAGTGTCATACCCTGTCATATGTGTATGAAATGTCCATCGAAGTGATTCCCAGGTAATGCACAAAGGCAGCGTAATCACTCCCTGCACCTGACAGGTATCCGACTCTGTCCAAGGAAGACAGAACACAAGAAGCATCAATTTATTGATTTATTGCATCACTTTAATGATGATATGAGTTTACCAACTAAATCTTTTGTTTCAAATGTCCAGTCATCTAAAAACCCACTAACTATACATTATGGATCCACCCTTCAACCAGAGATGAGGGATTAAACCCTTGAATAAAACCTTGATAACTCTTCTCCCAAGGTGCATCGCAAGATGAGGGAGAATTAGGAAGGTGTTACCCACAGTCCATTACCTGGGAATGGTTCCATGGGCCGGGCTTGTCCTGTTGGAATATCGTATCCAGTTGTTGTACACAGATGTGGAGTCCAGTCCGGGTGCATTGACCTTGAGAGCAAAGACATGTTCACGTGACAGGGTCTGGGGCCAAGTTAAAACACCTGACTTCATTTTTTGATGATCTAACCTGTTTAGCGGCTGTGAAGATGACGTTCTGTACAGATGGCATCCCTGAAGCTCTGAGGGTGGCGTTGGCTGAGGAGTGGAGGATAAATGGATTAACCTTACTATTAACTATTAAATTTTTAAGGCATAAGACTTATGGTCAGTGAACACAACCTACAGTGGCAGGAACCGTAGGAACAATTTTTCATTAACTTAATATTTTGTACCACAATGTCCACCAACAGTGGTTTCATCTCTCCAGGAGAAACTGGGGACTGATACTATGACAAGGCATTAGATATTTAGTGCAGGTGGAGCTCCTTACCAAAAACAGCTATATCCACATTGATGTAGGCAACGGTGCGTTCACTGAGCTTGGTGAAGTATTGCTGCAGAAAAGATAAGATCAATGTCAGATTTGTCAGTATAGGTAAGTTTACAAGTAATACTTAAAGCAAGATATGTCACTTGCCACTATAGTGACCACTATAGAATATTTGTAAATTTAGTAGCACAAGTAGAGAGGAGTGATCAACTCAGTAAAATGACCCAGTGGCGTATGTTATACAGGAATATTATCTAAAGCTTGCTGACAAGAGCTAACATTAGCCACCATAAGTTAATGGTCATACTAGACCAAGAAAGGACGACTTTACATAGTCTTGCTTTAAAACAAACCATTTAGAAGTACAGTTATGTTCACATCTGCATGTGTGGTATCATGTCTAAGCTTCTGGATTAATTGTAAATCACCTCTGTGTATTCTGCAGACCCAATAAGGCCGAACTCCTCCGCTCCCCAGCTTCCGAAGATAATAGACCTGCGAGGCCTCCATTTGCCTGCCACAGAGAGGAACAGAAATTAGCTTTTCATCCAGCACCATATACAGTATGATAGAATCAGAAGTCATGACTCTCCTCACCCTGCTTGACCATCATTCCCAGCACCCTGGTCAATTCAAGCATGACTGACGTCCCGCTGCTCGGGTCAATGGCACCATGAACCCAACTGTCCCTGTGGTTCCCGTAGATCACATACCTGTCTGTGGACACAAACACACACAAAGATGAATCACAAGTTGAAAACAGATGACACCATATGGCCGATTTGGTTTGGGTCCCCAGTCTCACCTGGCTCGACACTCCCTCTGATAATCCCCATCACGTTAGAGGAGTTCTTCACCTCTCCATGGTTGAAGATGTCCAGTTTCACATCACTGGAACAGAGTTTCAGCTTCAGGATTCAAGTATATAGCATATCTATCTATATTTTTTTGAAGAAAGTATAAAATGACAATACTGATAAAGTTTACTGTATAGTTTCTAAAGAAGGTACTTGATTATATTTTTCGTTAAGACCTAAAAGTTTTTTTTCTCATTTCTTAGTATCTTGTGGACCTGAAAGTGACAAAGCAGTTTATTGGAGACTAATATTTTCTACCCACCAGGAACGTGCTTATTGTTGTTTATGGAAGACTGTTCAAATTTTGTATCATGCCGCTCTTCTCTGTTGTTGCACCATTTAATTGCTCATAAAACTAATCACTCTTTCTCAGGTTCAGATTTCAATGATTTCAGTCTATTTTCTAGTGGTTGACTACCTGTTGCTGAAGGAAGATGAATGTTTGAATCCAGGACCGCCAAAGTTGTAGGTGCAGTTGAATGCTCCCTGCCATTCAGATGGAGCTGCTCCTCCACCCAGCTCGCTGAAATGTCCAAAGGGAAAACAAAAAGTTAGAATTAGTTGATAATTATTGATTTTGGGCTGTATCAATTACACAAGTTCACAAGTTTGTCTCATCTCAGACCAGATTAATTTGTAGGCATCCTCGAATCCAATTGGTTGAATTGGAATAGGAGGGATTCCTGTAATGTCCCCGACTGGAATTCTGTAGGTTTCCTCTGCAAAACAATGAATCATTAGTAAACCTCTGTTACTGTTTCTGAAGAATTTATGGAAAAGTAGAGGTGAGCTGGTTTTATCTTTATGTGTGGCTGATTGTAATAGTTGTGAAGGTCCTCCCTCAGAGAGTATTGGAGCCAAAGTGCAGTAGTAGTAGAGTAAACATACAATAAGGAAGAAAAACACTACTGTATGTGTACCTTGTGTACCATCTTTACAGACGTCAGTTACCTTTGGCAGCCAGGTAGGGCGTGAGCATGTCTCCATAGTGAGTGTTAAAGGATCCTCGCTCCACACCAGAGGGCGGCATGTACCAGGAGTGAGGATACGTCTCATTGATGTCTGACATGAGACCATCGTTGATGTCCAAAGGGTCCGTGTAGACAAGCACACCAATGACACCGTAGGGTGCTGCATTGATGGCCTGGGAGAGACACACATGGTAAAAACTTGTATTAATTTGCACATTTATCTTTTCTATAAACTCAACGTAACAGACAATCCCACTCGGAAGCATCACAGTACAACCTCTGTTTTACTGATGGCCATTAAACAGCGACTGTGCTTGTGTGATACACATGCTTGTCCAAACCTTTTCATTTTTGAGTTTCATATTTGTCTTTGTGTTCAGTTTTTCTCAGTATTGACTATCAGTGTCATCTGACTGAATTATCATAAGCTGATATGATATTAGGTGGAATATGACTCAAACTGTGGAACAAATTTTGAGTCTTGCTGACATTATTTCCTGGATTTGTTTTAGCAGCACAGTGAATCATGCAAAGTTTCTATCTTTGTTTTCAGTTTCTTCAGTTGATGTAGTCGCAGTTCTCACAATCACGGTGCTGCAAAGACAGCTCTGGCCCATCACGACTAGTTTGGTTTAGATTTGCTGGACAGTAAACTAGTGACATTATAACATGTTTGTCCTCCAAACCTTTTACTGTCTCAATAAAAAGTGTTATTAAAAGATTATAGGTGTTGACTACATTCATGAAAGCACTTAAGGCTCACGAGCATGTGACTGTCACTTTTGGCACAGAAGTTTGTTTATGTTCTATTTATCTTTATTAAAAAAAGAACGAGACAAACACTTGATAAACAACTCACTTTAGCTGCTCTTCCTGCTCCACCATATCTGGTGATAGCGATGGTTCCTGTCAGGTTGGTTGTCTGGTTCAATAGATGGTAGTCACTTGGTTTCCCCTGGTTGGCATAAACCAGTTTCCCCTAAAACCATCAAAGTCAACACTAGTCAACAGCAGCAACTGAAGAATCAACCCAGTGAACTGATGCCAGGACTAGGTGATGTAATCTTTTCATCCCACAAATTGAAATTATTGCTGCATGCTGCCTTTTGTGCAGTTTCTTTCACCAAGAAATATATACACTGTGTTTTATCAGATTCTTACAAACCTCAAATAACCTCAAATCATCAAACTATCCTCCCAAGATTCTTTCAATGCTTTTCAATATAACACTGACTATCAAAAGACTGTGTATCTTTACCCCCCCTCCCTTATGAACTGTCAGTCTACATCATTGCGTTCAATGTTATCAGTGTTTGATAAGACATACAAAACCTTTTGGCCTTGAAGATGACATATCTGTTAGAAAATGTGGTTACCAGAGAGTGAAACAGATAGCATGACCAAAACAACCCCTTTTTGTTCCTTTTTTTGTTTTTTGTTTTTTCCAACACTTTCACATTCTGTTTGATGTCATTTCTTATTTGCTTATCAGTTCAAGAGTTTCCTGCGCTTCTTTGACCATCTTAACTCACCATTACAGGTCAAGTACTTGAAAACTGGTGCACTGCCGCAGCACATTATTCCTGTGAGCTTACACTGCCTGTGAATAAAAGCTAAATAACTGATACAGTAAATGTCCCTTATCTCTGTCAGAGAATGTGAGGAGTTAAGAAAGAAGCCTCAAAGGTTATGACAGGTGAGCATGTGGTGTGTGTGCCACTGATGTAGAGGTGTGACCGTCATGTGATTTTTATGCTTGGAGTGACTTATTTCCCAGAAATATGTATGCTTTATTTAAACAGTCCCACAAACACAGACTAGCTACGTTTTTATGTCTACTTATCTATCTTCCTACCTACCTAATGGATTACTGGATGCATGCAAACAAATACTGTACTGTACTCTAAGCACTACGGATTTGGACTGTCAACGTATTCCTATAAAAAAAAAAAAAAAACATTCTTGGCTTTTTCTTAAAAATAATACATTACTCAAAGGATGGAAATCAAAGTCATACACCATGTGTGGAAATGAGATTTGCTGTCATGACTGACATCAGGTAAAGACTCAGAAAATAATATGCACATCCTTCATGTGTTCAGCTACACTTGGTGCTAACTATATAATAGTGATAAAGCAGCTGCTTTAGACATAGTGAACAGCAGAATTTTTGATAGCATTCAATACTTTTTTGGTTATGGTTGGTTGGTTGTGGCCTGACTGTGTGTATGTAGGTTTTTCATTTTACCTTTGGGTGTCCTGCAGGGGAGTACGCAGCGTATGGCTGAACCACCTCAGGATTCTCTTGGTCTGAAGTGTAAGCCTTCTCTTTTTCTCTGGCAGTGTACAGCACAGTATCAGAAGGGTTCACTGAAATGAACAACACATGGTGACTGGTCTGCTGGTAAAGAAGTGACATTCAGTAGTAGAATGAAAACCTCCTGAATGCTACACTGGGTGGTTAGTTCGAGTGTGGAAAGTAACGTTATTTCAAAATAAGAAATATTACTTGAAATGAGTTTTGAAGCAATATGATTGGAAACAGCGTAAACTTGATCATTTATGAATGCCATGAGGACCTTGGGTTCACTGGGGTAATCCTGTAGATGTTACAGAGATCTGCAGCTTTTATTGCAGTATATCATACAGTGCAACACAAAGTAAAGCCATTTGACTCACTCCATCTTATAATGTAATGCTGCTTTCAGTGTCTTGGGCTCCTTTAAAAATGGTTATCTAATTTAGACCAGTGGCTTTCAGTGCTTTAAAATGTGCTCAATGACAGATTCTGACAAAAGAGTATGTTTTTTATTTTGGAATTTCAGGCTTCAAGTAATTACTTTCTGGAACAATTACTTTCAATCCAGCAGACTAAACAGCCTGTTGACCCACCTACAGTGACCTTATTGGGGTTCTTGGGGTCAGGAAAGGACAGGTAGACCATATACTCCTCTCTCCAGGCCTCATCCAGACCGCTTTCAGGGTCCTGCCATCTCTTTAGCATTAACTGCACTGTCTGTTCGTCTCCAGCTGTTGTGGCCATATGGGGCACTTTTGTCAACTGCCTGTGGAGGAACAAGAGGATAAAGAAAAGTTTGATTAAATAATGCATTTGATACTTGAGGAAACCACAAAGGGATAATGAAACCTGATGAAGCTTCCAGGACCCTATAGTTTTCGAGAGACCTTGAGGAAATTGTTAAAGCAAAGAATCTCATGAATTTAAATGAATCCCATTGGACCTCATAAGAATGCAGATTAGTCTCAAATCTTTTTAGACTGAGACACTTCACTATGAAAACCAAATAAACCTCTATGAAGTTTTTAGTAGGTTGAAATCCTGTTTTTCTCACTCAAACAATGTTTTTCCTTTTTGACTTTGTATTTTCACATTCTTATCACTTGAACAAATGAATAATAAAAAGGATGACCGAATGATAAAAAGAATCTTCAGGATTCATCAACTCACCTTAAGTTTTCCTGAATCTGGATGTTGTCCACCTCAGAAAGGAACTTCTCAATGAGACTCTCATCCACATCCTTCGCCACATCCCTCACCCAGGCTGGTGCTGAGCTACTGCTTTGGATGATACCATAGTGGCCTATTAGGATACCTGCTGTCAGTATGGCACAGCCACAAAAAATCCCAAGCAACACCTTCTTTATCATTCTCCTCTCTGGGATAAGCTCCTCTGGAAAACAGTTCACCTCCTCTTTGGACCTGAATCTTGTGCCCAACAGTGAGTTTTCTCCAAATGTCGGAATGTTTTTGGGACAGTGTCGCTTATGAATCCATTATGTGAGAGAAAGTTATTGCCACTGATTCCCAAATGATCACCGCAACATCAGAGCAGCTGTTTTAGTGTCCTCCCATAAGAAAGAGGCGTTATCATTGTAAGGTTTACTCATTACTGTTTGCAGATTGGATGGACTTCAGCCCTTGTGAGGGGATGTAAAGCTGTTTTTTTTTTTTCAGTGTCCACACTCACGCTGTGTGAGTGTGCGATAAATGATTCAATTCCAGGTGATGTTCAGTAGCACGTCATTTACTGTAAACTGTAAATCCCCACCTGTTTCTGAAGTGAGATAATGATTTGGATTTCCAAAAAAGAGATTCTGTTCTGGTTGTGGCCATCTAGAAAGGGTTAGAACAACACGAAAGATGTGACATGATTGATTTGGTTTAAACTGGATTGATTGCCTAAAGGCAAACGTTTGCCAAACTGTGTTTTTAACTTCAATTAAAACTTTGAATATGATACAAACACATGAAAAAACTTTGCATGGTCAAAAAAAAAAAAAGAATACTAGCATGACACAATAATTCATAAACATACAATACTTTCAGCAAAAAATATAATTACAATCCTATTTCAACATTTTCAGGCAAGTATAAGTTATTATGTAATTTCTGTCCTGTGAAAAATTAACTTTAAAGAATCAAAATTGATATGAATTGCAGATATGACTTAACAAGGAAAGCATCTCCCTCTTATTCTTTCAGTATATTTTTTCCAGGATGTTTCAGACTGATTACGGAAACTTTTTATCACTCGCTGGGAACTGTTATAAAACTGAAAACCTTTTCCATGTTTTGTTTTATTCTGAGAACATCATGACAGATGAAAGAGTTTCATTTGTCAGTGACAGTAGTAAGCATTTTTTAACGTCTATTTGTAGTGGTTTTTGATCTTGATCTGGTCCAATATGCTCTGCATGTGAAGAAAAGCTGTGAAATGTCCTTTTTTGTATTTTCACAAATAAAATAAAGTTTTCACAAATTTGAAAAAGGCTTTCAGACAGCATTAAAGATTTACCTCAAATGTATAATGCATGTACACAACAGTAAGAGGTGCAATAAACAGAGGACTGGTCGCTCAGCTGTGTAGGTTCACTTTCCCTTAACTGCCAAAATGTAATAAAGGCAAATACAAATGATTGTACATTATAAATTAAATATAAGGGAAAACACAATATTCTAAAGTCAGTTGTGTCAGTATCAGAAAAGGCACGCTCAATAACTGTGTTTTAACTTAAGTGTGAAAACCGAGTAGTCAGTGTGCAATGTGGGCAAATAACAAGTATAACAGAAAATGATTTTAGGAAAAAACACTTAATTCATTTTTATTAAGAAACAATACACAGTATGAATCACAGACAGTGTGTGTGTTTGTTATGATATTGGGCCAAAATGGGACAGTTGAGTTTAGGAGAAATGCAATTAATTTTGCAGTAGATTCTAGTTTTGGACAAAGGATGAATAATTTATAGCTTCATTTCAATTTAAGATCAATTTAATCCATTTCAGTGAGTTCAGAAAAAAATATTAATAATCTATCTGAGGAACTGGAACCAACAACAGACAGAAAAGTAACATGAACTCAGCACTGAATCAAGCAATGGTACACTCTAGTGGTGAAATATAATCACTGCAGACCATAACAACACGGAACTTCCTGTCCACAGTGGATGTTTCCTGCTGTTTCCCACTGCAATAAGTGTCGCTCCTGCTTTGGTTCCCTCATGTTACCTCCACTGGCTCAAACACTAATGTGGCTCTGCTCTTATCTGAACTCCTGGTTCCTCCGGGCCTGCGCAGTGAGGACCTGCACACGTCCTGAAACCAACAAGTCTCATGTCCAATTGACAGCCAGCTCACCACAGCCATAGGTTCTGCAGGTACAATCAACGCATCGCATACCGGTAAACTTATAAGGTAAGTTAGTGGAGGACGTTTCCTGCGGTGCTACCCAGCATGCAATTCTTCCTTCATCTGTTTCACTTTCACTCCTGCATTTTTTTTTTTTTTTTTGTGCGCGCTGAAGACGACACGGTAAGCAGAAATAAAATGAAATGAAGTACATAGTCGACCAGTGTTAAGACCTGAAAACTAAAGCCATCAAAACGTCCCTCTTTTTGGCGTGAGTTTTATTGTACGTGACTCTATTAGGAGCGTGAATGAAAAGGGAATTAGTGTGAGATCGAAAGTATTCTTTCCAGATCACCTGTCGTGTTCGCGTTGTCATTGTCTTATTTCCTATGTATTTATAGTTTGATTAACTATGTATCTATCACTGAGTTTTTTGGAAAAATAAGAGAGCTCTTAAGAATGTGGCACCTACTCTTGAGAGATGCTCTCTAAACAGTATGGATGTTCTAAGAAATATCTGTGTGTTTGGGCCCTTAGGAAATAAGATTTTTGATTTAAATGAAGCTCAACTAGAAAACGCACAACAGGACAAAAGCATTTCTTAATGTTATCATGCAATTGTATGATGTTTGTGTTACAGGTGAGAGGATTTCCTGCTTTCACTGTCACCATGTTAGGGGCTTCTCTCCTGCTGCTGCTGCTGCTCGTTCCCTTTCCTCCATCATCCGGGGCGCAGCTGCCAAATAAAGGCCAAGCCAAAGACCTCCCCGTAGCCACCAACGGCCAGCCATTCCCCTGGGACCGCATGCGCCTTCCCAAAACCGTCTCCCCCATCCACTATGACCTGACCATCCACCCCAACCTGACCACCTTCGACTTCGCCGGCGTTGCTCGCATTGAGTTGGACGTGCATGAAGACACCAGCGTCGTCGTCCTCCATGCCAAGCAGATGCAGATATCCAATGTGCTGCTCCTGGCGCCTGAAGGCGTTAGGCCACTTCAGGTGTTGGAGTATCCTCGTTTCCATCAGCTCGCCCTGCTGTCAGACTCAGTGCTGACGAAAGGTAGGAAGTATGAAGTTCAGCTGGAGTTTGCTGCCAACTTCTCTGACAGCTACCATGGTTTCTACAAGAGCAGCTACCGCACCAGCACCGGAGAAGTCCGGTAAGTGCACAAAACATATTTTACCATCATCAAATCATTACTGCATCAATTTATTGATTTTTAATAATTGCAGTAAATCTAACCTCAAATCAGTTTCAAGATCTGCAGCCTTTCACAAATGCATTTCAATGGATATTACAGGGTAAAACTGATGTGCTATTGTACCAGGGTTTATGCCACATTTAGATAACTTTTAGGAACAGCTAAAAGACCAATGATAATTTGATATAGAAAATGCTATATATAGCAGCTTTAATTATGCTTTAGTCTTCTATCAGCATGTTATGTTGAACATTAATGTCACCTTTATTTATTTACATTATTAGGTTCCTGGCCTCCACACAGTTTGAAGCGACCTTTGCTCGTGGAGCCTTCCCCTGTTTTGATGAGCCTGCCTTCAAAGCCAATTTCACCATACGAATTATACGAGAGCCACGCCACATAACCATATCCAACATGCCTAAGGTACACATGAAAGTAGAAGCATCAGTTTACATTGTTTGAAGTACAGGTGAGGAATTATTACAAATAAGAACTTGTTGACAAAATCGAGTTCCTCATCTTTGCTTTAATATAAAAAAGCCACTTTACAGTAAAGAAGCATTACGATTTAGAGGTATTCACCATACTTTTCTCTGTAATGGACCCATTGACCTTTCCTTTGTTTCGTAGGTTAAAACAGTGGAGTTGCCGGGCGGTTTGCTTGAGGATCACTTTGACACCACTGTAAAGATGAGTACTTACCTGGTGGCCTACATTGTGTCTGATTTCCTGTCTGTGAGCAAGACCACTCAGCACGGCGTCAAGGTGAGACGCACAACAGACGCAGGCCACGCCATCATTTAGTGCTCTCCTTCAGGAAGGACAGATATATATGGAAATATCTATACCTTTTCAAATTCACTGCACTTTGGAGAGACATCTTTGACAGTATATTCAATATACATTTGAAATTATCAGTCACACATCCATTGATAAAACTGCTTGTTGAGTTCCTGTTACATTAATACTGAAGAGTATGTTCTTTACTGTGACTCCCATCAGATTTCAGTCTACGCTGTACCTGAGAAGATTGATCAGACAGCTTTTGCACTGGATGCTGCTGTCAAGCTGTTGGACTTCTATGACGACTACTTTGATATTCCTTACCCGCTTCCCAAACAAGGTTGGTGGCAATATGTGTAATTACCATCTTATTATACCTGAATATCAGCAGCTGCCATATTTATTTTGTAAATGTCCATTTGGACAATCTTTTATGCTGTTATGACTTACAAAGAGATGAATGTAAGTTTCAGTGGAGAATTGAAGACACGTATAATAGTTGGACCAGCAGGTGAATAAACCACATTTAGCTGTATTTACGTGCTTGATGTTGCTCCCTGCAGACCTGGCTGCTATCCCTGACTTCCAGTCAGGTGCGATGGAGAACTGGGGGCTGACCACCTACAGAGAGACAGGCCTCCTCTTTGACGCTGACCGGTCCTCAGCTTCAGACAAACTGGGCATCACCAAAGTCATTGCCCATGAGCTGGCACACCAGGTACCTGGCCTGTATCTGTTTTGTCCTTTGTCCATCAGCATAATCTTGAAAATGGAGAATTAAAAAACTGCAGTACGGTGCTGCAGTTCACCACTTTACTTTCATGACTTATTGATTGTAGCTGGGACTCTACACTGTCTAGATTTCAGTTTAAAAGCTCTAAACTTAAGGCACTGTTTGTTAATGTCCTTGCACTCTCACACGCTCTCCTCCCTATCCAGTGGTTTGGGAACCTGGTGACGATGGAGTGGTGGAACGACCTATGGCTCAACGAGGGTTTCGCCAAGTTCATGGAGTATATTTCTCTCGACATCACCTACCCAGAGCTGCATGTGGTGAGAGCTGAGCACAGGGAACTGACTTTGACCTGTATCTTATCTTAGAACATGTGAAGAGTGGTTAGAGCATACAAATGGGCTTGGACCTCCTGATTTGCCTGTCTGCCATACAGTGCAGTTTATCTTTTTCTTATTCATACTCTCTCCAAGTTAAATTGAGATATTTTTTACTGGCATAACAAGGAAGAGATTAGCTTTTCAGCTTTTTGTTAGTTATGACTGAAAAGGATCCAGTCTAACCTGAACCTCTTTACTTATCTCCTCCCTCCACTCCCGCATTTCCTCCCTCCCCTCTCTTTCTCCCAGGATGACTTCTTCTTGGGGAAATGTTTTGAGGCCATGGAAGTAGACTCGCTCAGCTCCTCCCACCCAGTATCGACCCCTGTGGAAAACCCCATGCAGATCCAGGAGATGTTTGATGATGTGTCATATGACAAGGTCAGCCAGCCTCACTCTGGGATGAGGACCATTCATTTGGTGTTGATGCACTTGGATATTTGAACTGTGCAATTATCTAGGTACTTGTTAAAAGCAGAGTAATTTCCATGAATTTGCAAAAATTCCCAAAGTTTAACCAAAACTGCACAGACGAAACAAAACATAAAACAAAAAACTATGAAACTAATTAATCACACAACAAAAATTATTTGGATTGTTAATTTTCAGCATGCGTGTGTTCATTTTATTCTTTTCTTTTAGGGAGCATGTATTTTGAATATGCTGCGGGACTTCCTGACTCCAGAGGCGTTTGAGATTGGCATCATCCAATACCTCAAGCGTTACAGCTACCAAAACACTGTCAACAGCCACCTGTGGGAGAGCCTGACCAATGTGAGTGATGTGTGTGTCAATATGGGTAAACACTGCAATGTTTGGTGGCTCATTTATATTAAAGCTTAAAATAATGAGATAACCAGTCCATGTTAGTGAGGTGGTCACTCAGAGGTTAGAAAATCATGCTGAAAATGTGGCGTTTAGAAACCAAAATCAGTCGGCTTTAATGAATAAAACAGGTCATGTAATATGACAGAATTTGCCTGTTGGTCATTTGGGATGTGGTATGTTTGAGAGTGTGTTCTGAATATGTCTATAAGCATCAGTATTTGCACTGTTATGATTCTCTACTAAAGTTTTGTACCCCTCCCCCACAGATCTGCAATTCAGATGATCTGGACGAAGGCCGAATGAAACACAAAGAATTCTGCTCCAAACGCAACGTCCCCTCTGGAGCCTCTGTAAGTTTTCACGCTTTGTCACAACCAGGTTCAACAAAGCACTGAGCACTGAGCAAACAGACTCCAGTAATACTCTCATGCAGCTGTGCCACCAACCTATCACTGTTTATGATCTTAGATCATTTATTGTGTATTGAAATGTGCAATGTGTGTGTGCATACACAGAAATGGTACTCTGATGATGAGCTGGATGTCAGGGCCATCATGGACACCTGGACACTGCAGGAGGGCTTCCCGCTGGTCACTGTGGAGGTCAGAGGTCGCGAGGTCAGACTCAGTCAGGAGCGTTACCTGAAGACGGACGACCCCTCCCTCACTGAAGGGTAAAATGGCAGATTAAAAGGGCAAATAACTTCAGTGTACAGCAGTGGTCAGCAACTGGGGGCCCGCGGGCCAAAACTGGCTTGCCAGCAATAATATTATTATTAGCCAGATTATTTTGATAATTTAATCTTTTTTTTTATCTTATAATATCTCACATTAAACTGTAGCTAATTCGAAATAGAGAGTCTCCTCCCACCTGCTAATTATATTTAAATCCACGTTGACATATCAGGAGCAGTGCACAGCGCCTGGTTCTACAATAGACCTCCGTCATAGCAGTAGCAGTTACCCACAGAATCACTTCCTCTTCAGCAATTTTGTGTACAAAATAAAAGTGCAAGAATGTTCTTTTTTTTTCCTGTGATTTTACAGTTCAAACAAGCTTTTAGCTTTTATTATGAAAAGTTCTGAAAGGAAGTGTCAAAGGTTCTGTCGCTTACTTGATCGACCTGAAACAGCAGACATATGTGATGTGAAAAAGTAACACCAGTTCAATGAAGCAGTCAACTGATATACGTGACTGTGGCCACACAATGAAGTAAATATAAGTTGCATTTTTATCAATCAGTTTCTTAAAATTAGCCTCTGATTTTGCTCCTCTTATTGCTGCGCTAACACTTCTTATCGCACTTAACCTTGATTGTTCCCCTTTCTGTAAGTCGCTTTGGATAAAAGCGTCTGCTAAATGACTAAATGACTAAATGACTAAATGATTAAAGCTACTGATTCATTCTTTATGGGCATATAAATATAATTTTTAAATACTACACGGCCTGCAATACAAAGCCACAATACAGTCAGGCTTGGTTTTTAGCCCCACTGTGTAGTTATTGGAAAAAAAAAAAAAAAAAAAAAGGTTTTCACAAAAATTATACATTTCTATGGCATAATATATAATTTTATATACAGTAAAACAATTGTTATTAAATACTGGTATTAATTTCGACTATGTAACATTGTATTTCTACAAACATTAATATAATTTAAAGTTTAAGATGAGTTTGATCATTTATTGTTTAATTTTTTAATTTGAGTTATTTTTAATCATCGTTGTATGTTAATAGATTCCTGTGGCAGATCCCACTGACCTACATGACCAGCGCCTCCAACACCATCCACCGCTTCCTGCTGAAAACAAAGACTGGTGAGTGTGTTGCTCAGTGTGATGAGGCCGATTTTTTTACTATATTTATATCCTTTATCCACATGAAGAAAATTTGAATTCCACAAGTTCAAAGTTTGTCTTTACTCAATACTCCTCCACGCAGACGTCCTGCACCTGCCGGAGGAGGTGGACTGGGTGAAGTTCAACGTGGACATGAGCGGCTACTACATGGTCCACTACGCAGGCGAGGGGTGGAACTCCATCATCAAACTGCTGCAGCACAACCACACAGCCCTGACCAGCAACGACCGCGCCAGCCTCATCCACAACGTCTTCCAGCTGGTCAGGTCTGTGTAAAGATCGGATCATGACATTTGAACCTGCTGTTTTTACTGGCTCTCACGTTCATTTGTTTTAGTGAAGCCATCTGATTTGTTCTGAGCTAAATTACTTGCTGAGGGAGGTTTGTGAAAATGAAATGAAACTGCAGCTTGTTGTTGATTTGAAGCCTGTCCTGTGTGTTGCAGCATAGGGAAGGTGAGGTTGGACACGGCTCTGGAGCTGTCTCTGTACCTGTCCAGAGAGACTGAGATCATGGCTGTGACTCAGGGCTTTGGAGAGCTCGTACCTCTCTACAAACTGATGGAGAAGAGGGACATGGCTGCTCTGGAGAACCAGATGAAGGTTTGTGAAGGCAGCAGTCGTACCAGTGTGTCTTAAAGTTGAAATTCGTCTACAGTTCCTACGGTTTACAGAAGCGAGCCCTGTGTCATTTCAGCAAGAATTTATACAATGGCCACTTGTGTTTTTCAGGGCTACATCGTGGATCTTTTCCGGGGGCTGATTGATCGGCAGGAGTGGACTGACTCTGGATCAGTGTCTGAGCGAGTACTGAGGAGTTACCTGCTGCTGTTCGCCTGTGTCAGGAACTACGCTCCCTGTGTGACCAAAGCCACCGAGCTCTTCAACAAGTGGAGGGACTCTGATGGCAACATCAGGTCAGGGCAGCTAAAAAGCAGCAGTTAACTGTTGCCTGTAGTCAGAGCTTTAATTTCAGTAAAAATTTAAGATTTTCAAATATATATTTTTTGAACTGAAAGCCTTGCCTGTTTTTAGCCTCCCCGTCGACATCACAATGGCGGTGTTTGTGATTGGAGCTCGAACACCAGAGGGGTGGGACTTCTTGTTTGACAAGTACCGCCATTCGATGCAAATGTCTGTCAAGAGCCGCATGAAAACAGCCATGGCTGTCAGCCCCCTGCAGGACAAGCTCCAGTGGTGTGTACATGATGTTAGGAGGGACGTAACAGTAAATCCAAGTTTTAAAAAAAGAGAATGGTCGTGCCTAATCTTTCTCTGTCTTTCTGCAGGATGATGGAGCAGAGCCTCCACGGTGAGGTGATGAAGACTCAGGACCTCCCAGACGTGGTCGTCTCTGTCAGCAAGAACCCCCGTGGCTACAAACTAGCCTGGGACTTCCTCCGAGCCAACTGGCACACCCTGATCAAGAAGTCAGTCAGCGTGTCACACGGACACATTTCTCTCTTATTTTTCTCATCACAATGCATGATTTCTTTACAAAATTACAAAATGGGCTTACATTTTAAATCAACGTGT
This sequence comes from Trachinotus anak, assembly GCF_046630095.1. Taxonomy (NCBI): domain Eukaryota; kingdom Metazoa; phylum Chordata; class Actinopteri; order Carangiformes; family Carangidae; genus Trachinotus; species Trachinotus anak. The sequence continues at coordinate 20,980,433 of NW_027273859.1, read as the reverse complement.
CAGCGCATCCCTGAGATGTGATGACAGTTATGCACTGGGCTGTTTTTGATCAGGGCGTCATGTTTGTGATATAGCAAGTGATCAAAATCAAGCTTTTTATCTTGATATCAGAAAAGTCCTTTAACTATTTAATTGACATATAGCAACTGAATTTCTGTATTGTTTGCTAATGTTTTGTGAGCCAGGAAATAAGAATGTACATAATGTTAAGCTTTCTAAATAAAAAAAAAACATTGAATTGTGTCTTACTGTGTTTGCTTTAATGCCACAGGTTTGACCTCGGCTCCAACACTGTATCCTACATGGTGACTGGGGTGACCAACCAGTATTCTACCAGGGAGATGCTGGATGAGGTAAGACAAAGATGTGCACACCCTCTTAAAAGTAACTGGGTTTCCATCTTCTGTCTCTTTGTACTTTGTCCTGCATCCTTTCTTTGTCTCTTCTGTCCGTCATGTTTTGCTGCACTATTCATTATTTGTACAATGTCCTGGAAACAAACTAAATAAAATAAATAAAATATCTGCAGTGGCCTGATTCAAATGGGAATGAGCAGTAGTATCTCTATTGATATCAGTCTTTTATGGGAGCAGATTTTTTTTTTTTCCTTCTTATATCATGTTGTTCTATTTAAAGCTTGCTGTGTATTTTTGGATCTTGTGTCAAATGCAATATGTGTGTATTTAAGGCTTTCTCTGTGTGCACTCAGGTACGGAGCTTCTTTGGCTCCCTGACCGAGGAGACGGGCTCAGAAATGAGGTGTATCCAGCAGACCTATGAGACCATTGAGGATAACATCCGCTGGATGGACACCAACCTTCCTCTACTGCAGGCCTGGCTGGACAAACGCAGACACAGAGTGTCTCATGAGGACTTATAGTGCCAGGAGAAGCAAAAAGTCTAGTGTGGATACTCGTGTTGCTAAAAGCAGAAACTACTAGAAGTGTAGACAAGTCATAAATTGGAACTTATATTTGATGACAATAATGAAGAAGACTTGCATCTCAACTTTGACTTGAACAGCAGTACATAAGTTTAGACCCAAAGATTGAGAAACATCAGAATACGAAGTATCACACTTTGGAAAAGACCATATCTCATTTAAGTACACATTATTTTATACCCCAAAACTTCTTCACTTCACACTTCTGTAAACTACAACCTCAAAATACTCTCATGTGATGTTCAGTTGGTAAATAAGTGCTGTTCCTAGATCCACAAGTAATACATTTCCTCAGTATGTGAAAGTAGCTTAATGAAAGGCCTTAAAAAGTGAGGAAGTAGCATCATTTTTTCAGGAAAAATATATTTTGGTGGGTTTCCCAATGTTTCCCAATGTTAGTGCTCTGAAATAGACACAGCACCTGAATGTTTCTGTGTTGCACTGTCTGTTTGTATCTGTATCAAGTGGCAACCCACTGAAACATCATCCATCTGTTTGTTGACTGCTGTTTTGGAACTTTGAGTTTATAATTTGACGGTCGCCATCTTGGTTTTTTTTTAAACCAGAAGAAATCATAATTGGACAAGAGGGTCGAGCTGAGGAGGAGTGAGGGGTGGATGTGACCTACCCTGATTGTCAGGCGGGTAGCCGTGTGTGGTACAGTCTGTCATTCACACGGTAGCCACACCCTAATGCTTACCCTGCCTCACCATCTATTTTCCTCAAAATGGGACCATCATTTAAAAAATGAACGTTGTGCCGTATTGAAGAAGACTTGAAACTAGCGATTGAAACCACAAACTCATTGGGAAAAAGTTTACTGAGGTAATAAATCAAGTAAGAAGTAGGGCCATTTTCCCATAGACTTCAATACAATCAGACTTCTTTTTGCAACCAGTGGAGTCGCCCCCTGATGGTCATTAGATAGAGTGCCGATTTAAGGCACTTCCACATCCATTTTTATATACAGCCTATGTATGTGTGGGTATTGTATGTATTTGTGCATGTGTGTGTTTTTGGAGTTGTTAAAAGATGAGTCTTGATGTGTGGTGTGGATGAGGTTCAAGTGTTTTTGAACCATAACTGAGATAAAACAATAGATGAGAAACAGTTTTTCACTGTTTGAGTTTCCAATATTGGAAACATGTACAAGTAAAGGTCCTCTTTGGTAACTTTTTTAACCTCTTAATTAAAATTCAAATATGACAAAGGAAAATACAATATATGGAATATGCCATTACAAATTGAGGGCTGTAAAATCACTCTTTTATAGGACAGGATTCTTAGCAATTCTTAGCAAAAACTGTTCTTTTTCAGGGAGAATGTGTGTTTGTTGAATTAAATATTAAAGATTAAAAATTCTCTCAGTTTCCATTTGTATTTCTATTATTGCATTCCAATGTATTTATACTTTAAGCTTCACAGTTTATATTCTGTAATTCAGCTATCTTCTCAGCCCATTTTCAGCATTGCCTCAGCAATATCTTTCAATTCATCTCAGTTCATTTAGATAATGAAGTTAAGATTTTACCATTTTCAGCCTCTTTAGGTACTGACTTCAGCTTTTCCAACTCAGCCCGTATAACTCTTAAGCTTGCAGGATTTCGTCATTACTTTTGGTAATTTCATTTTCCCAATTTTAAGGTTTGCTTCAGCCATTCGATTTTGTCAAAGAAAATCCCATAAATTCATTGTATAACCTCAACCAAGTTTTTTCCCCTTACAGGTTGGCATGAGCTCATACTCTGCCTAGTTCCTCCTCTGGGTTTTAGGATGAAGGGCAAAGTGCTTTAAAGAACAGTGTTTCCTTCACCTGTTGCGCTGACTCTGGAGCACCAGCATTGACTCTATGCTCATGACAACATTGAGGAACCTCAAGATTTCGATGCTCTTCACTTTCAGTCAATTTTAATCTTTCTCATTAATCTCCAAAAGTTTATTAGTTTAGTTAGTTTATATGGTAGCACACCTCTCAGCCGAGGCCCTGTGGAGAAATGTAGCTGTTACTTTAAATCTTGTAATGCTACCATAAATTCCTCTGACAGACCTTTAGCACAAACTATATAACACACTGTCCAACTGATAAAACACACACATATGTTAATATAGCACATATTCATACACATAACACTTTTGTGTAAGTTAAGCACAAGCTTAAAGAAATTGCTATTATAAGTTTCAGTTTCTGAAAGTTTTTCAGGGGCTACATATATATATATATATATATATATATATGCTGAGCTTCGTACTCACACACACACACACACACGCAAACACAGACCGCCCCCTCATCAGCACACCCACAATAGAAACTGCACTCTACTCCAGTGAGTTTGCCCTCCCAGTCCTAAACCTGAGGAGAGCCATCTTTGGACTGAAGGTAAGAGCCTGAAGCTGGTCTTTCTGCTTCTACTTCCTCTCTATGAAATTTATAGCTCAGTTGCTGAAAATTCATCAAATTAAATCTAAGTATAAAGTATCTATCAAGGACATATTAGGAGCTGTTTATTTATGTAGTCAGTATTTGCTGACCCGGTTCCTGTATCAATGTATTTGCCGACTGTGTCTCGTGAAGTTTGACCTGACTTTGACCTGACTAGTCTCATGATTTTCATGTTTTTTTGTTTTTTGTTTTATCTAGTTAATATATAAATAGTGGTTGTGTTAGACCACCGCAAAATGTGTATAGTTTTCCTTTCCCTATGTGTACAGATTCAACATCATTGATCCCCCCTTAGGAATCCAGGTGGAAAAACTTTGATCAAAATTTGTCTCCTTCTTTATACAGCTGATGTTAGCAACTGTATATTCATTTGTATTAAGTTTTGACTTTAATCAAAACTTGTAAACTCCCAGAGCCTCACGGTTCCTAGTAACTTCCACCTCGCAAGACAGGAAATTAAGCCACAGTGCACCAGCAGTTACAACTGAACAGTTATTGTGCAACCTGAGTCAAACCCACTCAAATCTTGTTTCTCTCTTGAGACCCGAGTAGGGACACATAAGAAGTGAGTCTGGAACATGTTTTGAGGTGTCAGTCTGAAGCTGAAGCTTTGATTAAAAAAAATGACATGAGCAGTGATATACTTGTGATTCAAGGGTTTTGTTCAGTGTCCACCTGTTAATAGCAAGTGACAGCAGGAGACTATGTGCCAACAATCGTTGACCCGATTAGAACAATTCTGTTGCTGTCCTGTGAGAACAATGCTTCTCCAAAACAAGAGCTTTTCATGAACCAAGGACAGCATTTGACAATGTTTTTTTCTAGGTAATCCAATTGGTTTTTAAATGTTTTGTGTATCTTAAGAGGTAGGAGATCTTCTTAGTTTATCTGAAAAAAAAAATAAAAATCAAAATTCACCAAAATTTGAGATGCTGTACATGGTTTTCACTGGATAACAATGAGTTATAAATGGCAAAATAAGGAGAAATTGCACATCACACTCACTTGAGGTAACTTCAAGATTTGTCTGGTTATTCTGGAAAGAAGTTTAGACCACATGCTGTATTCTGTCAGGCTTTGATGTTGATGCCTTTGACCCCCTCATACACTATTACCTCAATATTCCTGTTGATCACCAACCAGGTTTACGAGCACAGTGGGACAAATGTACTCATAAGATCTTTGCGTAATAACACCAATCAGTGCAGACAGTGGGAATGGTTGTAAACTATATGAGGTTACTGCAGGGAAAACTGTCTTATGGTAAGCAAAGTGCTTTTATAAGTCTTTTATATCTCCACCTACAGGCAGAGACAGGCAATAAAATATTCTTGCATCATGGTATCTAGGACAACATATTTGTAGCTCCTAAGTTAAAAGTATTCCTGTTCATCACAGAAAAGAAAAAAAGAGATTAGTTTGTGTTATTATGCAAAGACTGTTTTAGAGGGGCATCAAAATTATAATCATTTATAGTCATTATTTACTTATTTATTATTGTTTTAACTGGTTGAAAATGTGCATGTGTGTGTGTGTGTCTGTTTCTTTTGCTTGTGGCAACATATGGAGTAGCACTCTAAATTTCGTTTTTTTTTTTGCAATACAATGACAATAAAGGCTTTCTATTCTAAAATGGGTCTACCTTAAAGTAGTCCTACGAGGCAAGCATGTTTAAAACCTACAAAATCAAGCAGCTATAGAGAGGTCAAATGTTTTCAGACATATAAAACATGAATTTGTTGGCAAAATTTATATGCAAAGTTTTGGCTGTTTCCCCCTCAGGTTCATACTGTGATTTCTGACTCCACTTCCACTCTGGTCCGTCACAGCTCTAAGGATGCCCTTTCAATACATTCCCATTCTAGAGTAAGACACATTTCTTTTCATCTATAAGTTTCTTTGGTAATTAATTTAACCCTTTTGTTGGCTTCACTTCATCATCCCGCAGACCCAACAGCTGTATGCACTGTATAAGATTAAAAATATTAAAGAAAAGGAAAAAAAATTCAACTATTTTCTTTTCCTTGAAATCTTTTTTACCCTGACCTTATTAAAACCTTTACCACTGACTGAGCTTGCGTTATTGATAAAGGTGTCAAAATATGGAAATGACCATAAAATATTGTATTTACACCGAATAGGGACAAATTTCATGTTCATATTTTATATGTGCAGTTAATTACAAGTATAATATTCCTCTACTTTGCCAAAAAGAAACAATTTCCTTGTCCTCAGAGACAAGGAAATATACAGTATGTTATCTTAACTAGTGATATAACTTTCATAAACACCTCTCATAAAATCAGTAAAGTATCAATAAAACAATAAAACCAGTACTTCTTTTTTTTTACTCTGAAGAGAGCCCAGGATCCTCAGGATCCTACAACATTTAAAAGGATTAAAGCTTGAAAGACACAATATTTCAGCAGAAATACAAATGGACAAATCTATCTCTCGTTCTTCTCACTCCACCATCTTCCCAGTGACACTTCCTTCATTGCCTCCTCTCTGTCCTATCATCCACACCATTTCCACTACACCATATCCCACACTCTCTGTCTTCCTCTGTTTCGCACCCATCTCCTTCTTTCTCATCCTCCTCTCACCCATCTCCACCTTCCTCCTCCTCTCCAAGGATCTTCCTGGGCATCCTGGGCTTCGGTCTCTCCATCATGTTCTGCACCACCTTCTGCAGGGCCTGCAGTCGCCTAAGGGAGGAGGAGTTAGAGAGGGAGGCGTGGAGACGCAGTGAGCAGGACGGGCGCCCACCTCCTATATATTTCATCCCCTTCCCTAGAAGCATGTCACAGCAGGACAGTGAAGACACGAGGGCCGTTCGACACAGCCAGGAGGTCCACTCACCTCCACGATACAGCACAGCTGCCTACTGTGGGCCCCCACCTTCCTATGATGAGGTGATTCTAACACAATGACAGATAAAAACTGAAAAATTTACTAGCCAAACCAGGGTGAATCGGATGGTGTCTCATTTTGATTATGCCTTCAGCACTTGCCATCTTCTACCTCAATGTCAATTCCCTCATAATTAAATTTGAATTTTGTGTTTCTTTGTGTTTTTCAGCTGGGATGTAAACCTGATGATCTTCCCCCTGCTTACACAGAACATAACGTTCCTGTGTACCCAATAACACCCCAGCCTCACACAGACATGGTCCAATCGCAAACCTGGTCGCAACCATAAGTCGGGACCATCACATTGTGTCTGTGTTGAAGTTATGGACAGTCTTCGTTATTGCACTGAATCATGGACTTGAGTGAGCTGGTAGCTGGAGTTTACAACATTTTAAAGAAACTTTTTATTGTGGTAATGAATGCGATGACGGCACAGAGATGAAGAAAGCTGCAGAGATGGCACCAGGTTTAAAGCTACAGTGCCATGAGTTTACAGCACATTGTCCAAGCCTCTGAACCACTTAAGATCCATAATAGATTTTATTCCCAAGTATGATGATTGTCACACTCGGATTGTGAGTATAATTTCTGTAAGTGGTGTTGAGGCTGTGTTTTTAGTCCGGTTTGTTTGCATGTGTGTTTGTTTTTTGTTTTTTTTTCACAGGATATCTCAAAAACCACTTTGCAGACGGTGATGAAATTTAGTGTATAATTCAGGTGCAGATCCAAATCCAATGCTGCCACCATGTGGCAATTTATGAAGCACTTTGTTTTGGCTCTTGTCTCCTGAATCATGAGAAGCGGGTGCCATTTCCCCCCTGAATTCCTTTTTCTGACATGTATTAGAGCCTGCACAGCAAACACTTTCTCAACATATTCTATCTTCTCAAACTCTGGTACATTACATATGTGGATGAGCTGCATAAGTTGGATTTTTTTTCCTATACCTGGCTGCCAAACTCGTACAGTTGTGGCTTGTTTCACATAAACATGACATGACTCTTGAACACATGCAATTTCAACCAAATTTAGACTGCACGTTAAATCTGTGCAATCATACAAAGTTTATATCATTTTGCTGACATGTGTAGTTCAAATTCAGAAATTAAGACTGAACTGAGTGGCACTGAGACACAGACATAAACGTGTGCGAAAGCATGTGTTTTTACATGTTGCAGTTTTTTTTAAGTGAACAGGTGATGTAGTAATGTTGCATTCAAATCAAGTGGGAAAAACTTTTGTAAAGACGTGATGGTCCAAAGCAACAACATGCTCTCAGGTAATCAAACTTAAGTTTTCTGCCCTGAAATTTCCTATTTTCTCTCTCGTTTGTCTTTATTTTCTTTTTGGTGACACGGGACCAACCCACTGCTTAATGCTGGGGTCCCATAGTATTTAACTGAAAGCTGAAAGCAGTATTTTAAAGCCAGAGGTTTGCTGTATATCAACAGTCTTTCCTAAATTATGTGAATGGTTTAAGTACAGATAAGAAACTACTGATTAAACAGCCTGCTCTGAAACACTTTTTTTTTTTCACTTTTGTGCTTTTCTGGAGACTTGATTTAAGACTTTGATAAAGGCAGGTCACAGGGCTCATCCTGCAGCATCTAACTTGCCCCCCTCGTCACAGTCTGTCAAATCGATCATCCCAGTCCTGATCTCTGGTTGAGCTTAGAAATTTTTCCTGTCTCCTTAAATCTGATTGGACAGAGAAAGCCCAATCCCAAAGCAGAGCCCAATTAAAGCGTAGGTGGTTTTGTCACTGTAATTGTCATGCAAATCCTGAGTGGTGCAGTAGATTTTCAAAATGGATGACAGCACGGGCTTGAAAATCTACTCGACCTTTCAGCATCTGTGGTGGAGATGATGGTAACAGAGCCACCTGCCCACTGGTATAGACTCTGCTTGGTGATTGGACAGCCATTGTCCAATCAGATTCAGCACAATTCTTTCAGTGTCTTTGCTTACTTCATCACTGATTAAAAAAAAAAAAAAAAGATTAATTAATGAATTAATAATAATTTAAAAATGCTTTTCCGGGACTCAGCAGCAACTGAAATTCACTTCAAGTTATTCAGTGTCTCAAATTTGTGCTGAGTAACCATCTTCCTAAACAAAACAATAAGTCAGTGTTTCAGTTCTATACAATTCATTGGCTTTATCATGCAAGTGAGCCATCTTCCTAGTCAAATAGGATCTCTGATATAACAAACTCAACTCTCTAATTTTGTCGGACCTACCTGTTAGCAGGGAGTTTTTCTTCGCGCAGACAGGAGGATGCTTGTTTCTACTTGGCCCGGGTTTGTTTGAAGGCCGGTGTGATGAAGAGGAGGCGATCCAAGTATTTTAATTGACTGTCTGCAGAGACGGGGACCAGTGCACCGCTGCCATCATGTTTTTTGTCGTTTATGCTTACAGGCGAACTGGCGCCATTACTGCCCAGTCACCGCATGAGGGCAGTGTCCTCTGCTCTGTTCCTATTCAGTCCACTTCCGCAATTACCACAGGTGTTTGTTTGTTTCCACAGTCTATGGTTGTTCCCCAGGTTAGTTTCTTATATTGTTGTTCCTATGACTCTGGCAAAGACCCGAGTCTGGACCCAGAGATCCGGTGTTACGACGGGTTTTGCCGCTTTGTCTCATGGACACACAGAAAAGAGTGAACCATCAAAAAGTCCAGAAAAACACCAGCTCAAGTTCATAAACTGCAGCAAAAATCCATACCCTGCAGCATAAGTTCAGGTAAACTGCAATAAATAAATATAACAACATTCTTAAACATACAGTTCATTCATTTGAAAGCAAGTTTGCCTGCATATATATATATATATATATATATATATATATATATATATATATATGTGTGTGTGTGTGTGTGTGTGTGTGTGTGTGTGTGTGGGTGATATAAGGCTTAATGTTATGTATATTATTCCTGTGCAGTTAAGGACAGTTAAGTCTGTATTATCTATCCTAAAGCAAGAAATGCAAGGAGCCCTGACTGTTGTGTATTCCATTAAAATATCCATTAAATGTCATAAGTGACAAATTAAATTAAATTAATTACTGTAGTTTCATAAAATCATGGAGTTTACCGGTAAAAACCTCACCAGTGACATCATGAAGTGATATTAAAACCTCACCAGTGACCTCATGAAAGAATATAAAAGGTTTTAGTGTTTAAAATAAAGATCTGACGTCAATAAAATCAAATAAAGATGGTTTACGGTGTCTGCAGCTCAGGTTTTGGTTTCTAGTTCTGTCCACCAGATGGAGATGTCGGACCAGAAGACAGTGCAACAATCCTTCACTTGTCCCTGTTTGTTTTTTGTTTTTTTTAAACTGTAACTTAATAAGTTTGAATACAATAAATGAAACCAGCGCAATAAAACATGAAATAAAATCATATTAAGTGTCATGATCATATTAAGTGTCATGATCCTTAAAGCCAATGACTAGATTTAATATCAAAATACATCTCCTGTCAATAAATCTTACTGTGTTTAAAGACAAAATAAACACAATTTGAGGAGAGAAAATACTGTAATTTAATAAAATCATGGAGTTTATCAGTAAAAATGTCACCAGTGGCATCATGAAGTAATATTAAAATCTCACCAGTGACCTCATGAAAGAAAATAATATGTTTTAGTGTTTAAAATAAAGATCTGATGTGAATTAAATCAAATTAAGATGGTTTAAGGTGTTTGCGGCTCAGGTTTTAGTTTCGAGTGATCGGACCGGAAATGCACAGCCCATGATTACAATACAGTGGCCCGTCCTCAAAGCATCTGGTGGAGAAAAATAAAGGACAAAAAAGATAAATGTTAAAGCCATTATAGAAGCCTATAGCAGACTTAATTAAGATGATCATGTAAACTTGAAAATGAAAATGTAATTTTCCACTCATGTTTGTAATCCTGACTTGACTTGACTTAATGAATGAAAATGAAAATGCAAACCACCTGAATTAGTCACCGTATACGTGTGCAGGAAGAACTCCTATTCGGTGATACTGCACTTATTCAGGATTATGTAAAGCTGAATTGATCTATGGCTGCAGGTAATGTTTACTGTTTAAAACTATACTGATTTTTTAGCTCTCCACTATCTATGAGGGGGTCATCAACAAAGCCATCACTGTTGAATGAGTTCTCACCCACTCCACTCAAGTCCTCCTCCTGACTGCTGCAGCCAACATACCTGAGTCCCATCATCTTATCGGCCCTGTAATACTATAACAACCCTGGTTATCCGAGTAACTCCTGGTCAGATTGTTCAGTCTACTTGAGTGCTATAGGTCTGGTCTAGGCCTCCTAGTTCAATCTTGTTTGCTTCCTCATGTTTTTGGGACGACAGTCTAACCTTACTCTCTCTGTGTCTCAGGATTATTCACTTCATGTCTTCCTGCCTGTACTTGTGTTCCCATGCTGCCCTTCCACCTGGACGGATCCCGCATTCAGTGACTCACCACCTGCCTGCTCCTCTCCCGCATCCTCATCCCAGCAGCCTCCATCCCAGAACCTCCGCTCCATCATTCCTCACCTGCCTGCCCCGCAGTCTTCATCCGGCCCAAATCAACCTGCTTTTTCACAATAAAATATCTTCAACTTGCACCACTGAGTCCGTGTTCTGTTTTTGGGTCCTAAACAACATTCATTTGGTTAACAGCCAGAAAAATGTGTGAACAGCTTCCACAACAAAAAGAGAGTATTGCTTTTATTCTAGTAAATAAATAATTTTTGCAATATGATGAATTAGGGGACCTACAAAAGACAGATTAAAAAACTTTTTGTTAATTCAAGACTGGAGTAATATACTTGCTTGTGGTCATGCCGTCGCCTCTTTTACCTGGAAATTTGTGATGCTGTCCAGCCAAATTGATTGCAGTAAGTGCAAAAACAATGAGAGAATCCATGACAATTAAATTTGTGATAAGAAGCTGTTTAATTTACAATGGTATGATGTTGCTAGGCCGCTAACCAAGCTAGCTCCTGCAGTTTATGCTGACAACTCTACCCAGCCTGTTTTTAACAACAGCACTGGGGTAATTGTCACATAGCTAAATCTGTTCTGACCGCAGCATTACAATTGAATGTCTTTCAAAATCCATGACCCCAGGTTGTAACCCAGACTTAAGGTCAAAACTCTGTAGGCGAGATAATCCTGATGACTTTAGAGGGCTCCCTCCAGAGCTACACAGGACATTATTCAATCATTTTGACTACATATCAAGCTCTGATGTGCAAAACTGGTGGAATGCCCATTTAGAGGAATAGTTTGACATTTTGGCAAACACACTTATTTGCAATGGTTAGATGGGAAAACTGAAATCACTCTGGGTAGATTATATAAAGCTATAAAATATAAAACTTTTATTTGAATGTCTGGAGTCTGAGAGTGCAAATGTGTCCACAACTGTGGCCTAAAAAACGTCACATTGAAATGTAAAAACTACTTTCTGCTAACAATCCCATAATGCAATGTCCCGCAATTTATAGATGAGAAAATTACAGTTGATGAAACAAAACAAAGATGAAAAGTGACCAAAATATCAATTACTGCTTACTTTAGAGTAAACAAGTAAATACGGAGTAGTGAATGAGTGATTTCTGACACAGCAGTAGTCCAAACAAATCTGCCTACGAGAACCTCTGAAGCTATAGCCTAGCTGTAAGATGTCACCAAATCTCATTTTATTTTTGTAGAAAAAGTGATATGTAAAATTGGAAAGTTGTGGTTTAAAGAGAGGTTATGTGCCAGGCTATAGCTACTTGACTTGGTGCAGTGTCTTCTTAAAGTGTCCAGTGGTCGGTTAGGAAATTGGTACAGTTGAATAGCAAGCCTTATAGAGGCGCTGGTTCCTTTGAACAGACCCAGGCTGGCTGTTTACCCTCATATCCAGCCTTTGTTCTGAGCTGAGATAGCTGGCTGCTGTGGCAGTACACAAAGAGTATATTCCCCAAAATGTCAAAACAATTTCTTTAAGTTACACATCCTTTTGCATGTGTCTGAGAAGAAGGGGTGGGGCATCAAACACACTTCTACACAGAGGAAACTGAGGAACTGATCTGAGTGTGTCCTACTACTATGCATATTTAGTTTTCACTCATCAGAAACTGGTTTTGGTTTGGTCACCCTCTTGCTCTCACGAACTCCCCTGCTGCACTCAAAGCGGAGAGCGAGAGAGAAGAAGAAGGAGACTCAACTGCACACTTAAGAGGCTGAGCGCATAATTCAACATTTGAACATCACAGGTGCAAATAATGATTGAGGGCGGTATGAATACAATAAATAAATAAATAAATAAATAAGCAGAAGCTGGTCTAGGTAGTGAGGGAGAACGCGTGTCTCATCTGGCCCGTCCCATCCTCCCCTCCCACCCTCGCCTTGCCGGTGTCTGCCCCCCCCCCTCCCTCCCTCTCTCTCTCTCTCTCTCTCTCTCTCTCTTTCTCCATGCTCTCTCTACGGGATGGCAAAAGTCAAATGCGGAAGTTTACACCCTGTAGAGCTGCTGCCGCCACAACCAACATGAGTGTTGACATGACAGTGAAGCTGTAGCGAGGAGACGGAGCGGTGCGTCGGTGACAGCGAGGCGGCGAGACCGCAGGAAAACCCCCGAAACCAGCGCCGCTGAAGCGGACTCCAGAGCCGCATATGGCTTCTCTGGGCAGCGCGGATCGACGGGCTTTCGCTCTGAAAATCAACAGGTAAAAAAAAAAACAAAAAAACAAACAAACAAAAAAAAAAACCTTCTATTGGAAGCTGTGGTTGTTTTGGTGTCAGATTTGGTACAGACTCTTGGTACCTCCCAATGCAAAGATATGGGAGAGGAGTCCTGTCTTGACAGTCGGAGGGGGGGGGGGGGGGTCCGCCGTGGAGCAGGTAGCCACATGTCGTGAATGTTAATGCTGCAGGTTAGTTCACTCTGTCCGGGAAAAAGGCAGCCTGGAGGATAATAAACAGCCAACTCTAGGCTCTCATAAAAATCATTACAGGCCATAGCCATGTGATCGCTTATGAAGATTCAGGTTTCTCTCTTGTAGGCTCATTATTTGAATAAACTATCAGTCCGAAGTGGAGAAACAGTGCTGAACTTTCTACACTAAGCTGACAAATCGGTAGTTATAGCATTGTCATTTCCTCCTCTTGAGGATGCTGATTCTATATCTAGTGTTTCTAATATGATCATTTCCTGTGGTGTGTAAAGTCTGACTAGTCCATAAGCTGCTATAAATGAGGAGGGATGTAGTCACAGTTCCTGCTGTGACTTTGTCCAGGTGTGGAGGAAGTTCTGTGCATGGAAGTCTATTGTGTACCATGGCTCTTGTGCAGTACAACTGTAAAAAACAAATAGACTAAAGACAGTTTGAGGCTGAACATATGAAGCCTCTTCTCCAGGGCTTCTCTTGTAATGATACTGCATGTCAGCTGAGCGCCTTGTTGCACATTATGAGTGTGCAGTTTAACAGTGCCCCGGAGTTCATTCACATTGTGTGGAAGTGGATAAGGGCAGAGGGGGTAATTAGTTTTGGTCAAATTTAGGACAGTGCAAGCTGTTTACCTTCACAACAAGCAGCATGTTTAAATCCCCACTGATCCGCTCTTTAAAGTGCTTTCACCCAAACATCAGGCCTTTTTTTCTCCTGCCTCTTTGAAAACTCTGTGCCAAGTGTAACATTGAATGATAAATATTTATAATATATTTTCTTACATAAGGAATTTTTATGAATTACTACCAAAATGTAGTATGGACTATTGTGACTATTTCTTTATTAATCATGTAATCGTTTGGTCTATAAAATGTAAGGATATAATGAGAAATGCCAATTATGATATCTTAGTACGTAAGAATATTTTTTGTCCCACCACTAGTCTAGAACCCAGAGAACCCAGAGAGAGACATTCAACTTACAATAATAATAATAAGATAATGATATGATACGATTGGCAACTTTGCTCGGAAAATTCAACAAAGCTAGTTAATCTATTGACGAATCAGTTAATCCTCTGATTGTTTCAGGTCTAGTCCAAAGCCTTCTGTTGTTGTTTTATGATTTTTGTGAGTGTGAAATCCTCTTTCTTCACTCTTGTTTTTAATAGCCAGGGGAAATCCTGGATACTTGCTTAGCTGTGTTGTACAGAGCTGAGCTCAGCTGCTGAGGGATGTGAAGGATCCTGGGCCACAGCCTGAATCCAATGATGAGCCAGCAGAGGGGCTGGTTACAAGATGCTGTACTACAGTACAGGTGTTGTGGAATATGTGGTTTCATAGTGTTAACCAGCACAGCCAGAAAGTGATGACGTGGGAGACACAATTCATACTCACTGACAATGAGACAGTTTCCAACTGAGTTTTAGTGAGGAAACTCTGTGTGTTTTGAATATCGAATCATCAAGTTTTTACTGATCAACACTGAATGATATGATATACAGCTATCTGAAAGCAATGTGGTTGTTGTTGTTATGTAAAGCACATATAGAAGATACACAAAGTAATGTGACACATTTTTTCTTTTGTGGACAGTGGAGAAGTAGAAAGGAAATGTAAGCACAGACAATGACATGCACCAAAAGTCCCTGACTGGACTCACTGAAACTGTGATTACATTCCTCAGTATCTTAAAGCCCTGGGCCACCAGTAGACATTGATATGTATGATTTCATTGGAACAAAGGGACTTAAATTTTGGCTATAAAATCACATAAGGGGAACAACCAAGAAAATCATGGCAACAAAAGCCACACAAACAAAACACATTAGCAAAGAGGAACATCGGTCACATGGTGAAACTGAAGTCTGCAGGATAAAGCAGGCTGAAAAATCTGTCAGTTGTTAAACAAACTAAAATAACTACTATTTGTATATTTGTTTGCAATGGTGCACTAGTTACATCACGGAAGCAATATTCATTTACCCACTCCTGACAACCCCTATATGTTCTCACATAGTTCCTCTCTAGATCTCTCTATCAGGATGGAGTGTGAAGGAAATCCTGCTCACTGTGGACACTGTGAGGCTCTGGTTTCACTTCGCTTTTTGCTCGTGGCAGTTTTAAATCAGGAAATGTGTGTTTCTTCATAAGGACCAAAAAAGGGGAATGGAAAAGAATTATGAGAATGCCAACATATAGTCATAGTGTTCAGCTTTCGCCAATAGATAAACGTGGCTGAACACTTAATATTCCTTAGCTGAAGATGATATTTCTCACAAGCATATGGTAACAGGTGTGAGGGCAGATGCGGACGTCGGGCCTCTGTTTTCCGATGCTCTTAAGTGGCAGGGGGGGTCCGGATTGAGTTGCATTTGATTTCCTCTGAGCTCTGGCTCATGACATCTGTTAACCCTCATGGCTGTTGGTGTGCAGTCGAGTTATGGGGTGTGTAGGGTGTCAAATGGACACACACACAAAAAAAAACTACTTTTGCATTCAAGCATTCAAACTGTAGAAGTTGTATTGAAACTTTTCTTTGGTCACTTTTTCTTGCTTGGAGCTGCCTGTGACGTGACTCTTGCCAAATGACTGCTGTGTTTGTGCGTGCCTCCCTCTGACAGGAAGCTGAGCTGCGATGGTGCTGATAGCGGTAGGACCCATTAAGTCTGGAGACATATGATAGTATGAGACACACAGTGGGGGCATCCCTTTGGTCTGCTTTCGTCCCCTTGTCATGTACACCACAACGCTCTGTTTTCCTGTGCTTCCTCTTTGGCTCAGATGGAGGACTCATGGTAGGCGAGAGAGGGTTTTTTTTTTTAGGCTATGACATATAAGCTAAAGGAGCCACCCACCTCTTGTGGATTGACTTGATAATAATGATGATAATAGGGATAATGGTAGACTGGCTGAGGAGCATGCCTGGTGGGAGCCATGTCTTGTGGAGTAAATACAGATAATCATGAGTAGAATTATAGATGAGGCTATCAGGAGAGCCTATTAATCAGCCATGAGAAGCAGTGATAGTGCAGGTTTAGAGCCGAACTCAATTTGAGCAATGCTTGGCCGCTGATACTAAGAAACGCTGACAGGAACACACCATATGCACACACAGCAAGTGCAGGCCTGCTATAGACAGCATGACGTAACAAAAAGGAGCCAACCTCTTTCTATAGGGAGGGGATGATAAAGGGTTTCCACTCTGGAACCCACAATGAGATTTCTTAACTTGGGTGTGAGTCCTGAGACCTCTCAGAAAAACACCCAGCTTTTGTGCAGGTACTCATTCTTAGAAATATTGCCCTTGCCTGGTCTAATGTAATTATAATGCCACAGGATCGTAAAACACTTGTATAGTAGTATTCCCATGAAGTAACTCGCAGCAGCTTGAAGTCTAGCGGCATTACTGAAAGATTAGAGGCATATTCGACAGCTCATAGATGCTTGAAGTAATGGGGTTGCCCACAAAGCTGCTTTAATGGAAGTTGTTTTATTCTGCTTCATGATAAAACATTTTTGCCTCTCTGTCCTTTCCCAGTGTCTTTGAATAAGAGATAGTTTCTGTTTTTTCTTCTCATACAGGATGACCTAATTAGCATAGCGTGACAGTGGAGATGAAAGGTTATGAAAATATCATAACTATTGATCTGTGAAGGGAATCAGTAATATTCCAGTGCTGTACAGCTGGTAACATTCAAAGCCTGGTTGATCTGACATGTTATTATCTACCTTCAAAACAGCTTTCATGTTTAAGTTGATTAATGATTGATTAGTCTGTTAAACAGTTCTTTGACATGACATAGTAATGTCGTAATTGATCCTATGCATGATATGTGATTTATGATATACTTTCACCTCTTTTCCTAGCAAACAACAGCATTGTAGTGTAGAATAATGTGCTGAGCTTTTTACAGTGTGCCTCATCTGTCCTCAGCCCAGGTTTTTAACTGGAGTTTACTGTTAGTTGTAATTCTGGCTCTACATCGACTCCCTGGGAGCAGCTGTTTTAGAGTGCCATCCTCATTAGTGCTGATTATCTATTTTAATTATATCTCATGAAAAAAAAGACAAAGCTAACTGATAATTATTGTTGCAGGCTTTGTGTTCAGCTAGAACTCCTCCTTAATAACAACTCAAATCTTCCATCCAAAATTGGGAGCATTTATTGACATTTTGCAATTGATTTTCTGTAGCTTAGCTTGGTCTGAAGTCTCTTCTTGAGGCATGTTACATAGTGACAGTCAGCATGTTTACATGCACACAAGAAATCTGGTTACCCAGAGATATCAGGTTACGTTGAATAACAGCCAACGTGTACCTGGATACTGTACAACTGTGTATACATGTAGAATGACAGTGGTCAGATGTCCAGATTCTGGCCTTATGTGAGACTATGAATTAGCTATTTGAAGTGTATTTTAGTGATCCGAGATACTGCTTCATGATTTTTTTGAGCAGGATTTTGTCAGACACCCAAATCATACAAACGTTAGTCACATTATTATTGTAAGTTGTGATGATGATGGACCCACAACATGACTAAGGTGATTTTGTGATTGCAGTGGCTGCAGTGCCAGCAGATGACTTGTTCTCCCTGAAAAACAGTCTTAACCGCATTAAGTATTATGATAGTGAGATGAGATGCTGATCACTGTGCTGTTGTTTGCCCCAGTATTTTATTTTTCCTACACAGCATCAGAATCACTTCCTATTTGACATATAATTTTATTTTACTTGTGTGTGTTAACTTATCCACTGTATAGTGCCCTCAAAAGTTCAACAGTTTTCAGTGATGTCACAATGAAAAGTGTCTGGAATCTCAATTTACTGCTCCCTATAGAGTAAACTACTGACTGTCAATTACATAGGGAGTACTGGACAAGGGTGTGGTTTTTGACATTCGGTTATGAGTGTCTCTTATTGCTCAGTGGAGTTGCAGTATCAACTGATTTGCAGATGTGGCTTTGTTCACATTTTTTTTTAGGATGACATCATCAAATTGAAAGAGCAGTGGTGAATAATGTGGGGAAATGCCACTGTTTTCATTCTTAAAGATCTCAGACCGGAAGCCCAGTGTCTTGATGGCGCTCCAAAACCTCAGAAGCTAAAGTTGAAACAGTTGACCAAAGCAGTCGACTTCAATAGCAGCTTTTTCATAGGCAGGGTTAGTCTAAAGAAGATGGTGTAACTATTTCTCTGAACTCTCTCTATTCAAACAGTCTTGACTTTTATTTACCTTTGCTCATATCGTGTCAGTAAAAAGCATTGCAGGTTTTGTTGACAGTCAAGTATTAGTCCCTTTGAGGTGTTGTCTTTGGGCTGATCCATTATGTGAATTCATTACTTTGTTCGGTCTTCGTGTCTTGGTGTTTTCAGTAAAAACTAATAATCAAGACATCGGTTTTTGCTGGGCTTATGACACAAGCTGCTTTTGGTATTATTTTGCCGAAATGACCAAAATCCAAAGCCCTGATTTTTTGTCCTCCTGACAAGAACAGCTTTGGTTTTATGTAACAAAGGATGCCAAGACACAGGCAGTTTAAAGAGAATGACAGATGTTGTCTGCTGTGACAAGCTGTTTGTCTACTAGTGGTAAAATAATGCTTGCTTGGCTCTGCTGGCAAGAGCTGATTACTGTTTTACTTACCCGGTCTTTTTATAGACAGCCTCTGAATGTGTGTCAGTGTATGCAAGTAAGGAATCCCACATGTGCATGTGTGTGAGAATGTGTGTATATAATGACACTTTATCTACAGTGTATGTATATGCTGTAATAGCATGGGTTATGCAAAAGCTTTGTCTCTCTGATGGCAATGAAAGATATAGAGGGAGGGTACATATTAGTGGTGGAGTGGTTATGGGCTCAGTCTGTACAAAGGGTAGGGCACGTCTCTTCAGAAGTCAAGTTATGAGAAGGTTTAACAGTGTTTAAATTGCCTTGGGTACAAGTTTCATACACCCACCAGACAATCTGCCCTTGGGCTAAAAAAATGACATACTTGTTTGCTCAGATTTTTACCACTGCTAAAGAGGTTATGTTTTCACTGGTGTCTGTTTGTTGGTTGGTTTGTTTGTTTATTTGTCAGCAGGATTATGCAAAAATCACTGATCCAATTTGCACCAAACTTGGTGAATGGTTGGGACACAGGGCAGGGATGAACCCTTTATATTTTGATGTAGATCCAGATAAAGGGGCGGATGCTGGAATTTTTAAATCACTTTCCTTAACTTTGTGATGTAGGACATTTTTCGACATACTCGTCAGTTTCTCAGAAAATGATGTATAGATCTTGATGTAGAAAATCAGACATATTTATGGTGTTGACATCTAAGAATCTGCGCTACTTGGTGCAGATCCAGATAATAATGCGGATCTGGTGGAAGAAAATGCTGAATCCTCATTACTCACAGAGTTGTATTCATTATTAATATTAAGTAATGGTGCATAAGCCACCAGCAGCATTTAGGAATGTTTGCCTCAGTGTTCGATTTTACATGCAACTAATGAAGTTACACAATAATAATGGTGATTGTGACATAGCAGTGGTACAATTCACATAGCTGTAGAACTGTATTAATTGTATAATGCTGATGTCATCATTTCATGCAATGGGTAATAAAACCATACAGCTGTCTTTCATAAATATTAAAGATAATAAATAAACAAAGCTAAAATTGAGAACAAAAAATGTGTAGAATTATTTGGCCCTGGCACTCCACTGAGTTTTCTTGGAGAGACTAATCTTGTAAAGACTAACTCTAGGCCTGTTTCTTGTGCACTGGTTATCTAAACTATTTGAAGCAGCATTTATAACACCAGAAACACATAAATCGCAGCAATGGCCCATTATCATCTCACAGTGGAACATGCTAAAACCAATCTGATTAAACAGGAGACGTCCCAATCAGGAGTCATAACTTTGCTTTGTCAATTACTCCACTCCAGATAACTGGGGAGGTGGACCGGAGAGGTGTGTCATTCGTTGTGTTGATTTGAAGCTTTGTGGAGCTTTAGTTTCTTACCTACAGCTGCTTTAAGGCTTATGTGATTTGACACATGGCCTTGCAAGAGGAGTAACTGAACACATTCCTTTTAGACATTAGTCGTGTAGAAAGTGGGCGTGTGAAGAGACTTTAGTTTGTCGATGTGCGGGTTCAAAGTGGTGTGTATATGTGTCCGCTGTGCTGTTGTGCAAGGAACAAACATACTGCTGTAATAAACCTGCTTAGCAGCCAGCAGTGACGGAAATGTGTGGTTGTGCTGATCAGCTTTCAGGTGTGTTTGTATGAAATGTCTGTACACCTCTGTGCACCTTAAGCTGTAGACCACTTTCTGAGTTGAATAAGTGTTAAAATTAAGTGTGTCAGTTGAGAGACACCTTTACACAAGCGAGAATTGCGTAACACCATTGTTGTCACTGGTGATAAAAGTGTAATTTGATAATGTGGCCAGGCATGCGTGTGTGTGTGTGTGTGTGTGCGTGTCTGTGTGTGTGGTGGTGGCTCATTGTGGAAATCGACACGCATGTGTGATATGCTTCATCAGATTTTTTGTGTGTGCCATTTGCAGCCATTTATTTCTGTAATGTAAATCCTTGTATTGTTGTTTGATTTTGGCTTTGAAATCTTTTGTTATGTTTCTGTTCTGACAGTGAGCTATGTTTAAATGAAACTGTGGCTGCACTGCTGGACTTTGCTCTTTGTGTGAATTTGTATACTGTTCTCCCACCCATGCTTTAACCTTCACTGGCATGCAGTTATTGTGTTGATTCAGCATGTTGCATGATTTGCAAAGTGTTTTAAACAGCATGATTGGAGTAAACATTGAAGTAGTCTTTGTTAAAGCCTTTAACTGTAAATTTTCAGAAATGCATGTGTGGACGTGCCTTTCAGCTTTTCTTGATTCTTTGAAAGTAAAGTAGCTTGATGACTCATTGTCACGAGAGAACATTAATGATATTATCAATTATTTGCATGAGGCTGTGTCAGAGACTTTACATGCTTCATGACTCTGTAGCCTCACTGGTTTTGACGTGCTGCATTCCTCCATTGCAATGGTGTTTATGGGTTTATGGTGGTCATTAGTAACAGGGCTGTTGTAACAATGACCGTGGGGACTTAATGAACTCACGAGATTGACCACAGGGGAAGCAGTCGGGAATGTGACCCATTTGCTTGAGTCTTTGCCCTCTAACTCTGCACCGTGCAGAAATGTTGCAATAAACTCCTCCTGACGCTCACACCTGCAAAGTTACATCGAAAAAACAAGCAATTTTGACAAAGCACACGATCAAAAAAGGTTCACTAACACACATGCTTGTTCTCATACGCACAAAACTGGCCTTTAATTACTGAGCTGCATAGAATAAAGCAGTTATTGTGCATGGTTTGGTTGGGGTCCAATGATATGGTAAATTACTCACAAAGACATAGACAGTGCAATAGCTCTGTGTTGCATGGAGCTGAAATGTGTGCATGAAACTGGGGCACCGGCTCTGTTGTCATTCTCTTTTCTCCCCTCTTGGAGAAAGCTACAGGCAGACACACACACACACGCACACAACAACCCCATATACCCAATATATTTGAATACTACTCCATTCCCGTGTCATGTTGATTTCCTGCTCAGTTTGACCCTTAAATCAGGACACTATATTTATTCCGCTGTCTGTATGGCTGCCAGCATTACAAAGCCTTTACACAGCCAGCAGAGAGATGCTTCTGTAGAGAGTGAACAATAGTTTGAATGGAATCATCGTGGATGACCAATTCAAGCTAATGCGAGTAGGAACAATGGTGGAATTGCTGTTGCATCTCTCATTAAGATACACTGTGCATGTTATTGTTTAACATGAGGTTGTAGAGGTTTTCATTGGCTGTTTCTATACAAATGCTGACCTTCAAATATACCCACAACTAGGGCTGAAGGATATGCAAAAAAAAAAAAAAAAAAAATATTGAGTTGTGATTTTAGTGGGAATGGTCATTTTGCATTTAATTTTGACTGAGACTGATGTGATTTTTGCTTGAGTCTGCATCAAACAAGCATTGAATAGAATAGAATAGAATAGAATAGAAAGCCCTTATTGTCATTGTTTTTAAAATACAAGGAAATTGGGAGTGCTGTTCCTGATTGGTGCATGTAAGTTTTAAAGAACACATGGCACACAATATATCACACTGTTAAAAACAACCTAGTATAGATTAAAAACAACCTAGTATAGAATAAAAACAACAACCTAGTGCAGATTAAAAACAACCTAGTATAGTACAACCTAGTACAACCAAATATATGTTCCTTTAAATATGGAGAATATGATTTGTAGGCAGGGGCATCTCTGTAACACCACAATGCTTCATTTATAATGGTACGTTGTGATGCATTTTACCTTTTATCAAAAAATTGCAGCTTCTGCAACTTCTGTATTGCCCTTGGCCTTGATTTTGGTAATATTTCAATTCTTTGTTCAGTGCTACCCACGACTATGGTATACAGGTGTAGCAACTATTATTTTCTGCCTCCTCAACACTGAACCTTATGAGTCTGTATGCGTGTTCCATGTTTTTTTCCAGGCACTCCTCTGCAGAAATCAGAAAACACTTTGGTGGCAACTATGGCGTTTATCACAGCCGAACCAACTCCAATGCTTCGGCGTCAGTGTGCCTCACTGTGGTGAGTTTCCTTTTATCAAAAGATACCATGCCTTTTGGAATATATTCATTTTTTTATGTGGTAGGTTTTTGTCACATCATCTACCATATGTATCTTTGACTGAGTCACAGCTGCCTAGAGAAGAGAGGTTATTAGTTATTTGCATTTGAGCTAACATGTTCCACTAGCCGCAGGCTAGTTTCAGAAAGGAAGACAAGCAGTATGAGACATTTTTTACTTTAAGTTAAAAAATGCAGCAAATTTTGCAAATGACAAGATCCCTTTATGTATATAGTGTAGTTACTTATCCAACTGTCTAACATGTTACATGTGTTTAAAAACATCAGCAGCCTTAAAATGAATGCTGTACCTATAATGTTACTCAAATTGATACTAGTGATGTAATACTAGCTGAGGAGAAACACTGCATCCAGAAGGTCAGCAGTGCGGTTTCCTCTCACGCTACACTTACTCTGACACAGCTTTAGTGTTTGTGCTTACACCACCATTGGACTATAAGTGTATTTTCTTCACATCCCCTTACTGTCATTAGCACTGAGAATGTCTGACTCTAGTGTTCGGTCCTGAAGATTATAATTTGAATGGCAGAAATTCTGCTTTTGCAAAAACAGCTGTTTGTATTTCTGCTAAAGAGCTGAGTATTTTTAGGAAGAACCTTTCTTCCTCTTACAATAGATGAGATGAGAACTTAGTCATGGCTTAACATTCTTTTTGTCAAAACCAGGCCAACACTGCTTGTTCTTTGATTTAACAGGGTTTGGGAAACCTAGTGTGCAATTATGACAGGTTGTTTTCTTACCGCTTTAGCTGAAGCCTAGCAGACAGTCAGAGTGATTCCTGCTCTCTCAAGCAAGCAGGCAGAATGATGCACAGTAATCCTTTGCAGGGATTTGTTCCCACTACACTCTTAGTCTCTCTGTGGTACCCTCTGAACCTCTGCCACGCATCCACTCATCTTTCCTCTTTCAGTCTTCCTGCTTTTTTTCTATTTCTGTCTCTTCCACCCTACATCTCCTTCATTTAAAATGAGGCGTGGGGTGAGATTCTGAAGGTCTTAGTCACTAACTCTCCCGACATATCTGTGCGCATGAGTGACTGATCTGAAGCCCTTTGATACTTTCTCACTGATGATCCTCAAGCTCCTCAGCTAACTAGGTTTGGGTTACTTGGGCCATCCATCCCACCCCAGTTTGCAGCGTGCAGCATGGTTAATCTCTAACCTGCTTGGGAAATGGGACAGTGCCTTGGCCGCTGACAGGCAGTGGACGGGGCCTGCTTACCTTGCAGCTTACACGGGCAAATCTTTAATATGGCCGGATTTGGGATGCGGGAGAGGGGTTTTAATACTATAATCTCTGGGATGATAGTTTCCCATTATTCAGCAGTCGTGTCTAGCACAGGGATGAGGGCAGGATGTTTGTTGAGAAGACGTAGGGATGTTTGTGGTTGCAGTTGTGATGTGGCTCACTTTCCTGATTGTCACAATTCTCCCCCTGTTACCCTGCTGCTATATTTAGTGCCTGAAATGACGAATGTTGACTGATCAGGGTTGTTTGTTGTCGGTTTAATATTCAAAATTGAGAGATTAGGACTAAAAGCTTTGTGTGTTTTTATGAATGTGTGCAGCCCTTGTTCGTGTGTGTGTGTGTGTGTGTGTGTGTGTGTGTGTGTAAGTGGCATGCACGTGTGTGCGTCTCTCTGTAGTTTCTCTTCCTGTCTGTTGAAACACCAGTTGATGGAGGGACGCCTCGCCAGTGTCACTTCCTTTAATGTCTTTTGGTTTTTCAACTCTAAACTGCGAGACACTTTGCCTGAATGCACATAACGGCTGTCAAAATATTTTGTGGGTTCAAACAGTCACGCTCAACGTCAACATTCATTTTAACTGGTTACAAACCCCCTCTTCTCAGATCTACTGGAGTTCTCAGCTTCTAGGAATATGAGGATCGACTTAAAGAGGATCTGTGCACTGCGTTGTGGCTTAGTTTCGACAAAAAGCATTCTGTGTCCGTAGGTGCACACTGAACTGCAGGTTCCCATATCCGGAGTGCGCCATTTTGTACGCTTCCTTTTTATGGTGTAGTTTTCAGTTTTCAGCAGGGTAAGTCTACAATTTCTGTATGAGCGTAGCTATTTTTAAATGGAACTTTAGAATGAGATTATTAGCATGCTTGATTGTTTTAAATATAATGATTCAGCTCTAATGTGGCTGTATTTTGTATGAACGTTGTTTGTCGTGAGGTCTTTACTTGCCTGTTTTCTCTACCGGCTTGTTTTTGCCAGTTTACATTGAGAACAGTGATGTTGATAGACATATATATCTTTTTTTAATTGATTAAATTGACTTAAAACCGTCTCTAGTAGTAATTGATACAAAATTTTTGGCTCTAAAAAGTTTAATTGTTTAATCACAAAAACTTTTATTTGATTTGATTCTCTTCTTGATGCAGGTGTCTGCACTTCCAATTTTGTCAGATGTAGATTTCCAATCCTTTCTGCTTCTAAAACGTTCTCATTTTGCTGCAAAGGCATCATTTCTATAATCACAAGCGAGTAACCTGATACAAAGTCTGGCTGTCGATTTGGCAAGGAAAGGGAGTTTCTTGCGAGCTCCTCTCATGACTCCACAGAGCAGCAGGCGCCGATCAGAGGCATGCATAGATTTGCATTCATTTGTATTTGTTAGCCTCCATACTAAACAAGAAAAAAGAGGCCATGCTACGATGATTGTTTGAACTTTGAGGCACAGAGCCAAAGAGGTGCACATATGGAGAAGACTGCCACTGTAGAGACACTGTTGAGGTTGACGTCCCCTCAGAACAGAGGCGTTCAAGGTTTCCTCTATAGGCCTGTGATTTGAAATAATAATGATACAGTTGTTCCGTCTGCCTGGCTGTCTTTTCTTTTCCTTCTTGTATTGCATGCAAAGCATTAATACTAACCCATGTGGTAGAATTTGCTCCTGAGTGCTCAACAGAGAAAAATATCCCTTGGGGTGGATCGATGTGCAAAAACATGTCTGAAGGCAAATGGAATTTGCTCTGCTTTCAAAAGCTGAGCGCGGCAGTGACTCATACTGTAGCTGCAGTTATCTTTACCTCTTCTGTGTGTACATATTAAGTGTTTGTGTGTGCCGTTGGCTGAGTTCTCTCTCTCTCCTGTACACACACTTTCTTTCTCACTTTTTCACACTCTACCTGTTTGTCACATGGGAAGCAAATGCTTCCCATGTGCGACAGTTTGCAGCATTAAAAGCTTAAATGTTATTTTTGGCTAATGCAGATTTGCTCTCTTAACACTGTGCAATGTATATGTTGAAACACTTTGAGGGGAAAGTTTCCTTTATTTATTAATAATTTAGGATTTTTTCCCCGCATGATATTGTGGTGCATGTTCATTTCCAAGCTTTTACCTACATCAGCCACCGCCTGCAGGTTGTAATCAGATTGGAGCTCTGCCCAGTTTGCTGCCCCTTTTTCACAGAGACACCTGCTCCATGCAGGTTCTCCCTTTCACAACCACAGCCAGCCATGCACCACAAGAGAGATGTGTGTTATCTCATCAGCTGTGTTTTTTTTTTTTCCTTGGGAACACTTTCTAGTTATGAAAAGCTCATCTATTCCTCCTCTTTGTGCGCAAGTGGGAATTTGTTTCCTTGTGTATGGATGATTTTTACAATATGTTCTGATTCAAAGACCCATTTGAACATTTCAACCCATTTGTACTGTACATGAAAGTGATTACAGCCTTTCCTTTGATCTGCTGTAGCTCTGCAGTGTAGGCTGAGTTTCTGGCTAAAAATAGGTTCACAGGAAAAAAAACTGCCTGGCTGTCCGATACAGGCCAGTTTGTTCCAGTTTCTATTTATATATGTGTTCAAATCTTCTGTTCCTTGACAGGTATGAGGTGTAGGAGAATAGTCATGATTCAGCATGTTTGTCCCAACCTCCTCTCCTATGTTTTCCATTTCCTAAGTCCTCCTGTGCATTATGTGGATATGACTGAGAGCTCTGCAAACTCATCAGTCAGCCTGTAGCTTTTCACAAATGATAAATCGATTTTGTTTCTTGCTGTTACAACATTTACTTATCACTCTATCCCTAACCCCTTCCTCCATCACTGCCTCATTCTTCAGCCCCAGTCGTATGAAGCAGTGGAGCCCCTGGACCTGGAGGAGTTCTTGATGTCGCAGCTACGAAGTGGAGACTCAGACCTGATGCAAGAACTTGGAGACTTTCCTGACGATGACCTGAGAGTGGAACAGGTGGAGAAGGAGTGTCGCACCGTTAGACACTCTGTCCCCGAAGATGGGTGGGTTGCATACCAACAGACATTAGACTGCAGAGGAAACCAAAAGACTGTGGCGTAAAATAGTGCAAAAACAGCACAAAGTTGTGCATTTCAGCCCATCATCAGTGCTAATATCTGCACTGGTCATGAGTTCTGCATTATTTAAAAGTCAAATGACAACCTCAGCCCATTGAACCACTGAATCCTGGTTCAGTGGTTTAATAAAATAATAATTAAGAAGAAAAAAAATACACTTAACAGGGCAGAAAGAAATAACCTATAAAAGGCTTGTCAATAGTAGAGTGTAAAACATACAAAGAATGTCATGTAATTTTTCATGTGTATAGAGTAGGTAAGTGCTCTGTGGGATTGCTAGATATTAGGAAAACCAATGTAGTTGCTAAATAATAAAAATGTCAATATCATCATCATCATCATCATCATCATCATCATCATCATCATCATCATCATCATCACAGGACTTAATGAGTGTATTTGAATTCGATTCGAAAGTCATTGTAAAACTATTCTGTCAATGCCTCTTAGTTTAGTCAGTGCATCCACTTGTCCCCACACCTTGACCATGAAGTACAGATTAAGATAGGAGAGGAATGTATGAAGTCTGTGAATGTTTCCTTGCATGTCTGTATGCGTGTGCATATTTTTTGACTCTTCTCATCCCTGTCCCTCACCTTGTAGAGCGGAGTTGGATCCCCATGTCAGAGACTACGTTAAGAGTTACACCCAGCCATGGCTTGTGGTTTCTCGAAGGTAAAAAAAATCCCTCTCCAGTAACAACAATGAGAGACTCCTTTAAAATGACTAAATCCACTGTACGTCAGAAATGTATTAAATAAGTAAATAAATAAGCAGATTATTTTATTTTGCGTGCTTGTGGATACTTTTTTGTATATGTCAAGGTGTCAATCAGAGACCATAATGCCTCACTAGGTATTTTAGCTGTTACACTGTGCAACGGGTGCAAACTGTCTGAGAAGCTGAATGTGTCTGTGAAACAGGAAACAAAAGGCCAGAGAGTCTGATGAACAATAGACTGGGAGCTTCTGTCTGATACATTGTAGTACTTAGTTTATCTCCCTCTCCCACACACTCTCCCACATACACTACACACACACTAACTACATTATGTAAGAGTACTGTTTGTGTTGTTATCTAGATTGATTAGAAGTGTAACCATATATGTCTTTTCTGACATTTGTGTGTGTGTGTGTGTGTGTGTGTGTGTGTTTGAAGGTGCCAGGGGGATGGCTGGAGCGCGTATTCAGAACGAGCTGGCCTACACAAACTCCTTCGGAAACAGATATTTGAGTCTGATGACCAGCCGGAAAACCAAGAGAAACCAGTAAGGAACACAAAGAAAGCAAAACATGCATTTTAACACACAAAGTCACCCTCTGACGTTTCAATTTCAAACAACAAAAATTCGGATAAATTAACCAATAACCATGTCTTCAATGTAAGAAACCCTTGCGGATATCCTTTTTCTCTTAAACTAAGCACATCAATTAGGTTTCCTACTTACTACTTTTACTGAGCCTGTGTCTTAACCGGCAATCTCTCTTACTCAATAAAGCAGAAGTGTTCGCCTTCTTCAGAAAGCCTTTTTCAAAACTAGTCTTGTGCAGTGTGGCCTGCTGCTTCTGCTACACAGAAATTCTTAACGTCTTTCCTTCTTTAGGAAGTCTTGCTGAGTACAATTCTTCAGACCAGTATTGTTGCTTGTATGTCACTTTACGATTGTGTATCAGCACCGGAGTATACAGTACATAGACTATGTTAACTCCATAAATTAAATAAACGTTTAAGTTTATTAAGTGTCCAAATTTGAGGGAAAGTTTTTAGAAAAGGAAAATCTCTTATGTGAAGCAAAAGCCAACATGCCATTGTGATGTGTTCAAGTCATGTTGTGCGAGCAGCCGAGTGGGCAAAGTCACTCACATCAGCCTCCGACTTGTAATCCAGAGTAGTAAATATTGTGAAATTCTAACAGCCAAGATATCTCTCCCTTGGTGAAAAGATCTACAGACATGTAAACAAACTATTAGCAGAATGGCTTCAAATGCACCATCGCTTACAGTTAGTAGTTAAAAATAAAAATCCAGTGTGTCTACAAGGTTAGCACTAGGGCTAATCACCTTGGAGTAATACGTGAACACTCTCGAGTCAGAATAATGGGTGTTTTCCCTGCTCTTCCCATTCTGTTGACAGTGTGTGAATCTGGCATTAGCTCAGCATAGATGATTAGTCTAATAAAAAGGGATCTGTCCTCCTCTAAAGCTCACTAACTAACATGTTATATCTCTTTAGTTTGATCTATACACAAACTGAATTTGAAACTGGAACAGCAACTTTCCAGAATCTTGTTGTTACGGTGACGTTTCCAGGAAACCAACAAAGATGCTGGGCAAAGAGATGAACTGTTGTTCTACAAGAAGTGGTTACATTATGTAACTCCCTCTAAAACCTCAATGTGCTGGAAGGGTTTTTTTTGGAGCCAGGCTAGCTGGTTTTCATTGCTTTCAGTCTTTATGCTAAGCTAAGCTAATTTCCCACCTGCTCTGGCTCCATACTCACTGTATAGACATGACATTCATATTGTTCTTCTCATCTAACTCTTGACAAGAAAGCAATTAACCTGCCTTACAAAATGTCGAACTATTCCTTTGAGAGTGCTTCCTAAAGCACACTGGAATGCTTGCATTTAAAGTGTCACTTGTGAGGCGAAGACATTTTAGTGAGAACAGTATGCTAGTCCATACTGATCAAGGCCTGAGAGAGAGGCGACAATACTGAATGTGAAATGTGAGGGAGGGGTGTGAAAGCGGGATGGGGGCTTTGACAGTGAGCACGGCAGTGTTTTGTTATTCCTATCACTCTTTCCACTGTGGCAGTGACCCTTTCAAGTTTACTCAGCCTGGGTTGCACAAAACTAAACATGGATAGTTTATGTATTAGACTAGATAGGCAGAAAGATGTTGTGGTAATATATATGGTATTCTATTTTTTCTGTTCTACTCTGAAGCCATCAGGACTTATTTGCTTTGCTGACATTATTTAAAGCCAAGTTCCCATCCTCTCTCACTGCCCTCTCTAGCTCCTTTGTCTTATAGTGGCCAAATCCCTAGCTCCTAGCATCAGGCAGTCCCAGCCAATCCAAGTCTCAGTCAGTGCCACTCCCAGCCTCTGGCTAGTTACCCAACCATCTCTCACCACCAGACTGCCCCACAAACCCCCTCTTGTCACCCCATCCTTGCCAATTCTAGTTAATCACCCAAACCAAAAGGCCCTTATTACCGCCATGGGCTTTCCATGATCTACATGCCAGAAAGAGAGTGACAGAGCAGGGAAGAACAGCACTATTGTTTCTCTGTGTTTAATAGGCTGCTTCCAGGGTCCCGTCTGCTTTAGAAATAGCCCTGGGATCATGGTGGGATGGTCTCTTGAAGCCTCAACAGGGTGAAGCTTCATCAGGGTGGAAGCTCGGTCGGTCCTTGCCTGTGGTTCAAGAGCTGGGATGTGAGATTGATGGATGATTGGAGTGAAAGAGACAAGGAGTGAGGGGTGGCAAGAGGGACTGTTCAAAGCAGGATGTAGCATGGGAGCAGCAAGGTTTTGCCTTGCCCTGTGGCTAAGTCTGAGTAATTCCATATGGTCCCAGTGCTAGACTGAGACGTCTTACAGATGGGCAAAGGATGCTCCAGTCTGTTAATTTTAATATAGTGTAATAGTAGGGTTCTGTTTCGGACCTGTTATTTTCTTTATGAATCTGCAAATTATTATTTTTTTGATTAATTGTTAAATCTGTCCAAATCTGTCAGTTGACAGAGGATATAAAACAGAGAGAAGCAGCTAATCCACACATTTGAGAGGCTGGGACTAAAAAAAGAATTTCTGATGACCTGATGGCCTGTATACAGCGACAAACAGGGCTGAGCTAACAGGGTAAATAGTTGCAACAGAAGAGACCTTTTTGTACATTTCTGATGCTTTATTTTCCTCTTAGATCTTACCCCAGGACATTTGAGAGGACACATTTGAGAACATTTGCATTTCACATAAGTGAATTAGTTTTAGGTCTGCAAGTGAATGCTGCTGCCTGGTGCTCAGTTTTGGCCAACAGGCCATTGCTGTTGCTGGCAGGGCTCTGGATGTCAAAAATATGCAGCATCTAGCAAGCTTTTTTTTTCCAGGGCCATTACAGCTCTGGGTCAGCGAGTTAGCTTGGCCCTCTTTGCTGCGATCATTTTTGTCAGCCTCCTGGGAGATCTCCAATTACAGAATTTGATAAGCTAATGTGTCAATATCACTGGTGACGAGTGACTCATACTACCCCACCTTATGTCAAAGTACAGTGACCTTATTTCCTGAATTATGGTGACTTTTTATGTGGATAACTATAAAAATACAGTAAGGACCCTGCTTGCCAATAACAAAGAAAGAAGAAAATCTAATGAAAAATCCAAAAAAATGTCTGAAACTAGTATGAGGCAGATGTAAGCACCTGCTGAACATTGTTATCATTATTAACACTTCACTTTCTGCAGCATATAGTGAACATGAATATGAACATATGTTCTGTTCTCTACACTAAGAAAGCCTTGATTAGAAAAACATGAAAGACTGTTATTGCCTCCAGGCCATAACAGAAACTGTCTAGACTATTTAAATGCCTGTTAGCTGTTTGTTATGTCAGTGTGTTACTATGGAGGCTGCATTTTAAATGTGTTATATATTTCTGATGGTTCATAGAAAGCTGTGTGTTTGTGTAGAGCTGATATTCTGTTGTTTGTCCTCAATACATTGCAATTGAGGCAGATTTTGAAATTTAGGAGAATACAGGGAGATTTTAAAACCATTAGGGAACAAAAGGAAAGAGAATTTTGAATCTCATGGGAAGCTTAATGAAATCAGTTTAAGTAATATTATTTAAAAGGAGGATGAACAGGCTTTGACCAAATATCCACTAATATAGTATTCTTTATCCCTTAACCCATTTAAATTTGTTTTCTGTGCTCATGTTTTATTTTTCTCCTATTGCTCCATCTCTCCCACTTATTACTCTCACTCTATTCTTTCTGTCCTCTCCTACCCCCAACCCTGACACCACCCTTACCCTTTTTTCAATGTCTTTGCCTCAGGTCAAGTCTCCAACTCTGGCTGGGCTGAGTGATGACTCCGGCCGGACGCTAACCTCCTCTGACTTTAACCTGCGGTGTTTAACTCCGGACCAGAGAGTGGAGGGGCTGCTGGCCTTCAGCAGCCATGAGGAGCTGGACCGCTTTAACCAGGAGTCTCGACAGGGAAACAGACACCCCGAGCTGTTTGCACTGTACCCACCAGCTGATGAGGTGAGATGCAGAGAGTTGCTTCTCACATGCTCTCACATTAGAACCCTTCTGTAGTTTTAAATTTAGTTTTAGTTTTAACTCCAAATGTAACAACTCATGCAATGGTGTTCCAGGAAGATGCAGTGGAGATCCGGCCCATTCCCGACTGCCCCAAGGAACACATTGGAGACCGCATCCTGGTCCGATGCCAGGCCATCAAGTATGTCATGCATTTTCGTTATATTGTGGGAGGGAGAGTAGCCCTGTCATTCAGACAGCTGCCTTCTGTTCTTCTGTTCTCTCAGAGGTTAGACAAGGAACCAACAGTCAGTTGTGCAAAATGGAAATGAGCCTAACACCCCCCTGTTTATGAAAATGACCTTTTGCTTAGCACTTAACATACAAGAAATTGTTGTATGTTACATCTGATCATGACTTAAAACTCTGAGTAGTTGTTTGAAAATGGCATGCAGGAGATGGATGGACAGAGCAGTGTGGGAGGGTGGAGGAGTGCTGTGCAATGCTTGTTCTCTCACAAATCACTGTTCCTCCCTCTCTCTAAGGGATTTAGTCTCTGTCTCGTTCTCGCTTTCTTTCTCTCTCTCTGTATCTCACACTCACACAAGCACACAGAGTTTCTCTGCCCTTCACTCTTGATCCCACTCGTCCTACTTGCAACCCATAAAACTGCCAAATGTTTGAGTTAAACGCACTTCTGTGCTCAGAGGTTTGGCAGCTTCACCCCAAATCCTTTAACCCTCAGTTCAAACATGTTATCACTTATGACAGTACATTCTGTTGCTTCCTATCATAACAATAATCTACAGGAATAGAATAGAATAGTAAACAATAGAATAGAATCTGAACACAGTACGAGGGAGAACCTAAGTGCTAATGTTGAGTGTATTTGTCTCCTTTTCTGTTATTGAATTACAAATGTTCTTTTTCTTCTTGGCTTCATAGGTTTGAGATTGACATTGAGCCCATATTTGCCACTATGGCTTTGTATGACTTGAAAGAAAAGAAAAAGGTAAGAAAACTGTTCTTCATTCAAATACCAGATTCATAGTTGTTCTCACAATTTCTAATCTTGTCTTAAGGTCGTTTCTTATGTATAAAAACACAATGTAACTTGAAACTTGTGTGACATGTAACAAGCAGCTTAGACCACGATAGCCCTGCAGTAAATACCAGTTTGGTGAAGCCTATTATGTGGGTTTGCTGTGGAGACTGTCAGAGTGTCTTTCACTTGATGTTGGGCCCGTAGCTCTTGTAGCCTACTTTTTATTTGTGAGACTCATGATAAATACACGATCCGTGGCCCAAATGCGACCGAATGATATCAAAGCATAAAACAAACAAATATAATATAAGGCTCTGCTGTCACTATCAAATTTGACT
This sequence comes from Trachinotus anak, assembly GCF_046630095.1. Lineage (NCBI taxonomy): Eukaryota > Metazoa > Chordata > Actinopteri > Carangiformes > Carangidae > Trachinotus > Trachinotus anak. The sequence goes on along the minus strand of NW_027273859.1, from coordinate 20,946,492 downwards.
GACAGCTCTTCTAATCCGGTGACGTGTTGTTTGTTTACAGCAGTGATGTTTGTAAATGTTAATGGGCCAACATTTTATATCACAACACAAAATGCTGTCGTTTTTCAATCTATAACTCGCACATTACATTTTCATATGTGAAAATACATCAAATCCATATGGTCAAAACCTTTTCTAAATTGGTCTGTTAATATCAGTGATAAATATATTTCTGATTTAATAGGGAGCAGTTGGCATTTTCATAAGGGAGGTTTAAAGGCAGCACAGGTCATTATTAGAGTGCAAGACACTGAACCTCAACTGTTCCTGATGGTTAGACTGTCAGTGCCTTGCATGGTAGCTTGTCACCAGCAGTGTCTGAGTGTGTGTATGAGAGGCAGGTTGCACAGCACTTTGGGGTAAGAGTTATGTACATAACCACAAATAAGAGAGCCTGTTTGTGGTAACATAGCAAGAGGAAGAATCTTAAAAATCGTGGTTTGACACATGGTGACGTGTCAAATTGAGAAAAACTTCACTAACACGAACTGAAAGTCTTTCATGGAGTATTTTCACATTAGTGACTTTGACAAACTACAGTCTAAAAAATGACAGAGTTTAGTCGAGGCCTCTTATTTTCTTATCAAAAACCAACAGCTGCAAGTTCTGTATGTGTCCGATGCCCTGTTGTGTGTCATGCATCTCCTGTTGATGCGGGGAGGTCTGATAGTTTCTTTTGGCAGTGTGCGTGGTAGTGGTAGGGATCAGTGTAATCTATAAGGTTTTATGTCTCATCATCCTCACATATTTGTGACCCCGGGGATGGTCGTGTTTTGGTTCTATGACTACTAATACTGCGCCACATTTTCCCGGTCTACTATTCTGAGCCACGGCTGTTTGCATGTTTTCTGTGGATTTACGCAGCTGGATAGTTTTGGGGTGAAGGGGCTGCGAGGATTTAGTTTGCACTTAAGTGCTTGTGGATCTCTCAGATGAGATGGGTTTTTTAACACCGGCCTTGCCCTCCTCTCAGCGCTGTCCAGCTGCTTTCTAGCTTGTCTGCAGAACTGATGGCTCTAACAGTCAGTTGGGTAAGATAGGGCAATTTAATGATAGTTTTGGACTGTATATAGTATAAACTGGTCTTGGGACATCACGGTTCAAATGCTATGGAATCTTTTGCACATATGTCAAAGAACGTACTGTGAATCATGTTCAGTTTTTGTTTCCATCTTATGTCTATAACACCAGAGCTGAAGTGTCACATTTTCACAGTGCATTTTGCTTAAGTTGACACATTTTCTCATGTGCTGAACTGAAGTGTGTCCTTGTGGAGGTTAGTACCACTTCCTGCTTATTACATTGAGTACAGACAGAGTGGGACTGTAAATAAGCTATGAAATTATTCTCTGTCTGAGTGAAGTAGAAAATGTCGACCTTTTTTTTTCAGTTAGATTTAATTGTAGTGGAGCTGTGAAGCATTTGCTACTGAGTCATTGAACCCTTTACTCTTTCACTTTGTTTTTTGCTTTCTGTCTTTCTCCAGCTCTTCTCAGTACAGTTATTTCTCTCTCTGTTTCTTCTCAGTGATGTTATATTTTCTTTTCTGTCACATTTCTTCTTTCTTCTGTGCAGATTTTGTGTTTTCCTGCATCGCATTCCACTATCTCTTGTGTCTCATGGGAATTGCGTTGCTGTGTCCGTGTTTGTTTTTTTGCTCACATGAGTTTTGTTGTCTCACATCTGTGAAATCGGCAGCAGATGTTGATATAATTCCATATAATACTCTAGTTATTAATCATGTCTCTCTGGTCCATCAGCCAAGGTGCAAACACAGGATTTCACCCAACAAGTGGCCTACTTATGATACAGATTCATGGATATGAACAGACAAAGGTTTTAGTGTGGGCATGCAAACAGACAAATATGTCCTCACAGTAAAAAGAGTTAAGTAAGGTCTGTTTCTCTCTGAGTTTACTACAGGCATATAGTAGTCTTCTTGTTGTTGTTACCCAACAAGACTAGACAAGTCAAGTTTTGCTGGACCGTGTCTGCATCCTGTTGAGAGGAGAGAATGAGTGATCAGAACAAGTAAACGACAACATTTTCACACATGCGTTTGCTAACCCAGAGAGTGCAGCCACAGTGAGCAGGGTGACTGCAGAGTCACAGAGGTGTAATGGAGAATGTGTTCATGGGAAAGATTTGCAAGATTCGTCACTTTGGTCCTTATTTAAATATAGTTGTTAAAGGGGTTTTTAAAGATGCCAGATCTTGCAACACAGTTAAACACTGGGGTCTTTAGAAAATGTTAAGCATGTCCTTTTAAACAGTGTGTTTCTGACAACAATGTGGTGTTAAAGAGGGCCGTCTATTTGATCATCTCACTGCATCCAAATGTAGTGGTTTGAAGGCGGTCTTTCAATAGTGAGTGCTATTATAACTAACTGTCGATGTTCACTCAGTGAACACTTGCGCTTTGTTTGACATGTTTAGTCTGTTTAATGAGAATATGAAACACAATATGCTCTTTAAGTCAGCTGGCCTTCATTACTGAGAAGGAAGGGAATTTCTGTGATTCCAAGAAGTCATTTGTCAGAAAGAGGTGGACTCCTCCACCGCGGCCTTTCACTTTCACTCTTCCACCAAGTGTACCTCATGTTAAAGTGAATGGAGTCATTTCCATCGCAGAGTCTATGCAGGGGTCACATTTGTTCATTTGTTTGACACTATTAACAAAATTAGATTTAGATTAGATCTTTTCAGAGTGTGTAATGTTATCACAGATACTGTCTTAAGGATTTCAATTGACATATTGGGCAGGTTTGGCTGCCTAGAAGTCTGCTTTGGTGTGGTCAGTGTATTGGAGGTCCTATGGGATAAGCAGAGTAAAGGAGAGTGGTTAATGGCTTTCCAGTGAGTAATATCACATGACACACAGCAGGCCAGACCAGGACATATGGCTGTGTTCCTAGCCTGGGGTCATTAGGGAGTTGAGTAGAGAAAGTGTAGAGTTGACAGAATGGGTGATATTCCAGGATCAGTTTTTGGTTCACATGAAACCAGTGTCCCAGAGCCTTTTCTAAACTAATACCTTCAGTTTTTCATTAGAAACCAATATACCATATGTAAGTTTTTACATTTTATTATGCTCTGAATTTGGTGTCAGTAAGAAGAACTAACAAGAAAAGTAACCATGCTTTTGGTAAAGGGACATTTCTGGCTCTCAAAAGTCAAACTTTTCATCTCTGTCTTCCTCCAGATATCAGAGAACTTCTACTGTGACCTGAACTCAGAACAGTTTAAAAATTTCTTGAAACCTCACATGTCACATGTGGATCAGTCCACCCTGGCCAGATCTGCCATCTTCTCCATCACTTACCCTGCCCCAGACATCTACCTGGTCATCAAGGTAAAAATGAAACCCACAGCACCTATGAAAAACTGCTAAGAACAGTATGCAGCAGAAGTAACAGGATTCAACTGTTTTCCTCCTGGCTTTAAATAACTACTCTCAGATTGGTTTTATATACCCTGTAATTCTGTGCAGCGCTGTCTATGTATCCCTTGCCCTTGCTCTATTTATACCTTATCCTGTACCTGTGCCAACGAACTATAGATTTTTCTTTGTTTCATTATGCTGAGCTGTTCTGATGGCTCATGAACTTCCTGTCTGTGTTTTAGATAGAAAAGGTTCTGCAGCAGGGAGAGATCAGTGACTGTGCTGAGCCGTACATGACACTGCGGGAATCCGACTCCACAAAGGTAATGTGGCAGAGCGATAACTGCATGTGTCACTAAACACAAATCACATGAAAAGACACTGTACAATCGGGCCTTTATCTTCCTCAAGCCTTTACTCTTTACTGCTGCTATAATGTTCTCCATGCTCTGAAGCTGAAGGTCTTTTCTGGAATTAAATTTTTCATGATAACTCTTTCAGAACAAGGACAAGTTTGAGAAGTTGCGAGGCCAGGCGGAGGCTTTCTGTCAGAGGCTGGGTCGCTATCGCATGCCTTTTGCCTGGGCAACCGTCAATATCATGGAAGTCATTTCCACTGCTGCAATAGACCGCGATGTCCCAGACTCTGATAGCTTAAAAGGAGGTGTGTGCTAGTGTATCCTTGTTTGTCCTTATGACTGCCTTTGTTTGACAGTGACACCTTGTGATGACTTTGCATTTTTTGCACTTCCTTAGATTGTGTTTAGCTGTCTGTGTATCATTTGACCCATGAACTCTACACTTCTTCCAGTTAAATCCAGCAGCATTGACCGGAAAGGACAGCTTCCCAGGAGGAACTCTGAGCGTTACTGTGCCATTGATGATCAGTTTTGTAACGTTTCTGCCTTCAAGCCTGCAACAATCACTATCAGCACCATCTTCAAACAGGTCTGACCACCACTACCCAAACACAAAGAGGCAAACAGATCAGTGAAAAATTGTTTATTTCCTTGAGAGAGAAGATACAGCATAACAACCAGTGGTTACAGCCTGGCCTTGTCTCAATCTTTGATCAAACTTGCTGTGTTACATTCCATCAGGTTCTAGTAATGTTTCTACCATAAAACCATGACCCTGAATAAAGGTCAAGCTTTGACTCCACTGTTAGAAACCATCTTTGTCTGTGTGTGTGTGTGTGTGTGTGTCTCTCTGTGTATGTGTGTGTGTGTGTGTGTGTGTGTGTGTGTGTGTGTGTGTGTTTGTCAGGAGGGAGATCGTTTGAGTGATGAGGACTTGCTCAAGTTCTTGGCTGACATCAAGAAAACCTCCACTCCGCAGAGGAGAATCAAGACAATACCAGGTCATCTCTCATCACTTCTGAACACTCATTCTGAGATTTCATGTTATTTTATGTTAGGGAGTTGAGAAGATAGATACCACTGTCCTGTCTGTACGTGAAATGTGAAGCTACAGCCAGCAGCCAGTTAGCTTAGCTTGACATAAGACTGGACAGAGACTTGTTTATCCATTCTAGAGGGTGGTAGTATAAAAACGATATGCTGTGGGTTACTGTATGTGCTGGATTACTTCTTGGCTGGATGCAGTCACTTTCCTGAGTCTGTTTCCTGAGTATTGGCCAAGGAATAGTCTGGCACATAAGCCCCAACTAAAACTACATAATCAGATTTTTGCACAGATTAAATAAAAAAGTTATGTGTTAATTAGTGAGCTTTAGAGGTGCTGGTAGGTGAATTTTGTTACCTTTGTACAGAGCTAGGCTAGCTGTTTCCCCTTGGTTCTAGTCTTTATGTTAAGATAAGCTAACCGATCAATTATCTCATCTAAATGTCAATAAGAAATTGAATATACGTAGTCATCAAAATGCAGAAAATTCCTTTAAGGTTTGGTTTGATTTGATCTGTGTCTGTTTGTGTATTGATTTTGCAAAGAATTCTAACATATACAGTATATAGCTATTCATATGATGTGTGAATGAGGTTTATCTTGCGTCTTCTAGGTTCCATAAAACTGGACATGTCACCAGTCCACGACACGCCGCTGGCATGTTTGTCCCCTGAGCTCATCCCTCTTATACCAGTGGCTGAGAAAAACATTCGGCCAATCAAAGAAGTGCTGGAGTTCGCATCCAGTGAGGTTTATGTCCCTCACAACATTTATAGGTGGGTTGGAGGGAATAATATATAACTCCATACGTATTTTCTATCCATAGCCACACTAAACAGTCCAGAAAAGGAAATAAGATTGCTTGTTCACTGCATTCAAATTTTTTTTTTTTATTCAATGCACACATTTGTATGAAATAGATAGTCAGCGGAAATCTGTTTATGTAAAACTTACACCTCAACAGGATGTAATACAAACAAGGCTTTAAAAAACAAATTACTCATAGTTTGAGGTGTAAACAGGTTTGTTTGCTCTTATAGCTGGTTTATTTCTCTGAAAAGCCAGAGGCAACAAGAACAGTCATGCTGTACTCATCACTCAAGAGCTGACATCGCGTTGCTGCTTTGCTCCTTTGTTCCTTTTAGTGTAGTGCCTATTTTTAGGTATTTCCATACAGGCTACCTGTGAGACTGCCTTGTAGCTGAACAATAACGAGGCAGCCTGTGTAAGCAGGGGTTTAACTCTACTCAATGCTCAGTTCTGAAATGGATTTGCTTGTAATGAAACATTAATAACTTAATGTGTGAACAAGTCCTCTGCATGGTAATTACATGCTGTTATCCTCTGAGTGTTTGTTAAGTGGAATTTGTGGTAATTCTCTGTTGGAGGTTTGGAGACAGATTATAGAGTTGTATTAAAACCACAAAAGGCTGCAGTAAATCACTGGTTGTTTGGATTTTTCTGTGACATTACTGTCACATTACCATTATCAACATCACTGAAGATGTTGCTGTAGAGACAGTGCCACCTAGTGGTTTATATTCTAACTGTTTCATTTTACATACATTTTATGTATAAATTAAACAGGAAGTCTCCTTGGCGCTCTTCCTTGCCCTGTTTCTCTGTAGGAACCTGCTCTATGTCTACCCCCAGAGGCTCAACTTTGTCAACAGGCTGACATCAGCGAGAAACATCACCATCAAAATCCAGTTTATGAGTGGAGAGGACCCCAGCTGTTCTCTGCCTGTGAGTGCTGCTGTTTATGATCCGTCTGTCAGAATTATTTCACCGGTGTGATTGATTTCTCCTAATTAATCCACCGCATGTGTCCATGAAAGTGTGTGCATTGTGTAAATGAAAGATTGTGACACCAGCAAATACACACGCTGAAGTTATGGAGCTTTTATTTAATGAGCGGCATTAACAGAGTATGATTTGAAGGCTAGAATTCTCAGCATTTTTTGCAGTAATCACACAGTTCTACTCTACACAGACGTATTTTGCTGTTTGATAGTTGAATTCATTGCACCTTTAATTTGTGTTTTGTCTACTCTCAGGTCATTTTTGGGAAATCAACTGGCCCTGAATTTTTGCATGAAGTCTACACCCCTGTTACCTACCATAACAAGCAAGTACACATTATTGAGTTACATTATACTGCTCGTGATAGCTTCTTCTTGTCATATAAACAGTCTGGGTGACTCTCTCCACTTTTTTCATCTCTTCCCCTCCATCCTTGTCCTCACCCATGCCTTTTCTTTCCACTGCGTTGCTTCTTTTCTTACTCAGGTCCCCAGACTTCTATGAGGAAGTGAAGCTTGCTCTTCCAGCACGTCTGACAGAGAGGCATCACTTGCTCTTCACCTTCTACCACATCAGCTGCCAGCAGAAACAGAACCAGAGCGGCAGCTGTGAGACGCTCATAGGATACTCTGTAAGATTGTATTTCCAAATGTAGACACAAAAAAATGCAACAGTAATATATTCCTAAGTTAATCATTACTCTGTGATCCTCATTTATTAAAGGATAAAACATTCATAGCGGAACGTTTTGTGATACCTGTGTGCTGTGTGTGATGTTAAAATGCTCATGGCTGACATGCTGAATTTTCTTGTTACTTATTTGCCTCTGATCCAGTGGCTGCCCATAGTGAATAATGACCGGCTGCAGACCGGTCAGTTCTGTCTGCCCATCGCCTTGGAGCGACTACCTGTCAACTATTCACTGCACGCACCTGAGGTATGTGCATCTACATATTAAATTATATTCAATATTAAAGACTGAGCACAGACATAGAAGACACAGAGTTATATTTACTGTGTCTTTGTTGTGTAGAAACTTCCTCTGCAGGTCCCTCCAGTCAAGTGGATGGAGAGTCACAAAGGGCTTTTCAACCTTGAGATCCAGGCCGTGTCGTCTGTACACACACAGGTGAGTTATGGTTGAACGAACAAAGACAAACACAGCCACAGTGATGACTGTCTGTCCCTCTCCGTCCGTCACGCACACGCACACCTAAACATTAATGCACACACAACTACAACAAGTGCCCACTCTGCTGTAGTCGACCTTGAAGCATTACATGCACACTGTCTCGCCTCTTTCCCTCATCTTCCCTCTGTCGTGTTTTATCTCTCACCTTCCCATACAAGCAGCACAGTGTAACAAATCATCCCTCTTCTGTACCAGGACAACCACCTGGAGCGATTCTTCACCCTGTGCCACGCCCTGGAGGGTGGAGCTATATTCCCTCTCCGGGTCAGGGAGGAGAAGATTCCAGAGAACAAGCTGGAGCACGAGCTGAAGCTCAGCATCGTCTCCCTGTCTTCTTCCAGTTTAGAGCCTCTGGTCCTCTTTCTCCACCTGGTGCTGGATAAACTCTTCACCCTCATCATGCAGCCCATGGTCATCGCTGGCCAGACAGGTGAGGAATTAAACGGACTCAAATAACTGAGTGAAGTCACTGTTGCCGCACAGAAATGACAACTCCCACACTTTTAGAAATTTATATTATATTTATTTATTTTGTTTTATCGGTCAGTAACTTTTTTTAACAAGCAAAGATGTCAAACAAACCCTGGCTCCATCTTCTCCAGTGTGAGGATTTGCTGCTTTTCTCTGTTTTGTATCATTGTATGGTGAATATCTTTGGACCATTGGTTGGACCAAGCAAGTCCTTTAAAGAAGTAGGCTAAGGCTCTGGAAACTTAATGGGCATTTTGCGGGGTTTTTAGATAGAAGGGTTTTTATAGAAAAATTAACTGATTATTCATGAAAGTAATCAACAGGTTAATCAACAATGAAAAAATCTCTAATTACGCACACCTGCAAATATGACATGATGCCTCATATTGATATTGTAGTGCTAACAGTTTTGCTTGCATGTTTTGTATCCGTGTTCTACAGCCAATCTGGCCCAGATAGCCTTCGAATCAGTGGTGTCTATTGTCAACAGTCTTCATAACAGCCAGGAGCTGATCAGGGACCAGCAGGGTAGGAACAGCCTCTTGGCGACCTACCTGTACTGGGTGTTTTGTCTGCCTGATCCCCCTCGAGACATGCAGAATGCAGGTATTGATATAGTGATTTCTAAATATGAATTTGCCAATTTTTTCTTCAGTTTGACATTTTTCCTGTGTTTGTATTGCTGTGATTATTTTAAGATATTTGTGTGTGTGTGTGTGTGTGTGTGTGTGTGTGTGTCCATGGACCTGTGTTCGGGTTCAGGGAGTATGATACCTTCAGCAGAGAGCCGTTACAGCACCATGGGTCGGGCTACAGCAGCCACAGTTGGCAATATGCTTCTCCAGTCCAGAGTCCGCAGCAGCAGCAACCCTGACATCCCTGCTCCGCACAACTCTGCTGAAGATACTGAGGTCAAAAACATCCTCTCTGCCAAGGTACAGAGGGTTTCCTCAAACCAAATCTCTCTGTCAGAGCAGTTATTCCTCTTCACAAAACCTTGATTTGAAGTGAATTCAAAGAAAAGGATTAATGTCACATTAATTAAGTTCAGGTTTGGAAGCTTTTCTAGCTCCCAAAAGAGACTCCTTCATAAGGTTTATGTAATCTTTGAGGGTAATTAATTTCAAAAGTTTATGAAACAAACCTTTTCTATGTCTGCCCCTTATTTTCCTTGTAAGCTAATTTATCAGCTTATAACTTAACATATGGTTTTATATATTTGACAAACCAAATACACACTCACCACCGTATGTAAATATCCCAGCATGCTTCCTAACACACACAAAACAGTCATTTGCTATTCATTCCCACAGTACATTAGGTAATGTAATAGGCCTCTAGACACCCACTCTAATGAAAGCATCCATCACGTTCAATGTGATGGAACCTGTGTGTGTTTCTGTCTCCAGGGTCACAACAACCCAGGCAGTCGCATGACCACGTACTTGGAGGTAAACAACCACCAGAACCCCACAGGAAGCACCAGGCCCTCCAACAGAAAGGTGACAAAGGATCTCCACCACACACACTCTCTCCGAAGTTTTGATAACCTGAATCTGATCCTAACACAATACTGATGTTGTTGGATTATGATGATTTTCAGTTGTGAAGTCAGTTGTCTTCTAAAAATGGAAATAAAAGCATTATGGTTTGAATTTATGATGTCACTTTAGACAATGGCATAACAAAGCAGGAGAGTGGAGAGATAAGTATGACATGATATGCCTTGAGTGAGTTAAACCATTAGCACAACTTCATACAGCATAAAGCACCTGTATTGCTGCTCTAGTTACTTTTAATTGAGATGTGCCGTCCAATCAAGGATCTTTCTGTTTTAGGATGGATTTAACCTGCGATGCATTAAGAATGGCTATATCATTCATGTGCAATAAGGAGACATTGAGCTGACCAAGAAATATTTCTGTTATTAGCTTAAATTTAACTCATAAATTATCCCATTCACCATTCTGGTTAAGTATGTATTGGTAATTATGGAAGGGACAGTAGAAAGATCAAGCTTCTTAATTTTGAAAAATTTGATGAATTCATCTTGTTACTGTCAGGATTATGCATGTATTCAACAGTATTCAGACTGTGAGTGTCCCATAGCAGACTGAGCTGAGTTTCAGCCATTTAGTCCAGTTTCTACTTATGACCTCAAGGGGGGAGTGTGACACTGAGAACACCAGTGCTGTGGCTCTGTGTGTTTTGGTGGCTCTTTTTCCCTGCTCAGCCAGTTAAGATTTCCCAGTCAATGGAAGAGGTGCATGATATAATTTGTACCATTTTCAGTGTAACCGTCTTTATACCATCAGCTGTCACCAAAGTGAGGCCGTGTCTCACCGTAGACTGTATTTTCTCTCTTGCAGCAGTTTCATGAGGAGCTGGCCCTACAGATGGTCGTCAGCACCGGGGTCTGCAGAGAGAACGCGTACAAATATGCCTGGTTCTTCTTTGAGCTACTGGTCAGTGTGATTTTTTTTTTTTTCATTTTACAAAAGTTTGCACGTTTGATTGACACTTAGCTGTTAAACAAGTAATAACTGCTGTTGATGTTAATGATAAATGGATGAATTAATAAAAATGACTAACACCAAAAAATACATGACCTCGTGGTCACTTACCTTAAATATAAATGATAGTTTTATACTGTGATGAATAAAAAGGCATTTTGAAAGTGCTGTAGTCAGTAATTTATCAAGTAGTTTGCCCATTTATCACTGTTTTGGAGTTCTGGAGGTGTATCATCACTCACATCACTCTCATCCCTTCAGTTCATCTCACATACTCTTCCTTCAATACCTTCACTAAAGGATGCTCACTTTGATTAATAACAGGAATATTTTGTAATATGAATGAAAAATGAGGATAGAAAATGATGATGGCTAATGAAACGTTGCTCTTTTATCATCAGGTCACCATTTTTATCCTATCAACTTTGCATCTGTCAGGTTACGTGACAAATGATCAAATTAGCACGTGCACATTTATCACTTGTTTCCAATTAACATGCATGTGTTTGTGTAATATCACTAATGCATGTCGGTATTTCCCATGTTGTTTGTAAGTTGGTGATTCATATGCATGATTGTTCTGCATGTGATTGCTCTAATAGGTGAAAAGCATGGCTCAGCACGTGTCTCAGCTGGACAAGCAGAGCATCCCTCGAAGGAATCGCTTTTCGGATCGATTCAAAGACGACATCACAACCATTGTCTCTGTGGTTACGGCTGAGATTGGGACCATCCTTGTCAAACAACAAAAGGTAAGGAGAGTGAAGCTGAGGATGATGACAACACATAAAGGTCATCTCAAACAAACCAATGTAACTTTAATTTCCATTTCCAAAACTCTTATACACAGCATTTGTGTGCCTTCTGTTCTCCTGGGTTGGCTAGATGCAGTTTCAGCCTGAGTGTAGAACAAATGTTGTCAGCGTCCTCCAAACTGCAGGGAGATGGACGTGTTAATTATATTTGCTTCTGTAGTATCAAAAACTCAGCTTGCACAGCTAGATGCTCGGCAAGATCCACTCAGTACGGCTAACTGATTGCTGTTTGTTGACTGCTGTTGTTTTAGGAGGTAGAACAAGCAGAGAAAGTCAACATTAGCCTGGCCTTCTTCCTCTATGACCTGCTGTCTCTCATGGACCGAGGATTTGTCTTCCACCTGGTGAAAAACTACTGCAACCAGGTGCAATAACACTGATAAAAAAACAAAGCTCTTAAGCATGTGTCTTTAAATGCATGATGTGTAGTCATTCTTCCAGAGGAACATTTTTTTCCCCCCATACAGTGCATGAGTATTTATGTGTCTTTGTTCTGAAATTGTTTCAAAGACAGTTCATTGAACATCTGCGTTGGTTCTGTTGTGTAAAAGCATGACTAAAGTGATCATTTTCTGCTCTAATTCTTTCTAGATGTCAGCTAAAAGTGTTTCATTGCCGACATTGATCAGCATGCGTTTGGAGTTCCTGCGAATCTTGTGCAGTCATGAGCACTACCTCAACCTGAGCCTCTTCTTCAGCAGCCCTGCCTCTGCCCCCGCCTCACCGTGTCCATCCATCTCCTCACAGGTCTGACCCCTTGTCGGATTTGCTCTGCATTTGCATTTTGCATCTCCAGTTCAGTATCATCTCACATCACATTTCTACATAAGCAAGGTTGAAGAAAAGAAAAAGTTGTGCAAACGTTGGGGCTGTCATGCCGTCTAGGAGAAGAAAACTTCGAGTAAAAGAAATAAAATCAGAGAATCAAAATCAGTAGAATTGAAAAGTGGAGCTTAGGGAGTTTTTTAGACAGAGTTGATTGGATGGAATCCAGCCAGGAAAGCGTGACATAGTTTTTGATGGACTGTAGTACTCTGCTTTATATTAAGCAAAAATCTCACCCTAATTCTGTTCCTGCCAACCTCTTGTCTGTGTTGCTCCTCCTCAGAGTTCCGGTTCATGTAGTTTCCAAGAGCAGCAGAGGATCCTGGGGCTGTTTGAGCTTTCTCAGGAATTCAAGCAGCAGCACTACCTCGCGGGGCTGCTGCTGACAGAGCTCAGTGCTGCCCTAGACATGGAGTCAGAGGGGTATGGAAACACAGACATAATATAACCTCCTTATTACCTTGTTATTGCATCCCAATAATGTATGTTAACACTATCACTGTTTTAATATTTTATTTCAGTGAAATATAAGATGCCAAGCTAAATGAAAAATGTGTGTTCTCATCATTTTCAATATTCATTTAAAATGCATGTCTGTGTGTGTGTATGTGTGTCTGTGTGTGTTCATAGGGGAAAGGTCCAGAGAAAGGCCATCAATGCCATCTATAGCCTGCTGTGTTCTCATGATCTAGACCATCGCTGTATTAAACCTGAGGTCAGAGCCAAGGTGGCTGCTCTCTACCTCCCCCTGGTGGGCATTATCATCGACTCCACCAACTATCTGGACTTCACTGGTAAACACACACACGCACAGACACATGGATGAAAACACGCTGAGTCAGTTATACGAACTCTATTTTAACTTTGACGTAGACATTTGATACAGTAGTGCCAAAACTTTTGCACAGTTGAGGCTCTGAGTTAACCCTGTGCGCTCCAGTCCCCTCCTTCAGTTTCAAATATTTGACCCCTGTATGTCTCTGTAGTTTCTGACACGCGTGGTGGGAAAAACAAAACGGGCGGACCTGAGGATGACCTTGAAAATGTCCCACCTATCAATCAGTCTGTTGCCATGGCGATCGCTGGGAACCCCTTCAACACACTGGGACGGAATGTTCTTGTTTCCATGGCATCCATGGTAAAATTCTGAAATAATTTTGTCACCTGAAGGCGATAGCCGATTTATAGGATTCTTTTTATTGTTTTTAAAAGGTCAAAAGTGCATCTGTGTATGTGTTTGTGTGATTGTGTCTGTAAGTATTCTGCCTCCTAACAGGTGAGCTGCACTGGCGTAGATTGATTAGCTGTCAGAGCCGCACACACACTTCATCCATCCTGAAAAATCACGCACCCAGACATACACACACATACACACACACACACACACACTCACATCTGCAGGAGATGGTTTATGGGCAGGCATTGCCATCATAAGTGAACAGGGTCGTCCACCCTGACAAACACATCCATCAAGTGTAGCTACAGCAGCAACACCACAACTGAACACTTCCATTCTCTTCCTCTTCTTCTGCTTCCTTCCGACAGATGAATCAGTTCCTCATATGTTGTTACATGAAATACTGTTGTGGAAAAACTGATTTTTACACAACGGAGCCATCGCCCTGGTATCCATCACAAATCCAAACATGGCCTCCAGAGCGCTAGTTCCTGATTTTGAGGCTGTTCCCCTTTCAAACAATGTTTGACTCATTTTTCTCTTGGCAACAGAAATGGTTTTTTAACCTGAAACATATTTTCAAACACACAAGTGATGTTTTTGATTACATGCAACGAATATTTGACGTCAGGTCTGGTGAGCTTCACCCAGTCCTGATGTGGAACAGATACCTGGAAACCAGGTTCTAGGTGGGACACCTAGAGCAATAGGAGGTTAATAACTACATTTATCAAAGGTGCCACACAGTGAAGCAGCAGTAGCCCCTGTATAGTAGCAATCCATCATCCCACAAATGAAGGTAAATCAATCTGCAGTAGATTTAACACCTATTAAGATGTGGACGAGAACAATACTTCAGTAAATCCAGTGAGAAAGAACTGTCCCGCCGTGTTTGTGGTTTAGATAAGCTTGTGATAGGGTTACTTTGTCAGATACACTTGTTATTTACACTCTGTGTATAAAGGGGAAAGAGAGTACAGGTGCTTTCTCTCTTCAATGAGAACTACATTATACTATGTCATACTGAATATCTGTCCCTCTCCTCTCCTCCTCCCAGCAAGGTAAATCCGTAGCTACCCTGGCAGCAGACACCAGTCGCCACCTGTTGGTGTGTTTCCTGTGGGTGATGAAGAACGCTGATAGGAATCTAATTCAGCGCTGGACCATAGATATGCCTCCTTCACAGCTCAACAAGCTATTGGAGCTCCTCACCATCTGTGTGTCCTGCTTTGAGTATAGGGTCAGTTTTCTCATTTATTGGTTTATTTTTGCTTTGTGTTGTGTAAGTGCAGCTGCAACAGTCAAATTAATTTAATATTTATAAAAAAAAATGCATATGGAAACTCTGCATCAGGGATGGCTGTGTTTTGTTTTTTTTTATAGCTCGCCTTCATGTGTGTTTGCCGTGACATTACGGTATGCGTATTGTGTTTGCACCTTGTGAATATGCAGGTATGTGTGATTGTAGGGTAAACAGAGCAGTGACAAAGTGAGCACCCAGGCCTTACAGAGATCTCAGCAGGCCAAGCTGCAGCTGGAAGAAGCCCTGCTGAGAGGAATGGGAGCCCGAGGGGAAATGATGAAACGAGTTGGAGGTAGTTCATTTCCCTGCACTTTAAGGCACATAACTTGGAATTGCTTTTCTGTCACATTTAGAATTGCAGTATTTCAAAGTTTTGCACATGAGCTATCTCCAAAACTAGCACTCAGACTTTCAAAATCTTATCAGTAGTTTATGTGTGTGGACTGCAAGTCATTGAAATAACCAGTCTTAGGTTACTCTATGCCTGGACATGCTCAGTCTTCCTGTGATAGTCAGTATGAGTACAACTGATGAATATGAGTGTACTGAAGGAGAAAAAGTAAACATTTGATAACTGTGAAAATTTAGTTTAATTGGTTCGTTTTTATCAGCAAGGTCTTACACAAGTCATCTGATGTGCTATTTGCTCAGCAATACAACATAATGTTAATTCATCTATTAGAGAGCATGAATTCCAGTGATATGGTTTAGTGCATAGTCTGTACTCTAGTTAATGTGCATAATAGTTTTCTCACTAGCTGATTTCTTGAATGATGATAATGATCTCCTTTTAAATCCCCGACAGGAATGGATAGGACCATGGGTCAGAGAGAGAACCTGCGCTGGAGGAAAGACCTCACTCAGTGGAGACAAACCAACGACAAACAGGATAAGTATGTCATGACCATTGTGTCTATCTGCTTCCCAGTTTCCTGTCTTGCTCCCAGCCTTTCGTGATTTCTCTTCTCTCTGGATATCTGTCTCACTTTCATCACCTTCCATCAGGACTAAAGCAGAGCTGGACCAGGAGGCTCTGATCAGTGGGAACTTGGCCACAGAGACAAACCTCATAGTGCTGGATCTGCTGGAGACAATCGTGCAGGTCAGAAAACACTCAGCAGTATCCATACAGTAACACTTTATGGACTGTCACAGCACAGAACACATAGTTTGTGTAGACATAATCCAGCCCAGCAGTTAATACAAAGGATCTCATGTTGAGTTGTGTTACTATTTATGATCTAACATTATGAAGTTTTTTTTTTTCTAATATTTCATCTGCAGAGGCTTAGTGCTTTCAAGCCATTCCTCATTGATTGAAAGTCAACAAGAAATTATCTTTCATCAGCAAGACCTATTAAAGAATCGATTTATGTGCTTGCATAATTGATATACAAATTAAGTTCCTCACTGGGCATTGAAATCATCCCGGTTCAGCTTACTTTAGTTATCACTGTGTGAATCACCATAAAGCAGAGGAGAAAACAGGTTGTTTAGAACACAAAGATGGCTTAATGTACTGGTCACACATGCAGTGCTTTTTAATCTTACCTTGAAACATATCCTAGACTGCATATTAAGCCATCGTTGTAAAGTTCACTTGTATACTGTCAATCTAAGCCCTTAAAGAGTTTGATTTTGCTTTCAAGTGGCTCCCCAGTGTGTACGCAGGTGTTATCACATGTAACATATGATTTGTTAATTCTTCCATGTGTCTCATGTCCAGGCGGTGCCATTAGCTGATTGTAAGGACAGTGTGGTTGGCGGGGTGT
Source organism: Trachinotus anak (assembly GCF_046630095.1). Lineage (NCBI taxonomy): Eukaryota > Metazoa > Chordata > Actinopteri > Carangiformes > Carangidae > Trachinotus > Trachinotus anak. The sequence continues at coordinate 20,929,796 of NW_027273859.1, read as the reverse complement.
TGAAGGTGTTGCTCCACTCCCTTACCTGCAACCAGAGTACAACTTTCCTCTCTCACACCTTCAGCACACTCAGAGCACTTGTTGTCAAGGTACTTTCATTATGATGTGTGTGTTTGTGTGTGTGTGTGTGTGTGTGTGTGTGTGTGTGTCTGTGTGTGTGTCTGTGTGTGTTTGGGCGCGCTTTGTGAAAATTGAGGAGGAGGTTTGTGGGTTGTATGTTTACATGAACACTATCTGTGTCTAAATTAAATGCTCTTATTTGTTTGTGGGGGTGGAAAACTGCTGATACAAGCCAGATTATTTTTATGTATATATGCCTGTGTATGTATGTGTGTGTGTGTGTGTGTGTGTGTGTGTGTGTGTGTGTGTGTGTGTGTGTGTGTGTGTGTGTGTGTGTATATCTGTGCACGCTACCTTGTGTGTCTGGTATCATGTGTCTGTATGTGTGTGCTTGTGTGCAGTTTGGGGACCTGCTGTTTGAGGAGGAGGCGGAGCAGTGTGCAGACCTGTGCCAGAAGGTGCTTCAGTACTGCAGCAGCCCTGTTGATGAGAACAGGAGCCAGGCCTGCGCCACCCTCTATCTCATCATGAGATACAGCTACAGTAATGCCAGTGTAAGTGCACACACACACACATTCACACACACACACACGGACACATGTAATCACATACAAAAGATGATCCTGTGTTTATGTTCCAATGGGTTGTAAGGACACAAACACACACACACACACACACACACACACACACACACACACACACACACACACAAAGCAAATGTCAGGCGTGCGTTACCTTCTGTCAGATAAAACCTTATCTAACATCTGAGCTTGTAGAAGAAAATACATTTATGTCAGATTAAACTTAATTTAAGTGCACATGAGAGTTCAGAATTGCTTATGATACATGTTCTCATGAAGACACACAGAAGCAGGGAGTCACACACATCTGATCCCATCTTCTCCGCTTTTCCCCTCCTGCTCGGCTTTAATGTCTTTTCCATGTCTATTTTGAGCGTGCCGCAGAAAGTTTCTGCTGAAGGATGTGTCTCTGAGTAGAGAGCAGAGAGATATGTCACTGTCTGCCTCCCCATGTTCCTATCCCCTCTTTAACTAATGACAGCCAGGCCTCTGTGTGTGTGTGTGTGTGTGTGTGTGTGTGTGTGTGTGTGTGTGTGTGTGTGTGTGTCAGTACATATGTATGTGTGAATGTGTAAGTGTATGTGCCTCAAGGGCAGGGAAAGAGAGAGCGAATGTGAAAGGGGCGGAAAGGAGGAGATCATGATGGAGATCGAGCAGCGTTTCTTTTGCCAGAGGTGAAGCAGCAATGGAAGGAAATAAAAATGAAAAAGAACAGAAAGATTGAGAAGAGACACATCTGAAGGAAGGGAGGTTTAGGATAGAGTATCTTCTTTCATTTTCTCTGCTGGTTTGATAACCCCTGTTGCTGTCGATATTTCCTGTGTTTACAATCTGTACACTTTATGAAAGTCAGACACCAGCTTGTGGAGCACACTTACACACACATAGACACACACACACACACACACACACACACACAATATCTCCAGTTTAAAGAGAGTATTTCCCCTCTGCCTGTCCCAGCGTATGTTTGTTTATGTTGTGTATACAGAGGGAGCTGTGATCTGAATTAGCGTCGCAGCCGTATGACTCATTCATACAGAACTTACTCTCTACCTCCTCCTTTGTTTATGTTTTCATCCCTTCATCCACCCTCGTCTTGCTCTCTCATCTGTCACACACATTTTTTTTTTTCTCTCTCCATGTTTTTAATTTTAGACTGTGGTAATAAAAGGAGAGAACCTTTTTTTTTTTTTTTTTTTTTTACAGAAATGGACCAAATCATGAAAAAAAATACAACAAGAAAAGATATCTGCGGTTAAAATTTGTCCGAAAGCTAAAGGAAAAGGGACAAATGACAAAGAAAAGGAGGGAGAAAGACAAAGAGGGTTATGTGTTGACTTAAGCTCATTTAGGTTATCATTGAGCACACACACAAACGCTCACATGTACACACCGAGTTAGAGGGCAGTGATGGGTGGTTAGGCTCTGGCTCCATGCTCAGTTGAACAGAATGAGGCCGTAGAGATGATCCATGGGTGATTATGTCTCTGCTAATGGGAGATCATTTCCCGCTTAGCTGGTCATGCTGGAGATAGATGGGACTTCACACATACACGGGCACACTCCCTCTCTCACACATGCACACAGTCCTCACAGCAGAGGATGGAGGGCTGTTTGTCAGGCCTGTTATCTTGGACAGGTAGTGTGGAAAAACCGGACAGACAAGGCAGGGGACAGAAACTGAGGAGAGAACACAAGAAAAACAGCATAACTTGACTTGGAAAAGATTTTGAAATCATGGATTAGTTTTTAGTGCAGGGTAGAAGATCCTCTATCCATCCAACAACTGCACACACACAGCAAAGTACAGTGTGTAAGCATTTTGATTTTCAGTGTATATCTACTTTACAAGTATGTTCTGGTGCCCTGCTGATAGGCTCCAAGAATAGAGTTTGTTTGATGAAGTAGTTCATTACTGAGAGTGAATAGCTCTGCCTAACACTTTATATAAATATACGACATCAACTCATAGAATGAGTAGTAGTAGTAGAAGGAGAAGCAATATTAATATTTGCATGTCATATCTTTTGCTTATATGTTGCATGATGTAAATAATAAGACATTTTCAAAGACTATTATGAAATTTGAAGCATGTACCCTGGACCTGAAGGTGGCCTGTCTCAGAGAGAGAGCCTCTTATGCTGAAGTAGATACGGTACATACACTGGCCATTATTAGAGGTTTTATAGTAACTAAGTAATTGAGAGGCAAAATGTAGTCAAAAGGGTCAGAGGAGGGAATCTTCCTATTCCTGCAAAGCTGCATTTGCCTCTAATGTGTAAATGACCTTGTGTAGTCATTGAATATATTACATTTCCCTCTGTAGCTTGAAGAGAAGGCATCAAAAGGAAATGTTTTCACTTTGGAGTCTGTGGAAATCCATAGTCACATGAAATGCAGCCTTACAGAGCTGCAGTTTCATGTCCGAAATTTGCATTTTGTCTCGCTGTGTAAAGCAAACATAAAATGTGAAACCCTGACATTCACTGTGGTCCCCTGTGTCTTTGACAGAACTTCTCACGGGTGAAGATGCAGGTCACCATGTCTCTGGCCTCGCTGGTGGGCAAGTCATCAGACTTCCAGGAGGAATACTTACGACGCTCCCTCCGTACTATCTTAGCCTACGCAGAGGAGGACAGTGAGATGCAGAGCACTCAGCTGCCCTCGCAGGTATAACACAGTACACACAATCACACAAACACGTACACACAACTACTGTATTACGTTACTGATATTGATCGTATTATGGCCTCATGTCTGCCCCGTCTGTGTTCTCAGGTGGATGAGCTTCTGAGAAACCTTAACAGTATTTTGTCAGACACAGTGAAAATGAGGGAGTTCCAGGAAGACCCCGAGATGCTCATGGACCTCATGTACAGGTGAGAGACGAAAAAAGGCTGTCTCCCTTGTTTCTGTCTGTCTTCAGTGTCTGTCTCTTAATGTCTCGCTCTCTCCTCTCCTCCCTTTCTCTCATCGGTGTGGTTTCTCTCTCTATATTGCGCTGCTGGTTCCTATTTCTCTGTGGTCTGGGCTGTTTTGCCTCTATTTGCTGCCCTCACTATGGTAACCATGTGGTAGCAGTTTAGTCCTCTGATCTGGCTTTGTGTGTATGCAGATGCAAACAGTGTGCGTGCGTGTGTGTGTGTTCGAGTATGTGTGTGTGGGTGTGTGTGAAAACACAGAGACAAAGAGAGCATACATGTGCTGTATGTTGATTTAGGCACTTTACCTCAACATGCTCTAATGTCACCTACATGTATCATTTATCATGCACCTTTCTGTTTGAGTTTTTTTCCCACTGACCTGGTGAGTGGGTGACAGTTGTGCAGAATAATTTTACACGTTTAACTACACTCACCCCAGCATTTACCTCCAAGCTCCCGTACACACACAGGTCATTGACGCAAAAGACATTTGGTCTCCAGATGCTTGAATTCATTTGTAATTATAGTATAGTGCCTCACCTGCTTTAGAAATACATTTTTATGTTTTGAGTGTTGTAGTTGTAGTGTTGTTAGGCTTATGATTATTCATACGTTCCATGAACAGAAAAACATTGTCCATATTTTTTGTTCAGCATAAAACCCACTCATCTCCTGCGCTCACTCTCATGCACACGTTTTTCTTTTAGATATTTGCTGTCCATTTGTAGAGATATTGTCTATTAATGCCTATTCTGTAATTAGATTAACTCACCTGCTTCAGTTTGTGGTGAATCATTGCAGTTAATCCACATCTTTAACTACTACTGCACCACCTGAAACTTTGTTTTTGTGCTGCCTTTTTGGCCAAGTCGTTTTCTGGGAAAGAGATTTTAATCTTAATGAGGCTTTTACCTGGTTCAATAAAGGAAAAGGAAAGAAGGGGAAAAAAAAGAAAAGACGATTACCCTCCTTCTCCTCCCTCCCCAGGATAGCGAAGGGCTATCAGACATCTCCTGACCTCCGTCTGACCTGGCTGCAGAACATGGCAGAGAAGCACAACAACAGGAAGTGTTACACAGAGTCGGCCATGTGTCTGGTCCATGCTGCTGCGCTGGTGGCCGAGTACCTCAGCATGCTGGAGGACCACAAGTACCTGCCTGTTGGGAGCGTCACCTTCCAGGTAGACAACACAAATACAGACATACACATAGCTTTAACATGTGTTTATTATTAATTTCTGAGTGCAAAAAAACAGCAACAATTACAGCCACACATAATAACCATTCATCATTTGTTTGTTGTGGCTGTCGGTTGGTTTGTTGAATGGAGGCAAACCCTCCCCTGCGCAACACGCCATATCACACATATCCCCATGGATTACTTCCAAATTTGGTTGTGTGTGTCCAGAGGGGGGAGCTGTACACTCATAGCGTCAACATGTAAATATGGTCCCCTGGTAGCTCTGCTAAACACAATGCCTTTGAAGATGAGGAGGGGAAAAAAGGCAAACGTGCTCCTGTGGGAGCTTGTGAACAGTCTGTTCCTCTGAACTGAAAACAAACAGTTATAACAGTAACTATGATGATGGTGTCATTGATGAGCTGCGTTGTGAATGCAGGACCTCTGTGGCGCTCTGGTACAGGACACTCTAACCTGCAGCAGTCAGCAGGTCATTGATTGGATGGTCATCAAATTAGCACCATTTCCCACTGTAGGACATGTCCTTTTAAAGCCAGCCACGTGATTGATTATTTGATTAAGAGGACTAATTGATTGATTAGCTGACTGATTTTCTCCTCAGAACATCTCTCCCAACGTGCTGGAGGAGTCGGCGGTGTCGGATGACATCCTCTCCCCAGATGAGGACGGGGTGTGTTCGGGACGCTACTTCACTGAGAGCGGACTGGTGGGATTGCTCGAGCAGGCTGCTGAGCTCTTCAGCAATGTGAGACAATGAAGCTGCACTGGTTTTATGATATTTATGTTCTGGGTCAACGCAGAAACCTCTATCTGTATCCCAAATCCATACCGATTTTGATCAAGTTTACAGTATGTTAAAAGAAGCATACTCAAAACACTGTATGTCCGTTGAGAAAGATTTTTGAGTGTGCTGTGGATGGATGCTATTCTCCCATAATATAAGGAGATGATGGAGTTTCACACAAGTGGGGAAAATAAAACAAATTTTAGATGTCAGTGAAACAGTTTCAGGGACATATCAGAAAAGTTAACATTTTGTTATCTCGTGATTTTTAATTGGCAGTAATGTTCTAAAGTCACAGTTTGGTTGCCTTTTCACTGTGCATGTATTGCATCATTTCATGCTTATTCTACCGTAAAGTCTGCTGATTTCTATCTAACTGCAAACAGTATACTATAAAGAAAAGAATATAGTGTACTGTGTGGAATTAATGTGAAATGAGATTTATTTTGTAGAACACCTTATTTGAATAATATTAGTAATATTTATTTGGATCATTTACATAATTACATAGGTACATAAATATATTATGCTTCTTATTTCACTACATAACACTGAGCACTTTGCTTGTAGTCTTAATGAGCATTAAATGGACCAAAGAACTACCAAGTACATTGTTAACGCTGAAAGTAACCAGTGTTACAGTGTGTTGTATGGATTTCGGATTCAGCAAGTGTTTGGGTGGTCGTGCCACAGAACATTTGGTTTATATTTTTAGTGTTAAATGCAAATATTTCCTCTTTATAAACTGTATGTGGTCATGCTAACCAGCAGTAATGGCTGTCTCCTCAGGGTGGTCTGTACGAGGCAGTGAATGAAGTCTACAAGATCATCATACCAATCCTAGAGGCTCACAGAGATTTCAGAAAACTTGGATCCACTCACGACAAACTACAGAGAGCCTTTGATAACATCATTCAGAAGGTAATAACTGTATGGTACTGTAGAGGCTCCTTCATTTATATAATTAACATTAATGCAGAAATAAGAAAATCAGGAAGATACTGTAGTAGGTGAAGTTGAAAGATCAGAATTGAAAAGTCATTTAAAAATCATTTGGCTCACTAAATTTCCTTATTCAGTATTTCTGAGGTCTATAGAAATTCCTTTAAAATGACTTTGCATAACTAAGATCCTTAAAAAAGACATTGAACATTATTGTTGCACTCAACAATAAGAGTTTTTTTTTTTTTTTCAAATTCTTTATAGGCATATCAAGTTTTTAAACTAAAGGTCCTCAAAGTGATCTTCACAATAAAGATCCCATAAAAGGCTATTACCATAATGAGAAAGAATATGTTACTGGTGTTATACTGATTAGAGACTAATATAAAATCTTTCTGTGTTTTCCCGCAGGGCCATAAGAGGATGTTTGGAACCTATTTCCGCGTGGGTTTTTTTGGGGCCAAGTTCGGCGACCTGGACGAACGAGAATTCATTTACAAGGAGCCAGGGATCACACATCTGCCTGAGATATCACACAGGCTGGAGGTACAAATGTGTGACTGCTGTGGAATGAAAGGGGAAGAAGGTGCCTGGCTGGACTGGTGAAATCCGATAATGACTGAGAGACTCTGAGTGAACATAATGACTGTGGGCAAGACTCACAATCATCCATTTGTTTTTAGTGATTTTTTTAGAGAGTGTGGAAACCTTGGCATTCATTCAGATGCTTCTAAGGAGAAGTAATGTCATGAGGAGCAATGCAATGTCAGCCTCACTCTTGAATCAAATAAGTCAGTTATATACTTATAGCCTTAAATGACAATGAAATCTGTATGTCATTTGCCCAAAGACCCATAATAGACTGTGATTGGGCAACAACGTATAGTAACCACACAATTTCCCCCACTCCTAGAACTTCTATAGCCAGTGTTTTGGAGAAGACACATTGGTGATGATCAAGGACTCTACACCAGTGGACAGAAAACAACTCAATCCCAACAAGGTAGGAGACCATAATGTCACACCACTGACTGCTGGTACAGGTTTGTCTGTTCTGTCATTGAAACATATTAATGATCTTGCTGGTTAAATTCAATATTTTTAGATACTGATTTGTCCTAAGATAAATGAGGAAATCGTAATCTTTGGTTGTTTTTATTAAACACAGAACCAAACTATTGTAAAGTGTATGTAAAGGAGTAGGTATGAAGCAAAAGTATGGATTATGGAAATATTAATATTTGTATAGAATATATGAAGTTACACAAAATCATCTAAATTGTATTAATTATAACAGGCAAAAAATGACTAGACATGTAATGTAAAGAAAAATCATGTTATATACAGATACAGTGCAATTCATATGTAAAGAGCATGCACATTTAGATTTATGCAGAAAAACTGTTGAAATGAAATGTTGAAAAACTGTCAGAAGAAAAACTGTCAAATGTGTGTGTACACATTGGGAAGTATGCAAGCCAAAAATGAATAACAACAGTCCTAAAAATAAAGATTAGTCCAGAGGGGAGGAATGCAACAATCAGCCCAGGACAGTATGACTAGGCACGGCACTGATGCATCCTCCCTGCTGGCTGAGGATGAAGCTCTGAGAAAGGAAGCACTGTACACCCTGATGGCTGTTGGCAAAATAAATACATACATACATAAAAAAGTAAAACTAAAAGCACTGAGTTTTTATCATAGTGACAGCCTGGTTTTATGTATTAAAAAAAAGCAAACCTGCACTCTTCTCCAGGCATATATCCAGATCACTTATGTGGAGCCCTACTTTGATGACTATGAGATGAAAGACCGGCTGACAAACTTTGAGAAGAACTTCAACCTGCGGCGCTTCATGTACACCACGCCCTTCACCAAGAGCGGACGGCCGCGGGGCGAGCTCCACGAGCAGTACAAGAGGAAGACCATCCTCACCACCATGCATGCCTTCCCCTACGTCAAGACTCGCATCAACGTCATCCAGAAAGAGGAGGTAGGAGCCAGATTCATGATGTAGAACGTCTAGTGGCTTTAACACACAAGACAAGATCTGACTTGCAGAGTCAGTTCCCCATTTTGTCTCACGTCTTAAGACACACAAAAAAAAGCTGTAATTGTTTGATGTCTTTTATATTCGTTTACATTTCACTTTGATTTGTTTGGATGTTTAATATTTGACTCATGTGAAGCACTTTGTTACTTTTCCTGAAAACTGCTATACAGAAGAAAGTATATTATTTATGACGGTTTCTTCACATTTGTCGCTTGCCGATTGCAGCAATACATTTGTGAAGTATTACCTGACTTTTGTTTCCAGTTTGACCTGACTCCCATTGAGGTGGCCATAGAGGACATGCAGAAGAAGACTAGAGAACTGGCAGTTGCCACACACAGAGAACAGCCCGATGCTAAGATGTTACAGATGCTGCTACAAGGCTCTGTTGGAGCCACTGTTAACCAGGTAATGTATGAGCATTGCAGAGATTTTGTGAATGACGGCGCTGTTTCTTTTTTACGCTACTATCTGTCTACTGATATTATAGCTGAAACGATCTCGTGCTAACCAGTGGCGGCTGCTCTCCTATCATTCATGGTCCTTTTGTCCCCCTGAGTGTTCCTTCTTAATGTGGAGGGAAAAATAAACCAGAATAATTTACCTCTATTTGTCTTATCACATTTACAGTTCCCATTGTAGTCTGCAGGTGGGAGACATGACAGTGATCACACATCAAAGCCTTCACCCCATCCATAACCCTAATCCTTCCTTTGCTTTTCCCCTGATTTAGTTAAAACGTCAATTCATGGCCTCTCTTCCTTTCATGTCCCTGCTGCACGGCATGCTGAACCGGAGGTCTCTTTGATCTGATAGCTTCCAGGTCCTGCCAGCATAGTGAATGTTGGAGTAATGATGAAGCTAGCTCCAGCGCCTCCACGCCCCCCACCCCCCACCCCCTCGTGCTTTATCTTCAAGCGTCTAATCTGACAGGTCCCTCGCTCCGACTTGATGTTTGTATACATAACGTTAATGCTCAGCAACTCTGTAAACATATAACTCTTGACTGTAATCAGCACAGGAGACTGGGTTTCTGTGTCTGGGTCCACAGCTCTGTCATGAAGGGACTGAGGCCCAGGCCCAATGCGTTTATGATGCTAATCAGAGCTGTTTAACTGTGCCTGTCGTGATGCAGGCACTGTGCAAGCGTGCTGTGGTTTTATGATGGATATAAGTTAGGCTAACAAGATCTCGTACTGGGCAAATGGGAGCCAAATGGTGGGTGTATGCGGGGTTAGCTGTGACATTAGCCATGCAGGAGGCTAATCATGGCTCTTTCTCTGATCTCCTCCTCATGTTCTACTTCAGCATCTTAGCCCTTAGCTGCATTAAGCATTTAGTTAGCAAGTCATTTCCCCCTGCCTGAAAGAGGGCCATTCTCATCTCTCCTTTGTCCACACGCTCTCAAACATTTCCTCTCTTACCTCCTCTCTTTCCTTCCTCCACTCTGTTTGTGCTTTCTCTTTCTTTGTCTCTCTAACCCTGTCTCTTTGTTTTTTTCCCTCCTCTCCTTCTCTCTCCGCAAACCCCCGACTCCCCTCCCTCTGTTGTAGGGCCCACTGGAGGTGGCCCAGGTCTTCCTGAATGAGATCCCAGCGGACCCGAAGCTCTTCCGTCACCACAATAAACTGCGACTGTGTTTCAAAGAGTTTATAATGAGGTAAGATGCGATCAAAGACACACCACCTAGTGACAACACACTGTACCAAAGTTATGCACAAAAAAAAAAAAAAAAAAAAAAAAAACACCACAAAAATAAATAAGGAAAAAACTGACTTTCATGGTGAGCCATAAACCTAAAGGAGTTCACCAACTATTTTACTTGAATTTGCATTTCGTCTCTTTATTGTTACCAGTGGCTGGCACCGACTCAGTAGGTGGAAGTATAGAACAATACTTCAAAAGAATTTCTGAGTAGGAAATGCAGTAACTTTGTGAGACTCGACTTAGAAGGAGTGATAGTCTTCTCCAGGATGCCTTATGTATACACCATTACTGGTGCCAGTGCAGGAAGATAAAAGAGCTGTGAGCGATGGCCACTGATATTCCTCTTGTTTAAGCTGAGTGTCAGTCAAGATGCAAACAGATGATAGTTAAAGGAATTAAAAAGGTAAGCGGATGGTGAATGAATATGACCCATTGTGACGGTGGATATTTTGTATTTCCCACATGACAGTGGAGGTTTTTTCTCAGAATATCACTGAGCTGTTTTTCTTCTGAAATTGCAAAGGTTTATTGTTCCCAAGAGTTTCATTATATTTTGAATATTCAGAACATAATTTAAACCCTTCTTCTCACAGATGTGTGTCTGAGGATATGCTGATTTTGTGTGTGTCGTGTATATGAGCGTTTGTGTATTGGTGTGCGGGTGCATGAGTGTGCCATTTCATCTCCTGAGCATGTGCTGTTTGCCTCCAAAAGGTGGTTTTCATTTTCTAACCCTCATGTCACATTCCAGCTGCCTTGATTGCTACAAGCAGGTTGGCAAATATTTACTGTAATTTTAGAAAGGTTTATTTCCTATTCTAAATCCAAGCATGCTGGCACTCGACCCTTTGTATGCCAGTCTTTTTGGCAGTGGCTTTCTTATAAAATCCACTCAGGAAAACACTGTTCGTTTTGTTGGTCATCTTTTCTCCACCGAGCTAAATCTCTCCCGTCACATACAGTACGTTACCCCCAGGCGTCAGGCCTGCCTCACATCCAAACATGTCATCTGCTGTGCAGCTCATTACTCTAACACTGATTTTTAATTGCTTATTCATCACTGTGAGATGATGCACTGTAATGTTCAGGATACAGCTGTGTGATATGTTTCACCATTGCTATTGCAAGAATTTTATTTTTGCAATTCTTTATTTAGAGGATAATTGAGAACATCTCACCAGTTACAGAGAAATAGGCTCATATTGTAAATTTATGTTTACTTTATGTAAACTTTATGTTCTATCAGTGAACTGTGTTGTACTTTATTGCGATATATAAGATAGAACTCTACTCACATGTAAAATACAAACCTAATAACCTACAGTATTTTGTTGACTTTAACTTATGATGATCTTGGAATTATAAATCTGGACAGCTACATTTTATTAAACTATGACATAATCTTATATTGTCATCTCATATGATTCCACCAATATACACTTTCACTGATATATGATTGATATATGATTATATGATGATATGAATTACTCCCCAGTCCTGGTTCAGGGGCACATAAGCCTTAAAAAACTTTAACTAAGACACTGAATTACTGTCTGAAATAGAGCAAATATAATTTGTAAAAAATACATTTTAAAAAATCCAAAAGAAAAGCAAAGCAAAGCAAGTAATAGGATCGATCAACAGCTCCTAACTGTGCTGAAGTCAAGTGGAAAATCCACTATTTCTCTTGAAAAATAAAAGTCAGCACAGCTGTTAACTTGTGTTTATGGCTTTTCTGAAAAAAAATATTTTATTGAGACTGAAGAGAGGAATGTTTGGAAAGGGTGTGGTGTGCTTGATTGACAGGTGTCTCAGTCTGTCACAACCTGCAGTGCTGCTACTTCCTATCCCCACCTCCCTTTAGGCTGGATTTGAATGATCTCATTATCTTTAGTAGCTGACAAAGATGAACTATAGGTTGTTTTAAAGTCAGCTCATAAACCTGTGATGTGTGTGTGTGTGTGTGTGTGTGTGTGTGTGTGTGTGTGTGTGTGTGTGTGTGTGTGTGTGTGTGTGTGTGTGTGTGTGTGTGTGTGTGTGTGTGTGTGTGTCAGTTAATAAAATGAAGGCACCTAAAAAATGTAAATACTCATCAGGAGAAGTCATGTTAAACACTTCAATCCAAGCAGTCAGATAGAGAGCTACATGTAGTAGATGTTTTTATGGCTTGGGAAAATCCTTCACTGTTGTGAACTGTCATTAATGCTCATTGCCCCACATGTTTACTGTATACTGTTGCCCAACATTGCAGTTTCCATATTACCCTCATTAAAAGCTAACAGATAAACTCAGACATGTGTTTGCAATCATCCCCGTCTCTCTGATTTCCTGCAGTCTGCCTTGTATGTTGGTCATTATACATGTCATGATAGAGGACTGCGGCCAGAACCTGTGTCTGACCTTTTCTCTTAGTCTAGCTCAAATCGTTTGGTACTTCATCATAAGGCGTTTTCCTTTTTCCAGTGTTTCGAAATAGCATTATGGGTTATTTACAGTTTAGCTCACATTCTTGCAGAGGTACTTGGGAAGCTGTAACAGGCATATACTGTAGGAGTTCCTTACAGTCAAGTACATTGTTAACTCATTTAGAGTTCTGGCTTGCAAAGGAGTCCAATTTATGTCAAGTAGTTACAGGATGCTGTTAGCATGAAACAGCACAGTGCATTTCTGAAGGTTTGAGGATCGAGAACGGATTACTGCAAGATTAGTTTGCATAGAATCATTGTTGAAGGTGCTCCTAAGCCTGAGGTTATTGCGTTAAAAAGGTTAAGGAGCACACTCAGCTCTTTTTTCATCTCATGCAATGTCATTTACGAAAATGGATTTTTAAAGCCGATTCCACCTTGGTGTGCTCTGTCCTGCAGGTGTGGCGAGGCAGTTGAGAAGAATAAGCACCTGATCACATCAGACCAGAAGGAGTACCAGCAGGAGCTGAAGAAGAACTACAACCGCCTGAGAGAGAGCCTGAGGCCAATGCTGGAGAGGAAGATTCCTGAGCTCTATAAACCCATCATCAGGCCTCGGCTGGAAAACAGGTAAACAGACCCACCAAGTCAAAAAGCCAATACTGCTTTGACAAGAGACACTGAGGTGGGAATAAAACACATATCATTGATCTTTTCATCACTATGATGGCTGAACCCAAAGTAAAGTGACAACAAGTAGATTCAAGGTGAGATCCATTCACACAGTCAGTGTCACCTTTAGAAATATTGATAGCTGAAGCAGAGCTGCAGTACACAGATTAAGAGTTGAACCCCATGCCATGGCCAGTCTACACTCATATATTAATAAAGACTGATGGTTATGTGCTCAAGTGGTTTCATGATTGACCATGATAATCTTGGGACATCTTTTAAAAATGTATTTCCATGGTGAGGGATGAGCATGTGTGTCAAAGGGTAACATATCCACCAAGTTTGAATTTTGGACAGTTTCTATCAATTACTATAGAGAGCTTCCAAAACCAGTTGGACTGATGTTAACACCAGTGAAACAATATGGATATATATAATGAAAATATAACTCCAGTGCTAGTGGATATTTCTGTGCCTTGCCCCCCCCATCTCATCCACTGCCCTTTCCCTTTTACAGGGAATCTTTCAAACGTCTAAGTTTCCGCAGAGCTCAGGAGGAAAACTCCTGAGATGCCACGGCTCGTCTGAGAGAGTGCTACCAAGAGGAAGGGGCGACTGTCAAATAGCCGAGGGAGGAAAAGAGAAGATAAGATGAAAGAGGAGAAAAACGAGGAAGGAACTTGTGGTGATACCCTTGCACTGCTTTGTGTGGGGGGCAGTACATTGTGTCCACAATGGAGGACTTACAGTTTCTCAACAATCCAGCAGAGTGTGTGTGCTGTATGACTTTTATGATTTGACAGTTGTTTGTTACAGAAGGCAAAAGGAGAGAGAGAGCACATAAAAATAGGGGAGTGGGAATCTCGAGCTAAGTGTAGCTTATTGAGTTTCACTGTAAAATCTTCAGATGCTTTGGCTCTGTTGGTTTCCTTTTTTAGATAACTGCAAGTCCTAATAATGCTGCAAACATTTCCTGTAAGTTGGCATAGAAGCAGACTATAGTTCCTCTCTGAGGTCCTTGCTGGCCCAGGGCCTGTATGTGTGCCAATAATTCTGGTGTCCTGTTTGTATGTATATGTAAATGTATGAATGGTTGTGTCTTTATTTAGATAATGTTTTAGTGCCATGCTGAAGTCACTTTGTACTCAGTGATGATAAATGATTCTGTGCTAAAGGGCCTCTGAAACTCCACTCCACTGTGTGCCAGATGGGGCAACAAGAATATGGATGGATTTCTGCACTTGAAAAATGGATACAATTTCCTGCGTTAACTCTTAAGGCCATTCTTGTCTTATTATTGTTGGGCATACAGTACCTGGCCATGTAGATAATAGAAGAGTTTAACTTATTAAGAGTGATCTGATGTAAGTTCACAGGAGGCAGTGGCTCCACAAAGCTTATCTCTAAATCCACATTTTGTATATAGTAGAGGTATTACATTAGGTGATTACAAAGATGTTTACAAAGGTATAAAAAACTATTTTGCATTTTATTTTATAGAAATGTATTTTAGATAAATAATAGCAATAATGATATTACTAAATTGTATTCAGTGGGCAGGATTCAGTGACTGAGTGTGCTGTAGCAATCTCAGTTTATGTTCTCGCAGTTTCAGTACCTGTTTGTAAATAGATTACTTCCTATGATACACACAGTGCCAAATTTAATTCCTTTGTTATTTACTTAGGAACTGAGATACTTAACTAGAACTGCAATATTTTGAAAAGTCACTCCACACAGCTGTGCTCTGCAATGTGAATAATGTTAACTCCATATGTCCGAATACATTCCAGAAGAGAAATTTACTACTGCTTTGGAGTATTAAATAGTGACAACCTGATTTTATTTGACAACCATGAAACAGCTCATTTCATTGGTGTTATGTTGCAGCTCATTACCATATTTCAGTAATGTAAATGTGTTGGCATTGCAAAAGTGGGTATACATTTATATTTGCATTATTAATACTCATTTGAATTTTCTTTTGCTCTGTTTTCAGTTACATCTCTTATTTATGAACTGCAAAATGGTTAAATTGTATGAAAAAGTTATACAGTGTGGGTATTAATTATGAATTAAGATGTATACCTATTTTTGAAACATGCAGGATATTGCTGAGAGTAGGTGTTATCAGATGTATTAGTGGTTTTCAACCACTGGATGTTACTTCATGAGTGAGTTTTATGTTCATACCTGTTGTGTTTCATTAAATGTGGAATTTTAACTTGTCATGCATACAATGCTGTTGATGCACCTGAATAAAACTTAATATATGCACATTTGTCATCACTTTATTTTTTGAAATTGCCTAGAAACCCTCTATCATGTGAACATATATACAGTGTATGTAAATACTGTGTGTGTGTCTGTGTGTATATATTCTCTTCATCATCATTTTAGCCATTTATAGTCCAGTTTAACCAGATTTATAAAGTTTTATACAGTTTTTTATACATTTTTATACAATTTTATGGGTGGGCAGTGCAACAATTGCACACCATTTTCCTTCTCAATTACTGTTAAAAAAAAAATTCTGTTTTTTTTTTTTTTTTTTTACCTTTATCTCGGATAACCCATATACAACCTGCGGTAACCTGAGTGCGAAACTGCAACGCAAGTTTGAAAAGGCGGGAAGAAGCTGAGTAAAGAACTACATTCTGCTGCCGTCGCGTCAATGTGACGACATCACTGCTCGACTTCGACATGACGGAAACAGGTTGGCGATTTCATTCACAACAGGCGAGTACTTGTGATTGTGGCTGTAATATAATAGCTGCACCCGAGCTTGTGATGCTCAGTGCTATGTTGGCAGTGGTTCTGAAACACTTGGTTAAAATCAGTGTTACCTACGGTGAAGCTGGTCAGTTCAGGGAGCACCGCTGCTCTAGTTTTTACCGCTGAGTCTTGAATGTTGAGAGCAGACTTTTAATGTGAAATTATCCTTAACTCTAGCCCATGACACGCCGTCAATTTAGCTTCACGCCACCAATGTTTAAAACTCAAACGTGGACTGCTACGTTGATCGATCTGCTGTCCTTCATGAGACACATCTTGCTTATTAAGCTGTCATGTCTTCTCATGCGACTTCAGTAGCTGTGTCAATGTGCTTAACCCTCATTAAAAGTTAATAAGCATTTCTACTTTTGCTTTGTAGCTAGACTGTGATTAAAATAATATGAGGGCTAACCCTCGGGTTACCCTCTGTCTGTCTGATTCATAGACTGCATATAAAAAGGTCTGAGCATGGCATGCATCAAGGGCAAGCTCTCACCTGTTTTGCCTGCAAGGGCGCTGTATGCGCCCTAACCTGTCAGTTTAAACTTTCACAAGATCTTTATTAGCCTTATTCTGTTTAATCTCTTTAATCTTTGCTCCACTAAGCCCGTGGCAACCCACCTGGAAAGTTACATTTATTACAAAGGGGAAACATTTATCAGATGTAGCTAATTTCTGTTTGCAATCCCTGGGCATGTGGATGCAAACACTAATGCAATAATAATATCTAATTGCAGTTATGATACAACTAAAAAAAAAATATGGATTCAGACATAATCACAATTTAATTACGCTGAAAACTATACAGTATATATACTGTAAATAAGTAAATTATTATACAGTAATCACAGTAACTGTGTCTGCATCAAATTAATGTCGACAAGACTGACTTCTTAAAATTCATTGTTTTTTTTTTTTGTTTTTTTTTTGTTTTTTTTTGTTTTGTTTTGTTTTTTTGGCATCATGGGAAAAGGTATGGAAATCTACATGTTTTTAAAGTGTCAAGGAGCTTGTTCCAATCCTAATGGCCTTAAATGAAAAGGCCGATTGTGCAAAGTTAGAGCCTCTTTGAAGGTTTCCAAAGTCTCCCCAAGCAGATGACCTTGAAGCTCTGATCACTTCCTCTGAGCAAAGTCGTACAAGGCTTTTCAGTGGTGGACGTGCAGCACAGTCTGTTATTTTAAAGATCGAAATGAATATCTTTATTCAAAAATACATTTTCAAAGTTTAAGAGTGGAACTGCTCTTTAGTTGTACACTTCTTTAGTCACAGTGTGCAGAAATACTGTGAACATAATCACTAGTCTACAAGTATGTTTTTACACTCAATTAAGTTGCCTAGTTAAAACCAGAGTGGTCATTTAGTTCAGAGATGGAAGTTATGAGCAAAGCGGGGAGATAGGGGTTTTCTGCCTTTTTCCTGTCGCTGTAGATATTATCCCCTGTTTTTGTGTGCTCATAGTTTTATGAATAGATTCCTGCACTAAGTAACCTCTGAGGATTTTGTGCTGCAAATGGTAATTGCACCTCTGTCTTGCCAAGCCCGCCTCATGCCCAGAGCAGGCTAAATGGAAGGTTTGTGACAGCAAAACCTCTCGTATACAGCAGGAGAGCTTTAATATAGGCTACAGCAGACACTTAGCTGTTCCTGGCACTGAGCTAAGGTGTTTTGGTATTACTGCTTCATTAACACGGATCAAAATAGGATCGTGAAGGTGTTTTTATTTTTGGAAACATTTGTGGAATGTGTGAACAGATGGAGTTTGACACTTAAGTTTGAGTTTGAGTTAAGCATACAGACTCTGACAGATTTGGCGTCATCGCAGTACACAGACAGAACACTTCATTCATAGGCTGAAGTAAGTACATCTGCCCACAGGAAGCCATGGAATATCAGCTAATGGTTTTGTCTGAAGCTTACATAAACACACATTCAATGAATCAGCCTATGATAAATAAAAAGTTTGTAACATAAATAAATAAAGCTTTGTTTTTGCTCTTAGGTTCAGCCATTCTCTGCTCTTCTTTGATGCAGTTTGTGCGACATGGAGCCAGGTGCGGACCTAAATCCTGACACAGATGATCTTCCACTCCGAGCCAATACCAACCACATACTTGTCAGACATTATGTGCTGGACCTGAGAGTTCATTTTGAAAGGAAGGTCATCAGTGGTAGTGTCGTTCTGTTCCTGGAGCCATGCTGTGGGCTGATTGGTAAGGCTGAGGGTGACACTGGACCTGGTGACGGAGCTGGCTCTGTAGAAGCTGGAGGGAGTCAGGATGGGTTTGTGTGTAGATTACAGGATGTAGATTCAATTGAGGATGGAGCAGAAAGACTTGAGAAGACTATGACAAGGATGGAAAAGACGTTTGGTGCTAGAGAAAGAAAAGGAGATGAACGTCAGGCGATGTCTGGGGTTGGGTCGCCGACTGCAGCTGAAACTGAAGAAATCCATCCTTCACATTTGTGGGAAACCACCAGTGACAGCGATTTCACCTTCGTGCTGGACTGCTGTGACCTCGAGGTGTCGAAAGTTGAAGAGGTGGACGTCACCTCTGTGTCAGCCATGTCTAGCCTCCCATCAG
Organism: Trachinotus anak; assembly: GCF_046630095.1. Taxonomy (NCBI): domain Eukaryota; kingdom Metazoa; phylum Chordata; class Actinopteri; order Carangiformes; family Carangidae; genus Trachinotus; species Trachinotus anak. Next base: position 20,911,105 of record NW_027273859.1, on the reverse strand, counting down.
AGGTCAGATCTGAGAAGTCCGGAGACAGCTCAGTGAACCCACAAGCAGCCTTTATTCAGAGACTCATCTCCCTGCCCTCTAGCCGATGGAGGCAGAAGCACCAGCTCTTTTTGCTGTGTAGCCGTGCCCCTGGCGCTCAGGATGGCACTTCACTGCATTTTCATAGAGACCGGTGGAGTCTGCAGGTGAGGAAGAAGGGGGCAGCGTCCCCTCAGGAGTTCCCTCGTGCTGTCAGGATCTGCTATGAGACGAGGCCAACGGGAGGCTCTGTGAGGTGGACCAAAGACCAGGACGACAGGTTCGTCTCTGGGAGTGCAAATCATCAAACCCATTCCATAAAACAGTGGTTTCATAGTACGATTAAGAGGGAGGTCTCTTTCTTAAAGCTTATATTTCCAGTTTGCAGTGTTAGAACAGAATAATCCTGATTCATTAATTCACAGAAACACGCCACAGGCTGTTATATTCTGTTCTCTGCGTGGATGCTTTGCATGTGTGTATGTGTGCGTGTATAGCTGGTGGATCCTTTGAGCTTTGAAATGAGGGTTGTTTATAGTTTACTATTGTTTACCCTTCCAGGGTGTGTGTTTACACTGCCGGTTCTCCCATCAACAACCGAGCCCTCTTCCCCTGCCAGGAGCCGCCTGTTGCCATGTCGACATGGCAGGCAACAGTACGGGCCCCCAGTGAGTGTGTGGTTTTGATGAGTGGGGAGGAGCAGGCTGTACCTATTGAGGACAGAGACGCACGTAAGCTGTTATTTCACACACCTATTGTGGCAACCAGTAGAAGTGGATTTTATTAATGTTGACCAAAATCACAAGCTCCAAGGGGCTTTTGCTCTGCACAGCCTACAACACCTTCAATATTTTTAGACCCCTGATTAGCAAATGTGGCTTATTTCCTTATTGACTATTTGTTCAATAAGGAAAGTAAAGCAGAGAAATGTTACTTATTTTGTTAAATGTAAAAGGGGATTATAGAGAAACATACAAGGTAAAGAAAAAGTCTAATTTTGGTGATCTTAGGTGTCGTGTTGGCACCAGTGTAGAACATTTTCAATTAAGTGTTTATTTGAAGCCAGCTTTCTTAAAGCCTGGTTCCACACATCTTTAACTCTGTCCAATTCCATTGGAGCTTTGTTGATGAGATTAAAAATAACAGCATCATCATCCTGCATCAGAGCCAGAAAAATAATGATGGAGAATTGCTACATGGGGATAATGCAGCTGTACATGTTGGTGTTAAGTTGACTTACAGAACAGAAATTAACAACTTTTAAATTGACATGTTTCTTTGATTGACGCGCTTCTAGTGCACACTAGTGGAGCTCCTTTTGTCATCTATAATGTTGGCATGAAGGATATGTGACTATCTATTGATTTCTTGGGGCAAAAAAAAAACCAAAAAACAAAGAATGTCTCTGATGAACATAACATCGAACTGAATAGTGAAATTAAAAGAATTAGCAATTCACTCCAATTCAAATTCTCCATGCTCTCTGTCATCTAAACTCCTCTCTGCACCCCTACATTTTCCCTGACATTTTCATCCTCTCTGTCTTCGCCTTCCTCTACTCTCTGCAGGTTTCTCAGTCTGGAATTACTACGTCACTATGCCCATGCCGGCCTCCACCTTCACCTTGGCAGTGGGCCACTGGTGCCAAGTCACAGCAGAAATTCCCCTAGCATTGGAAAGACGGGTGACGGACAGGGCGGATTGTGGCAAGACTGCCAAACCATGGGCTGGGTCTGGGTCTGTGGAATTGACTGAGGCTGAGTTTGTGTCTGGACATGGAAGCTCCTCCAGTGAAGTAGTAAAGGGCTCTTCACTCCAGGCTGGCAGGTATTTTATTATTTTTCCTGCGTTCTTTTCTTCGTGCTAGACCTCTTCCTCCTCCCAAGTCTGCTATTAACACAAGTCTGGCCCTTCGACATTCCATGGTGAAACTTTCCTTTCGTTGTAACAAAAAAAGGCGCAGGTGAAGTTAGGGTGATGGATAGGGTGCAGCCCTCAATCAGCTTTTTATGACAAGTACATTAAAGCTTGCGCCATAGTACTTTGGGTTCAATGCCCAGCAGAAATGATCTTTGGGAAGCAAAAAAAAAAAAAAAAAAAAAAAAGCAAAGCTGATATAAATTTTATGGTGGTACATGATACAGATTGTAGGCTGGGACATTAGTGAGGTCTGGCTTACAGTGGGCAGGACAGGGTTGGGCTGGGGTCTTCCTGTTCATTGGCCAGCAGGTTGGAAGGTCTGCCAGTGTTTTCCAGTAATCATCCTCCTCCCCTCATGGTTTTCCTCCAGCAGCAGCCCAGCCATAGCCTGCTGCAGGCCCCAGGAATCTCCCACTACAAGGAAGGCCTTTATTTTCATTGAATGGCTGAAAGGAAACTTGGATGTTGCTCGAAACCTTTGGAACACGTCTGATGCTAAGGATGGAGTTAGAGCTGGATATTGGATTTAAGAGGGAATGAGGTTGCATGTCAGCACCTAGATATTTTTGGGATCTCTGTGGTTTGCCTTTGTGACGTATATATTCCATATTTCCATTGCTTTCATTTCCATGCTTAGCACAGACAGACAGGACACATCGTGCCATATATTGGTTCACCAACTGAATAAGTGTGTATTCTCTCAGTAAGAAAATTCATTAAATCATTGTTATTAACCTTGGATTAAACTTTTCTTCCCCATTTTAATCTGCTACAGTGGAGACCAGACCACCTGCTCAGACTCTACATTCTCTTACGCTTCCCTTGAGGATGAAGGGTTCTCTGTAACTGATTATTCAGGCACGGTGGATGGCGGCGTCTCTTGTTCCCATGGCGACTACCCTTGTCGATTTACTGAGCGGTCGGCTAGGTCCCAGCGGGTGATTCCACATCGTGTGTTTGGCCCTGTCAGCTTGCTGCAGAAGGCCCAGGTGGAGTTCTGACAAAGAGCCACTGAGACCTGAGCTAATTATATTTTATATGATTAGAGGAGACAGTTAGCATCAGTTAATGTTTGTGCTACTATGCCAGAGGTTTTCATCCACCATCTCTCGGCAGAATGATAGAAGTATGAGTCTGTATTCTCATGAGAATGATTTACCCTGAAGGGAATTTCTTAGTGGAATAACATTGATAAATATTAAGTCAAAGGCTTTTCCTGATTCAGTCAGTTCCGAGCTCATAATGCCTCTTAGATAAGTGGCGAAAAATCTTAAGAAAAACAGTACAGACTTAATAGTCGTACACATCCTTTGAAATGGAGCACATAGAACCATCATAGTACACTAGTATAGGGAGAAGCTAATGCATAAACTGTATATTTTACCCACATCTATCAATATACAGAGATTTGGTTCAGGTAAAATTATAATTTTATAGATGCCTGCTGTTCTGAGAAACTTGTTGCTTTCCCTTTGTAGATGGGAGTCCTCAAGCTGTTGCCTCGATGTTTGGCTGCAGCCCATGCTGTTCTGGGGGTCCACCCATTTCCTCGTCTTGATATCCTCATCGTTCCAGCAGGATTCTCCAGTTTGGGCATGGCCAGGTAATGAAACTTTGATATTTGGTAGAATAGCAGAAGGTGTAGGGAAATTGCTGGAAAGAGGATAGGATAAGGATGTTCGGGAGACAGAGAAAACTAGTAGTAAACAGGCTCGTAAATGTGTTTTTCAACTTAGGTGCAAAAGGAATTAATGATAAAAAATTAAAATTTTGTATGGATTGTTAACCCTGCAAACACCTTTTTTACCACTTGGGGGCAGCAGAAACAAGGTGTCAAGACAGTGCTGACATATTATTAGCTTTTTAATAGAATAGGTTCACAATTTTTCAAGTCTGTCTTAAAACAAGAGTCTGGTACCCATATGAACATTACAACACGTTTTGTTTACTGTAACTACATTAGCATGTTTGCTGATTGGTGCTTGGCAGTTTGTGTACAGTGTGTTATTGGCGCCTTGTTTGCTGAACAGTTGCTTTATGTGTCTGGAAACGATGCTGATGAGAGCTGTACGATTAACCAAAACAGTGAAGCTGTGGGTCACGAAACCAAAGCAATGAGCTGAAAGATGCTAAAATTCTCTGTATAGGGAGCAGAGGTGGTAATTATATGGGTTTGTTATTACAATGTAAGCAACACCTTTCACATTACACATAGGCAAACTGATTCATTAATATAAAAATATTGACTATAACAGCTTTACAATTCTGCAGCTGTGGCAAAGCATCAGTTTGCAGTGGGTGTGCGGACCAATTTTGGAATTATTTTGCAATTATTTACAAGTTGTATGGAAACAGGACATCAAAGTTTTGCCACAACAAAGCTAAAGCCGGCACTTTGTTATTTTTCAACTTTATCTTGCTGCTTCTGGTTTGGATTTTCAAGTAAAACTTTTCTGAGTTGAATGATTAATGATATACCTCACATTTCAAAACCCCCTCACTCTGTCTCGGTCTTCTTTGTGGAGCTCTTCCACATTGGAATTCTTTGCTGCATTAAGGAGTCCAACCATAACCCCCTCTAAACTCTATTCAGTCAGTTGTCATCCCTCCTTTTTCCCCAACATAACCACTTTTAAAACCAGCCTGAGGGACTTATCTTCTGACCTGTTAGTATATCCATGGGGCTTATGAAAGGATGTGATGCTGCCACTATTTAATTTTTTATTTTTCAGTGAGAAGAGTAGCAGAACCAAATTGAAGCTTGACAAAATGTAAACGCATAAAATTGGCAAAGGAATCCTCAGCCTCTTTACTAGGCCTCCACTTAAACCCTTTTTCCATATGCTGTCCCTGTCCTCTTTCATTGTCCCATCATTAACCCTCTACTTTTCATTATGTTTTCCCCCCTTTCTGTTCATCCCATTTCCGAAACTCACCATCTTTTTCTTTCTTCATCCCTTTTTTTCCATCCCAAACAGCTCTCTTCCCTCATCTGTCTTCCAAAATTTTATTCCCACCGCATCTTTTAACCTGTTGACACTTTTCTTCTTTTTACATTTTTATATTTTTGCCATGAAGTTGGCAAACTCAGCCCAGTCAGTCAAGGCTACACCATTTCAGCTTCTCCATCCCTTCCTCCAAACATAACATGGTTCTTCCTTATTCTTTAATTAATTTTCCCTGCCCCTAAAGACCCCAAAGCCCTAACCCCAAACCCTGACCCTCTTGATGAGAGAGGTGGCTAACCTCTTCTTTGGGCACAGCTTTGCTTTGACTCAGTGAGTGGGTGAATAGTCTGCTCTGTTATAACTTTTCAGAGGTTTCAGGTGGTCTGCAGGCTCTCTGCAGGCTCTCTGCTCCACACCAGACCTGTGTGTATTTATGTACTTTCTGTATGTTTGTGTGCAGTTTCAGTGGAGGTCTGGGGGTAGATGGGTGGGCACGAAGCCACAGGATGACAGATTCTCCTCAATGTATTTCTTTGTCTCCTCTTCACCCTCACCGTGACCTCCTCTTTAGCTCCGTTCACCTCCACTCTCTTTACATATTTATTCACCTTTAATCTCCCTGTTGTTTGCTGTCCTTCTACGCTGAAAGTCAGCAGTGCTCTGCTTCTGTCACTTTTTTTCCCCCTTCACTGTCGCTTATTTTTCTCTTTTCATCTCCTGACTTCCTGTTATCTCTTTGCCCTCATAATATCCCTCAATCAGGCCCCTGTATTTGACGTCCTGCTCTGTCCTCTTCACATCTCTGTACAGTCTATCACTCCTAAGTCTGGCCTCTAGCATTCTGCAGAAGTGATAGTTTCTTTGGAAATCAAGTTTTATATTTTCTCTGCAATAGAGTCCTTTCAGCTGGCATATGGTTTGCCTGTAGATATGACTGAAATGTAGCCGGTGGCCATATGAATGACATTAAAATTGGAAATTGAAGCTAAATAAAGTCCATCAATGTCTGGCTTTTTTTTTTTTTTTTTAAATTGTGTTGATGAAGTAAACTGATTAGGGTGGTCAGTGAACGTTGTTCCAGTGTCTGCGGTCTGCAGCCACAGTCTCTCTTTCTCTCTGTCTGTCTTTCTCCTCTCCCCCGGCGGCCTCCCTGAAGAAAAGTCCGCCAGACAGGATATGAGCTCATACCTGAAAATGTATTCTGCTTAAATTTCTGACGTTATATCCAAAAGTGGTCTCAATCAGAGATATTTTGAAGCACAGAGGGCGACAAGATGGTCGCAGTCTGGATCTAGTTCTCAGTTTTGCATATTTATTTCAACTGCTTCACCCAAAATACAGAGTGCTCTTTGATCTATGAACAATCTTTCCTCTCATCTTGTGAAAATCTGTCTCCCTGCTGTATTTATTTTGAACAGAGATCAAGTGCTAACACAGAGGCTCCTCTGCTGTGGCTGTTGCCTGACGGATATTTTCTTTCCCTTATGAGGATAGCTCCCAGGCACTTACCCCTCTTGCCCTGGCTGCTTAGACTCCAGTTAGCTGCAGATGACAGAGAAGAGATTTAGGGCCTTCATTAAGCTTCAGACAGCACCTGCACCGACTCCCAATAAAACTCTGCATGGTTCTCAACCCAGTGTCAACTCATCCTCCCCTCAATGCAAGTGGTTCGGTCCTACATGCCTCTGCACTTAACCACAGGGTTCTGTCATAGGAAGGCGGGGGGGGGGTCAACCAAAATGGAAGTGTAGATTGAGATGGAGATGAGAGTGAGACGAAGAGGGTGAAGGCGGGGTTCAGGATAGGCCAGCGGACCCCCAGGATGTGGGAGAGGATGTGTGGATTATTCCCAGCAACAAAAGCCATTAGCCCCTGGAAGGACTTCAGAGACTGGTGCTATTTAATCTAGGGATTGGGAGGTATGTGGGCCCCAGTCGTTGGGACCGTGCCAAGTGCAGTTTTTGTGCAGTGCCCCAGTGGAAACAGCAGGGGTGGAGGGGCTATGGGCCAGGGAGCAATTGCAAAGGCGCATGAAACTGTTGTAGTGTGATACAGAGAAGGGAGGGCAGAGGCGAAGCAGGGGAGGAATCACAGTGGCGTGAAGTTTTTATACTGAGATACGGAGAGGGAGGGCAGGAAACCGAAGATTAAGAAGTCAAGTAAGGGCAGGTCTGCATTCAAGGGCTGTGCCACGTACACTGAGCACCAACAAGGCTTTCTGACACACATACACACACACACACACACACACACACACACACACACACACACACACACACACACACACACACACACACACACACAGAGACACAAACAGAATACTAAGCTTACGCAAATGTCGCTTCCAGGGCATGAAGCCAGTTGGTATTTCATAGGATTTTGCATAACCAATTTTAGTTTATTTTATGTAACAATGAAAGCACCAATCTGTTGTGCAGTACTTCAACATAATCCTTTTTGTTCTGCTTTGGCTTCAAGAATTCTTGAGCAGTCAACAGATGCATATTAACCTGCGACAGCCATATTGTAAATGCCAAACAGTATCTGTTTTTTTTTGTTTGTTTTTTGTTTTGTCTATCTTTACATTTTCTTGTTGTCCTCCTGTTTCTGTGTGTTCCTATGAGAAACCAGGCTCAGTGGAGTGGAATGTAGAAGCACTGCTGCGTTAACCTCTCCCCATGCTATTAGTAAAACTTTTAAGACATCAAGCCGATAAGGGACAGGAAGAAAAATACAGTATGGTTAAAGATTGATAGAGGAGTATGGATGAGGCATTGAAGATGTGTTGGGGTTGAGAGGAAACAAAGAGTATCAGAGAGTTGGCACCGGTGAGCACAGTTGGGGAATCCCTTCAAGTTACTTGTGTTTCCAGTCGGTATAAAAAACCTCATTGTCCTGAGAGATTGAAGGACATGGGAATGTTGTAAACTTCGGCTCTAAATATAATGAATCTGCTCTTAGCTGTCATGGTCAGACCGCCCACTGTTTCCTGAACATTAGTAATTAGCAATGTGTGTTTGAGTGTGTGTGTGTGTGTGAGAGTGTGTGTGTTTTGTATTTGTGCACTTGTATCTTTGTTTTTATCAGCCTTAGCTCATACAATTTTTTATTTGGATGTGTAATCTCTTCATTGCATCTCGACCACGTCATTTGGTTCCGACTGGGAGTGACAGGAAGGGCACGGCATTTCCTCTCGTCTTTGAAGCTGAGGTCTACGAGTCCCAAAGCATTGGCTGAACTTGTAGGACTAATCGGAGATCACTGTGTCTGACGCATGCCCAAATGAAGACATGTCTGACGGCCTCCGGAGAGCGGTGGTTTCCCCACGTTTTGTTGGGAAATTACACAAGTGTTGAAACGGGCCTCTTAGTTGTGTGGGTGATGTTGGTTTTGTTTTGGTTCACTGTGGACGGGCAGATTCCTGTGCTTGTGTTTGTATGAATGCATGTATTGTTCAAACAATGGTGTAAGGATGTGTATTTAGTGCAGTGGGATGACGTCAGAGGAATGCTACACAGATTGTCATTGCCTGTTATCTACTTTTATTACCAGGTGGTGAAAGTTTTTTTAAACTTGTTTTTGACGTTTGGGTTATTCTTAGGTTATAGCTGTAATTGAGCCAGATCAAAATGCAATTCTTTGCCGTTGCTGTTGGGGGTTTGTTTTGTGACAGGAAGGGAGGGCTGCCCCACAACACTTGATGGCGGGCTCTGATAAACCCACACACATGCATACGTAAAATATCTATCTCTCAGCACGTCTCATTGCACTTTTATTACCAGCTTCCTTCCAAGCAGAATGACACACACATTGCATAAATTGGCATCCTGAAAACATGTTTATCGCCAAAATAGTTTTTATACACCAGCATCAGCACACATAATTTTTTTCCTGATATTACATTTCTGAATTGGTTTTATTCCTTTAACACAACTCTCACCTCATGCAGGATTGGCTGCCCAAAGAAATGGGGAGAAAAAAGGATCAAGCAGTTAAACTGCTAGTTCCACTCGCTATACAGTCAAACTGGGCAGCCATATAACTGTCAAAGGCACAAGGTAAAAATTATGACTGGTGTATACCTCTTGACCTTTCTAAGTGGCACTGGAGGATTTTCAGCCTGACTTCAGTTGACTGCATTGTTTGTTTATGGGCTAGCAGGAAGTTGCATTGGCCATTGGTCCCTGTTGGGAGGAAGTAGTGAGCTGCAGTGCTGGGGGGGAGTTAGTGCCCAGCAGGATAATCTCCTGCTGCCCTGGAGCTCTTTAGTGTACCACCTGAGCTCTTTTTCATCTTTTATAGGACCAGACCTGTGGTTTTGCCTGTTTTAACCCATTAACTAGAAATCTCATACTCTCCACATTACTGCCAACCATTTCCCAAAGCATACCACAAGCTTTTAGATAGATTTCCTTCATTCTACAGAGGCGCTGGGTTTCATTCATTTCAGTGCAGTAAAAATTGTTGGAACATAACATTATTCCCCCATGGTAATACAGCTGCAAGAGAGAATATTCATTTCAGACAGCAACATTTCTCCTGGAGGAAACAACCAAATTCACACTATAGTCTTCACTGTGTTGATGTTTTCTAATTGTTAGTCTTATCAGCTTGTTTTTTCAGACCACAAAGCATATGAATTTCACAGCAGCCAACTCTCAGCTCTCAAAAATGCAGTAATAACATAAATCTGCAATGAGATGGTGACATTAGTGAAATATTATATGCACGGTGACGCAGCGGTTAGTGCTGCTGCCCAGCAAGAAGTTTGTGGGTTTGAACCTACTGGCCAGCTGGGGTCTTTCTATGTGGAGTTTGCATTTTCTCCTCTTCCCTGTGTGGGTTTCCTCCAGGTACTCCGGCTTCCTCCCATAATCCAGAGACATGCAGGTTAGGTTAACTGTCGACTCTAAATTGCCTGTAGGTGTGAATGTGGGCAGGAATTGTTGTTTGTCTCTATATGTCAGCCCTGTGATAGACTGGTGACCTGTCTTCGCCCAATGTCAGCTAGGATTGGCTCCAGCCCCCCCCCCCCCCCCCCCCCCCCGGTCCATAAAAGGATAAGTGGTATGGCTAATGAACGCGTGAATGTTCTAAATTTCTGCAAGTTGATTTTCATGACATACCAGAATGACTGGAAACCGATGTTTTTTTTCTGAATTAAGAAAAACAAATCTAAAAACTTGCATATAATTTACAAATTGGTTAGCAATAATAGGATGGATCATTCAAAAGCAACAGCATTTAAAAGATAAAGCTGATCGTTAAGGAAAGATCATTAACTTTTCGGGATGGCATTGCTGCTTGCTGCTTGTTACCATCTTAAATGGTAAGTAAATGAAATATAACAGCAGACCACAAAATGCAAATTAAAAAGATTTGATGTTAATCTTAACCTGCCCCAGTTTCCAGCATCAGTCTCATTCTTGCGCCTCATTGGCCATGATTCCCCATCACTGAATTGCACCTTCTGCCTCTTTGTTGACCCCCCTCCCTTTTCTCTGTTCCTCCTTACTCTATTTCTTTCCCAGTCCTCCCACTGCTCGTCTTCCCCTCTTCCTTCTGATGTCTCAGTGGATTTCTTGCCTTTCTGCTCTCCTCTCCAGTTTGATCTGTGAAGTAACCCTAGAAGTGTGCGACACAGACTCTGCTCTTTCAGGAGGCAGTTAGAGCACTGAGGGTGGGGAGGGCTGGATGTGGGGGGTCTTATTTTTTGGCACAGGAGACAGCTGTTAATCAAATAGTCAAGGATGGGGTGTTTCTTTCTTCCCACCTTGAGTGGATCTCCCTCTCTTCTGTAGCCACACAAAAGAGCCCAGCAGGTTGAAAAGACAGCTCTGCATGCCTGCACCTGGACAAAAGGAGAGGGAGTGTCCTGTGGACATTTTTAAAGTGATTGCAAGTAGTTAAGATTTTTAGGTGAGCTTTATTTCTTTTTTTCTACAGTTTCCCTTGTTCCTCTGCTGGTCTCCTGCTGAACAGACACGGGACAGCTCCAAACCCCACGAGCATTGGCCACTACTATCCATCTCTTCTTGCTCAGACCTTTCTCTGTGGTCCTAATGAAGATAGCAGGACCCAGCTTAGCAAGCGTTTTGTTATTGCAGGAACATTCCTGTCTAGTTATCTTGGGCCTCTCAACTTCCCTTCTCTATCTGCAGTATAGGTTTACCTGCTCTTCCACAGTACCTTCTCACAACTGAACGAGCCACCTTTTAACTCTTCCACTGCTTGACAGGAGAGAGTTACACAGTTTGTTGTAAACCACACAGGTATAACCAGAAAAAAAAATCATGCATGATAGCTTTTGAATTTTATATTAACGACTGACTGCTAAATTCATGTCCACTGTCGTACTTGATGTCTTTTCTGAGGTGCCATATATGCTTCAGTTCAGTCAGTGTTTGGTGATTGATGTCGTGTTGCTTTGAACTGCTCTCAGATGTGAACCTGCTGGCAACAGTTGATATATTGTACTACATTTACCACTAACACAGATGCACTGTGCCATAACTCTGGATTAGAAGCTGTAGCAAGACAGGCCTGTCACTGCACACCCATTCTACTGACTAAAAGATGAGTCCATAGGACCCATTCTATGGAGAAATGGATGGGTCCATTGTATGGTGTAGGGGGTGCTGCTCTGCTCTCGGTGTGCATCCTGGGGCATGTGTGTGGCAGTGCAGCCTAGAGCCTAGGGGAGTAGGTAATTTCATTTCTCTGTGCAAACCCAGACGGCTTAATGTCCGTGGGACCTCTGCACTGAACTGGCCAAAATGAGACATTTGAAACAAAGTGCTGTGAAATGCTTGGTGGTAATGCCTCTGATGTCTGGGTTTGCTTTTAGCCTTGGGGAGGGAGCTCTGCTCCAAACTGATCCAGCCATTGCTTTCACAATAGGCTGTTTTTAGCCATGCCAGTGACGTGGCTCCGTGGATGGCAGTGCCAGTCTGTCAGGCTGTCTGTCGATTGGTCAATCAACTAATTTGGTCCAGAATTAAATATATTATATATTACTACTATTGGATGGATTACCATGAAATTTTGTACAGATTCATGCACTCAAAGTAATGCCCATTGAGAGGATGAATCCTAATGACTTTGCTGATCCCCCAACTTTTTCTATGGTGCACCAGTTTATCAGTGTATCAACCGTTCAAATTTGTTAAACACTTTCATAAAACCATCAGCATGAATTGTAATAACTGCATTCTGTCTTCTGCTGTTAATGTTCTATATTTTTCATATTGTCAACAAATACAATACGCGAAAATACCAAAACCTACTAAGATCCTACTACGTGCTCTCTGTGAAGTCAAAGCCCCTCTGTGGCATAGAAATCAAATGTTGTTGCACCATGCTGCATCAAATCTACAACTGGATATGTTGTAGATTTGACAGCAAATGTATTTATTCTTGTTTGAGCAACATTTTAATAAGAACAACAGTGTCCAGCTGTTGAGGTAATCATTTTGCCTATCCCTATCATTTTTAAAGATTTACTTCTTCAGTAGTGACCAGTTGGGTTAGGGCAGAGAGGCACAAACAGATTGGGAAAATACAAGGAGATGGACATTTTTGGTGTTTGTCTTTTCATCCACAATAAGAAGAATGCAGTGTTCCACTTATAGACGCATTACATGGACCGGAGCCCTCCTCATGTGTTAACACCTGTTGATCGTTGTCAAAGTGACAATCACTGTATACATTTTTCTAGCGCTTATCTGTTGTGGTACTGTGTAAGTGGGTTGTTGTAAAAATAGTTACATCACACACCTTTTACCCACATTCTGTCCGTCTGCTGCAGGGTTTTTGTCTGACGGGCAGGCAGCTCAGCCAGGTGGCAGCCTGAAACCTCTGTAGTGGAGACGGCTCTGCTCACTGGCTAATTTCACTTCAATCTCGCCTTCATCCATCTTTCCATTCTGTCAAACACTTCTTATATGGCCTCACAGTACAAAGCGGTCTAACTTTCCATCTCCTCATTGTCTCATTCTCTCACGTTACATAAGAGAGAGAAAAAGAATTAGTCTATTTATTATCCTTCAGGCAAGAAAATGTCTCAAATTATATTCCTGTGAAATAGATTTCGTCCTGTCATTTTGACTGAGGCAGTAGTGGAAGTAAAAAGAAGGTTCTGATGATCGACGGGGTTTGCATGTAAATAGCTAGAATAATGCAGGAATGTTGATGTCATGTCGACACCCCCCTTAGGCTGATTGACAGGGGATTGTCATAGCCAGATGAACTGCATTAGCACTCATTAAAACATCCACGCCCTTTATAATAATCCCATTAAAATCATTGGTTTAAGACACTATAGCACTGTGAAACTTTAATATAGGGCTTTGTGATATTATGTGTCTTTGGTTAGGTACATGTGTGCATTCAGATTTCTTCTTTCCTTGCTTGTTCAGGTGTCCTTTTGGAAGTATCATTTTTTCCCTACGGTGTCATTCAAAGAGATTTCTTGCTTCTGTCCCGTCTCCAATATATCCAACAGTCCACCGCAGAAAGGGAGCTGACCATTACAGACAAACAAGTGTCCATACTGTTTTAAATCTGTGCTCCAGCATCACTGCTCCAGCATCCTGCACACACACATACACACACACACAAACACACACACACACACACACACACACACACACACACACACACACACACACACACACTCAAGAACATTCCTCTGGCATGACATCAGTTTTTGGACTAAACAAGGAACAAACTTCACTGTGGATTGTTTTACTGTTAAGGGAGGATGGATCAGACATCTGCTATCACTTCCCAGCTGATACGGATTCAAAGTGGATTTGCTGAAAGTATGTGGGTGGGTGGGTGTGTGTGTGTGTGTGTGTGTATTTGCATGTCTGTGCCTGTGACTTTCTGCTGGTTTATGAGGGTGTTAAGTTATGCCTGCACCTTATACAGTTATTGCGTCTTCATGTATATCTCTGTGTATGTGGACAAGCATTCTTGACCTCATCAGGTTATGACCCACATGAATCCCATCAGTGTGATACAAACTTGAGCTGCTTGAGCTGCCAGGTATCTATGTATGCATGAATAGGTCTTTAAGTGTAAGCACTTGACGGCGACTAGAAACTGCAGTCTAACCTTGAAACGTGGTACTTATTTTGTCATATGCCGGCACCACAAAGCCTTATTTTATCCGGACCAGAGCAGCAGAGTCGCCTCCTTGTTCCTGATGACCTCTGATATCTTTTCTGCTATTTATTTTCAGGCTCTGATGTGATGCAGTGTATGTGGGTGGGGCGGCTCTCTCGGGGCCCCAGCCTGGCCCCTGTTCATGTGATCAGGCCCTACATGGAGTGGCATTTGGCCTGGCCCTGTGGGGCCCTGTCTGGGAGCAGAGAGCTGATCTGCAGCCAGCCTGGAATGCCAGACATTTGAAGTCAGACTTGTTAAAAAAGAACGAAGGCTGGTAGGAGTTTGGTCAAATAGGCCCCTGTGTCTAAAATAGCCCACAGACTCTGTCTGAGAGGGAGGGAAAGGAGACAAAGCTTCTTCCCGTAAGCTGACATTAGGAAAGGCCAACCCTCCAACCTTTGCTTGAATAGAAAAGACAAAATTGTACGTTCTGTGCTTGTTGTCTTTCATGTGGCTTTTGTCCGTCTCCTTACCTGTCTGTCATTGTGTCTTAAAAGAATGTGTTTACATGTTTCTTGTTGCGTATGCAGTTATGTGCAGAATGTGTGAAATTTCACCAGTGATGCTGTAACAGCGTCTTGTGTCACTATGGTTCAGCAGTTCAACAGTTATCACACCAGGGAGTTGACACTACACTTCGGGAAAGAGCAGAGTGGCAGATGAGAGGTTGCTCTCTCTCTTTCTTTCTCTTCTCTTCTGACTTTCTCTGTCTCTCTCTCTCTCCATAAATATCTATCACATGATCTTTTCATTCACTTCCTAAATTCCCTTTTCTCTCTGTTGTCATATTTCTCCCAGTCTTTCTCTCTATGTTGTTGAATTTGATCTCCTTCTTTACTTCGTTTCTCGCTCTCACTCTCATTTACACATACAGTACACTACACACTCAGCTCTCATCATCCTCTCCCTCTTCCCTCTGTCTCGTGGGGCTGTTTTACTGGTGTCCCAGCTATGAGCTGAGCTGGGCTGGGGATGTCAATTACAGGACTATGATAGGGCTACTGCTGCATTATGCATGGAAGTGTCCCACAGGGGAAAAAATGGCCTACAGCCAGGAACGATGGATGAAGGGATGGACGGATTAATAATGGATGGAGAGATGGAGGAGCGAAACACTACTGCAATCTGTGTCTCACCAAATTGAAGACTTGCCCTGGCTCACACCTCTGAAACTCAGGGCCAAGTCACCCTGGGTGACTCAGAGCTGTGAGGTTGTCGTGTGAGAAAGCACAGGAGGACTTTAATCAGTATTTCATTTTGTGCCTTAAGACCCGGTGGGGTACCACCATCAGAAAGGTCATCTAAGGTCTTTTGTCTGTTATTCTATATGCAGACAGCCTGTCATCATGATCGCTTTTGTATATTGCCTTCTGGATGTGAAGTCATTGCACTTTTTAAAAGCCTTTAAATATAAATATGTAGAATGTTTGCCTTCAAGTGTGTGTTGGCGTCATGCCTCAAAAGATGCCACACGAAGGCAAACAAGAACAAGAAAATAATTAAGAGTAGAGACTAAAATTTATGTTTGGCATCCAATTAAATATCAGAAAACTGTAATTCCATTTCTTTAATGACTAAGTGGAGAAGAGTAGAGAGCAGAGTTAATCTTCATTACACCCAAAGGGCAATTTGTTGCACAGCCACTGTAGCAGTCTATTAATAAACACACAGAAATTAAACAGTGATTGCAAACTTCAAAAGCAGACATGAGACAGGGCCAACAAATATGAATTCATTTATTTGCTTTAAAGGTGTCAGTGGCCAAGTTTAAATCAAACATCCCATCATTAAACATCAAGTTATCAGAAAATGATTAGTAATCCTGGAAAGTCAGTTACCTGAGTAAAAGGAGAACTATTGAAAGTGGATTTGGAGTGGATTGAAGTGGCATTATTGGACTTGCTGTGTACAAGCTCATACTTTATTGCATTTTGGTTGTTGTATTTTGGTGTGATATCCTACATTGAAATTGTTTATGTGTAATCCTTTCAGAAAAAATATCTTAACAACTACAACAGTTCAATTCTTCAGATCGAGAAGTAAGAAAAATGTTTTACTTTTATTACATGGACTTGAGTTTTAAAAAATAAAAGAAGACAAGAAAAAAGCCTGTGTTGTTGCAATCAGCATCTGAGGAGTAGTCACAAGACAGTCAGTCTTAAGTCAAAGCAGCAGAACAAGTTTGTTGGTAAGAGCAAAATCAGAAAATGTTGATTTTTGTGAATATTTTCATCATAAGATGTGAACAAGTGTGTGATGCAAAGAAGTGGACCTAAAGTGGTATTTCAGGGTATAATGTATATGCACAGTTTCAGAGAGTTTTGCAGTATTATCACTCAAGTCTTTGTGATTGTAAATTGTTCAGCAACTCAATAAATCATTAGTTTATGAGTGACATTTGTAAATTTGCATTCTGAAGACAGTATTCTCGTAAAGATTAGTGTCTAATACCTTATTTCAAACCAGCACTGAAGTTTAAGTTTGTTAATCAGATACAACAAACAACAAACACTTAGATTCAGATCTATGGTGGAGATGAAAGGTATACTTATGTGCAGGTGCTACATATGCATGAATTTGCGTGAAAGTCTTTTCATGCCTGTGTCCCTGACAGGTCCCTTGATGTCAGCTAATGTCAGTCAGTGTATCAGTGAACGTGAAAGATGCTGTTGTTATTCATCCCCACCATGGTGGGATGACACTATTTGTCACTGTAGTGATGGATTCCGCCTCCCTCAGAGGAGCATGTGCAAGCTCCGTCTCTGAAAGGCTGTCTTTGTGTTTCACACTCACTCGCTCATACACGCAGACACACACAAACGCACTGCTGGAACTGACAACAAAGGCGTGCTTATCCAATTGTGAGGGAATAAGATTAGGCTACAAAGAAAGTCATATGGCTAATGTTAGCATCTCCTGCTCCAGTGAGAGCCTTTGTTTGTGTAATCAGGAAAAACATGGGATTAGATTTGAGATGCTGTCTCGGAAATGATGCCCATAAGACCCTATTGTATGATGTTGACATGTTCCTAAATAACAGAAGGTGATGGTCTGCCTTGTATCTGATAAAACAATCCTCTGGGAAATAAAGAGTAGTTGTGTTGTTCAGATATCCAATTTTGTTTTCCTCCAAAAAGGACTGTCTGGCAGACCTGGCCTAACCTATGGCTTTACTCAGTGTTTTCCTTTATAATTGACTTAGCTTGTCACCATAATTAGGTTATGACAGGGACAGAAAATAACTCCTCTGTCATCTGGTGTTTTAAGATGCTAATCTTTCCTCGATGAGAGCAGCTCATTTTACATCTTGCTATAATTCATCACTGGCACCAATATGTGGGGTTATTGTAGCTGTGGGAGTGAAATGTCAATCCAACAGGTGAAGTAATTGGCAGTTGAAGGTAGGATCACTCTTTATGACTTTCTAGGGTGAAACACTATACTGTGTGGTTTATCACTACATGATGCTTACATGTAGTTAATATATAATGACAATGCCTAAAAAAAAAAACTTACTAAAATGAAGTGTTTATCACAGTCATAGGATATTTGTTACAGTCAGGATGGCATGGCCATGTGAAAAGACTTCTCAGTAGGGACCTGCTGTTGCCATAAATTCTCCCACCAATGTCAGGTCAATGGTGGTAGAGACACTTAAGATCTAGAGAGTGTGAAAGGAACTCTAGACAGTCTGGTGTTGTTATATGGGCCAGGAGAGAGAGAGACCATTCATTTGCACCTCTGTGACCCTTCTCCCATTCTTCTGTTGAAGAAAGCCTGGCTCTCACTCACAGTCGGCCCTAAGCCCCTCAGGGCGCCCAGAGCCTGTTACATAAGAAAGAAGTAAAGAATGCTCCAGAAAAGTCTTCAGCCATGACCTTGGCTTTGACAGAGTGATTTGCTTGTTCTACAACCACTGTCTCATGGTTAAAAGTCACATGTGCTGTATTCCTGTGTGAGGCTAAGAGTCTGGAGTATGAATGTTTTGTGCAGTTGTTCTATAAAATCAAGAATCACGTGGATGTTGTTGAAACTAAAACTAAAAATATGTAATGTTGGTGTTGATCAGTCAGTCCGCCACTTTGCTGTATTGCCATGATGCAGGCAATACACCAAAGGGGTGGCACAGGCATCCATGGTTCCCAGATCACGTGTCCTACCAGCTCTGGTGATTCCCTGACATTACCGGTAGATAAACATTTACAGTTTTACGTGAAATAGACTGCCATGAAATTTGGTACAAACATTGTTTCCCTAAGGATGAATCATATTAATTTTGGTGGTCCCTTAACTTTTCATCTAATGCAATCATGAGATCAATTTTTTTTATTTGACCAATACTAAACACCTGCAAAACTAATGACATTCCCATCATCCTTGGCTGTATTTTGTGTGTTGTGCTGATGAGCAAATGTTAAAACCTGTGAAATGAAATGAACTGTAATGAACATGGTAAACACTATATGTGCTTAAAATCAGCATGCTAACATTGTCACTGTCAACATGTTAGCATTGCTGGGATTAGCATTTAGTGCAAAGCACTGAAAATTATAACCTCACAGAGCCACTAGCATTGCTGTAGGCTCCTGTTCTTCATATTCTAGTGTCTGAATGTGGACTGATGCTGTGCCAATCCCATTTCAGCAGCTCAGTATTCTGTACTGGCAGGCATTGTGGAGTGAAAAAAAACTTTCCGAACCCTCATCAAACCTAAAATTCACTACCTTAATTGAGAAGAAAGGGAAAGAGCCAAAGTCCTAGTTTAGACTTTCTTTAAATCAGATATCAAAAATGGACATTAGGGGAAACCATTATCTATATGCTGTAGGACAGTATTTACTAGCTCACATTTGCTAACCATTTCCCCTCCAATTTTGGTTGGCTCAGAGCTTTGAGAGTGTTCTTTTTGGTAAAAAAAAAACTTAATGAGGCTTTTGAATTGTTGTTTTACCCCTCTGTACAAACAGAAATAGCCTCTTATCTTTAGTATAACTGAAAGCACTTTAAGGCTTTTTGTTGTACACAGTTGTACGCATACTATCTGTTTAAAGGATTGCATAAAGGAAAGCAGAAGACGCTATATTTAAATACACTTAAGATGCTCGTACGTTTATCATTAACATACATTTAATTTCCTTGTGACAATTAATTTAATTGCCCAATAAATCAGTCCTGGATATATAGTAATTACAGACGCTCATAATTTTCCAAATATAGTCATATGTCATAGTCTGCTCTCAATCCCTTTTCTTTCCATCTCTACAACAATCTTGAAAGGGTAAGGATTTGGCTATAATTATGTTAAAAAAAAAATCATGACAACTTCTACACACTCCTGAAATATAAGATTTGCTGCCACGTTGAGAAAGGATAGGAGTGGGAGCTATAAAGCCACCCTGCCTTGATAAATAATAAAAATAAAACCAATTGCACAAAATGTCTTAAAATTGCAAATCTTTTTTGATTTGTTTTACCCGTTGTTGGTTGACAATTATAGTCCAGCGAACATAATGTTTTCTCCTGATGTTTGTGCCGGGCAGTTTTGGCAAGAATGCTTGATGAGTAAGCTGCCCTTTGCTAAACACAATGCAGGAGATGGAGAAAGGGATGGGCAGTAAGTGCCTCCCATACTCATTAGCACATGTATTGGTTGGTCTTACTTGGCGTGTTCAGGCTAAATCTTCTATAATCATAGGTGTGGAACATTAGCTCACTAACTCTTTGATTTTTTGGAGGGTGGTACAGTATGTCTTCATCTCTCTTTAGTTTTTATTTCCTCTTAACTAATACTTTTCTTTCGCTCATTGTTACCTCTCGTTGTCTCCTCTGTATTTACTTGTCTCCTTCTAATCTTTTCCCCTTTTTATCTCTCACTCCCCCGCTTGCGTCTCACTACTTTCCTCCCTTTTACAATTTGTATTTGGCTTTATTCCTCTTATTCATGTCTGTCATTTGTCTTCCCCAGCCCCCACATAATTTTCCTGTCCCAGAGTGTGTTGTATTCTGGGAGTCCAGATTCTGGCAAGAATGGCCTCTCTCTGTGTGGGTCCAGGATGTGCCACGAGATTGCCCACTCCTGGTTCGGCCTGGTTATTGGGGCCAGAGACTGGACCGAAGAATGGATCAGCGAGGGGTTTGCTACTTACCTGGAGGACATCATCTGGGCCCAAGCACAACAAGTTCAGTACAGTCGATGCCCAGTGATTGTTGCACTGCAGCAAAGTAAAAAAATGTTGCCCTTTTTTAGGTTGTCACCTCAGGTATATGAAAACCTTTAGATGGCTGTATGAGCTTTCAAACACACCAGTTTACCCAGCTTGTGAAGCTCAGTTTGCTGCTGCCATCTTAAAGAGGTTCCAACCACAGTTCATTTCTTTCCTGTCATTTTGAAGTACTACTATAGGGTATGATCCAGCACCTTCGAACCATTGCAGTAATGCAACAAAGCAGGGAAACGCGGGGCAACATTCCAAGCTTCCATTTCCACCAACTTTTGTGCCAAGATTTCCAAATGTTACTATTGTGGTTGGAATGCATGTTAAGTAGAGCTGGCAATTACATTAGTGTAGTAAAACCATACATCAAGCACACAAGGAAACAGTTAGAAAAACACCATTCCAATTCCCAATGCAGAAAAGGACAAACAAGGAACAAAAACCATGTCTCAAAGGTCAGAGGAGTTGGCCAAACAAAATGAAAGGGTAAAGAAGTTCCTCGGCCAACCACAAAATAAACCATCCAACCCAAACCTCCTAAACTACTAAAACATGAGAGGACTAAGCTGAAGCACACAAGGGTTGCGAAAAAGTACTGCTGCCACCTACTCCTCAAAAAAGTAAAAATGTTTACATTTCATAGAAGTAGATCACAGTGTAGATCAAAGAAATAAAAGTTCTCTGCAACTTTGGAGGTTGTGTACTTTGCAGTGCTAACAGATATCCTTCTAATGCCTGAACCAGGAGGCGACTGGTAGCCTGGTAATTAAGGATACCTGATAAAAAAAATAGGTAAACAACAGAACAAAGGAAGAGGGTGTAGTATTGGTATGCATCCTTTGCTTGCAACACTAACTTTGGCTCTGACCCAGGAGTTGATGTACATACAGATCTAATCCTTCTACTTTCTTTCCCACACCATCTAGAGTTACGCAAAGTTTTTTTTGTGTGTCTGTACTGTTTAATCATGTCACCTTTATGATATGGGCTTGGCTGTGAAGGAATAGATATATTGCTATCAAAATCAATAAGACACAGTGACAAATGTGTAAGTGCTGATTTTATCATATGAATTTGCATTTGACTTTTCATTTTATCTATTTCTTCTTGTTTTTGCTAATGAAATTTACCATATTTATTTTTTCCTCCTCTGATTTCTTTGCTTTGTATTAACCCTTTCCTTTACATCCTTGTAACAGTGTGTATCTCTCCCTCCAGCTCTCCTTACAAGCGACAGCAGAGCAGTCAGACCTGAAGGCACTGCTCAGGTGGAGACGACTCTCTGACGAGTTACAGAACTCAGAGGAGGAACTTCAGATCCTCAGGTGTGTGTCTCTCATTGGTCCAGCCTGTCTGTTTCAATTATCTTGCCAATTATGTTGCCACTATGGCGTGAAGTGCTCTTTTGGGTGAGCATGGTCAAAACAAGACACACTACTGTACAATGACATAACCTTGACCCCTAACAGCTGACTGTCTCTTTCACTGTAAGTTTTAAAAAAACATTAAGGTTGCCTCTGGGGTTGCCACCCCAGAGGCAACATCTCCCTGCATCAGTCAGTCTGAGTTTAAAATCATGTGGATATTCTGGTTTCAGGATTCAACACACCCTTTTTCACACATTATCTTTTAAAACAAGCAATTTTTATGTGATTTGCATGTCTTAGTGGCCTGAACTGCAGACATCCATTTCTTCCTGATCAATTTTCATGTCTAATTTTTTATAATTTGCACTGTTCAATATACACTGGAAGCAATATTAATCAAAGTGACTCTGACAGACTAATAAAAAATACACAATCTCTTATTTTACATTTATTGCTTCAAAGCAGTCATTCATAACTGTCAATGTTTCATTCAGCAATTACACATCTAAAACATTACAGTACCAAATGGTGGTGCACCAAGAAGGGTGACTAATAGCTTTTTGAAAAAGCCAGTGCTGAACCACAAGACATATTTATACCTGTAAACCAACTAGAATTTACCCAACAAAAAGTTTAGCCATAGACATGATAGTATATCGTAAGGGATTTTGAGGGAAGAATGAGCTGCATTTCTCTTCTGTAGGGTCTACTTTTTTAGGTTATAGTGTGTAGTGTGCCCTGTCTTTTGTTAGTGACTGCACGTGCAGACACACACGTGAGCATGAGGTATATGCATTCCAGGGGTACAGGTGTGGCAGGTGTGGCAACAAAGTATATCCAGGTGTACTGTACTGTCATGTCTTACAAAAGCTCTGCAAACGAGCACAGTGTGCACACACAAACACACAAACTTTCATCTGATCCTAACAATGTGGGACCCACACCCTGTTTGTTTTATCCAGGGTGGAAGCACAGTGTCATCAGCAGATTATGCGTGTAAACCCCAGTCAGGCGTTAACTCTTTAATGGTGACAGTGCTAACACTTGTTAGCATTGTGCATTTCATATTGTAGCTCTCCCTTCGAATAAAAAAGCCTCTTCACAGGAGATGACACTCGTAGCACAGGACACTATTGACATTCACGCTTGTGAGAGGCCGTACAGAGTATAACAGAAAATCAATGTGTTATTGATTTCATGGCACTTCTGCTTGGCACTAACTTCTAACTATGTCACTTCACTAATAATGTGTGGTCATCACACAATTGAAACACTTAAGAATTAATTGTACATACAATTCAAATCAATTCACTTTCTTCTGAACAGTGGGAGGTGTGTTAGTGAAGCACATCAGTACCAGTCATAATGATTTAACACATTTGTTACTGGTCCGTCTTCCTCGTGTGAAGGGTTTCAGAACTTAAAGGGTGGCTGTGTTTGGAAACATGCTGAAATGCTGATAATGCCCAGTGTATGTTGTAAATGAAAAATTCTCACAGTTGTGGCAGGCTTAAACATTAAATAAATCATTCCTGTGATAAAGAATATATCTTGAAACTGGAAGCTGTGTGTGAGTGAAAGGGTTAAACGTGCACTTGAGAGCTTTGTCTGTCTAGTTTATCAGGGTGTTCCCCTATGAGGCAGACACACGGGTGATTAGGAGGATCGGGATTAGGTTTCTCTGCACCTGACAGGGTTAAGTCAACAACATAAAACTAACATCTAAAAAACGCAAACAACACATGCACTCACACATACATAGGGTTATACAGGCCCATACGCATGGATGCATGCATTTTGGCTGATCGTGTTACATGGAAACACATTAGTATTTAAAGGACAGGTAATTGCTAAAGTGGCAATGCCGTTTGTTAGCCTTCACATCTCTTAAAGCAATTTGTAACGCACGTTGAGGCAAAAAGGAACCCTGCTCACACATTATCTTAAAGAGTCGAGTGCAGCTTTTACTCTGCTAATGCGACAACATTTTTAGTAGCATCAGAATGACTCTGTTTGCGTTTTTGTACTCCCAACAACATTTAAATTGTAGTCAAGGACAGTATTATTATTATTAAGTCAGTATTACTGTTTATCGGCTTCCAATTTAGTTTTACCACGATGTTACTGTACAATCATATTGTGTCATCATTTTACAAACACTTTACCATACAGTTCTGTAATTTCTAAATTATTTCCTCGTAATTTCCAGTTAAACAGCAGGTTAGCTGGACATGTAAAAATGAATGTACACACAAGTAAGCATAAAATTCAGCATGTATGTTCATATAGGAATAAATAATTTCCAATAATGAATGAATAATGACTGAATATTTTCCTGGGATCAATCGGAGCAGCTCTTTCAAAGAAATCCCTCTCTGCCCTATAATTAGTACGGAATTACTCGTTAGTTCTGTCCAAGGAACTCCCATGAAAATTAGTAAGAAATGAGTTGGAAATTACAGACCCATAAAGAAATTTTGTTGTCCAAATTAAAGTTTTGGAGCAAAATTAGATTAAAAACTAACAAAATTACTTATCGATGTTATTGTTTTACATGTCAGATGCAATGCACATCAATTTGCACTTCATTTGAGCATGGAAGATCATTCTTACTGTTGCCAAGGTTAATCTCAGCTCTGAGGTTTACTTGCTTTGACTGAGTGTTTGTCAGTGTTTTCTCAGTGGTCATGGACATGGCTCAGGTGTCATCATCATTTTATGTGAGTGAGAGATTGTAATCCCAGTCTCGGTTCACTGGTCTTTGGTTATAGATGTGTGTGACTTCCTGGATATTCCTCTGGCAATCCACTGACACTGACCTAATCACTAACCTTTAACCCAGTCGATCCTTTGGCCAGTCTGGTGTTCATAGACAGCTGATGTTGTCTACTTCCTGCATTCACTAAATTCTTTACTTTCTCTTTCTTCAGTCTCTCTTCATTGGATTATTTTGTGTTTATTTTCCTATTTGCCATATCGCGATCTAAATCATCTATAGCCTTGCCATGCCATTTTTTGATGTAGGATGGACTCCCTGTATTTCCAAGCCAAATGTGGCTTGATTAGCATTACAACTGTGTGGAAACGTAATATGAATTAACACAAACTGGTTGTCACAAGGCACAGAAAAATATTAGAGAGTATCTGGTAAAGGGAAAGAGGATGCACAGAGAGATACGCTCAACTTCCTCCCCAGTTAATACACACATACACACAAATAAAAGCTAAATGGCAGGTTGAGCTTTCCAAGTTCAGTGGGTCACAATCGACACCCAGTGATCCAGCAGGGGCCCAAGTGGCCTGTGTTTATCAGTCCATTTCAGATGAGTTATATTTAGGGCAGCCTGGGCCAGACGCCATTCTCCCTGCTGATTTACTGGACTGCTGGGAGTGCTGCTCTACCTTATCCGGTTTCCACAGTCAACCCAGTGTAATTTGTCAGGATATGGCTTGCGGAGCTATAAACCTCTGCGCGCGCGCGTGCGCATGTGTGTGTGTGTGTCTGCGTGCGTGTGTTTGACATTAGGATCTGTCAGTAATAGCTCCTGATTTCCTCCCGCTCTTTTTCTCTCTCTCTCAATCTCAGACACACCCAGGTGTATGCATGGCTACACACACACACACACACGCACACACACACAGACAAGCTCCCTCTCTCTCACACACATGGCCTACGAGTCAGATAAGAGCACCATTTATTCTGAAATACATTGAGCTATTGTGTGATTCTCCAAGGCAGCGAGCAGCGATTCCGCTTAAAGCTGTAGCAAATCATCTCTGACAAAGAGAGACGGCGAAAGACAGGGATTTACACATCCATACATCCCTGGGCTGGACAGTGGGAAGGGTGGAGTTCCTTTGTCTTACACAGCAGTGATGGATCAACATTTTGCCTCTCCCTGCTCTGCCGCTGGTGTCTCTGACGCACAAAAGCGACACATTTTCTCTTCTGGAAATACATGTTCTGTCATTGTTTTTGTCTTTTGCCCCAGTTCCTCTTTTTCTCTGTACTTTTCTGTCTGACATGAACACACGTGATATTTCCCAGGGATACGACATATCCTGCTGTTGTAAAAAGAGTCTATTTCATCTTATCAGCAGAGGCAGACAGACATGGGCACTACGGGCAGGAGACTTGACAGAGATCAAGTTAAAAAGATAACACCATGATTTTAAAAGAATGGAAAATGTTATTGCCATGATATGAGGAGAACAAGCAAATGAGCCATTTTCAAACATTTGTGACAAACATTGTATCTTATAATGTAAGTTTTCACCTGTTGCCCGCGTATTTCACAAATGTGTTTTATTGTTAATCCATATGTCCAGTGACAGGCTGAGAATATTGGAAGCTTTTGATGCACAGACTCTGAGGATCGTTACTAAGATGTTCCGAAATGGATTTTCCCAAACCAGGTCATTGGTGTTGTGATTTTCCTCACACATAACATTAATATGACATGCGCACATGCACACAAGCGGGAACACACCCTCATAAGCATGATGAAAGTCCTTGTAAGAGTGTCCAGTCGAATTTAGAAATTCCAGGAAGCTGATGACTTCCTCTCTCAGTCCACTGAGCAAAACCCTAACATTCCCGTCTATCTCCTGTCCTCGATTTCTCCCACGTCTCCTCCTCCTCCTCTTGTCCTCAGCCTTAATCTACATCATCGCCCCGCTGTCCGTGCTCTTCTGCTAACCATGCCTGGACAGAGACTCAAATAGATCAAATATTTAACCGACTTGTGACTCACAGCTGAAGCCTAACTTGAAAAGATTAATCATTGAGGTCTTATGCCACACTTGAGTCCGTGTGAATAAGAATTTGGATGTGTGGTCTCCCTGATGGTCGGTGTGTGTGTGTGTGTGTGTGTGTGTGTGTGTGTGTGTGTGTGTGTGTGTCTGCCCCTGTCATGAAGCGGTCCTGTGGAAAAGCGCTAGCCGGTGATGAAGGGTGTATTGATTGGTGGGCCCGGCGCCTTGTGTATCGACTTGGCAGGAGGGTGATCCTTCAAGGCCTTCCTATTGGCACACTGAGTTAATCTGCTCAGCTTGATCAATACCGGCTAACTGAAACTATCATTGCACAGCATCCCATGTCAGTGCTCTGTTTGTTTGGCTTTTATTAGTTTTATGTGTGTTTGTCTGTGTGTTTATGGAGGTTGATTTGTATCTGTGTGACAGGGAAAGCGAAACCCTGAGCATGGCTCTTTTGTGCCAGTGGACGGGGATGCTTCTCTGTGGAAGTGTTATATGTTCGCTCGGTGAGTCATGGGCAGTAAAGTCGGAGCGCAGTGCTGTGAGGTCATATAAACACTATAGCATGCTATTATAAATCTGCAGCTTGATTTCCAGCCTGCCTCAGGCAAAGTACGGCAACTTGGCAATGTGTTCCCCATTGAGAGGAACGGCTGAGTGGCTGGATTTAGTGCTGCTGACAGTGTATTCTTGCTCTGTAGAAAATGTGGTTTCCTGCAACTAAAATGTCTGTAAGAGTGGGATAAAATAAGAACTTGGTGCTCAGGTTCCCTCATACCATCCCACTCTTTTTTTTGCCTCTCTGTCTTTCTACCTGCCTAAGTCATTTTCTGTGAGCCTTTCTGTTTACTGTTGGTGCTTAATATCTCCCTTGGTGTACCATATTCCTATATTCTCCCATGTCCTGTGTAAATTTTTGTTTCTCTGCTCTGTTTGTCCTTCTTCAGACCCAACATGGAGAACACTGGGCAGGTCACTGAGTCTGGCTCCTCCACGGTTAAACATGCCCTCAACCCTGACAAAACCTTCATGCAAGTCCACTACCTCAAGGTGAGAGATTAATGCGGTAAAAGCAGCAAGGAAGGGCAGGGGTTGGATAGGGGAAGGAGAGAAAGAGAGAAGGAAGAAATTAAACAAAGGGCTATATAAGAAATCAAAGCCTGTGATGTCTTTTTAGGTGTCCCACTCTTTGTTAGCTGTGATTGGAGCAGGACTTGAAATGGATATAGCTGCTGCTGCGGAGTTTCTCTGTATTGTCTATGTTGGGTCATGTTTTGTTGTCTTTATTTGTCCAGGGTTACTTCCTACTCAGGTTCTTGGCCAGTCGAGTGGGAGAGCAACAATTCATCAACTTCTTCAGATTATTTGTGAAGAAATACCATGGGCGACTAATTTTGTCTCAGGTGAGGCTGTTGTTTAGGAAATTCATTTTTTACTGCATTAACTTAATGGAGAATCTGGATGCTGACTCACAGCTACTTCAGAGGCTGTTTATAAAATCGGAGCGCGGATTTGAACTGTTTTTAATATGACCTGTCTCTGAGGCGCAATGTCATTTCCATAAATTAATTGCAGGCTGATGTGAGCTTGATTGCCACAGTGTTACAATAGTTGAAAATGCTCCAGCAGCTTTTTCAAATTGATGACCGTACATCAACTCAGCCACATATGTTTATTCTGGCGGGGCCATGAGGCTGAGCGATCACACCTGGAAGTCAGTGCGTATGTGTATGTGTGAGTCTGTCTGTGTGTGATATGTGATGAGTTCCACCTGGCTCCTGTTTCTTCAGTGGCAGGTTGAGTCTTCCCACTAAATAATGGATGTAACATAAACACTGCTTGACCTTGTTCTCCTGACTTCAGATCAGGTATGCCTTTCTCTTTCTGTTTTTTTCCCCTCCCACACCTCCCTAAATGCCTCCATTTCTGTCCGTCTTTTTTTCTTTTTTTCTTTTTTTTTTTGACAGGATTTCCTGCAAATGCTGCTGATTATCTTTCCCGACATGAAGAGGTATGTAAGTGGCTGTGAATAATGCTTACAGTACAGCTCATGAATAATGAAAAGTGCCTTGATGCATTAAAAGTAGCCTGTTTGTTTTCCAGTTCCAGAGAAATTAGAGATATATTATTCATCAATTTTGAGTTTTAACATAGCCTGAAGAACTTTTTCTTCGACAGATGTGATTTGTTAGTAGATTTAATGTCAAATACATGCGCATGTGTGGATTTGGCTGCTGTTCTTTGACTAACTTGGTCCTGCTGTGGAAACATGGCCAGAAAAGCTTCCAATACCAATCCTGTTAAGAGAGCAGTCTCATCCACTCTCATATTAATTGAAGTGTAAAAGGATAACTGCTCCTCCTGCTCTCCTCCTCTCTAATTTTCTCTCTCCCTCTCTGCACTTGCCTAATCATTCAGTTCTCTATTTCTCCTGATTGCCTCATTAACCTCTTCTTCTGCCTGTCTACCCGTTCGTCTTTTCTCCCCGTCTGTCTTTCACTCTGTTTCCTTACCTTCAACTCTTCATTTCTTACTCCTCTCTTCCCCAGCTCCCTTTTGTCTGCTCTGGATGTTGTCTTCTTTTCCTTTTCTGTCATGTGGAGTGTGCTCCTCGGCTGGCAGGGATTGACTGAACTAAACAGAGGGAGTTGGGGACAGTCAATATTTGGATCTGATGCCTCTTTCAGTAAACAGCCCACTAGAGGAGCAAGGTTAAGGATTAGAATAGAGACTAGAAAGGTTGCAGGGTCAAATACTCTTTCCTTTCCCCACACTGAATGACCCAAAATAATAATAACAAGACTAAATATAACAATTATTAACACATATTTTTAAAAAATCTATACATCATTGATTTCTGTTAATAAGAAGCCACCATTTTCCAGGAGTCACAGTCACTCTTTCTCCTGTATCACTACTAAGATGAATAACCAGTAAAATGAAGTTTCCAATTTCAACCTGAAAAAACTGGTAGATACATGTCTCGAAAGCTTTTGTGACACTTATTTCTATCTAGTTCTATTATAAACAGTATATGACACGTCATGTGGTGTATTAACTGTATTAATCTTTTGTTTGCCCAGAAGAGAGCAATGCTCACATAATCCCATGTAATCCTACTTTATGGTGTCTCACTGTTGGTGTGGCAGATGTTTAGTCTTTATGTTCTGTCTATGGTTCATCTCCACGTGCCAAGAGCTGAAATTTCCTTGTGGTAAATTCCCGAGTGGCGGTTTTAAATGTCCAGTTACTGGGCAAATTGGTGCTTTATTGGGAATATTACCTCTTCTAGTACACTTTAGAGTATAAAGAGAGTTTTATGATCTTCAATTTGCTAAAGGCCCACTCTCCATCTGCCAAAGTTTTCAGGAAATATACTATAGGAAATGACGCAGTAGGGCTCAGACTTTACTAGTGTGTGGAAGCAAGGAGCACAGACTTGACCTTGCAGCAAAATGTGAGTCCCTCTCAACCATTTTTAGCTACACTTGCAATAGTGTGGCTCAGTCTGTAAATTGGTCTGTTGGCGTGTTGGTGCGGCACTTTCGTCCAAAATGAAACACCTCTACAGCTATTGGATTTAGATTTTGGCATAGACATTCGGCACTCAGCATGTTAGCATGGTAACATTAGCCTTCAGCTCAAAGCACTGAGAGGCAGACCAAGTGCATGCTGTAAAATATGATAGAAATCTGTGGCCATCATGTTGCCATGGGAAATTGAAAAAGAAAAGTGTATCTGGCATTTATGTTACTTCAAAAATGATATCTCTGTATTTCTACTATTTTTTTTGATTAAATATTTCATACGTTTATTGACTATTGGAGAGTCCTGCTGGGTCTTCCATGGTGATTTATGGAAAAAAAAAAAGATTAAAAGAAAGATGTGTTCACTTCACTAATCTCCTGTTTCATTACAAAATAACCCCTTTAATGGGTTGAACATTACAGATTAATATACAGTGTCTTCAGAGTGTCCAAGTGAGGACTGATGATGGCAGGTACACCGTGTAGTTACTCCTTGACTTGGTGTGTACTTTGAGTACTTAATAGTTAGTACACAAACTGTGGACTTGTTTGCATACACATTGTCTTTGCAAGCGAACTGTGTCACTGTGTTTGTTCTGTCTATGGTATGCAAAAGTTTTCATGGGAAACCGCCCACTTCAGCTCCTCCTCAACCACACACACACACACGTATATACATTCATATACTTGCTTTAGTGTATATGCATACATACAAGTCTAATTCATTGTCTGTACATGCCTGTTTGCTTGTCCTTCTTTGGGAAAGTGGGTGTGCCCCTCTTTTTGTTTAAGGTGTTGGCCTGGACCTCAAGTCTGCCACGACCCTAACAATATTTTCCCATAGCCATGTTTTCATAGGGTGTCTTGGGCAATAACAGTCATTGCTATAATAATAGGAATAATACTAACACTTGTGCCATTGTGTTCCAGAAAAGGCCTCACCCTCAGTGCTATTTATGCTGACTGGCTTGATCGACCGGGAATTCCAAAGGTATGAGGAGTCTTTCTTTCTCTCTCTTTTCTTTATTTTTTTCTTTTAAAATTGATACAAATCTGGAAATTAACAACGTGGCTTCAGTGTTCAGTGATGTGCTGATGACGATCAAAACTAAAAGAAACTAAAGGGTTAATTATTTGATATTTTAATACGTAATAGATATTAATATAGTATACTGTATGTATTTAGAATACAATCTACTTTAGGTAAAAAAAGTTAAATACCACCACAATTAACTAGTTAAATAAACTCTTAGCTCCTATAGTTAGACCGAAGAAAAAAAACGTACCCTTGACTGTAATGTATAAAATTAATTATTTTAGATTTTAGGCTATTACTACTAGTTTGGCACTACTAGTTTGTGCTTATAGTCTAGTACTGTCACCATGTTTCTGAACTTCTGTCTGTTCACAGGCGTCATGTCTTAACTATATTATAAATCCTTACTTAGAAAGTTTGCTTTCTTTTTGTTCTCCTTAGTTTTCTTTCATGCTGATGTTACAGTTGAATGTTTATCTTGTGTGAACTGACAACTACAACCTGATTGGTCTCACTGCACAAACTGGTTTTTAAAAGCCAGTGTAGGTATCTGCATTCAGTATAGGTTTGTATAGTACAGGTATCGTCGGTTTAGGTTAAAATGTTTTGTTTGGATCCGGTTCACACCCAGCAGTGTTAAAATGGTTACAGACAGGTGTCTAAACCACAACACATTTAATATTTGTGTGAGGAGTGTGCTCTAAGCATTTATTCTTAGATGACAAGAGCAGCACTGCATTAGTCTTAGTACAGAACAGTTTTAAATAGCAGTGTAATGAAGCTGTCATAATGAAAATTATGTCTCATATTAGAAGTAAATAGCTGTCAATGTATAAATACTGCAGCTTAAACGACGTGTGACTTTTAGCCTGTCGGCATTTTGAAACTGCTAGACGGTTTCCCGATAACAGCATAAAAACTCGCAACATATTCAGTGTTCAACTTGAAGAAAGTTTTTCTATTTTTCAAGTCAGTTATCACAGTGATGACCTTCATTGTACTTCAAGACACCACTTGCTGTTTAGTAAGCTTTGGAAGCTCTTGTGCATTTCAGTTTATTTTATCACTGTGTTGTGTGGATGTGTTACCAGACTGGTGGTATATCTTGACAAGGTGAGCATTGCTGTTCTGCCTCTGCCCTCCGACAGAGAAAGAACCATGGTCATAGATACTAGGATTGCAAGGCTACACACACACGCACAGATGCACACACACACACACAACCACACGCACGCACACTCATGCAATCAATCCACTTTAACAGCTTCTTCAATTCTCCTATCTCCATGGTAACTGATATTAATTATTGCTGTGTGTATGTGCATTTTTTGTGTGTCTGTGCTTGTGTTGCTGTCTGGGAACCTTCACCTTCTAGATTATGTGATGATGTAACTGGAGCCTTTCAGGGGGCCTCTGAGGGTGGGAAGGACAGCGTGGAGGGACTGTTGTTTTCTCACACCTGATTGGGTGGTGGCCAGAGTGTTCTTGCAGAGGCTTTTTTTGTGTTTGATGTGCAAGTCACTGGCTAATAAGATCAGCCAGATCGATTGAAACCTTTTACAAATGCAAGTGCTTGTGTATTATGTACACTAGACACAAACACATTTTCAAAACCTCTCTCTCTCTCACTCTCTCTCTCTCTCTCTCTCTCTCTCTCTCTCTCTCTCTCTCTCTCTCTCTCTCTCTCTCTCTCTCTCTCTGCTCTCTGCTCTCTGCTCTCTGCCCCATCCATCGCTTGACAATGTGCCTGAATTGGAGAAAGGCAGGAAATGGTTTGGCCTAATAATAAACAATGACATTCACCGATCCCGGAGTAAGAGATGTGGAATGGGAAGGCCAGTGATGGCCTATTTTAGACCTCAGAGTTTAGATGAGTAAGCACTCCCTTTGGGATGATGGATTCAGGCTAAGATACTATGTTTAAATAAAGACGACCCTGTATTTACCACAGCTTTCTGCCTGGTACCTTCCCCTACAACTTACATCAATGTCTTATGTTTGCCTTCCTCTGCCTGGGTTATCAATAAATGCTCTTTGCTACCAATCATCAGGCAGAAGAGAGTCACTGGAGCTCAAACTTTCTCTGTTGAAAATTGGACCCAGCTACTGGGCCTGAATGCTTTTTGAATATAATGACTCAATCAGACTCAAATCCTAATATGTTAGATTTTTTTTTTTTAGGAAAGTTTATCCATAGTTGTTCGCGTAAAGACAGCATTAAATAGGATTGAATGTGACAGGCTTTATTCAGTTTTTTTTTTTTTTTTTAAATCTAATGCTATACTCAACAAGATATCAAAAGGTATCACTTTGGTATTGGTATTGTCATTGTCTGGCATTGTTTTGAAGATTTCATAGAATATGAAGGATATTCTTACTTATATAGTAAATAATTCAAGTGAAAAAATAGTTCAATTAAAAACACTTGCCAAATCTCAGACACATCACTAATTACTACTTTAAACTGAATAAGGGATGTGGTTAATTTGCCTTTCATGCGTGTTTATGAATGAGAGGTGTAACTTCTGAACCTCCCCATGTAATCTAATATTGATCCACCAGAGAGACAGTGCACGGACGTGGGCGAGGGACGAAGAGAGAGTTTGAGGTAGACAAAAGCCTTGCTATTCAGGGAATGGTAGTGGGGATCGAGGCAGCAAAAGAGCTATGTGTGGTATCCTGTTACACAATGCCAATTTACTGTTTCCACACTCACTACATTCTATACAGCCCACTCCAACACCTCCCTCTCTCTGTAGCTCTCTGCGTCCGCCTCTCTCTCTGTCCTTTGCTTCTACACACACCTTCATGCTATTTCTGCTGAAGTACTTTTTTTTAATAACACACAGAGAGTAATACTCAGGCATGCAATCATAGTATTGAATTGTGTGTGTGGCTGTGGTAGCTGACAGCTGAAAGCTGCCTGTGCCTGGGAGCGTCTGTGCAGCGTCTGTCATAGGTTGTATGAATGTGATGTGGCGCTGCTGCATCTCGCCTGTTTGTGTACGTGGTGTGACATTACAAAGACCTTGTTTCCGTGCTCCCCGGTCTGTTTCGTGTCTGTGTCCTGATTTTACCCACCACACACACACACACACACACACACACACGCGCGCACACACACACACATGCTCTTGCTGTCATCATTGTAATGTGTGATTCACATCACTCAAGCCGTGGCTCTGCTGAAAGCTTAATAAGGTTAGAGAGTAAGTGCTGTGTGTTTGTGCCTACTAGCTGCTCTCTGCGCGTAGGTGTGTGTCCGCATGTATGTATGTATGTGTGTGTCTGTGGGAGTGGATGTTGGAGGACTGAGGTGACCGTCCGTCCTGTGGTTGCTAGTAATTCAGGTGATTTTTTTTTTTTTTCATTCTCCTCCTCCTCCTCCACCTCTTTTTTTTTTCTCTCTTCTCCTCCACTCTTCTTTCCCTCATCCTCCGGAGTCAAGTCGCGAGTTTCCGTCAGAGGAACAAGTGATCGCGCTTCCACCTCCTCCCACTCCTCCCACATCTCCTCTCTCCCTCCCCTTCCTGCTTTGCTGGGTCTCTCTCTCCCTTTCTCTCTCTCTCTGTCTCTCTCTCTGCCTCTGCAAAGCATTCCACTCTGTCCCGATCACTTGCCCCCGGCTCACTGCTTTCCCTTCTTCTCTGTCGTTCAGTGGCTGTATGAAAGGAGCGCCGTGTGGTCACAGGCGAGGCTGGTGAAAGAAGTCAAAGCAGAGGTAAGCACCCTCTCTCCCTCTCTCTCTCTCTCTCTGTCTCTCTCTCTCCTCCTCTTCTCTCTTTCCCTGTCTCTCCTTCTCATCCTCAGGGAGTGGCAGACAGACTTGGGGGGCAGCTCTCAGATTTGAAATATCTCACCTTAGACTGCTTGATGTGATTGTCATCTGATTATCATCACTCTCGTTCCCTCCACTCAGTTATTTTGCCACTGTCTCTTTCTACTGCTTCCCCTCTTTTCCTCTCCTCCGTCTCACAGTGTTTGATATCATCTCTTATCTCTACCTGTCTTGCACTCCATCTACCTCTCCTTTTGCTCATTTGCTCCCTGTTACAGTCTTTCCCTCTGTCTGCCTCTGAGTGAAGTGCGGCACACAGCGCTGTACATCTGTTGCGTGTCATTCTGTGCTGCAGATCAGATTTCTCATAAAGGCCCCATGTTGTTCTTAATTGCTTCGCCCGTGTTTCCCAATTCTCCCAGTTATCTGTCCGATCAAATAAATCTGAATCAGACCTGAATAGAATATTTGTCGAATATATTATAAGTACCTTAAAAAGACAAATAATGTTTGACTGATTGTGTCTCAGAAGTGACTTATCCACTTTATATGCTGCTTAAGTGTTAGGAAACCTCACTTTTTCAATCTTTAAACGGTATGAAGACAGTGTTTTCAGTCTGAGAGAATGAATTAAAGCAGAGGAGAGGAGTCAGCGAGGGTAGATTGAGTTTGGCCTTGATAGTGATTGGCTGTTTAATGGAGATCTATGGTGTAGGGTGTTACTGCGCTCCAGGCTCTGTCACAGAAACATACTTACACTATTACTCTTTTGTCTTAGCCGGCAGTTTGTGTTGGTTATGTATGGAGCCCGAGTGAGCGCTGAAAGGTTGGAATTAATGTTCGTGTTTCAGAGAGACAGAGCTATAGACCGGTGGATGTTTGTGTGCGTGTGTTTCCACTGTGCACTCGGTCAAGGCTTGCATGCTAGTACCTCACTGAGAGTGTGTATGTGCATATTCCTGTGTGCCTTTCCACTTGATAGTGCACCTCAAATCTGTTTATATTTACTCTCTGCTATTAGATGTGACCGCTCATTCTTTCTCATACTCCTTTTCTTTCCCTTGTCCTCTCCACTGTCCCCTTTTTGCTCTGTTTTGCCTTCATACTGTCTCATCACTCTCACTCAAAACCTGCTACTTTGTTGCCTCTCTCTCTCTCTCTCTCTCTTTCTACCTCTACACTCTCTTCTTTTTCCCGTCTTCACCGCCTCACCCCATCATCCTCCCTCCTGCAGGTTGTAAAATGGATTCTCCTCAGTCAGAGTCATCAGGGGAAGGGCAGAAAGCGGAAGAGAATAGAGCCCAAGGTGAACTACAAAAAGGTAGGAGACACTCTGCTGTATTAAGGCCTACATCTACCTTCCCTCTGCTCTACTTCTAAATCTTGCCGGTGTCTCCTTCTCTTTTAGAAATCTCTCCATTCCTTTCTGTCTGGGCTTTTACTCCTGTAAAGTAGCTGTGACTGTCTTTTATTTCTCTGACAACACAATAATGTTGATGTGGTTCGTCTGCAAAGACAGACTACCCTGTACTTACTTAAGTCTTTGTTTATGTTGTGTCCTCCGCCCACATATTTAACCTTTTAAGAGCTTGTATACATCACATACCCTCCACTGTTTCTTTGTGTGTGTGTGTGGTCATGGTCAATGTGTGTGTAGGATGGTGTCTGTGTTCGTCTGGGGGGGGGGTGGACACCATTTGGCCTCGACATTCAGGGATTGAATCTGGCTTTGAACTTTTGTTCCCTCCATCCTTCCTTGTCTTCCCGTACTCCCTGTTATTTTTCATTGTTTACTACCAAATAAAATGGTGAAAAGTGCCATAAAACAACAGCCCAAAAAAAGATGGTGCTGCGTGTGTGTGTATGGTTAATTAGGGCTCTCCGGGGACGGCTAATCCCCTCCACACACTAATTGACGCACACGCTTGCACACTTGCCTGCATCATTAATGAACGCACGCTGATCTATAACCCACAGAGGGCCAGAAGTCATTAGTGAGAGTAGAGCAGCTTTTATGTATCACTTGCAATATACTCAGATATTGTAGACAGAAACATTTGCAGAACCTCTCATCTTTTTGTACAACACATTTCATGGCATGAATAAGTTAGGTAAGTGCCCCTGGGTGGACGGAAAAATAAAACACTGATTCATTGCCAAGGATATTGTGGATGTATATCCAGTGACTTCTGAGAGCTTTAAATTGGCTTTTAACACGCTTAGCTTTCAACAGATGTAATATAAACTTTATTCACAAGCGAAATCATACATTTTTAGGCTCTTCCTAAAATTCAGAGAGTATTTCATGAAAACCTCAAGTGGGAACATAATTTCTCCGTATTAGATTACCTCCAATTCCTGTGTTGTAATTCGGAGCACACAATGAATGAAATGCCTGTAGAGTGCGCAGCCAGTGCAGCCCCCTTCAACCACCTGATACCTACTGTCTGGCATATTTACAACGTACACACACACACACACACACACACACACAAATACACTTACTTCTAAGGGGCAGCAAAAGGCCCCCTTCCTGTGGGGGGAAGAGAGTGCTGAAATCAGCCTCATGAAAGAATAGCCAATTACTGTCCACTTGGCCATACACAATAGTGAGAAAGAGGAGGGAGGGACGAATGGACGGACGGATGGAGCGAGGGAGCAGGGGGATGTAGGGGCGGGGGTGTGGGAGGTCAGCGTTTGAAGTTACACCATAAAAGCCATCCTGAAAGGAAACACGAAGTGACCCCTCCTCCCCCTTTCTATCCACCCCTCTCCCCTCGCCTCCCTGCGGCCCGGCCCTCTCCTCTCTCCTCCTCTACGTCTCCCTACCCTCCCTTTGTTTCTGTGTACAGAGAGTGCCCCATGGATGGACCAGGTGTATTTTATATTACTCCTTCATGTACTTCAAACGCCAAACAGCCCAATTTCTACTCAACCCCTCCTCTCTTCATCTACCTCTCCTCCCTTTCTCTTCCCCTCTTTCTACCGGCCTGTTGCAAGGCTATAAATCACTCAGCAGACCTGATCGGCAAAAGAGGGGGGAAAAAAAAAAAAAAGGTGGGGAAGGCGGTTACAACACAGGAGATTGGGAGGTTGAAGATGAAGAAAAAGTTGGGATGGATAAGAAATGAAGATAGAACTGGAGCATGGAACAATGAGAGTGAAGTATGAAAAACACTGACCACTGACTGACTTTGAGATTAAATTGGAATGGAAACAAATTTAAGGCATGAAATGATGAGCTTGAGTGGAAAAATACAAAGGGAGAGGAGATAGCAGATGATGTAAAGGAAAGAGAAGAAACAGGTGATGGAATGACTGTATGGAAATAGAACCAGAGGAAGAAATAAAAGTAGAAAAGCAAAACCAAAAAGGAAATCAGAAATTGGTAACACAGGATTTTAGGAGCTGATGATTGAAGTGAGAGACAGACTAGTGGTGGGTTAGAGGTTGATGATTGTGAATTCCAGTGAGGTAATGAATGTGTTGCAGACATTTGAGAAAACGAAGAGTGGAGTGGATATTTGAGGAGACGAGAGAAGCACACGAGAGAAGAAATGTTACAGGGATTGGTCAGATGATGTAAGAGTGGTTTGGAAGAGAAGACAGAGATGGTGAGGGAGGGAATGGAGAAGGCAGGAGCTTTAGCGGGCAGGAATTAGGCTGAGCCAGGGTCGCATTTAGAGCTAATGACATCATGGATGATTAGGGAATATACGCACACACACACACACACACACACCTATAGATGCACACAGTGGTAAGAGCCAGACACCCCCCACAGAGCAGACCCAGATCTGGTCAATTTAATAGAGCCAAAGTTTATTACCAACTTCCCCTCGTCTTTGTTTCTGTGTAACGTTATTGATTCACGAGCACCTTAGCGTGCGCGCCTGACTCTTTTTTTTTTTTTGGTGTACACGTTTAACTTGGATGTGCACGTGTGATGAGCGTGCATGTGTCCAATGCATGTGGAGAGGTCTGTGGAGGGATATTAGTCATGCCCGTGTGGTAATGGGCCTCATTTTGCTCTCATTTTCATCTGCGGTATCCGTAATGAGAGGGTCCGTCTGCCCCTGCTGATCAGGACAGGAAACCCTGTAGGGGAAAAGCGCTGCGGATAGCGTGAGATCTTGGTCAACTTTTCTAGCAAGAAAATGCTCTTCTGCTCTTCAAAGAAGCAGTTTGAAATTGACCCGGGTCATATGTTGATCAACTGGTGCAGCCTTGCCACAGAAATATGTTCAGTACCGTCAGGCTTCGTGTCACAACTGGCCGTTGGAATGGGTTTAATGAGTGGCAGATGCAGCAAGGCTAAAGTAGCATTATTTCAACTCTCACACATACAATCGTCAAAATTAAAACTGTACTCTGACCCAGTGATTTAAAGTTGTTAATGTTACTGAAGTAAATTACCTCCATACTTCAGGCTTGTGTAGCTCTGTTTCACATTTTTGCACCGGAGCACAGTATATTCGATTCAGTATGGCCGATCCTTGCACCTTTCATGCAGATGTGATAAGGTTCTGTATATAAAAAGTGTTGACATAGCTCTTCCCTGCATAAACAAATCCGGGAAACTGTATAATCCTGAATTCTTGTCATTCCTGCTGAAATTGTTCTGCACCGCACTATTTTTAACCTCACACTGCTCATCTCTCTGAATCTAAGGATGCACAATTATTACGACCACCAGACTAATGAGAATTATTTTGGTGAACATTGTGATCATAATTATGAGTAGCCATCATGTGATTTATTATAGTTTGTAATATCTCCACTTTGTTAGTTTGTTTTTTTCCACCACACCTAATGATTTCAACCTTTGTAGTATTCATTGCACAGACTAAGATATGTAATTATAAACACTCACTATCTTCAGAGATTGTGCTATTGTGATAATATATCTCAGAACAGGGATGTTTCTCTGTGTCACATATGCAGCAGAATAAGTGGCTGATGAGTCAGTCTCCTCCTCAGTGTCACTCTGTCACCTTATTTGCACCCACATGGCAATCTGCACCTTCCTGGTTGATGGATAAGGCTACTGTGAAGACATGTACCGCCAGGTTTGTGTTTGTGACTGAGGAAATGTCAACAACATCAGGTTCAGAGGAACAGCCTGTCTTGATACTGCACAGTGTCACCTGTTGAAACAGAGTTCAATTTACTTAAGATCTTCCATGTCAGGAAGCAAACTTTCAATATTATTCCAATACTTAGCAGTTAAAGCTGATAAATATGTGATTTTGATTATATAAAAGATAATTGTGGATACTCAGTTTGGAGATGATATTGCACTTGAGTCAGGAGAAAACATGTTATTGAGGACATTGCACAAAGCAGATATTGTTACTGACAGAACAATCTTACCACAAGGTCCACTTAGTGGCTGTTCTGGGGCTTTTAGCAGATGGACCTCCCCCCCGGTTGTCATGTTATTATACAAATTTGAATTTCCATTTTTGTGAGTGTGGCGCTCAGATCGAATATTCCAGATCAGCTACTAAATGGACCTTGTAGCGAGATTGTTTTTCAGCTGTTGTTTCCAAAGTCAAAAATAAACTCTCAGTCTCAGTTTTTATGTTAATATTTTTTTTTCTGTTAATGCATCCAGCGGCAGTCTTGATTTTAACACTTGTTGCTCCTGAGTTAAGTGGTTCAATCAGCTATAACAACTCAGAGGTTTTAGAGTTTGATGTTTTCACTCAGCAGGTTTCAGAATCTCTTGTTACCGCTGTACATTACCTCTACAGCAGGGTGTGGCTTTCCTTTTCATACATCCCCACCTCTTTCGTTCATTCCCGCCAGCTTTTGCCAACACTGCCGCTGTGTGTCAGCATCTCTTTATTAATGACAACATTAAACTCTACTACTCTCAAGCTATAGGCCTAAGAGCTAAGCCGTAAATGCTAAATAAACCCTAATGAGGGTGATTTTGCTCCTATAGCAGCACAGGCACGCCGTAAGGACACAGATGCCAACTTCTATTTGAGGAGATACTGTAAACCCAAAGAGAAATGAAGTGGCTCTGGGTGCTGACTGAAATCCCTTGTGTTGGGCTGAGGTGCGATGTTGATGGTTGGAGAGGGGAGGTAGTAGTGGTAACTGGAGCCGCTGTGGGAGAGTAAACAGTAGGGAAGGCATGATCAAAAGCCTCTTCACTTGGGTGGAGTTTGCAGGTGGCGCACATTATCCTGCCATAGTAGGCTTCTGTAAGTAGGGGATGGGAAAAAAACAAGGAGAGCAGTGTGGAAATTGTTTCAGTCTGTCTTGTTTGGCACTTTCTCGTAGCTTTAATTAAATGTAGCCGAGGAGAGGGAGATTGTTCGTTTGTGAGATGTACAAACTGAATTTAGTCCAAGTCAGTCTTTTGACTTAAGGTCTTTAGACCTAAATGATTTGCGGACACAAGTGTTATAAATTGCTGGTCATAATAAGAAAGCCCGAGTAGCAAATTACCCGACAGTCTTGTCTGTTTTTCTCCAACTACCTCGCAAACTACCTCTTCCTCTCTTTCTGTTTGTTTAGAGCTTGACCAGTACCATGAAATAAAGCATATCCGTTTAGTAATGGTGTTTTTATGGCATCTGTTTTGTTGTTGTTTTCTTTGATAAGACGTCACCACTTCAGAGTACACTCGGCCATATTTGGCAATTCAAACTCCACCCCCGAGCAGTGCTGATGAGGATACATCACACATCTGGTTTTCCTTCATTTCTGTTTTCCTATCTCCAGTGCAGTGTCCCCTGGTTTATACTGCCATCTCCCCGTCCTTCTCCTGTACTCTTTCTGCCTTACACTTTTTCTTACTTGGTCTGTCTCCCTCCTTCTGTTCCTTTGTCCCTCTGTGATTTATTGGCAATGAATCAGGGATGAGGGAGTATGCCGGAGGAGAGAGGGGAACATTCAGGGAAATGGCTGTTTCCGGCCAGACTTCATCACATCAGGATGGGAAATGGCTTGAAGAAGAGTGTGTGTGTTTTTCTGCCTCTGTGTGTGTGTGTGTGTGCATGTGTGTTTCACCATCATTAGACCAACTGGGCATCAGCTAAGGGCTGCTCAGGTTGAGTCCAGCTCTGTGAGTTACAACCCTTTAATTTTCTTTTAATGAAAGCTGGACTTGAGCTCGGCACACATACATTACGGAAACATACAGAGTTCATGCAAAGGAATTGATCCTGTTGATGTAATGGGATATTTAAATGACAGTTTGACTAGGTGTGTTAAGTCCACTGAATAAAATTTCAAAGGTTGTCACAGTGAATTTATTATGTGTAGCTATATGGTTCAGTTTTTATAGGTCCAACTCATGTTAATGCTTTACTTATTAAATATAGTATTACTAATTACTTACAGCAAGGTTTCCCACTGCACTGAAGCTTTACCGATGTCCTTCACTTTTAGTCGCTTTGGATAAAAGCATCTGCCAAATGAGTAAAGGTAAATGTAAATGTACTCCTTACCTTGTTGAACTGTCACCTTATTGTGATGGACAGCCGTGTTGCCTGAAGCCTCAGGCTCCTGAAGAGGGACATCCATGGCAGACTGGTTTCAGGTGAGAGGTCAAGTGAAGTGCATTGGTTGCATTTGTTCTCTCGGCTCATCACTACTCGTAGTGTGAGATCTGAATGCAAACTCTCTGACATCATCTGGAAGCTGAAGGCTGAGGTGTTTACATAGGGAATGTTTTTCAAATCTTGCCTATGATGCTGAGCTTTTATTAATAAAAGGAGGACAGGTGGTTGGATTAAGTTTCCCTAGCAGGTTGGTTTAGGATGAGGGGTTCAGAAGAGGAGGAGCTGCACGATGGTGTGACCAGGCCATAATGCACAGTCAAAAACGAAATTATGGATGCACATATGGACAGATGGATGGAGTTTACGCTCCCTCGTGTGAACAACTGGACCACACACTGTCTATTTTATTATATACATGACCCTGACTTCAGCAGATTGACCTACAATAAGGGCACAGACACACACACACATGCTGTAGCTACAGATGAAAGGATCACTGCATTGCTCTCAGTACACTTGAGAGAAGATTCCTCAAGGCTCAACTCATAAGCTCAGACAGAGCGTGAGAGATAGTGAAACACCAGTCACAGGAAAAAGGAGACAGAAAGTGAATCCAGGACATCTAAGGAAACAGCTAAGGAAACGGATTAAAAAAACAAAACAAAACAAAAAAACAGATCAATAAAAGTATCATACTGGCTTGGTCATCTTCTGCAGTA
Source organism: Trachinotus anak (assembly GCF_046630095.1). Taxonomy (NCBI): domain Eukaryota; kingdom Metazoa; phylum Chordata; class Actinopteri; order Carangiformes; family Carangidae; genus Trachinotus; species Trachinotus anak. The sequence goes on along the minus strand of NW_027273859.1, from coordinate 20,868,128 downwards.
TGTGTGTGAAAAGTGCTGAGTAGGAGGAACAGATTGTGTGGGAATCAAGGGATCAGTGTGGCAAACAACTGCTGTTTGATTCACACTTCTCTCACACTGGCTTTGCATCAATAAGCTGTTGATCCAGCATTACCTGCCAATGAGACTTTTCTGTCCATGTTATGTGTCTGTTTGAATAACTGAGTCTCTACATTTTGTTTTGCAACAAAACCGATTAAATTCTCCCTAAAAACCCACATACGGTTGTACAGACTGTATACACAGCTGTGTGTCCACTTGCTTTATTGTGCTGGTAACTTATAATTCTTCCTCCACCATATAAGACCCTAGAGTTTAACCTGTAAAAGTCATGCTGGGATATGACAGGATATTACTCTATAAACTGACTGTAAGCAAAACACAGTGTCTTTAAAAGTGTATGTGACTGACAGGGGCGTTATCTGATTGATGTCTCAGGATGCTGCCAGATTACAAAACTTTAGCAATATAAGAAAATCAGGCTGTTTTACACTTAATTTCTCGAGTTTTATTATGTCCAGATTTCCCGGCGGCCGCGCCGATGGAGCGTGAAAACTGTTTTCCCTTTTGATAGGTAGTAAAATGTTAGAGAAAAAGAATCTGTTAGAAGAAAATTAAAATTTATGTTAATTTATGTGTTAGAGATGAGAAGATTTATGTGTGGGGATGGGAGGAGAGGAGAGAGAGGAGATGGCTCCATTTGTGCTGTGTTAATGAGGGAGAGCAAGACAGAAAGAAAGTGAGGGGGAGAGAGTGCCAGCGTGTATTTGTCTCATTTATCACTCAGCAGCAGTTCTGTTTTCGGGGTCATTTGAAGCTCACAGCCTGTCTCATCTCGTCTGGGGACTCCCTGTAGTCTGCGTGTGTGTATGTGTTTGTGAATAGGGGACATACAGTAAAAGAAAAACAGAAAAAAAAAGGGAGGGGTGTAAAGAGATCCCCGGTCAGGGTTGACGATGCTGACAAGCTATTTCATGGCAGGCATAGCTGCTCAGAACTACTTAGGCCCTCATGACTCTCTGAGGAAGGCACCCATGCATGCTCACACACACACACACACACACACACACACACACACACACACAGACACACACACAGACACACACAAAGACACACATTCAAGGTGAGGCAATGAGTTGCAGTGGGGAGATCTGGGGAGGGAGAGTGAGGGGTAGGTATACAGAGCAAGAGTAACAGCAACATGCTTTCCACTGAAGTGGTCAAAAAGAACTCACACACACACACACACACACACACACACACATACACATGCATTCTGAATCCCAGAAGCATTTGAGTGTCATTAAAGTGCAGCTGTGTTTGTCTTTCCAGCACACATGGAAAACGCATCACGGAGAGAGAGAGCGAGAACACAGCCTGCTGAATATGGCTGCCACAAGATGTACAAAAACAAGCGCTGCACTTTGTCACTCACACAGCCTCGCATTGTTCACCTTGGATTCTATTCAAACACAATTTTTAGACATCCAGTATAATGCAGTGCTATAAAAACGCGTTGTAGCACGGAGATCACGGTGTTAAACCCGGTGACACTTCGGCGAGGTATTTAGAGTAGAGTCATGTTCAGTATTGGGCTGGGCTGTAAAGTGGAGCTGCTTTTTTATGCTGTTCACATAAAACATGATTTAGGCATCACCTCACAGCTTTCATAGGTGTAGTACGTAATGTTGTGTTTGTGTGTGTGTATATGTGTGTGTGTATGAATGTGGCGTGCTGAGTGCTTAAACATCTGTCTTTCCTGGTAATGACTTGGGAGCCAGCAGCGCCCTCAGACAGTCCTGACGCAATTAGCCTTGTCAAAAAAACACACACACACACACACACTCACATTACAAACACACATATGCACACAAAGTAACATCAGCTGTATGGTACTAGGCCCAAAGACGCTGAGCATAATAGAAATTCCTGCACATGAAACCAATAACTAAGTGTCTAAGAGATGTGACACTGTGTCTGAGGGCAGCTTTTCTTCGCTTTTCTGTTCAATTGTTGAGATCATATTTTGCTATGATACTTTTTTTGTCTCAACAGCAACATCATTTTTCCTAAAATTTAAAAATAGCCTAACTATTTTTAAGTCCATCCTAAAATGATGCATTTTAAACTAGTCATTTTCTGAAATAGGAGTCTATAAAACAGAAATCTCAAGGCTAACAGCCAACAACCATGTTCATTATCGATTAAACTGCACATTACACATAAGTTCCTAAATCCCAAGGGGATGTCTTCAAAATTGTAGTATTTTCTACACCACATAACATTAAAAAAAAAATAAAACACAGGAAGTGGACTTTAGGCCTTTTTGTTTGAAAAATGATACAATAATTGATTTCATAATAGTTGTCCTTTAATTTTCCATTGATTCAACTGATCTATGACCAAACAATACGGGGACATTAAAAGTTCAGAATTATGCTTATTTTCCTGGGGAAGAATAAAATGCTGTAAAATAGAGGTAAGATGACAAGTCATTGCAAGGATGAGGATGTTATATTGTATAGTCTCTCATGATGCCAGGGAATGACAACACAGAACTACTGTTAATGCTTCCAGAGGTCTGGTGTAATCTAGTATTAGCACAGTCAGACACATGTAAAAACCATTCAGTTGCTGCCAACAGCCATACTGCAGGCGACAGCTTTGGCTCCAAATACTGCAGTCTGAGATATCATATGTTGCTAAACTGGAAGTGGAAAAAAAACAGAAGGATTGTCTTCCTGAGGTTTTAATGCAAAGTAAACAGCAGGTTTTGAATTTCTTTCCATCTGTTTTTCTGTTTGTGTCTCTTTGCGGTGCTGTTTCTTATTCCATCTCTCCTGTTTCTGCTGTGTCTTTTGTCATTCTCTATTATCAACTCCTTTTCTTTTTTTTTTTCTTTGTGTGTGTGTGTGTGTGTGTGTGTGTGTGTGTGTGTGTGTGTGTGTGTGTGTGTGTGTGTGTGTGCATGTGCGTGCGTGTGCGTGCGTGTGTTGTGTGTGTCTGTGCAGCAGATATCTGGGCTTAGTCCATCCCACATACCTCTGTCAGCTCAGACTGCTTAGATCCAGCCAGACTGGGGTTCACACAGGAGACAACGCACAATTATACTCCACACACACAAAAACAAATGAGACAAAGATGTGTCTTTGTGTGTCTCAGACTTGTTACCTTAGCTCACATGCATGCAGAAAAAACAGCTATTAGACTCTGACTCAGTACCACAGGAGAATCCATAGAGTCTCTTCCTGAGCATGACCTTTCCTTTTCATGGCTGCACCTATGTCTCTGCTCTCACTCTCTCTCTCTCTCCTCCTCTTCCACTCCTTCTTCATGTTTGACTCTGCCTGCCACGCTCATCCCATCTCTCGTTCTCCTTGTTTTCTCTCCCGCTCTGGCTCTGTGTCTGTCTTTCTCAGTGTATCTTTCAACGGCAGTAGATGTTATCGTTTCACACTCGGGGTCATCACCAGTGCATGTTTGTGTTTTACCCCTATTATTGTTGTCATCTGGCTCGACCCAGCTTGAATGAACAAATCATAGCTGCCTGTGCGCGCGCGTGTGTGTGTGCGCGCATGTGTGTGAGTACATGCGCTTTTGCCTTCTGTGTGCAAGGTAAAATTGCCAACATTCAATTGCATGAACGGACAAAAGTTTTTTAAACGCTTCACAGTGTGTGTGTTTGTCTGTCTTTGTGTCTCTGTGCCTTATTAACCCTTGTAGTTATCATAATCAACAGACACCACTGATAATATTTATCCACGACCCCGTAAAGGAAACTGCTGTGTGGCTGGTAGCTACTGTTGTTTTTTTTTTTTTTTAAGTTTTTTTTTCCCCCCAGGGATAATATTTAACCAGGACCCATAGGCTGCTCTCACCCTCCCAGGATAAGGCCAGAACAAATGACTTGAGGAAATTAAACCTGGGTGCTCTGCTATTTTCAGCCATAGTCACATTTCATACTTCCGTACCTTGTGTGCTCAGGGAATGAGCAGTTGAGTATCTGTGAGATAACTGAGTGTACTGTGAGAGACTGTGCATGTGTTTGTGTTGAGCATCAGGGCTCTACTAAATTCCAATATGGTGATAAATTTGGATTGAGACGTGAGTATTTCCCTCAGAATTTTCTTCTTGGCAGGAAGAAAATCCCCTGAAGCAGGATATAGACATCACAGGATGCTGAAAGTCTGTGGTGAATTATTATGAATGTGTATATTTAAGGAAAGAACTTCTCAACTTGCACAATATATCAATAGCCAGAGAAAAAAAATATTGTTTCAATTTGTGTGTTTAAAACAGATCATGAATATATAGTTTTTAAAACATCTGGATCCTATAGTTTTTTTTAAGCAAACATTAAATAATGTTCTTGTAGGGACTGTTTTAAGCTGTGGATTTGGAACTCTAATGAGTATTTACTGAATGAGGACTTTGTATGGGTTTGATTCAAAATAAACTGCAGTGCCTATGTCCACCTGAAGGAACATGTCAGTCACTCATTGTGTGTTTCTGACAACAATGAGGTCTATGGCACAGATTTACACTTATTATGTGTTAGTGGGATTAATTCAACCTGCTTTTGGTTTTTATGTGGAATTGGTAATAGGAAAAATAAAGAATATCATCAGGCTTTTCTTTTTAGAAGAGTGCTCCCATCAGTTTGTCCATGGGCAGTTACACAGAAAAGCCTGTATTCCTCTGTTCTCCACTACCCCTTTCTCCTCTGATATCCAGCTGTTTGGATGTGTCACTGGAGTACAAATGCTACAGATTTTTCTCTCACACACACAAACAGCAGTCCCTTTGTTCCAGTTCTCTTTCAAAGGCCTCTCTCTTTAAATGTTCATACGGGTGATGCCATGGCAAAACACTGCTGAGACTTCGGTTTACCCCCCCTGTTGTGACTGGTACTTGTACTGGTTGTTTGGGGCACTTGCATGGAGGGTTGTTGGATCTAAGGCGGCTTGTTATACCCTCCCAGCAAAAGGTGGCGGGTGAAAAAGACACTGCTGGTCACACAGTGAAGAGGAGGCCCATGTCTGTTTCTGCCTCCCCGGGACAACAGCAGCACAAGAAGTGACAGGAACTGTCCTACAGGGGAATTGTGCTTTCCAAAATTTGGAAGAAAAAGGCGGAGGAAAAAAAGGCCTATCTGAAATGTGCACGTGTTTGAGGAGTTGTTTGTGTCTCCATCGGGAATTGAACAATGGATTGTGGGAGGAGGAGGAATGGTACGAGGGAGGCGAGGGAGGCATCCACTGGAGACACTTAGATTTGTGCCTTGCGTCGAAGCATAGAGTGCCAGAGATTAATTAAACTTCCCCTGTTTTGGAGGTGTGTGTATGTGTGAATGAGTATGAGTCAGAGCGGTGTTGAGTAGGAGAGAAAACATGTTAATTGCCTCCATGATCAATGCCAAATTGCAGGAACATAGAATTTTACATAATAAAACACCCCGCCTTCTGTGACTGCACAAAAGAAAGAACAAAGTGTTAAGACAGTGAAGAAAAGCGACCTGATGAGCTGTGGAGCGCATCTCTCATGCCCGCTGAAAGCATGTGCACATCTGTACTTTTTGTGTAGTAGTTGACCCCACTGCCGGCTCAACCGTGTATGCTTTTTCAGCTTAACCCCTGATTCTCAACCCCACTACGACCCCATATTGCTTTCTGATTGGCCTGAGACTGTGAACTTAAAGACCAACAATGACTACGGGCTGCGCGGCCTAACAACCAGCAGCTGATTAAATGCACAGTCACAAACACAAGCATTCACACAAACATGCATGGGCATGGACTGGGTTAAGTATCAGGTATTCATTGAGAGCACATCATGTCTTCATGTTGACCACATACTGTAGTTGTCCTGTGCGTACACACTACTACACGCTCAACAATGTATCCAGCACATGTAACCAACAGCATAAATGAGGCACATGGACTTGATTGTTTGTGTATTGTAAGTGCTGTGGATATTTGTTTCCCATAATATTCATACTCAAGCTGGTGAACAATCCTGACACTTTGCTTGTTGCCAGCAAATTTGTTTGTGCCGGGAGATACATTAATGAGACATTGATCCCGACAGTCGTCGTGATTGCAAGGTCAAAACTTCATAATTTCGCTCTCTTTTTCTTTTGTCCCACTCTGTCCAACTTTCTCAAGAGCTCTCTATTATATGTTTTGATTCCTGATGATGATTAGGCTCACAACTGATTGCAACAGCAAAATACACACACACACACACACACATGCACACACACACATGCACACACACACACACACACACACACACACACACACACACACACACACAAACACACGGAAATATACACCCTCATCCCTCTCTCTGTAGATGCTGTGGTTGTTGATTGAAGCCACTTTCAAAGTGAAAAACAAAGAATGAATGTTGTTTATGATGAGATAGCAGATAGATAGTCACAGCTTTTGGTCATGGCAGAGGTCATCTGTCTGTGACCAGCACTATCTGTGAGATCATCACCACGCTGAAGCAGCAGCAGCAGCAGCAGCAGGTGTGACATCATTTGAGGAGATCGTAGCACAGAGGACAGCTCCATTTCACAAGTTGAAAGGGTAACATGTGACTCACAGATAACCTTTCAGCATGTGTGTGTGTGTGTGTGTGTGCGTGTGTGCTTTCTCCAATCCATTACCCGAAATGGGTTTACAGAACCTATGATGTCAGCAAGCCATTTTATAATGTATTTTTAGGCCTTGTGAAGCCACAAGATTGCCGTATCATATCCCACTAGTGTATAAATATTTTTTTTTCTTTTTTTTTTTTTTTTTAGCCACTTATCATTCTTGCACCTTTTATATTTATGGTGCCTTCTCATTACTGCTGCACCTTTTACTAAACTCTCCCACACACACACTTTAAGAAGCAGAACCTACTGCTACCGTGTGAGAGGGGCTTCCTGCTATCATGTGACTATTTGATGTGATAATTAAATACAGTTCAGTTGTTTGTTTCTGTCTGGAGGAAGGTATTAACACTCAATCTGCCGCATAGAATCAGACGCTATTTATAGCACTTACACCTCATTCGTAGGTTAGGACTACTTAATATTTACCTATTTAAAAAGTACACTGAGTATGAAAGAGAACTGAAATACCCCTCGCCAACATTTAATATTCCCGAGCTACCAGCAGTTTCTTTACATCATTTGGTTTTTCGTTTTTTTTCCCCCGCCTTTTTCATGCTATTTTATTCCTGACCATCTGCCCCGTTTTGTTGCGCATTTTAATTCTGTGCAGCTGTATAGAGCAGTTACAGGCTAATTAAAAGTGTAAGTATTTGTGATGCTATTATTGCTGTCGTGGCTGTTGAGAGAATCTTAACAGCTGCTTGGCGTACTGTTTCTCTTCAAGACCTGAGCCTCCCGGTACAGATTGAGGAGATAGATGTTTGGGCCCTTAAATCAAGTGTAAAATAAAAACGGACAAAAAGAGATAAATGAAGCAAAGGGGGGGGGGGGTTTAATTGGTGGAGCCAGACGCACAGTTTGGACCAGTGAAATGAAGAGTGAAAAGGAGTTGGTATGGAGACGGGAGCAGACAGTCATGGAGACAGAGGCAGAGGGAGAGAGAAAGGGAGGGATTTGAGGGAAAGAAAGAGTGAAACCTTAGTACCTGAGGTGGCGTGGGCTGAGGCCTTTAGCTGCTGGTGCCAGAATGTGTTTTTACGAGCCTGTGGTCAGACAGAAATAAAAGGCAGCCGAGCGGTTGAATGGCATCACACACACACACACACACACACACACACACAGACACACGCACACACATACACTCATGCACACATGCGATTCAATGGCCTCTCAGAAATTGCAGTTTGGTTTTATAATGTCACAGTTATTCAATGTCTCCAACCCCCATAATGCAACTTGATTGAACAAGCAGTGGACTCTCCCCAGTGGTACAGAGGTAGGGAGAAGGAAGAGAGGGGAGGAAAGGGAGGAAAAGAAAGCATTAGCAACACCTCTGTATTCCTTTTAATGGCGCCATGGGCACAAAGAGGTTCTCTTATGTTCTTTGGAGACATTATATAGATTTTATGGTCAGTTAGTCCAGACTTTTTACACAATCCCTTTGGTGCATTTTCTTTTTTTTTTTTTTTTGTCATCTCCATTGCCCTGTCTGTCATTGTCTTTTCCTCTTTTCTTCTCCCATTTTATGTGGAAGTTTATTTTTTCTTTTTTTTATTCTTTTTACCAGCAAACTTACAATGAGCTTCACGTCTTGGATTATCATTACACGCAACCACTTAAAGCCATAATGCACAGTCCAGTGAGAATGGTGCTTAAAAAAGATAGGAGAAAATAGGAGTTAGAACAAGACAAGTAGAAGCAGAAACATCGGAGAAGGCAGTGATGATTCAGATAGCAGGGGTTATCTGAGGTACCTCTTGCAAAGATGGGATGGTAAATGATGAAAGACCACTTAAGATAGCAAGAGACGAAAAGAGGTGGAGATCATGACCCTGTTTAGCACAGAGGATGTGAAGGAAAGATTAACAAGATGGAAATATTTCGAATCAGTCTTGTCATTGCATAATGACTCCTGAAAAAGGACACACGCTCGCTCTCCCATGTACTATACAGAATGCAGAGAGTGGTACTCGTTGCCATGGAAATACTGAACAAGTGATGGATTGTTGGAAAGGCACAGAAAAAGATTAAAGATTTACAGTTGTGTTTTTTATTTGGACAATCCCTTTTTCATCTTTTTACACAATCTCAGAGAAAGAAGTGTAGAGCAGAAACAATTTATTTGCAACTCTTAAACTATTCTTTTACTGCAGCCTGATCAGTGTTAAAGAGGGAAATATCACAATACAGCATTGATTGATGCGTGTGTGTGTGTGTGCGTGTGTGTGTGTGTGTGTGTACACATTCTGTACAGAAGCCTAAAGAGCTTTGATTCATTTTTGTGCTGTACAAACATGCAGCAGCAGTAGCATGAGTAATGTTGCTTAGTCCCATAGTCCCATACACCCACACATATGTACTGACACACACACACACACACACACACACACACACACACACACACACACACACAAATACACACATACAAATACAGTTGCTTACTCCTTTTGACTCTTTCTCTCCTTTACTCTCAAACTCTCATTTTCTCCAACTTTTCCCAGTCACATGGGAATACCATGTACAGCGGGGTACACACACACACACACACACACACACACACACACACACACACACACACACACACTCTCTCAACTATATACAATTAATTTCATTTATAGTTTGTGGTGGACATCATATCCTGTGTTTACAATAGCTATGTTTACTATCTCATTGAACTGTCAGTCACTTGTACATGCATGCGTGTGTGTGTGTGTGTGTGTGTGTGTGTCATTGTTCTGTCCAGGTTTAGAGGTCAGTGTGTGATGGGGACATTTCAGCAGGATATTTCCCAGAGGGCCTTGCAAAGCTCAGCTCAATATAGCGTGTGTGCAGCCAACCTCTGTCAGCGGTTTGTATGGAAGTGGAGTGTTTATGTTGGTGTGTGCATTGTTTTATATATATAATGTCCCTGTGAGTGAGATTACAGATGGTCTAAGTGTGTGAGAGAGAGACTGGATGTTTTACCATTAGTATTCCATAGCTTTGACAGACAGTATGAGAATTTAATGCTTCTTTACTATGGTGAAATTCTGCAGTGTGAGAGTGTGTGTGTGCGTGTGTTTGTGTGTGTGTGTGTGTGTGAAAAGATCTTCTCACATGATTCATTGTGTTACAGAGGAATAAGTTTGCCTCTTCAGTGGTAAAGTGCTTTCAGCACTGTACTATTAAGGGCTATTGTTAGAGTTACCCATGACCTGGTCATGACATGGGATTCTGTGTGTGTGTGTGCGTGTGTGTTTGTGTGTGTGTGTGTGTGTGTGTGTGTGGTTTGCTGTTTGTAAATGTTCATGTGTCATTCTTTGGGCTCTACCCATTAATGTGGGAGTACTCAGCCATAGAGTTCACCTTTTCCACAGTAATTGCTCTCTCTCTCTCCCTATATCTTACACACACACACACACACACACACACACACACACACAGACACACACACACACACACACACACACACACACAGGCTCAACTATATCCAGCTATCTTGAACCACACTTTCACTCACTGGCATGAATTGTGAGCCTTAAAGCAGTTGTTGAGCACTTCAGTAATATGATAATACATACATTAGGCAGTGATGGAAGAGCTAGAGAGCCTTTACTGAAAAGTCACAATTCTTGTGGTTTTCATCATATTAAATCTCATTTGTAATGACAGTTAAGGCCAGATATTTTCCAGCCTCTCGATATAGATTTATTGAACATTGCATTTGTGCATTTGGCAGGTTGTCTGGTCTCAAAGATGGTGCAGTCTAAACCACAGAACATAAAGGAGACACTAGCATGACTAAGTGCTGTAACACTTGTTCCAAATTCCACCTGACGCAAGTGCCATAAGGTTGTAGATAGAGCTGCAGTAATTAATCAGTTAATCAATTAGTTGATTGACTGAAAAATCAGCAACTATTGTTTTAAGTATTATTCTTTTTTTTGGTCAAAATTCCTCAAATGTGAATATGTTCTGCTTTTCTTCTTCTTCTATTAAACTGAATATATTTGCCATTTGGACTGTTGGACCAGGAGTTTTTAACATGTCACCTTGGCAAATCGAAAAGATAATTGACAGATTACTAAATATTACAAGTGATTGTTAGTTGTTGCCCAAGTTTCAGGTGCATGCAGCGAAGCTTAAAGGTGCAGAAAGTGAGATAGAGCAAGGTGGCTGAGATTTCGTAGCTTGTACTGGCAGAGTTGACTGGCAGACTTGAGTCGGTCTTTGCTGCATCGGACTGAAAGTGTGTACCCAAGCACAATGGATTTACAGGAAATAATTCATATACATAGTGAAGTATAAAATGTAAAAAAAAAAACCCCAGAAATACCCAAATAAAGTGCTTTCAAAGTTGCACTGAAATACAATACTTAAGTGAATGTACTTGAAGATGGAGATGATGAGGCAGATATGAATGTGTGCCACATTAATAATGATATAAATTGATTTGTAATGTATCATCACTCAGGAATCTGTTTTTGCAGACAATGATGCAGACATATTGATTCCCAGCATAAGTACATACAGGAACAACAGGACCCCATTGGTAGTGCAGAGGGGTGTGCGTGAGCACTGTTTTATTGCTGTGGACTCCTCACTTTTCAAAGGGTGGGAGAGTGAGAAGGATCACGGGTGGGCCCCAAACGGAGCCTTTAGAGATGAAGACGCCACTTCAGAAAACACTCAGCCTTCACAAAATGGAGGGAGGGGGGACGGAGAGAGGGGAGAGTCGATAGAGGGTGAAGGGAAAGACTGGATATCAGATTTTCCATTGAGTTAGATGGTCATCAGTGTTTGTGATTGTGTGTGTGTGTAGCAGTGGCAGGCGTGTTTGATTTGACCACTTGCCAGCTAGAGCCTAGGTGTTATTCTCTCAGCTCCAACAGCTACATGCTGAAATACTTCCTGGTTTTAGGTCAGGCATTTCCCAGCAGCGCTAAGGAGGTTGTTTACCAAAGACAGCTTTAAATGGATAGTCTCTTTCCAAAATATATATTACACAAAATCAGCTATTTACTCTAAACTTGCTGGAGGTGTTTACCTGAATAGAAGAGTTTTGTCTGTTCTACCTCCTCCTCTGTCATTTTCTGTTTTCCCCCTTGCTCTCTCTCTTTCTCGCGCTCTGCTTCGCTCAGTCACACACACACACATACACACTTCATACCTATTTTCACATTCGTCTCCACGGGGCCTTCAGCCATTAATTGTGTCCCAGACTGGGACCAGAGAGAAAGTGTGGCTGGGAGTGCTGGGTGTATCTAGAAGAGAGGCAGGCAAGGCTGGGCACAGCTGTCCCTCGAGGAGGAAGCCGCTCTCTCATATCGCTGCCCACATCCATCCTCAGAATAATCGTCAAAACTCACCGCTGAGTTTTTACTGTCCCTGAAGATGTTAGTCATCAGAAGAAACTAGGTTGTTTCCTTGAGGTTTACTTCAGGATAACACAAACAGTACATGCACCATTAGGAAGCAACAGTGAGGCATTTCCTCTTTCCTTCAATCCTTTTCTTCTTTTTTGAATTTTCAGTCTCCATCTTAGTCTCAATCAGTGATTTCACTGCAGTCTTACAAACTACAAAGAATAATTGTTCTAAAAGATTTCTTTCTTTTTTTTTTTTTTAACAGTGTGAGTCCCTGAACAGTGCCGCTCTCTTTGTTTCTCTACAATAGCGCAATATCAAAAAAGCCTGTGTCTTTGCTTTGTTATACTTCTCATGCTCTCCTCACTTCAAATCACATTTTCCCTTCATCTGTCCTGTTCTACCTATTTTGTAATATTTCCCAGTTGTACAAGATTCACTTGGTTTACCATGTTTATTTAATCACCTTTTCAGCTCTGTTTTATTATGCTGCCGTCTCCTCCGTTTTGAAAAGCCGCAGTAATTGCATAATGTGTTTTTCAAACCTTTCCAACACAGAGAAGAAAATGAAATGAAACTTATTGGGAAATAATGTAAATGTGTTTGTGAGTGAGTGCACGATAGACAATATGTGAATAATTTCTGCTAGTCTTGATTATTATGCTAGTTTAGTAATTGAAGATGCTGGAGCCAGAAAGATTGGCCTTTTTTATTCACATACTTCACAAGAAGTCTCAACATATGTAATGAGGAAGCAGGTATTAGTCAGCACTATTAATCTCATAAACTGTTTTGTCTCCTCAGTTGACGTCAGAGCAGCTTGTGATGCTTTTGGAGCTTCTGTTAGAGGAATCCGAGCTGAGAGTGGCGACAATGCGCGCTCTGCAGAGAACCTACAACCTACAGAATCAAGACGCTGAGGTAAGGCCACACACATGCACGCACACACACACACACACGCACGCACGCATGTGAGCATATGTATTCAAGCTCTTGCAATCTCCTCCAATGATATAAAGTAGAAGGTTTCCTCTCTGTTCCCCTCCCAAGGCACAATGCTTAGTAATTGTAATAGCAGCTCTCTTCTTTACAGCAGCCTTTACTGACCAAATCCCACAAGTATTCGCTTCATGTTTTAGTACGACACAAAGTTCCTTAATGGTAACAATGTTTGTGAGTGTGTGTGTGTGTGTATGCATGTGTCTATGTCTGTTTACGCCCTGCTGCTGTTTGTGTGGACAGCTCCTTCCTACACAGCGGCCTCTGTCAGCCGTAAACTGTCCACGCTAACCTCCGTCATTAACACGCGGCTCATCTTGAAAAGTCAAATTTGATACATATTTAGTTTTTCACAAGTTTCTATTAATTCTATGAGCTGTTATGTCAGGGCAGTAATGTACATAATGGGGCTCAGATGTTGTGGTGTACATAGCCAGTTGAGTGGTTATTGTATTGAATCCAGACATCTAAAGCTGCATTTAAGGACAGATTTTTTTTTTTTTTTACATTCCACACTCTAATTCAGGCCACTTGTTTACTTCAGCACAAATAAAAACTAGTGCATCTAATTGTGTATTTTTAATGTATTTCTGGGAATTTACTGGCTGGAAACTGAAAGTATAATTTGATTGAGAGACTTAACTTGTTTCTTTAGGTTTTTTGTCTTACATTTCATTTTTGTGATCAACCTTACAAGCCGAGGCCACTTTGTGTCTGGCCTTGGGTCCAGCTTTAGGCTTAGACCTCTTTAGTCGCACTTCCTGGCAGATGAAAGGAGATTCTCCTCTGCAATTTCCAGGAAACTTTCAGTGTTTTCTAAAAATACACCAGGCCATTATGCATATAGTCATGCATGGAAAACGACACACTTACACACATACGCTCCCTTCCACAAACATACACACAGCTGCACACACCTGTCTAAAGGCAACGGTCCAGTCCTAATGTTAGCAATCTCATCCAGAGGAGGTTAATCACCTACGTCTCCCCTTATAAATGTGGCCATTTATTCTCCTCTCTTTCCGTGTGTCGCTCTTTTTCTCACACAGCTTCTGTTTGTCTGTGCAGCATCCTTTCGCAGAATCAATTGATGATTGATCTGTTTAAAATTCTTGGACAAACGCAGGACTGAGTGGCATTCTGTCTGTGGCCCGTCACTGTTTACTTCATGGAGAATGAGAGATTTTCAGAGTGGATGAATATTGGATTATAGGAATGATTTTGATGGTTTCTGAAAGGCCGTTGGTGAGACATCGACTCAGATAGCATTGCGATACGCCTGATTGATCACCTGAAAATAGAATTGTATTATCAGGCCAACCAGGATTCAGTAAACCTCCGGCAATTCCTCTTAAGATGATTTCATACCACGTGAATGACAGGAGTTTTGGATATTTAATCATTTTAATTAATCTGTTATGTTGAGCATTCTCTCATTACTTCAACTTAATTTGGGGATAGCCTTGTGCATCTCTTATATGGTAGCACAGCATGCTGTTACATATTGTTTCACCACCTGTCGGTTCCAGAGATAAACATTTCTCTCTGCAAGCAGAGTGAAGCCTTAGTGAGACGCTATACAGTGAAAGTGAGAAAGGAGCTTGTCTTTGGGATGAAGGTGCTGTGGCATGCAAGCTTAAGTTTCTGTGTGTGTGTGTGTGTGATCTGTGAGATCATGTAGACGATAGTGAAAGGAAATATGTGGCTGACCACCAGTGTGCGTGCAGTGGGACTGCTTTGCGACCGGTGTGAGTGACCATGAATACGCGCGTGTTAGTGTGTCTGTGAGCCGGAGCATGTGTGCGCATGTATGAGGAAGTGTGCGTGACTCTGGCCCACTTCCTTTCATATGAGCCTCATGTGACACAAGACGCTGTGTGACTCTACATGTGCATGTGTATACATGTGTGTATGTGTGCAGTTTCTGAGCGCATTTCTGATTTTGTGGGATCCTTTGTGCACGTATGTGCGTCGAAGGCCATCTGTCGGTCAAGCACACAGGGCGTATTGTGTATGGTGCACAGGGTAGGTTTACTCCTGCAGTGACTGGAGACCTCACTGAACCACAACAAGGCCTGCCTGGTTCTATTGGCCGCAACATACGGAGTGGAGGAAAGAGGACAACAGAACAAGGAAAACAAGTTTTTAACAATGAACCAAGAAGTGTATAAGAAAAAACGAAAAAAGTCACCTCAAGTTTATTTGCGGAGCCTTTCATCAAAATGTCTCAAAGGGCTTCACAGACTTGTATTAGACTAGAAACAAAAACAGCTCCTTAAATGAGCAAGAAAAACTCCCCTCAGTGAACCCCTAATGGGAAAATTGTAAAAACCCTGAGAGGGATTACAGAGGAAGAAATCCCTTCCATGCCTGATAGGTGTTGGGCAAATGACTAGATAAGAAAACAATAATGGCTACAATTAGGTAGTGCAGTGTAGTGGCAAATACAAAAGAAAGGTTGAAAGACAAAATGAAGAAACAAACCAACAGTTAAAATAGTTTCCTGCTGAGAAAAGTAAGAAAAGCAATGTTGGTTAACAGTATGTGGACAAGTCATGACTCACATAACACTTCATGCATGCTTTTGCGTGTCTGTCCTGTGTCTGAGAATCAGTATGAGATGTGTAAGCTCATTCATCATGGTAAATGTGAGCACACACAAAGTACGTCTCAGTATGAGTTGTAGCATTTGTGTATGTGTGTGTTTGTGTGTGTGTGTGTGTGTGTGTGTGTGGAGGGTGAAGAAGGGGTGAGGGTACAGTAATAAATGAAGGAATGTCACTGTGTAATTGCATGTGCTGTCAGAGAGAGAGGCCCAGCGAGAGGAAACAATAAAAAAAAAAAAAAATGGGGTAAGGAGAGGTGCACCAGGCAGCTGCTCTGCCCCAGGGCTCTCCCCAGGAATGTAACCCATCGCAGGGAACAGCTGCTGGGGCTTCGCAGGCCAGAAGGGCAGGGCTGGCACTAGAGGTTACACATACTGTACATGCTCATACACACACACACACACACACACACACACACACACACACACACACACACACACACACACACACACACACACACACATATCATTGTTCCCATGTGGGGCGAAGGTAGAAGAGTTACACTCAACCTACGCCTTTTGCTTTTTGTCAGGTCTGCTCTGGGAGTTTTGCAGCCTTCCAGAGTAAACAATATATGGAAAAAAGGTAGATTTTAAATTTGGATGAAAAGAGGAACTAGAAAGCCCCTCTGAGACCAATTAAACTCATGATTATTTAGTTGGTTGCAGAGGTAAGGTTGGTGAGGATTTAAGTGTGTCTGAACTAAATGGAGCATTGCTCAGTCTCCATTCTAATGCTGCATAAACAGGTGGGGAGGGCAGAACAAACAAACAATGCAAAAACTCCTCCTGAAAGTGTGCACACATTAACACAGCACTTAGGTAGATGCATTTGGCTCTTTTGGAGAATGCGACTTCAAAATGAATCCCTGTACAAGCGCTGTAGAAGTGCCCAAAGCTGGAGCTGCTGAAATAGAATCAATCACCAAAAATCCCACGCTTGGTCACTGTACTCTCCAAAGGACTAGTTTATTATCCTGAGTGTGTGGAGATAGTTATGGAGGAGATTGAAACACCCACAAAAAAACCAGCCAAGGGAAACTGTCAGGCTTTAAAGTATTGGCAGTGCTTTAAAAGATATTTCATCTGGATTTTTTTTATCGCTCTTCTGTCTCTTTTATCATCCTCTGTCTGCTCCACAAGACTATATCCATATACACGTGCACAGCGTATCCACGCCTGCGCACGTGCACGCTCATAGCAGATGATGAAGGATGATGGCTGAGGCAGGGACAGAGCCAGTCTCTGATCTCTCCTGTAACCGCGGCAACAGAGCTCCTATTGATCCTCTGGGAGAAAGGCCAGGCATTAGCTTTCACACACACACACACACACACACACACACACACACACACACACAAATACACACACACATACAGTAAAAACACACCTATAGACACACACACATACACACACACTGCAAAACACACACATGCACCTAGTCAGAGACTTAAATTGAACTTTTAGACATGAACTTTAGATCGAGATAGCTTCCTTTCTAAAACAAAGTTCTCGCCTGTTAATCGTCTGATTCTGGATGAATCTATTCATTGTCAGTGGAGCCTCCAGCTTTGTCTCTAAGCTTGTCAGATGAGCTGTTTGTCTTTTGGTGCTGGCATCGAGGGAAATCTGTTCACATTGTTTGACTGCACTGGCCAAAAGCATAAAAATAAAATGTCTTCCAAAACTTTTTTTTAGACAGTTCATAAATAAAAATAGCGGATTATAAATCATTGCCGTCAGCACTATTCTGCTTATATATCATCGGTATGAACTGTGTTTAGGAGTAAGTGATCCCTCTGACTTCATAGTGTTTCATGTGGTCAGCTCCATCAACTCCAACTCTGAAATTACAAACAGCAGTGATCTTATATAACTTCCAAAAATAACATGGCCATTTTAATGACTGATATGGGAAAGTATTATTATGTACTGCTGTAGTCTGAAGTGAGAGTGAAAGTGAAATTGTTTTTAATGTTTTTAATATCTAATTTTTATCTAATATTTTCTTATTCTATCAATTACACCAGAAGTCTCTTAAATAGGAGACTTTTCGTCTCAAGGTCAAATGTTATTCATTCATTAATAGTTGTTGTATTTTTTCTCTGTTTTGGCTTCCAGGTCCGACATCGCTGGTGTGAGCTGGTGGTCAAACATGCACACACTCAGGCTTATGGAGACGTGGAACACTTCCTGGTTCACGACCAAGTAAATTCACACAACTGTTGAACATTAGTCCTGTGTTACACAATGAAAGCCTCAAACACTGTCAAAATGCTGATTCATGCTGTGAAAAAAGGCCTTTACATAATGAGAAAAAAAACCCACATGATTGCATATGTGTGTTCCAGGCCATGGGTGTGTATCTGTACGGGGAGCTGATGGTTCACGAGGACCCCGAGCAGCAGGCTCTGGCTCGCCGCTGCCTCTCATTGGTCCAGGAAGAAATGGACCAATCGGCACGTAGAGTGGTGGAGGAAATGGTCCTATGACATTGGAGGTGACGTCTCGCCCTCAGTTTTTCATTTACTGGGTGTCAACAATGTTGTGTCTCATGCCATTTTGCGTCTTTGGTAGTACACTTTCAGTTAAACTGAGAATCAAATGCACCCCCCCCCAAAAAAGAAATCCCTCATATTTTCATCATCTTCTTTTGAAATTTTATTTCTCTCAACATCCCCACAAATTATTGGAGCTCTCATTTCATCAGAATTTTAATGGCTAATTTAATATGGACAGAAATTACATCAGCAAGTCTCTAAAGAAGCTGAATCAGAAATATAAAAATATATTTGTGTAGGTTTATAAAATAAGATTCCAAGTAATCTGCTCAGGCTTTTCAGTTGCTTCATGTTCACCGTTCAGGTTCAAACTAAATGTCTTTTAATTGGCTGACGCATTGTGCTTGAACCATCTGTGGAGATAAGAACCAATAACACGTCAGCATAATAAATCTGATTATGAAATGTTCCGCATCATCTAATCATTTGATATTAAGATGTCAAGCTAATTACTGTTGGTCTTCTTCAGTTTTTTTTAAGTATAAGTCTGTATTTTTATCTCATTGCTGACCCTTAGTCTGAAATGGCTTCTGTAAAAGAAAGTTTTGTGTTGGATTGATCCTGATTTCATCTGCCACAGTGGACAGTCCACACTTGAGTCACTTGGCTACCTACTACTGCACATTCCTTCCTGAGCCTATTGAGTGTGTGTGCGTGTGTGTGTGTGTGTGTGCGTGTGCGTGTGCATGTTTGTAGACTCAGAATGGGGCCTTTTCCGTGGTTTCACAGCAGCGCCGTCAGGATGTGTTTGTCAGAGAAGGAATTCGGGAATGTGTTCCTCAAACAAACGAGAGAGGGAAGAGAGAAAAAGAGAGAGAACGGGTCAGCAAGCATTTTCTGAGGGGCTCAGGGTGGACTCTACTCGATGTGGGGTGATTTTTACACTCTTGACCTTGAAATTCCTCCTGTGTGTGTGTGTGTGTGTGTGTATGCATAACCACAACTGTCAACCAGTGGTCTTTTGGACGACTCGGAACAGTGAGGGGTTTATTGGTCTCACAGTAAATGAAAGGAAGAGAGAAATTTATGGTTTAGAAAGACAGATGGACAGAAAAGGGAGGACGAGAGAGCGGAAGGGAGGACCGGAGTGAGGAGGACAGGTCTCTTTGAACCTGCTGATCTCTTTATAATAGCCCTGGAATTACTGACACTAACCTTTGAATAATGGGAGCCGGCTATTACATGGATCTTGGCTCAACAATTTAAGTATAGTAACCCAGCTACTCTTCAAGGTGTTGAGCACTGCTGTAGAAGTATACTATGGATACAATGCTATAGTATACTGACTAACTCAGGCTAGTGCCTTTCAAATAAAATACCTACAGGTTAGATAATTTTATTTCTAAATCTATTTTTAAGCTTTGTTTTGCTGCATTTTGTTTTTATTTTGAAGCTTTGGCAGTAGAGACAGAAATGAAAGAGGGGAGGAGAGGAAGACACACAACAACTGTTCTCAATCAAATCAAATTTAAATCAAAATGAATGAAAGAAAAACATCCTTAGTTCATTTTTCTTTCACATTAATCATCAGATTTTCCAATCAACGGCCCAGAAGCCAACAAAATTTAATTCATTATGATGTAAAATTAATGTTAAATTATGAACTGATTATAAAGATAGTCACCTTTTTAGTTTTCTGTTGATCTACTAATTGATTAATCAAATAAGTGTTTGATCAGATTTTACTGACAAGGACAGCTCCCTGGGAACTTAAGCAAACAACTCCCACCATTGTTACCAAATTCTGATTCTTATATTGATCATCTCCTATTCGAATGTGGAAATTCTTCATATCTTTTCCCTGTGAGAGGAGCTCAGACAGAATACAAAAATAGAAAGATCGTATGTGACACGAGTGAAATTGTTCCAAATTTGGCTGAAATGTGAAATGTGTGTGGTCATGCAGAACTGCATCTTAATAGAACTGCTTCTTACTTTTACATTTTCATCCTTTTAAGTAAGATTTTGGCAAGATGCACATGTTGCTGAACATAGTCTGATTTCTTCATGTCCCCCCTTTTATGTCAGAACCAACCTCTGAAATCAACCACCTGTGTTATTATCTGGCACCCCCCCTCCCCCAGTTCAGTGAGTATGAGGTCAAACAAGGCGTCTGTGACCTTGGTCAACACAGGCTGCGTCAAGAGGAACTGCTAAATACTTGTTCACATCAACCTGAGCGACTTACAGCACTAAATCCTTTTTTAGGCCGTGACCAAGCCACTACAAGACAGCCTTTTATCTTCAGACACAAACACACACACACACACATACACATATAAAGACAGCTTTATGCATTTGCACAGGATGTGAAAGGCTTTCTAGACAAGTGCTTGGCATCTGGCTCAGTCCAGATAAATCTCTCTGACACACACACACACACACACACACACACACGTAGCGCCTATCTGTCTGTGCCCGCAGCTCTCCTGTCATCATCCTTCACCTCCTCACTACACCTCCCTGTGGAGCCTGACCACAAGTACAGGCAGAATGAAATGGGGCAGCAAAGGCGAAAAAAGAAAGAAAAAAAAAGAATAGAAGAAGAAAGAAAGCATTTAGAGATGAATATCCCAACTTTTACTGTTGCTTCCCATTGGACTGAACCAAACAAGCCTCTGTAAACATCAATGGATCACGCCGGTCAGCTGAGCTCAGGTCCAGATCTCTCTCCAATTAAAATGATGGATGAACGGACCTCCTCACTGCTATTGCATATTGCACTGTGGGGAGATGGATTTATGTTTTACTGCTCAGCTTGTGTTCCCACATCGTCCTTTCTTAAGTAGAACAGTCCTCCCTGTACCCTTTTACACCCACACACACAGACCACAGTACAGTGGGATTAAGCTGAGGCGGGCTGAGAGGGTTTTAACTGAAAACAACATGTCTGTCAAGGCGCACTCCCTTCTGTGTTTTTAAACCGAAAAAGCACAACCCTTTAAAGGAAAAGGGTGGTCTCTCCCTGTTCTTTTATTTTTTTCTTCCTTTTTCCCTCCCCGCTCACTCCCTCGTTCTTTTCTTCCCCTGGTACATGCCTCTGGAATCCCTCTTGATCCGCTTAATGAGGGGCATATCGCCGGGTTAGCCAAGCGTGGCGAATGGGAGAGGAGGAAAGGGGTAACCAAGAAAATAGAGTGAGAGAGAGGATCTACAGGTCTGGTCTTTCATGACTGCGCACTGATGGCAGGCATAAGGGAGAAAGAACAAAGAAAGTTAGGGATTTGTCATTTCTGGGTGGTGCAGGTTAGCAGTGGACTGTACCGGGACTTGAGGATGGAGGTAGAGAGAGAGAGAGAAAAAAAAAGAGAGAGAAAGAGAGATCTTGCTCTTTCATGTCTGGGCTGTGAGGGTTCCTGGCGTGCTGATTTGTGACTTATGATAAAATCACATTGCCAGGGATTACCACACAGCCCTGACCCAGCCGGCTGCTATGGCAACCAGAGCCCCTCCTATACACACACTCACACCACACACAGACACACTCGTCCCCCAGAAACTTAAAACTTAAGAGGACATGATTATCCAAGTGTGTGTGATTGTGTTTGAGGAGATGATGATGTGGAAGTGCGGTGAAGAAAAAGGATGATGAGGGAGTCTGGGGGGTCTTGATGTGGGTGTTTTTGTAAGAGTGTGGATGTGTGGATATGTGTGTGTGTGTGTGTGTGTGTGTGTGGACATGTCACTCAGCCAGACAGTTTTTTGTATCCTCTCTCCAGCCAGGCACAGAGCTTAGCTGATTGGTGAACAGTGATTGATTTCCTCTTTGTTCACAGTGGCTAAGTTCTGCACCTGAGGAGAGCATGACCCAGACAAGCGGACAAAGGAGGACAATGAATGGGTGTGAAAGAAACAGAAGAGAAATGTTCTTTTAAGTTTTTACAGTGGCCAGGCTGTGTGTGTTTGTGTGTGTGTGTGTATAGACAGCTGAGCCTTATTTCCCCACTCTAATTATCCAACGTGTGCTTACACATTTCAGTGACAGAACTCCTTCCCGCTTTCTCCTCTGTTTTCCTGCTCCCTAACTTGATTGCCCTGCATCCTCTTTCCCCTTTCCCCTCTTTCTCTTATCTCATATCACTCTTCCCCTGCCTTTCGCCTTATCCCCTATTCCTCATCAGCTTCTTCTAACTGCAGCCCAAATAGCTCTTCTCTCTTGACTGTAAAACTTTCCAATCAGCCCCGTCTCACCCAGATGAATTAAATACACAAGCCTCCTTGTGAATTCAAAACACTGAGCAACATTACTAATGAGCGCCACGCTACGCTCTCCTGCTTTGTCTGTTGTTCTTTCATCTCCCTTCATTGCTCTGTACTTCCACCCCCTCCGCCTGTGTCTCATTTTAGTTACGTAGTATGAAAGATAATCCTGCAGATGATGCCAGTTGCACGCTCTGTAGTTCTAGCGAAGGTGAGAGCCAAGTACCTCAGGGGAAAGACTGTACTTGCAGTACTAATGAGGCCTGGGGAGACCCAAATGCTGCTTAATACTGCTGACAGATATTTCATCAATCCAGGAACAGTGGCCATCATCATCACCCTCATCATCATCACTTCATCCCCACTATTTTCTTTCTTACAGCAGATACACGTTGTGTTCAGTTATACTACATACTGCATATATATGGACTTACTATTTTCACAGTTGTAACACAAAAAATGTTGACCATTGCACACTAGCAGGGTGTGATTAAATATGTGGACCGTTGGACGTCAATCAAACCACGACTTTAAACTGTGATTGATTTTTTTTCCCTCCAGCGGTGAGCAGCTCCTCAATTTCCTTGTTGTGCTGCATTGCAGGAGAATAATAATAGTCCCTATATCTTCGCCAAGAGTTAGATGAGGAGATTGAAGCCATCATCATAACTCTCCATTCAATATGAAACTGGATCCAGCAGCCAATTAGCTTAGTTTAGCATAGAGACTGAAAAGAAGGGGAAAACTGCTACTCTGGCTCTGTTCAAAGGAAGTGGCACCTCTTAAGATCATTAATTCAAATTTTATCTTGTTTGTTTAATCCATAGAAAAACCAGAGTGTAGAAAACAACTTTTTGGTTTTATGGAGGATAATGTGCAGTAGTGTTTCCTTGCCGGGCACAATGACTTCCTGGACTCTCTGTTGGTTGCTTAGTTACCTCACAGTAACAATAAGACAAAGGGTTTTTGGATTAAACAAATGAGATCTAACCTGTTAATTTGGATAGAACCAGGCTGTTTCTCCCTGGATTTACTGTGCATTATGTTTCTATTATAGTATGTATAGATAGATAGATAGATAGATAGAACCCACTGATAAAGAAAAGCAAGAATTCTCAGTTGGGTCACACCACATGCTTTCTTACTCTGCGTTACAGAGTGTAGCGAGCGAGGGTTCCCCGTCAGTCAAGATAAGTTTTGTAACAAAAAACAATGCAAACTAAGGACAATCTTTCTCAGCAATATAGGCAGGTTTATCGTGCAGGTTTCTATTTACCTTGCACCGCCTGTCGAGACAATGATCAATAAATCTCAGTCTGTCTCAGAACTCAAAGTGCTATACAACAGCCTCCATTTGCATCTGCCTACCAAACAAAAAGTATCTCAGAAAAACGAATTCCCGACCACCCAAGCTGTCAATATCTGCAGCTGGATGACATGCAAAGAATGAAACATCTGTGACTGAGACCTGAGAGTTTAAAATACTGATCCACAGTAACTTACTGTACAACCTTTGCTATGAAATGGATGTAGTCCGCCGGAGTCCACTTTTATGACATCTAATTGTAATGCAAAGCTATGCTGTTCTGGACCGATTGAATCAAAACAGTGACAGATGGCAGAGAATGTATTTTAAAACTGGTCAGTCTTTTTTTGGCAATCAGAAAATGAGCCTTGAGGAGGTATTATAGCGCTCTATATTCACAACGACAAAATGGCGACTAAACGAGGACAGATGTGTGAATTAGAAATGAGGGCCATGTGGTGCCTGCCATTTTTAGACCTATATTTAGGGCCTGTTAAAAGAGTAATGACCATCAAAGGCCTGTAAAAGAGAGGAATTGTGATCAGAGCCTGTATCTAAAAGGTGATTTATTACACTCTAATGGGAGGGAAATGGTGCTCTGCACATCAAAGGACAAAGCAACATTGTATAGACACCAAAAATAAACTTATTCAGCCCACACCACCCACACCTTCTCTTCATGCAGCTAAACCGGACTGATTGTCTCTTTAATGTAAAGTATATTTTAGGGAGCTGTTGAATTAGTCTCTGTTACGAAGTTTATGTTGGCAACTTCTTTTGTCTGTTGCAGTATGTGTGCATGCTCCTCACAAAAGGTGTTGGAATGTGATTTTGATGGATTTATTGTTAGATTTTTATGATCGGACATTCATTCCATAGCCTTTTTTTTATGCCAGCAGTGTACCAGCCCTCTTTGGATAGCTCCTACCATTCAGCAGTGGTCTTGCTGACACTGCGGTGGTGAGGTTTCCAGCATGTCAACCACACCTTTCACCACCTAGTGTAATCCAACTATCTCAACAGTTTAAATCAACCTACGGTAGTGAGGTTTCTTGAGGGTTTGGCAAAGCGGAACGCTGCCTGACATGCAGCCTGAGCTGGCATTGCTTCATTACACACTGGGGAAAAAAAAAAACAAAAGTATTCATGGCCAGAAAGTGCTTCATGAGAAACAGAGATTTGGGCTTGGCTTCCTGTGCCTACTGAGCTGATAATCAGTCCTATAGAACCACTGGCTCAGTTCAGCAGGAACAGGAGTTCAGTCCACCCACCGACGAACCACAAACAAACCATAGCACTGGTCACACCTCTCCTACCCTCCTCACAGATTACATACAGTTATTAGGGATTTCTTTTCAGGATTTGAAAAGTGATCACATCCATGGTGGTACCACAGTTTTCATGCCGAATGTGTTTAGGTGTCTGAAGAACTGCGCAATATTTCAAAAGAATAGTTGAACTAACTTCTTTAATTTAAAGGAGAGTTTTGGAAAACTTCCAACTTTCAAGGTATGAATACATTTATACTGACGGGTTTGGAACTTAGTAAAGCTGTTAATCAGTTGGGCTGATATTATCCACTGCTGTTAGCTTATTACGGATTTATCTGTTGCTGAAACGATTTGATTGCCAAACATTTTGATAACTGACAAATTGTTATGAGGATTTATTGTTCGTTTTGTAGTATTTTGTAGTATAGTACAGTATTCGCCTTAGCAATCCAGTGTCTGTTGGGTTCTGAGTCCTAGCCCACACAACATCTAAACTGGATTATGTGTCTTGGTTTGGTTTGTCTTCACATCAAGTAGACAACAACAGTACAGCCAGAGGAGTGTAGACATGTACCAAATGTTCTGTAATGCTCCAATCTGTTCATATCTATCTCTTCCAGGTTGCTGAATACAGACGGAGATGACAGGAGTTTGGCGCATTGGGGCGGCCCACAGCTCAGCCCTTCTTCCTCTGTAGGAAAGGGAACGCTGCAGAATCGCTCAGCAGTGTGAACATCAGAAGACTGCACTCTTATTCTACAGCCAAGGCCAACTGGCAAGGTTTAGAAAACAGCAGTTCTGTTCATTCAAGTCTAAAGAAAAAGCTGGTTTGTGTGTGTGTGTGTGTGTGAACCACTGACGATAAAAGCTGTTTATAGTGAGATACAGTGTTGTTGACGTCATTATTGCTGTGCTGAGAAATTACATCATTCCACTTGTTTCAGAATAATAGATAATGGGGGGGAAAAGCTACTTCATGGATAAAGACGCTACAGCTCCGACCTCAGCTGCTGTGTTTAAGTTAGTTTCTGTGTGTGTGTAGGTGTGAGTTCATGTCTGTTTAGTCTACAGCAATGATCTGTTTCTTAAGAGTTTAGACTAGAAATGCTTCCAGGTGAGTAATGTGAGTAATGTAAAAAAAAAAAAAAAAAAAAGACTTCACTCTGGCCTGGAACAACACTGGAACATACACCATCAACAACGTTCAGGGCATTTCTATACTTGTAAATGATGGTTTTGTAACTGCTGTGTGAAAAAATAATAAGCTTTTTTTTCTGTATCATTTTAAGTGAAACTTTTGATATATTGATGTTGAAATAAAATTCTGTTTTCTTAAAATAAATACATGACTTTTGAAACTCAGTCCATCACTGAAGGAGAAAAAGCTGAGTATCAGTTCAGTGTCTCATGCTGATTGTGTATGTTTCATATGCAAACTAGCTAAAAATGTCATAGCCACATTGTCATTTTTAAGTAAACATTCGTTATTTAATGCATTCATTAAAAAAAGTAGGAGTAAAATTCAAGCATTTTTTTGTTCACAAACCAGAGCAAAAAATTATAGATATTAGATTCCTGTATTAAAAAGGTTTCTTCACAAACAGTATACTGAAGTGATGCAACAGTACATATTTACATCTATGGGGTCAGACAGGTGTTTGTTACATTAACTGTAACACCTACTGATCAATAAATTTTTTTTTGGACTTTTCAGTTTTGTCAAACTGTTTAACAGTGTTTATTCTATCTTGTAATTCGATCCAAAAACAAGACAAATTTATCAATAATGAAAATAATCCTCAGTTGCAGTCGTAAACCATTTTCAATGGTAACATTGCAGTGAAATACTTATGTAGAGGCATGTGCAGGGTTTTATTAAATGTTACACTTCAATTGGAATTTTAAATGTCTTTATTTTAGTTACAGATCAAACACCAAATGTAGATACAGAAATAAGTGACATTACACCTCATTATTCACACTTTAGCATATACTCAGTGCTACTGAAATATGCATTTAATATAAACATTTTATAGCACAAAGAGAAACTATACAAAGATAACAGGCATTTGGTTTTCCCTTCCTTCAAACCTAAATGTCTTGCAGTCAGCATGTGTAGCATGAAGGATTTATTTTGTGAAACAATTATATGAGTGGGAGGACTCTGACACATTGTACGCGCTGCTGCTTCCTTGCAGTGTGATCTGTCACTCCTCAAATGTCCTTGTGGGCCTTGTAGTGTGTGTGTGCGTGCGTATAATTGTAGCCTCTCCACATAATCTGTCCTCCCTGTGCTGTTTTGACACACTCCTGTCATTGTACCGAGCATATCTACACAAGAGTGTTGCTATTTGTCATTCTGCAAACGTGCCCTGAAAAAACCCTTTACCGAGGATGAACTCACTGCTGTGTGGTTATTTTTTTATTAATGCCTGTCTGTCTGTGTGTGTGTGTGTGTGTGTGTGTTTGTGTGTGTGTGTGTGTATGTGTGTGTGTGTGTCTTTGTGTATGCGCTCTCACCTGTTTTAGAGTGTGTGAGTGTGTGCCTGGTTCTCAGCAGGGCTCTATACTGCATGCATACGTGTTAGTGTGTTTTGAAGTGCCTCGATCCTGAGATGAACTCTGTTAGCATCGCTTGATAAGCAGCTTCCTTCATTTAGTCTGAACTCCAGTGAGCTGAGAACATACACTGCTTCATCCACCAGACCAGACCGATCCACCACCTGGACTGACCAACGCACATACACACACACACAAAGACAAAAAAAAAGATATTGGCTTTGACAGGGCTAAAATGCTTTACCAGAAAAAGCTAAATTCGTTTATGAAAAGGCATTGTTTCAAAAAGAAAAGGGACTGATTATTTGCGATATATTTTACCAAAGTCATCAGCACACTGAATAATTACAGATAATGCACTTTAAATTTCACTTCGGGAAACTGATGTCATGCTTGTGTATTTCATAATACATCCACATCTAAGCAATTAGATCTCTCATTCCATTTACACCAAACATCTGGTGTAAATGGAATGAGAGATTTTACATAAAAAAACAATGTTGAAAACACACAATTACAACTAAGAATCAAAGTCTACATAAAGGATAATATTCACTGCAGAATTCCACTAACATTTAACCAGAAATAAAGCAAAAGGTGGTTTGATTTGTTTTTTTCTCTCATAATCAACCTAGTTATTACACAGGTGGACTCAGGTATGTGTAATGTTGTTAATTAGATCTTACATTTATTTGAATATTGATATGGATACTCTACCCTTTATTTTAACTTTAATGGAACCTTTAATGTACATCACAGACCTGAAAAAAATGTATGTAACAGATTGTTTCCTCACCGTCTGTAAAATCTGAGTCGATCCACTCGGCGATTGTTGGGAGAAAACAGCAAAGTTGACTAAGAGGCTGAGGATCAAAAATGGAGACGGTGATGGTTGCTGAGGTTGTGGTGACAGTAGAGTGACCAATGAGTGCAGGTGGTCAACAGGAAGTGGACGAGTTAAGACCAAGAAAAGGGAGCGCAGGTGGTCCCATGCTTCTTTGACATGTACCTGGAAACAGTCAATATGATACATTTAAGGTCAGCTGACAGATGTGTATTTATAGACCGCACTGGAATTAAGAAGCATTGGTTAAAGAATCCTTCCTGAAAATAAAAAAATCAATAGATTAGTAACTCACTAATGATGAACAAAGACAAACCTTTGTGAGTTGAACATTAATGTAACGGGAGAAATGGCGGTGACAAAAGCGACTCTCCCAGGGTTATAAGAGGAGGCGGACAAAGAGGAGACAGGGAGATGAAACTCAGGCCAGCTGGCCAGACACTCACTGGGAAATCAATACTACATCACCCTTTTCACCCAGCTCCCCTCCTTCATCTGTATCTCTTTCTCTTTCTCTCTCAACCACTGTCTCACTCTTTCCTTCTCAGGTAGGGGTCATCCATAATTTATTCTTTAATGTGTTACTCTTCTCTCTGTTTTTGTTAAGTGGCGTTCTGTGAAGACACACCTGCCAAGAGCAAATAACACAGTATCCATGATATGTTGCCCCACCATGCTATGATCAGACTGAGAGTATATACGCAATACTTTCTCCAGTCACATCAAATAATCCTGAATATAGAGTTGTTCTTCTTAGCTAGGTTGGCTAAAAAGCACAACAAAAAAACCAAATAAAAATAAAGTGAATAATAAATTTAAATAGATAAATAATAATAATAAATAAATGACAAAACTTATTTTTGGGGGGACAGCTCTTACCAGCTGTAGAGCTCTGTGGTGCCCCCTGTTGGTGGGGTGGTGGTAGAAGGTCAGCAGCCACAGGAGGGGGCCACAGTCTTCAGGCCCTGATGTTCCCAGCAGCTGGAGGGTCACCTGCACCCAGTGGGCACACTGAACCAGCAGGAACCAGGCCTCGAACACCTTGTGGTGCCCGCTACAGGGAGAGAAACAATGTTGAGCACTTCACACACACACACAGGATCTGAAGGATTCTTCTGTGCTGCTGCTGTGGAAGTGACAAATCACACTGCAGCAAACCAGCGAACATAATTACATGAGCACACGCTGTATGGACTGCAATTAGAAAGGAACTGAAACATTTATAGCAAAAATCATCAATTATATTGAGGTTAAAAATCCATTCTTGCCCTTGAGAACAGCATTTTGACTAAAAAAAAATCTCATCACAAAGTCCATATATTTGGTTTTTTCAGAACTTTCAGTTGCATCTTGTGGCTTTCATCAGCAGATGGAGTTTCATGTGTCCAAAATTTATTCATGACAACTGATCAAAGTCATCCACATATGAGGGCTTGACAAGCTGTGACTGAAAATAGTAAGTGAACCTTGTGATAAGGATTTTACGTCAAATCAATAATCTTTTTTTCAATTTGGGTCTGTAATGCTGAGTTACAAACATAGCACTAACTGGAAATTCCTAAGTCTATAAGCCTAACAGATTTTTAATATCTATAAACTGAGGTGACTTTGGTGGCCTCATTTAGTTCCTAAATAGCTTGAAACTCAACCTATACCATCCTGTTTTGCCAAGTGTGTGAATAAGAACAACTTTTCTTACTCCAATTGTTTCCCCCAAACTAAAATACAACAGATATGTGTCAGATGAATAATTTACACCCAGATTGTTGTCCTGACAGTTAAAAAAAACTCTAAAGGACAGAAAGGGACAGGTATTTTAATACGTTATGACAAATTGAATTGATTAGTTTTTGTCTATGAATCAAGTCTGTGATATTTTTCACCAAAGTTTTCATAAAACCATTTGGTTTCCAGTCTCCACACGAATGCTCTAATTAACAGGTTGTCTGGGGTCACTTACATCACAAGAGCTTTATTAATGAGCCACAGCTCTGAGTGGCTGCCAGTAATATTAGTCCCACCCTAACAGACAGGAGCAGTGGATGATAAAAGAAAGACAATGCCTTTATACAGAGCTGATTCAGAATTAGACACTGAAATTATTATTTGTTCCCAGCTGTGATGTCACACTGAGGGGCAGCTGTGATTGGCGCTTTCAGTGGGTGATTTTTCATCATATAGGCAGTCCTGCCAGAAATGAGTAAGGGATAGCAGGGCACAGAAAGTGGGACAGCAAAAGGAAGGACGTGACTAGAGTTCAAATTACTATTCAGTGTAATAACTGCTAAGTCTTTCAAGTTTTTCAAGCAAAAATGTTAAATATTTCCTGATCCTTTGTGCAATCCATTTCCCTGTGCTGAAATTAAAGAAACTAAGAACTGAAATAAAAGAACACAAGTGTCATGGATCCCTGTAAAATGTAAGAGTATACCAGAACGTAAGCTGGTCTGAGATTTTGGCAGAGAGAGAGCGTGAAACAGAGCTACACAGCTGCAACAGTGACGCTATGACTTAGAAAAATGATAAAGATCTCTCTCAAATTTCCCTAATACCATCATTAGAGCCCTCCTCCTCATCTCCCCTCTTCCTCCTTGGCTCCCAAATACGACCAGCAGCACCCCTCTGCAGGGCCCTGGCAGCTGCATCTTCGCTCAGAGCAACACAACATACTACTTTCCCACCGCTGGCCCGGAACAATGTTTCGGGAATTTCGCATGGAGCTGCAGAAAGAAGCAGCGGTGGGGATAATGGGCCCTGTTAAAAACCGCAGCTGGAGGGTATCAAGTCAGCTGTCTCCATCTCTAGGACATCAACTGCTTTCTGCTTTTTATCCTCCTCTATCCTCTTTTTCTTTAAATCCATCCAACCAAGGCCGCTTACTCTCTGCCTTTTTCTGTGTCATGCTAATATGTTTTTCCTCTGTCCATTTTCTCCCTTCTTCTCGGGTTCTTCTTCTGCATTCCTTTTCTCACTCTTATTGGGCTTTTCAACACTTGTTTTCTCCAGAGCTCTCTCTTTCCCAGGCTAATAGCCTCTAATGAGCGCTTGGGGGAGCCATGCAGTGCACCAGGACCTCTCTGCTGTGATGCAAGAGGAAATATCTGACTAACCACCCCTTCAACAGCAGCTAATGGGAGTAAGAACACCACACAGGCGTTCAGAATAGTGGTGGAAGCAGACACACATGAACACATTCTCTCTACAAGCCTTTCTCACTCTGACTTGGTGCCACTGCTGCCGTCTCCGTCTCCCTCCTCTTCCTCCTCTGTCAGTCTCTGTAATGAGCTGCTGAGCCAGTTCAGGTGATGTTTCCAAGCCTCCTGAGGCATTTCTGCAAGAGCAGATTCACATACACAGACATAATGATTATTCATCGCACAAAAATGCACCTTCTAAAATCAATTAGTATTCACAAAATTCAAAGCCAGTTGTCTAGTCAATGTTAAAGAAAAAGATCAGTATTATGGGAAACACGTATTTGCTTTCTTGCCAAGAGGTAGGTAAGAAGATTGATAGCACTCTCATGTTTGTAGGGTAAATATGACAATATACAGCCAGCAGACAGTTAGCTTAGCTTAGCACAAAGACTGGAAACAGAGAAACATGTGCATATCACATGTTTAATCTGTACCAAGAGTGAAGTCAAGCTGACAACAAGACTCCAAAAAGTCATTGCTCTGGACCAAGACCTAGTTCTAGCATATCAGGCCCCGTAACACCACAACCTTTTACACAAGAACTGCAATTATTTTCAGCATTAATTAATTTGTCAGTTGTTTTCTTGATTATGCATTTAATTGTTTGGTCAATAAAATGTCAAAACATAGTATAAAATGCCCATCACAGTTCCCCATAACCCAAGGTTCAATTTTCACATTTCTTCTTTTTTGATCCAATAATCCAATACCCCAAAATATTATATAATATATATAATTTACTGTCATATCAGACTATCACATATTCACCTACAAGCTAGAGCCAGATCATTTTTGGTGTTAAAAATAGAAGAAGCATGTTTTAGCTTTATTCCTTTTACGTATTGAACTATCCACATGTAATGTGTTAAAGAGTGAGCTGCGGAGATGCTGGTAGTCAGATTTTGTTACATTTAGACAGAGCTGGGCTAGCTGTTTTCTCCTGTTTCTAGTCTTTACACCAAGCTAAGCTAACCAGCTACTGGAAGTAACTTCATATCTACTGTCTAAAAATGAGAGTGGTATCAATTTTCTCATCTAACTCTCTGCAACAAAGCCAAGTATTTCCCAAAATGTATAACCATTCTTATGTTAAGATGCAGAATATTTCCAATTAAAAGACACACACAAAAAAGAAAGTGACAGCACTGCTGCCCAGAGGCTAACAAGAAAAATATTGCTTGTGAAATAACTTTGAGGACAATTCTCCAAATATCACGCACAAGTTTTTCCCAAGCAACTGGATGAACTTCTTTTAGTGCTTGCAATTATTTCTTCCTGTTTTCCAGCTATTATTTTTAACTGCTTAAATGGCCAGAGCGGTGTTTTGTCACATGCCACATTGTTCTGTTAAAAATAACATTGCCACCACGAACCACATTTTGCACTAAAACCCCACCTAACTGACTAACAAGCTAACTAACAAACATGTCAACTGCCTGGTATCTTGATCCAGGTCTTCCCTCCAGGCTATGTTTTAACAATGCAATGCTGAGTCTTAATTTATAACCTTTTCAGAGGGAGCACAAATCATGATAAAACTTCAAATCTTCTGCTTTCCCCAGTACCATTTCCATTCAACCTTTGGTGAAAAATTGCCCTTCACTACACACCCACACACACACACACACACACACACACACACACACACACACACACACACACACACACACACACACACACACACACACACACACACACACACACACAGTAATAATTAACTCAGACTTCTGGCTGTGCTCCAGTGTGTCCCTAAATGGCTCCATTCATGTAAATCATTTCTGCCTACAGGCCAGTCTGGGCACACACTGATAAGCACTGCTCCTCTGTGCCCCTGCACTCACCCACTGTGCATCCCTCCACTTGTAAAGACTCTTATACATAAACACCGGTAATACATAGTCAGTATAGATGATATTGATTCCTCTTAATGAGAAGAATAAAAAGGTGTATTTGTGTGTTTGTGTAAGTCAATCAGTGGTTTCAATTGTTCACAATAAACAGTAGCTTGTACAAAACAGGCAACACATTATTACTTCTGTATGGGCTCCATATGACATGACACTTTGTGACACTCATTTTGAAAATATGTAAGCTTCACTTCCGTCCTAGATCATGTCAACTTATATATTAAACATAAAACACAGAACAAAGTTGTTAACTAACTATTATTGATCAGCAAGAACAAGACACACAAGAGCCCATTCACTCTGTGGCTGAAAAACTGTTTAAACACAGTTAAAGAATACCTGAACGCACTCATACTCACAATATAGGGTTTCAGACGAAAGCACACACAGCATGAGTGTAGCTGCACACTGACCTGACGGCAGGGTCAACAGAGGAGCCAGCAGAGCCTGAGGTGACTGTGGGAAGAACGCCTTCAAAGACACACACTTCTGAAACAAAACAAAGCACGTTTTTTTTCCTGAGCTCAATAAATGTAAATCACACTTACCCTGAACTCATACATCAATGTGCTCTGAAAGCCTGAAAAATGGCATTTTGAGTGGGAGGCTGTATAATGGTGATACAGTAGGTGCTAATGTGTAATGTAGCGTGTAATAGGTAGCGTTTAGTGCAGTGTGACTACAGCCATTATAACCGAGCCTACTGTAAATACACTGTAGCACTGCCATCTACTGGTTAATAGAGGTGACAGGAGTTAATCTAAAACCATGTAGCAGGTAATACATCACACCTGCGTCGTAACATATCCGTTTTCTGGCCTTTTGACAGTAATGGCTGACATGCGAATGCCAAATAATTCCCTACAGTCACACAGGATGTGCTGATGGAGGAGCCCTGTGCAATAAAAGACTCATGTATATCTAAGAGGATCTGCTGGGTGGTGAGATTGCAGGTGTTTTATTTGCACGAAATTACTACCTGCAAATTGGTGATTTAAAAGCGATTTGCACTTATTGTCAGTAAGGCAGAGGTGTGAAACGTGGTGTATGTAGTGTGAGCAGTGAGGTTCCAGCTGGAAATCAAGTGATAACGATGTGGAGGATTTATCAAATGTTAAGTGATTTTGCCTGCAGAGAGGAGGAAATTGTTCCTCGCCCTGTGTGTGCATCTAAGCCTGCAGCATAAAAGTAACCATTCATTCACTTCCATCCAGGATAGATTGCGGATAAGAATCAGGCAGTAATTTCTAAAGTTATAAAGTTTTAACAGGTGAAGTCCTTCTGTGACACTTAAGAGGAGTGAATCCTAGAATGTTATCAGTATTATTATTAAATCTGCAGTAAAAATAAAGTTGGCCCTGTGTCCCAGAAATGTTAAAAGATGAAAGATAAAAGTGTTTGGTGACAAATAAGAGTCCAAGAAGCAAAGTTAGATGTTTACTGTTCCATCTCTGTTAGTTGTAACTGCACTAGACTTTGGTATTTTGGCTTCCATCACCTAAGCCGCACAAGAAAACATGAATTTTTCTTTTGTCTCTCCACATAATAATCAATTGAGGAGACTTCTTATAATCTAAAAAATTTCTTTCTTTGACTTGACAGTTCACATCTTTGAGTTTTAGACTACCTGTTAGAAGAAAAACAAGTAATTTCAATATGAAAACTTGGGAAATCATAATAGGGATTATTAACTATTTCTATTTTGTGAACCAAAGGCTCAATCAATAATGGACAGATTAATTGATAGTCATTGCTTGCAGGCCTAAAAAAAACAAATATTCATGTCAGTTTTTCGGATTTATTATTGAAAAGACGAGGCCTACCTGAGGCTGCAGCAGCGCCACTTCCCTGAGGAAACAGCTGGTAAAGGTTTGAATAAGAGACTTAACACACTCGTTTCCTTCAGTTTGCTTAAGGAAAGACCTGGCAGAGACACACACAAACACAAATGGACAAATGTATGTTGTGCACACATCAATAGAATTTGCAAACATACATAAATGCACACTTCAGCAGCATACATGTTACATCAACCACAAAAAAGAGCAATCACAGCAACCTCCAAATGACAAACCGGCACTCACCTGAAGATGTCATTTACAACCAAAAATATCGAGCAGTGCTGAGCACAGGCTTTAGGCTGAAACACACAAAAAACATAAGTCTCACAAGTCTGTAAAGTTATGCTGCTTCCCTGAGACACTGAGATCCAACACAAACAATCCAGAAAGTACAGAAAATACTGATCATAACAATGAGATAAGACAGATCAGCTTCCATTATAACCAACTTAAGAGTGCAGAAGTGTTTACCCAAAATACCAACCACTGGGTGTCACCGTTGCATCGGCTACAAACCTCCCTGCTTAGTTTACCATTCTGTCTGTCCTCCCTCCCTACACTGTCACAACTCACAACACAAACACACACACACACACACACACACACACACACACACACACACACACACACACACACACACACACACATGCTCTCATCTTCTCCTAATGCACACTCATCATGTGTTTTAGATTTAACACATTCTAAAACGCCCCAGTGCAAACATTTAACAGCTGTACAGTTCATGTCAGCCTCCCTCTCCCTTTTTTTTTTTATATCCTCTAGTCCCTAATTATTCCCCCTTGCACACCCTCCCACACTCTTCTATAGGGATATGCACTTAACTTTAGGACGAGAACATGTAGTCTGCAGTCTGAGTCTACCTTACAGGCTTTAATCGTACGGTGTAATGAGGCAGTAGAAACATTAAAAGAAGGGCCTGACATGAGCTAGCTTTTCTATTTATTTCATTTGCCCACAGCCAATTTAAAAGCTGCCGCTGGCATTAGTAATTATAAATGGTAAATGGCAATTTACAATGATACAATATTGGTATATATTAGCTTTAACCTGATTTTATAAAGGGGCATTTTCCCTCCAGTCTAGGCACACTTGTAACTGAGCAACTGATTAAATGCTGGGTTGCCAGACCAGTTACAGTCACAATAAGAACAAACAGCCCCACCCAGTGTGTATATGGTGTCATTACAATGTCACAACAAACAACGTAAGTGCTTTCACTCTCTGCGTGGACATGTCCATTTCTATTTTGTGCTCTCAGGCTTCAAAACAGCATTAATGACACAAAGCAGGTTTTACATGTTTACATGTTTACACTGTTTAGATGGGCACCAGCAATATATTGGCATTCAGTTCATGTATTGAACCACATACGCACACTGACAGTGAGCGTATGTGGTTTGGACGCCAGCATGTATGCATGTGTGCAAACTGTCACGATTCCCCCCTAGTGAAAACAGATGGGTTTTTTTAGCATCCTCCTCCATACCATACCACTAACACTTCAAGGAGGGTCAATTACAGCACACAACAAACATCCTGTTTTTGGCAGTCAGGCCCAGGAAGTGAGTATTTATTGTTATTGGGCCTGCGTCTCTCATTGGATCACAGGGAGGACGGGACAAGCCAAAATGAGGAATGTGAGCCTAATTTCATGCTTCCCATTTTTTGATTGCAGTTTAAACAAGTGAGTTAAAGGGAGGTGAGGAGAGAGAAAGGCCAGTCTGCTAAAACGCCACTTTTTTATTTATTTTTTTTTTACTCTTGAACACATGTATGGCAACAGAGACTCCCCTCCACATACACTCACATGAAACGCACATCTGACATCCAAACAACCTGAAGGCTAAGTGAAACCTAAGCATATGCCACCCACCCTCTTAATGACAGACACACTATACCAGATGTAATATCATAAACAAAAGCGAGAAGACTGAAGGCATGTGTGTGTGAGGGTTTGCGTGTGAACTAGCAAGGTGATAAAAAGAGAGGTCAATCAGAAATGGATGAGAGGGAAAACAAATAGATCCATGACGGAACAGAGAAGTAAACAGTCTCTCTGCCTGTCTCTCACACACACATACACAGAATCAGATTGATTGTTTACAGAACTCGTCTTACCAACATCGTAGCTCCAACAGACTCAACATGATGGAATCAAGTGCAATCAACAGGCGGGCATATTCCTGTACATACAGTGTTACTAATTCATTTACCAGTGTGTTCCAATCTATCCTCATTTTTGAGAACAGTTCTTAAACTAAAAAAGTGTGCATTGCTAGCCTGTTATGTACACAGGTCAAGTGGACCATCACTCTGGGGAAACAGGAGTGACACAACTGACAAACTTGACCTCAGTTAACATGAGGCAAAAAGGCAGGTAAACTCTTTTTCCCACTCCAATTTCTCTGACGTTTATAGCCACCGACAGCAATGCAATCAGTAACTTAGCTAAACATGATGCCGTTCATAACTCTGCACACAAGGTGCTTTATTGCTGGGTGCAGGCGTTTGGCACAAAAAATTTGTAGAAAGCATGTCCATATACATTAATCTACTCCCCTCCTCTCTATTTTAATGTCAGGCCTACTCAGTGAGTAATTGATTGACTCAGTGAGTCTTGATTCTGGTAGACATTGTTCTATCTAATTTCAAAGTTTAGTCTGAGTTTTCTTGAACCAACTAGTTTCAGTGCCACCTTTAATTACATTATTGTTATCCTTGCTTATCACAGTGGCTGCACTAATTCGTCTAAAATGTTCCAAGTGATTGTGGGATAAAAAGTTGCCCATGGTGACAAAGTGAAAAGAACACAAGTTACTGTTGTTATTTGTTGACTGCATTGTAGTAATAAGGACATCATCTTCAATAACTAGTGATAAAAATCTATAAATCAAAACTCACCCCAGGCTTTTGAATTGGGCACGATCTTAAGCTATTTAAAGTGAGGAGTGGCCAAGGACTCAAGTGACACAGAGTTCAGTACTTACCCAGCACAGTAAAGTTTGTGTAGCACAAGCCAAATGATGTGAGATGCGGTTTAGAGCTAGCCAAACGATGTGAGATGCATGCAGAGCAAAGCCAAATGGTGTAAGTCAGCCAGGTAAAAACAGTCAACAAAGACCAACCGAAGAAGCAGTGGAATGTTTCCAAGAGTTATGCATATTATATAAAATCAGCTGGCCTTTTATTCAAACTGTTGGCTATCACAGTTTAGAAAGCCACAAATCTTTCTGATGTGAGACTCTATAATACAGGGCAGATGAGTCAAACTATGTACATAACAAACCCATTTAACAGCAGCAATATGTCACCAATTTATCAACAGTCTTAGACGCTGCCAATTCATGCAGCAGTGAAGCTGCAGAAAAAAAGCCACAGTGCAATCGCACAACGTTGTACACATTTCACTGCATCTCAGACTGGTGACATAAAATGAGGCCATTATTACTAACTCAACAGTTTCACAGATGATATATCAGACGATGTTTTGCACACTTTAGATGCACTCTTCTGATCACATGTTCAACTCTCCAAATACAGTCAGTTTTGGCTTTCTGACTTGGTAACTATGGAATACTTCCTTTCCATAGTAGTTGGCAAGATGGTGCCAAAATAGTTGTTAATGGAAGTAAATGAGGTGAGAGTTTAGCATGAGGAAGAGAATTGAACCATGGGTTCCACAGGCTGGTTTGAAACAAACCCAGACATTTCACCCATAAACAAAACAAGAGCTGAAACGATTAGTAGATTAATTGATTGGTCTAACAATACAAAATGAATTAAAAAGTAATTAATTTTTTTTCAAGCAAACATGCCAAACAGCACAGGTTCCATTTTCACAAATGTTTTCTGTTTTATATCATTGTAGCTGATCACGTCCATGACAGGAATTCATGACTTTATCCTGTTAAAGTTGGGATTTTCCTGAGTCATTATAAAAATTACCCACCAGCAGTGACTGTGCCACTTGCTTCTGTGCTGTTGACCCAGTCCTGGTAAGAACAGACTCCAGCAGACTCAGCACTGCCTCTTCCAGGCTGGACAGGCTGTGGTACCACAGAGAGACGACTGCCTGCTCCTCCAATGACAAGCTCTGGCTGAAAAAAAAAACCCCACCATTGATAAATATATATCATACATATTATTTTATATCTTATATAACTGCACATATTCCTTATGCAGGTTTATATGTTTGAACACAACTTTGTTGAAAATACTGTATATCATTGAGTTGTGTAGTAGATCCCTTCATTTACTACTCTCTATATGACAAACAATACTTTTTTGCGATTTTTGACATTTACGAGGGAGCATCATTTTGCAGCATCATCTGACAGCTGTAGAGTCGCACAGCTGGAATTTTCACATCTGGACTGAATAGTGCATAAGTTTCACACTTAAAATTTGGTCGCCAAAATAAAATAAAGGACTGTAAGTAAAGTGCACTATATAGTAAATAGGAAGTGATTTCAGACACAGTTATGGTCTAAAGGGGACTCCACACCTGAGTCCCTCCATGTTCCCCTACCTTGAGTAGGCAGAGCTCAGAGCATCCAGGAAATCTTCACTAAGAGCTGCTCTGACACAGGTCGCTGGCCGCTGTAGCAATGCACCAATAAGAGGGGCAGCCTCGGGACAAGTGACCAGAGGGACACAAGCCTCTGATGTAGCAAGAACACTGTCACATGAACACCTGCACAGAGTCATTCACTTAATGATGAACATGGACAAAATATTATCAAACATAGGAAAAAGAGGAATCAGTACCACCTAGAGGCCTTAAGGATTAATGTGTTTTGATCCTTTCCAGCAAAATGTACTGTTTGTTTTTAAAAAAATGATTTAAATAGACTTGTATATTTAGATGTAGATTTAAAAAGACTTGATATTGATAACACTATGTCGCACTCTGCAAGCTGAGTGTAATGTCGGTGGGAGAAGACTTTATCTATTGCAAAGCAATGTTTTACTAGAGATGCAACAATTAATCAAATAAACAACTGTTTTGATAACTAGTTAGTTATCACGTTTATTTAGTTTGATTTTCAAACAAAAATGTCAAACAATTTCTGGTTTAAGTATTTAAATGTGAAATTAGCCGCTTTTCACTGTGGTACGTCTGTCGGCTGAATATCTTTGTGTTATGGTCTGTTTGGTCTAACAAAACAAGACATATGAAGATATCATCTTGGGCTCTGAGAAACTGTGATGATTATTTATTCATAATTTCTTGGCATTTCAGATACCAAACAATTAAACAAGAAAATAATGAGTAAATTAATCAATTATAAATATATTATCATTAGTTGCAGTCCTAGTTTCTATTGTGCTGTACCTCTGATTTATTTTGCCCAGTGAATTGCAGCTCTTCCCAATGTTTTCCTGCAGTGATGCCACCATCTGAAATGCAGGAAAAAGCACTTACAGAGAATGTCAACATAATTATGTATCGATCCAAGCAGATTTAGACCAATAAGAATAAAGAGACAATACCTTCCTCAGGACTTTGAGATGGTAGTCTTTAGGTGGGACACCCACACACTTCATTAATGCCAGCGCTGCAGCATCGTCTTCTTCTGTAGCAAGCTGACACAACACTTTCTGTGGGAGGTTGGGCAACACAGCAGATTACTGGTACTTTAAGTGTATATCTATAACAGGGGGCAAGATTTTAATACAATCTGTCCAGACCCCAAGATATATAACATCAAAGCTAATTAGTTACTGGAATATAGGATGACTCTGTTGGCATCATATCATTTGAACCGCATGAGTGGAGAAAAGGTATTCCTGTAAGTGAGAATGTATGGACAACATATGAGCAACTTCAGAAATAAACATTCTTTGTTACACAGGGCCTTGGTGTTTTACAAGCATTTTTCAGAAGGGGCCTCATCATACAGTGATAAAACCAGACTAATAAACTCTGCTGATTCTCATCTGTGAAAAACGCTGGTCATAATGAAGGAAAAAAGAGAGGGAACACTAGACTCATACTGTAATTATGATGTTACAGGAATTGTTCTCAAACCGCCTCCAAAAAGGAACAGCTACAAAAACGGATGCTTTTCTCAACAAATACAATAAATATTCTATGGCACAAGAAGGGTTGAGGCTTATTTTATTTTCAACGTTGTCATTCTCAAAAAAAACAAACAAGAATTACCGCCTTGTGGTTGTATGCCTCCACCAACAAGCCAA
Organism: Trachinotus anak; assembly: GCF_046630095.1. NCBI lineage: Eukaryota > Metazoa > Chordata > Actinopteri > Carangiformes > Carangidae > Trachinotus > Trachinotus anak. Next base: position 20,826,586 of record NW_027273859.1, on the reverse strand, counting down.
GTTACAGGAAATATGGTCACAATCTCCTCTTCCTGAGTTAAAGCATTGCATAACGGCCAGAGGAGTTTCTGCAGTGAAGCTGACCTTTGACCATATATAACATATAAAATGTCATCACTTTATTATTTTATCCTTATAGACATTTGTGTATTATAATTAGTGTATGAATTTGTGAGTCATAGCCAAAAAGTGAGTGAATATTCCTGCCAGATGTAATAAAAATTCCTTTAAGAGTTCATGATATATCACATTCACAACAATGTGAGGTCACTGTGACGTTGTACTTTGGCCTTTAACCACCAAAATCTAATCAGTTCATCCTTGAGTCCAAATGGACATTTGTGCCAACTGTAAAGGGATTGCCTCAAGGTGTTGCTGAGATATCGCATTCACAAGAATGGGATGGACACGTGGACGCATGAACAACCTGAAAAGATATTGCCTCTGGCCCTGTATGTCGCCAGCACAGAGGCATAAAATCAATGCCACACAGCATTCAGTAGTCTAATGATTAATAAACTGAATGTTTGAGAAGAATTTTCCCCACTGGTATTCTCTCAGAAGTATGATCAAAACCCAATGACCTATAAATTTAAATTAGTGATTGATTTAAACCATAGAAACTGTTGTTTCTACTCGACCACAATAAGCTGATTTACTGGTGCAAGTTTCAAAGTGTGATCCAACAGAAACAGCCAGGGCCTCATATCTTCAGCAAACATCTGCTTTTACAACTCAGATGAACCAAAAACAGAAACATCCACACCACTAAGAATAGAATAAAAAAAGTACAAATCCCTTTCAATCTACAGATAAAAGGAGATCAACCAGAAACAAGGAGAGAAAGAGATTGAGAAAGGCACAATATGTAAAAAAGAGGACAAAAAACAAGAGGGGGAGAAAAAAAAAATCCCAAAATCCAAGGCAGAGGAACACTGCAGTGCTCTTGGTGGAGCTGTGTGGTTTCTTTGGCCAGGCCCTACAGCACGCTAAGATGCTTACCCTCCACATAGTCTCACAAAACAACCCCAATCACTACCATCTGAGCACCCTCAAACCCTGCACATTGAGTACATACAAAACCAATCACACTTATCCCACCCTTGGTAAGGAGGCACAGTGGGGCTGGGGGATAAGAGGCGGAAGAGAGGTTAGTTGGAAGGAATGGCAGAGAGAGACTGGAACGTGCTGCGATGGCTGCATTTGGAGCGGGGAAAAAGGGTGTGGTCACCAGAGGACTGAGATGAAGGGCAAATGGACAGATGGATGGCAAATACTTTAGGTCAAAAGCCATCTTCCTCTCACAGAGAACAGGAACCGAGCTGGCTTTGGGGGCTTGGACATGCTTTTGCCATAGAAATTATCCCTCTATAAATCTAAAATTAAATCAGAGGATGTAGAAAATTGCACGAGGCAAAGACTTGGGTTGGTTTTGATGGGTGCCTGTTAACAATTACTAGGCCATGATTGAATTCTCTCAAAACCAATGAAAGCCTCAAGTATAGCTTCAGATGGTCAAAACAGCAGAGACAAAAACAGGCAGGATAAAATGAGGGAAATGAACAGACCTGGTGCACATACATAGAGTCCATTATGAGAAGTGTATGTGAAGGCCCAATCAGAAATTTTTTTGACCACATGAATTGTTTGTTTACATACAAAATTAAAAACATTGATTTATACATGAAAATCAGAAGTATGTGGGTTTCTCAGTCAATCATCAATAAAGTTTTTACTACAATTTTTACAATAGCACCAATGCAAACTTTTAACAGTGTCAGAAGATAATTTTTGTTTAGTTTTTGCTGAGTTTGGCATAATTTGAGAGTGATAGCAGTTTCCAATCCTGTTTTTATCTTATTTATTTATTTATCCATCATTCTATATGATTATGTAAGTTTAAGTGATGCTTTACAATAAAAAATATATAAATATATATAAATAAATAAATAAAGTCTGAATTTACAGTATTTTAGTCCAAATCACATCGCACAAGTACAGTTATTTTAACCCTAAATGTAAAACTAAGAGATTAACTGGGGAGTTTGACAGTAATATGGATGAGGCAATTACTTTAGCTTAGTATACATAAGTAGTTACAGCAGGTAACTCCCCATAAAAGCACAAACTGTAATTTTTATATTTCTGTTTGTGTATGGATTAAACAAACAAATGTGAAGTAAGATTATTTTAGAACATGTCAAACTACTCATTTTAAGTTAGAGAAAGAAACATAAAAGATCATTTCAGTCAGTCGGTGGATGACACCCAAGAAGAAAGAGAAGATGAAGGGGAAGTGTAATTTTGACAGACACTTTCATCTCTGAATAAAAGTACTGAATGTGGCAACCAATGTGAGCAAAGATTTCAAATATGTTTTAAACTTTAAAGCAGCCACAGCAGCTTCAGGGCCTACCTGTGGTTCACCCTGTTTGAGTCACTAAAGATACACATCAAAGATTAAGCTCTCAAAGTGTCCATCCTCTGGCCCTCTAATATTACACTCTCAAGCTCTACTTATCTGTCATCTCCTCAAAGATCATGCCATGTTACTGCAGCGCTGTGTGGTCCTCCTGCTAGTACAGGATGTTGAGAAACAGACCGATTCAGTTAATGACTATCTGACATAGCCTGCAGCTATGTGGCTGTACCAAGCATTCATCAAACCCAGTGAAAACACTCAGATGTGGAAAGGAGAGGGGGGCGGGGAGGGGTGAAGCTTAGACATGAAAAAATGAAAATGAGAAAAGGCAAAATATTCTGTGCTATCATAATTTAAGGAGTTAAATGCATGTGGCTACTAACAGTATATACAGTAGCAGTACACATGTATTTGCACAAATGCTCACAAACATATGGGAGCACATGCACAAACTTACACAAACACAGTATTTATGTGCCACTTAGCACCAGACCCTCAGTCTATTATGGAGGCAGCAAGAAAACAATGTTGGGGAGCGGGATCAGACAGGGCTAACAGAAAACAGGCTGCATTCTGCATTCCAGGACAGGCAGCCCAACACAACACAGACACAGGGAGAGACATAGAGACAGACCATCTCTCGCCTAAAACCATACATCTGCCCTGCTCCCCCAGACGGGCTGAGCTGTGGTGAATAGGTTTTTTGTGCTTCCCGCCATTCCCGTCATTTGTGGGAAGTGGAAGCATCTTTGGAGGAGAACAGAAGGAGGATGAGGAGAGGCTGCAGAGTTGGTTTTGAGTTTATTGTACTTGAGCTCTTTGGACACTTTCAACTAGTGCCCTGCAGTATAAAATACATGCATGCAATTTTAGTATGAGTGGCCCCAGTGAACCCGACTTAAACCACTGAATGAAAATTAACTACTTCTACACAATATTGAAAATGCAGCCTGAACTTAGACTGATTTTAAACCCTTATGAAAGATCAGCGTAGGGCTGCAACTAACTATAATTCAACCGTAAATAAGCAGCTAACTAAGGTTTTATGAAAATGCAATGCAAACTTCACACCATCCAATTCTCTACGCGCACGAAATCGATATGCAAATACATCACTGCATACGAAAGCATATGCTCATACAAAAACACGCAGACAAAGAAGCAAACATTACCGCGCACACATGCACTCCGCTTCCCCTCTAATGGGTCAAAGACCATCTGGCAAATTCAAGGTTTACTTTCAAGGCATTGTTTTAATTAGCAAGATGTTTTATTAGATGAGAAATTAATCAAAAGAATACAAACACACAGTTAATCTGGCAAAAATGTGAAGGTCCCACATTGTTTATCATAAGCCATCTGTGTGAACCCTCGCAAAGTTGAAAATTGCAGAATCTTTACTTCCCTCTGTTCTCCTTCCCTCATTTGTGTGTGTGCCTTGAAAACACACAGTGAGTAGGATCAACTAACCATAATTTAAAGGCTGCTCTTTCTCTGGTGACAAGGGGCAGTGAAACAGTCAATTTTGATTCCCTTTCAAAATATGTTTTACAGTTTTGGGCACAAAAGGCTTAGACTAACAGAGACCCAATCTCCCTCATTCATCATCTATGTCCCATTGGAGAGGAGACACAGAGGGCTGGCGAGAGAACTCCTATTAAAAGTAAATTAGACAGAAAATCTCTTCAGCAGCCCAAAGGCAGTTAAAGAGACATTCTTTTAAGAGTGTTTTTGTAAAGGGATGATCTGTAATTTGCAACTAATGTGTGTCAAATCTGTCCAGAACTAATTAGGACATAAACAGCAAACAGATCAAGCAAGAAAATTAAGAGAAAAGACATATGATGAAATATTGGAAGAGAATATACACTAACAAAGAAATAATGTCATGAATGAAGAGGAACATAGCCCTGATTTCTGAATAAATATTATAAATACTTCTGGGGGTTTTTCTCCAACTTTTCCAGCTTGCCTAATGTATGATTGTGTCTTTCATCTAGTGGGACTGGTTTCAAAATGTTCCTTAAATTCTAATTAATATTTCTGGGGCATTTTAAATCCTCATTAGAGATATTACAGTGAAGAGATGACAAAAATAAGGGTAAAGAGAGAGGGGAAATGAAATGCAACAAAGGTCCCCAGACTGGATTTGGACCGGGGATTGCAGTTTATGATTGGCGCTTGGCCAGTACACCCCCACCTGATTTTTACTTTGTTTCCCCCTGAATTTCAGTTTAAACTGAAATGGCTACAAAAAAATACTGTACAGACAATGCACCAGTTAATGTACATGCAATGATGAAATTAATCAGAAATGGGTTGAAGGTGGTATGGATCACTTTTCTTAAACTGAAATCCTGTCTGAATCATTATCATTGTATCAACTTTACCTAGTCTTCTATGCTCATTACGTAACCTTAATTTCTGTATTAATACAAATGAAGAATGTCAAGTCCATACCCGTATCCACTGGTTGGCTTTTCTTTCCACTGCATTGCTTGGATGCTCTGAGTAGAGTCCCCACAGACACTGGAACAACAGCCTTCTGTTTGTATCTGCGGACAACACAGCACCACACACGTTACACACCATGATCTCAGCTTCATTATCATTATTATTACTTCTGCTTGTCTGGTAGTTCTGAAATCCTGACTTTAGATTAAAAGGCCACAAATTAATCTGGACCTAATCCGTCTACTGTACACATGGTAAGTTAAAGCTGTCCAGAGGGTGCACTCACCATCAGCAGTGACATAGGGGTTCCAGCACAGTCGGCCCAGAAACTGGCCGAGGAAGGGCAGCCTCTTCATGGTTTCTGTGGTGGAACTCTTAGGGACAGAAAAGAGATAGCCACAGATAGAAGGTGATGGAGTTAATAATCTATTAAATGTTTTTAATCTTTATTATTCTCACACCTCTGAGCCTGCTAGCTTGCACTTCTAACTTTAGCAGGCTATTTCTCTGAGTGGAAGGCACATACAGTGATTTGTTTTTTTACCATCTGGCACATAATCAGACTCAAACATGACATAAGCGAAGCTAAAACAAAAAACAGAAAATCTCTTCCATCGTTTCACTGTATCACAGATACAGTATTTACAAGTCCTCACCCTTGTTTCTTTTATCCTATTAACCTAGCAACCTAGTACAACAGCACCAAACATTAGAAAATGCAAACAATCCCAAGGCTACTTAATGACTGAAGGTACTGGGCTGAATAGCAGCCACCTCAACAGGTGTACACAGTACATTACTCATGCATCACCTTAGTTTCCTGTGTTATAGTCATGTCACAATTCTCACCATGGTGTCAATGGTGAGAGATACAGAGAACAGAACACAGTGCAGAGCAGGGTTCTGGTTGAGGGTGCCATAAGGGTTTAACTATGTGTGTGTGTGTGTGCTTGTTCATCCAGCTCAAAACAACAGACCATGTGATTTATTTCACCTCACAGCCAATTAAAATATCTATAAGCTTTCAAGCTGGGGCAAACACTGCATTTAAGAACTTTACAAACCTTTAATCCTATTTATTTCAGTTTTCAAAATTCAATTCAATTTCCCCATATCATTTTCACTTATAAAGTTTTCGACTTATTGTTTGGAAAGATTCTAATGATATGTCAAGGCAGTTTGCTCAAATTATTGGAAAACCAAGACAAGACTTGGTCTATAGTGTCTTGAGTGTGACTGAACATTAAAAACAGCCGATCAAGGATCTTGTCGATGTGAAAAAAATGAGAGCACATCACAATCATAACTCTGTAAAAACACAGCTGTAAAACATTGTTTTGTTCCACCTGACTGCTTTCCTGACTTTAATAAATCAACACAGACCCAATTATGTTTTACAATATGATGACTACAGTTGGACATACAGAAAACAGATCAAAGAAGTGACGCATAACTTAAATTTACAAGCGCGTGTCTGCACACTTTTGCATGAATCATGTTTATGTGAATGTACAATATCGCTTATTATTCACCCCATATTAACAGGCTATATCATATATTTCAACTGTGAGCTAATTGAACTGTTTAGGACAGATTTCATGCAGGACCAGCCCACAGACAGAAATGTGACATATGCCAGTTTTAATTGAAGCAGGGTGCTGTTGCTTAACCAAGGATGATTTGGCTTGCTTCAGTGCCGTGGACACATAGTGGAGCTTGTGGTGTCACGCAATAGGGATCTCATATGATCCTAGAATGTGGAACAACGTGGACAATGTTTTTGGGATAACACCTATAGGTTTTGTTTTAGGCTTCCAAAAAACGTCCTTCTCTTCATCCCATGTCTTCTCTTTGGCTTTGGCCTTATCATCCCATTAACTTCCCAAATGACATCTCTGTTTTCTATACTGGTATCAATGATGCATTTTTAATGCCACTTTTAGAGGAGGTGAAAATTAGACACCGAGTCTATTATGCCTTTTGGAAAAAAAAAGGACTGACTTTGTACTCCAAGAGAAAAGTTTACACCTTTAAAATAGACCTCCATGGAGTTTTTGGACCATCTAACAATGCATTGGTGCTGTTCTTTTTATTGGAAAAAGTTAGAGCCTTCAGCATTGAAGAAAAGGAACAAGTTAAGTTATTCATTCAAAAACAGCATCAGACAGACAATGAGTCTAACTTGACTCAATCAAGTGGCTTAGATCATCGTTAATGGAAAGCAGAATGGTAATGGGCCAAGTAGAGTTTCTCTAAATGCCCCCACTATACATCCCCCACAACACTGCCAATACTGTCAGGAACAGAGCCTTCACACTCAGCCCTCCTATCAGTCCAACAACACATGGTAAACGTTTTGTCTGTGTGAGGATCCATGTGCATTTGTGTGTTAGTGATGCAACTAAAAAGGAATGTTCATTTACAATAGGAACTGTACAGCGCTCTGTGACTGCAGGAATGCCCATTGCAACAGAAAGCAATTATCACAGACTACCAGAGCCAAATCACCATCAAAGCCTTGTCAACATTGGCCCTAATTATAAATGGACTTTGAGACCATGTATTTTGTTTTGATTAGGGACAAACATCTCAAACAGTGACTGATAATGTACCATCTATGGAGGGAAATGGGACAAGTTTATAGACAATGATGAGGAGAACAGTGGGGAAAGACTTTTGCTCCTGACATCACCAAGCAACAATCAGAGTAGCCCTAACAATAAATTGCGAAGTTACTATGGTGAGAACATAAATATACTCTTGAGTGCATTGCAGATTTCTCCACACTCTCCATCCAACTTACAGTTCCTTTGAGGAGGGGTGTAATAATTAGGGCTGTATGATATGCTAAACAAGCCATATTGCAATTACTCTGTCAGATATTGCATTTGTGATATGAGTCATAATCTCAGTTGGACTGTTTTTGCTTTTCATTTTCACTATACTTCACTTGTTGGGGCTTGCACCAAACAAGCATGTTCCCTTATGTCTGGAGAACATTATTTGTAGGCCAGGGTGTCTCTGTAGCACCACAACGCCTTTTGTGCTAACAATACACAACAATGTCGTGACACATTTACCTTCATCAAAAACAAATTGCAGCTCCTGCAATTTTGATGTTGCACTTGGCCATACTGCGATTTCGATTATACTTTTATTAATTGTGCAGCCCTAGTAATAGTGCATCTATCCTGCAGCAACCATGTTAATAAAATAGGGGACTTCTATGGCAGATGTACACATCAGTCAGTGGAAAAATAATTGGCAACTGTTTTGATTATCTATTGATAATTTAGCTTCACCTTTAAGCAAAAAATACCAAATATTTGTTAGATTTTAGGTTCTAATATTTGAGAATTAACTGATTTTTCCCTGACTTGCATTTCCAGTTTTTTCTGGCATAAAGCAGGGGTCTAGGCCAATAGGGGTAAACAGCTAGCTTCACCCTGCTCAAAACGTACCTATGTCAAAAAATGTCAATGCATGCTGGACCATTTCGCACCTTGACTTTCTGAAGGAAATTCTCCCACGAAAATGTCAACAATTCCATTAAAAAAATGCACTACTGAGATAGAAAACTCCCTTTACTCTTCTAAACAAGTGTAAATCTGGAAATTAATAATAACTAGGAGTATTATTCATCTTGGGGCATAAGCCACAGGAAAGTTGTTAAGTCATCAAAGGATGCGAAATACTGCCAAGAAGCAGGCTATCCTCAGCTTGTGTTTTATGAGTCCACTGCCGGTAAAAAGAATTTCAACCCAATTAAGTTACACCATTCTCTTCTCTTTCTTTGTATCCATTCCATCGTCTTAAACAGGCTCTGTGCATGACGTATACCCTGGATAATGCTAACAGAGACGGACACAGACGGATAAAAATGATAGCCAGTCAATGCTTGATGTATAAAAATATAGTAAGTCGCCAAAGCAGAGATAAAGTAGAAAGTAAGACTGACAGAAACACTGAGACTGATTCTAACCAGTCTTACAGTAAAACATATGGACTGAACATATGGACTGTACAGGGTCTCAAATTAAAACTGCAGGCTGACTATAACAATGACACAATGACTGTAAGACTGACAAGAAAAATATGTTTTACATGAGAAAAAGAGCATATTATGTGAGATAAGAATGGTTATAAAAATGTAGCCTTAAGAGTCCTGAGCAGCAAGAGCTGGAAGGAGGAGACACGGCTGTAATACTGAAATCTCACAGTGCTGCACCAGCCCTCTGCTCCCTTCCTGAATTTGCTGGACCTGATATGGGGATACATTAGGTTAGCACTGGAGGTCCCACTGCGACTATTACCTGACTAACTCAACATTGCAGCACTGCCAGCCAGACATACACAGCCTCTGCACAGCACAGAGCAGCCTCTGTTAGCAAGACCCTTCCAACGCTGGACTTACTGTTCATGCCCCTGGCTCGGACTGAGAGCGAGCCTGTGCATGTTTGTGTGTGTGTACTAGACGTGCTGGTGTTTGAATTAACTTAGTGCTTCATTAATCAGACGGCTGTTTGGCTGGTTGGCCTAAGTGATTAGCTGATCTAATTTATTTCATTTGGTGAAGTGTTGCGCCTGTAAAACAGACTGGATATAGAGCATTTAATTAGACTTAACAGGCATCTGGAAAATATAGTGTAGGACCAAGACAATCTGAATTGTCAAGAATATAAATCTGTCGCAATGCAGAGGAAGGTCTGCTTGCACTGTGACAAAATAATGGTTGTGAATATATGCGCACAGCTTTTCATAATATCTGCTTACCATGTTGTTGATGTGTGTAAGCAGATGCTGGAGGTAACTGCTTAGTCTACTCAAGTGCAGGCAGGTGTCTTTCTGAGCGTCTGGACTGTCAGCCTGGCCCCAAGCCACCGCTTTGTTCAGCCAGAACTGCATCTCCTGGACATTCAGCAAGGGCTCAGTCACTTGCTGGAGCTGGGTCAGTGGTTGCAGCTGAGACATTGGGCTTCTTGTCCAGGTGAATTTACTTAGGAGCTAAGAGATATCATAGGTGAGAAAAAAACAATGATACACTAGTATCTTATCATCTGTTCTCTATCATTTTTATTTTGCTGGTGCTAGAGCTGAGCAGAGGTAACATTTTATATTATCTTTCAATGTACAATCAGCATCCCTAAATGATTTGGAAAAATTCAGGGTTTTCCAAAGTGTCTAATAGTTTCAGTGGGCATCTTCTATGGAGTAATGTTTCTAAGAGTGGGTCTCGTTTGGTTTGTCATATAACTCATTGGCCCTCTCCACATCACCTGACGTTGCCTGGATGAAGGATTTTTCAATGGTTGAACCAGCTACCAAATGCCACCAGAGCAGGGGCATCTCTCTTTCTAACTTCAATAATCTCTTGAAGATTCAGGTCTCACCTTCTCTCCTGACACCTCTAACACCTAATATGCCTAACTAGCACTGTATTTTCAGTGCACTTCTTTGCCTGGACTCCTTGCAATTATTGAATAGATGTAGTACTTAGTACTTCCACCAAGGTCTACTACTGCACTGAAGCTTTTGGCTACGTCCACACTACTGCATTTTCATTGGTCTCTGTCCAGACGACTGTTTTAGCTCCATGTCAGAAGCAACCGGCACCCATACTAATACACCTGAAAATGCATACATGCATGACCATTCAGGTACACTGGGCATGTGTGAGCCGGTGTAAACAGGAAGCAGATCGTCTACTCTGCAGTTGATTAGTTGCAGAAAATACTACAAACAAGGAAGAATGTAACCGTGCAACAGCTGCTAGGAAAGACAACATGGTTAGTATCGCTTGTGATTCATTATTCATGTTTCATTCACCACTGGTGGTCAAGGCTGATAAAACCCAATCGGGGAGCAACCATGGGTGTCTACATCTCCGCTTTTGCCCGTCCAGACTACAACACAAGTTTTCTAACTAAAAGTGTGGACAGCAGGCGAAAACAAAGGAGTGGTGATGTGTGGAGACGTAGCCTTAGTGTTGTCCCTCACTTATAAGTCATTATGGATAAAAGCAAGCAAGTGCATCAATGTAAATGTAAATGATATGAGCCTGCTAATGTAATTGTTGGGCTCTACTTTAATAAATGCATGTGTGGCCCACATCATCCACCACTTTCTATGAAAGCTGGGGCAGATATAATGCAATAATTAAGTGGAAATAATAATAAGTGGAAAATAAATTGAATTCAAGTGTGCTAATCTGGTTCTGTTACTCTTATTACCACAATCTAACAATCACACTTTTAAGCTCTAGGCAATCAAGCCTTTCCACACACACACACACACACACACACACTCATAATGGCCTACTGAGAAATAAACAGTGCGTTCCTCATCTTTTATGATGATAGAGAGCAAATTATGGGGGTGGGGGGTGGGGGGGGGGGGTCGCAAGGGTGTGTGTGAGGATGTACTTCATGTCTGTATATAACCTGAGAATAGTGTGTGTAGGTGTGTGTGTATTTGTTTTTTGCCATAATGACATGTCTGTGTGGGAAACCACAGGGTTGTGTTTTATGATCACCTCGTTACACATGATTCGTTTAATGTCTTGCCATCATCTCTGCTGGAAAGCCCCTATGGCTCACTGATGTGAATATATAAATACTAATTTTCACAGAGAAAAAAAAGGCTAACCAAATTAGGAACAAACACTTCTTGTTGAGTTGCATTGGGGACTCAGTTTTCAGTAAAGCAGTAGTGGAAAATAACCGTATGATGAATGCCATACCAGACAGCAGTCTCTCCCTCAGTCTCTATCACACACAGACAGTTACATATACACAGGCATATATACTTTCCTTACACAAAGTTGTTAGTGCAAACACATGTCACACAGGCAGAAACAATACGTACATGCACAGAAACACACTCGACAGCAGCCCTGGTGTTGGCTGTAAAAACTCTGGAGCAGGAACGAGATGTGACTGGTCAAATATTATCTTTGAAGATTTGTTAAACTAAGCTTGTGGACTTTGGGTAAGGGTAAGTTTGCCGTTCCAATTATGAGATTGTTGACATTATTTCAGCATAATCAAATCAGGTAAACATCATTTTCTACAAATTTACTTCTGCATGCTTCACTATGTTATATTTAACAACACCTGGATTAAATGTAAGGGCTGCCCCAATAATAGTCATAAAAGGAACATATTTCTTCATTATTTTGTTTCTACAATGAAACATTTATCAAATGTTCATAGGCACCCACATGTCAATACACACCTGAATAAATGAGTTGAGAAACATAACCAATACAGATGCTATGGCTTTCCTAGTCACTGTTAGGCACTGTTCTTGACTAGCATCATCAAAATGAAAAGTGTAGGGATAAGGAATGGTGTTTCATTTCTCCAGTAGACCTTCAGAGACCCGGAGAAGTAACACCTCACTCACTAACCCCTTACTAAGGTTGTAACTGATTATATTAATTTCAATGTCAATCATTCTGTCAGCTTTTTAAAGTAACTTGACATTTACACCTCCTCTCTCACTGGAAAATTCTGAACTTGTGAATATTCAAATATTTTTCATTTCAAAAATTTCATCAAAGTACTCTGCAACAATGCAAAAAACAAAACAAAAAAAAAAATCCCTTTTTTCCTGACTGTTTCCAGACACACTAACCTACAACCTGAAGTTAAACACTTCATTCATATATTGTATCCAGTAGTTAAACATTTGAAATGAAAATATTTGCATATTCGCAGGATTTTGCAGAGGTCGCACTGAACATCTTTGGGTTTTGGACTTTTGATCAGACCAAAAAAAAAAGCAATCTGAAGATGTTTTTTTTTTTTTAAACATTTTTTTCATCCTTTTATTAAAGAAATCTACAAATTGAGAAACTACTTGTCAGATCAATCACTAATGAAAATAACTTTTATTTGCATCTTCAGTAACAAGTTTTTTTGCACTTTTTCTCGACCTATAGATGCATCAGTATTATGTTTCTCCACCAGTTTATTCAGGCGCGTATTAATATATGGTTGCATGTGAATATGTGATATGTGACACATTGCAGGAATAACATGATTAAGAAGTACGTAATTACATTAGCCTAAATGTAATGAACAAAACTGCTTTCATTACTACTACTGAGACAGCCCTTACATTGATTTATCCAGGCGTTCATCTTCATATAAAAGTGCATACAGGTGCAACAACTACACCACACCACATGATGCCAGTATTTGCTCCATTTTACTGCAATTACACATGATATAACACATGGCAGTTCAGTTTGAAGATATAAAAGAACTTCAAAAATACAACTGCTATATGCCAGACCACGTCGAACTACGTTACGGCTCCATAAATACACAAAATTGTCATCCTTGTCTTCGTTATTTCCCAGGAGCTACCGTTATTTCAGCTGTTGGCAATTTAATCACTCTATAGCCGTATATATGCAGCAACCTCAAATGTGGACTTACATGTAAATAAGACGCACAGCCGCCGAACTACTGTCTTTGCAGAGCGTATGTCAGCTATATCCATTCATTCTTCACGTCTTCAGACAAGGAGACAAGCTTGTCACAACCCGCGAAGTAAACAAACTGAACTTCCCTCTTCTAGCGCAGTTCCGTGTATGGAAAAAGATCATTGGCTGAGCCCCGCTACGTCATCCGGGCAGTGCCTGCTGGGACATAGAGTCACATGCTTTCAGAGGCGCACCAAAAAGAAAGTTCTGAGTAGCAGCCAAGATAAATCTGAGGGGTTGTGGGCAGGTTGTGAAACGATTAATGGTATAAGAAAGAAGAAAAAACACTGTTCTGAGGCACAAATTTGTTTTAATTGTTTGTTTTTTTTTACTTTTTGTGAAATACTGGATACTTTTTATCTTGTTGGGGCTCAAACTGTTTTCTGAATGATCTGACAAGTATAGAGTGTATTTTATAAACGGATCATATATTGTTTTATTTAAAATATTATTCTATAAAGTAACAAATAATTATTGCTGTTAAATAACCATAGTGGAATAAGACATAGATTATTTCCCACTTAAATGTCCTACTGGAGTTAAAGTACAAAGTGGCATACCAGCAAGTTCGAATTTTAGTGACAAGGACTTTAGTACAGTGCAAAAACAATGTGTTGACAATGTGTAAAGCAAGGCAAGGAAAGACAAGTTCATTTGTATTTTACCTTTCACTATTAGGCAATCCTTAGATCTTTGAATAAGAAAATACAAGAAGACAATATTAATAGAGACACAAGGCAACATAAAAAATAAAATAAAACAGATGAAAACAAACTAAAATGGAATATAACTGAAAAACAAGAAGAAAGTTACAGAGCAGTATTAAGGTGAATAATCCCAAATTTAATTTTGATTGGAAATCTACAGAATATGGTGCATATTCTGGCCACAGTAAACATTATTTTGAAATTAACCTTAATGTCTTAATGGAGTCTAAAAGACTTCTGAAATACAAGAAGAAAAATCATTTTGCAATCCCTCTAAAGATGATCTACTGATTTTTCCTTTGCATGATATGCTGTCTCGCAGACTGTCAGAGATCCTAAACCGTATCCTGATTATAGGCTGCCAACATGATGTCCAAACAGTAAAGACACTGTAATGGAACGTTTTTATCTGTATATTCACGTTGTCATTTTGTCAAAGTTTTAAAATAACAGTCTGACTTATCTAGCTTGCCTTGGTTTTGAGATTAATCTGTCATCCACTCATTAGCGGTTCAAGGGTTAAAAGGAGTTTGGGAATGCCTGGACCAATGCCCATGCTGTGTGTGTATAATGTGCAAATGTGCTCCACTTTTGAAAATGTACACCTACTCTGTGCTTATGCTTATGTTCCCATCTGTATGAGCGTGTGTGCGTGTGTGTCATGCATTTCAGGGGTAAGGGTCCAAGGGGTGAAGCAGAGTGCATACCAGGAATTCAGGGGTCCCGCGTGTCCCTCTGGAACCCAAAGCAAACTTTGAGGGGCTCCCAGCCTGCATGGCTCGATCTGACAAATCACCCAGAGGCTCCAGCCAGACCCAGAGCAGCCTAGCACACAGTACCAGGAAACGGTTGTTCAAACATACGTAATGTCATGTGTGTGTGTGTGTCTGTGCATATACATGTGTGAGTATGTCCATGGGTGCCCGCATGAGAAAGAAAGTGTGGGTTTTTGTACTGCGTACGTACTCACACTTTGACTCAGTGTCTCTTATGAGAACATGCTTCTTGTGCATGTGTCTGCGTGTGGTCAAATGTGGTGGCGGCTGTTAATGCAGACCTTGCATACCGCTGAATATACATGCCATGGTCTGCACCGTATGTGTGAACAGCATGAATGTTACAGAGAGGCAGTGCAATCTGTTAGATGGGGAATGTGTTTAAAGTGGTCTTGCCGCTCCACATTATACATCAGAATTTCTGTGGTAGGAAAGCCCAGCTCTGAGGATATGTGTGCATGGGTTGGTGGGAGTGTGTGTACAGGTGTGTGCAAATACAATATGTGTGTGTGTATGTGTGTGTGTGTGTGTGTGTGTGTGTGTGTATGGGTTTTCCCTCTCAAAGTTTGGCACTTGTGGCCTGTTTCCCAAACAGAACATGGAAACTCTGTGTACAAATGTCTGTGAGGTGCAGCATCTTTTTTCTTGTGTCTAAAATATATTCCACTGCATCTGCTTGGAATTGTAAGCAATAATTATGAGTTTTCTCAGATTCGTCAGTACATTAAAGTCCATTACACTTTTATCTTCACATGCAGGCTACTTGAACTCAAGGTTAAATGGAAAAGAAATGTCATTCATATCATCCCCAGTCATTATAATAAGTCAGTGAAGTTATGTATAAAATGAAGGTTTCACGATAAAATGATTTTATTTTTCTTAGTTTGAAAGGATTTAAATGCTTTTAATTCCTAAAGTAATTCTTTTTTTGTTAAGGTGTGTCTTTTCTAATGTAAGACTGTATGTAAACTCTTTACCTCTTATCAAGTGCTCCTCAAACTGCTGTGGATGAATACGAAAGAATCATGGCTTTGTGAAAAACATTTACATCCCTTGCCTGAAACTGACACATACAAACACATAAACACACACTTAACCTTAATTATATGCATTTCTTCTGTATATGTTAAACTGTTCCTGACGTTGGATTAAACCTTTACATGACATATTTATGTTGATGTCTCCATCACTAAATCTCCAGTGAAGGCAGCAGTTAAAATCATAAGGCTCCGATCCAGGTTCACCATCAGCTCCACCCTGGCTGCCAACATGTAGGTCACCCAGGGCTAGATCTCTCCACGTGCAGAGTGCTGTGTGTGTGTATGTGTGTGTGCATGTGTGTGTGTGTGTGTGTGTGTGTGTCTAAGTCTTGTAAAAACATCAGCATATGGGTTTGGAACAAGGTCCCTGGCAACATTTGAAAAAACGAGAGAGAAGGAAAGAAAAACCACGGCAAAAACTTGAGAGAGTGTGGTTTGATGCCCAAAGTGGAAACCCACACACTGATGTTTTTGTGTGAGTATGAATGTATTTATGTATGTGTGTGTGTTTGTCCTTGTGGCTGTGCATGTGTACCGCTATGCCTATGCTTGCATGGGCACACATGTGGATGCTAGGAGAAATGTAGTGTAAACCACTTGTGTTTTTACTGTACTGCTACTCTGTGATTATTACAGAGCCAAGAGACGGGTTGTCACGCAGTTGGGCAGCAACTCATCCGTACGTCTGTGCATGTGGGTCTATGTGTTCGCATGTGTGTACGTATGCTTTCATGTTGGACGAAAGGGCTGAATTGAAACTGAATTTGGACTTATTGAATTGGCAGTGACACATGTGTTGAGTAAAACGCAAAGAATGAACACACAGATACACCGTATTTTCTCTTGAGTAGATATTTTTGCTTCCTTGAATTTGCAGGTGCTCCATCTCACTTCTGGTATCAGACTCAGTTTGTCCACCTGCATCATTTAGGACAACATAAAGAGTGCAAAATATGACTTTCTGGCCAAACTGTAATGCTGGAAGTCATTACCAGTTTTTCATCTGAAAATCGTAAATCTAACCCATACCTCAATAAAAAAAAAAAACCTTACCATAAATAGATTTTGGAGGAGAAAGGCAAAGAGGGTGAGGGCTAATTTCTGAAGTATATTTGTTTTTTTTGTTTTTTTTACCTTGTGGTTTGGTCAGAGAGAGATGGAGGTGGGTGGAGAGCTGGGGTATCAGTCTCTGGAGCTTATCCCAGGTTCACTGAGACCAGGAGCTGCACAGCTGCTGACAAATTTGTCATTTCTGGTCCAGAACTGGTCGTGGTCCTGCTGCTCTGTTGGATGGCTGGTCTGCTCTGTGTGCATGTGTTTGTGTGTGCGTGTGTGTGTGTGTGTGTGTGTGGTGTCTCCTGCTGGATACCACAAGAGGAGAGGAAAATCTGAGCTCTGCAATCAGCTGTTTGCATGCTCTTTGTTTTTTTGTTTTTTTTTAAATTTTCTTGCATCCAATTGGTTAGTTTTCCCAAAGCACATTAATGGGTGCACAAAACCAACTTTTTACACTGCAGTGTTTTGATTATTTTTTACACACCCATAAGTATGAGCATGTTCATGCACACACACTTTCAAAAAACTTTTAAGTCTAGGACTTTGTTGTTTTGTGGTCAACCAAGTCGAGAGAAATTTGTCTCAGTGCAGCTCAGATAAAATCAGGAACACAAGACAATAAGCATACTGCATAATAATGACATAATAATTAAAAATAAGGTAACACACTACCCCCCAGCACAGAACTTCAGTGCACTACAGTGCCTGCCATTCAAGTTGTTCCAATTCAAGTTGGGAAGCTTGAAAGCTGCTTAAAATTGTGCTTGTGCCAGAACTCCCAGGTGTAAATTTGTATCTGATAAATTCAGTCTGATGGAATCTATTGTACAACATCACAACTGGAACTCATTCATTCTGTCCGTGCTCATACTAATGCAAAAAGTGGAAAGGAGCCACATTAATCTAAAAAGGAGTGTTCTTGTACTGACAGTTCCCTTTTACTAACAAAACAGCTGACGCACTCCTGTTTGTGCTACGGATGAAGGCCTGTTGTATTGGTTCCAGCTCTCGAGTCTGTGATCCCTCTTTTAGTTTTTCCATAATTTGTGTTGTCATTGATATATCTTTTTGTTACTTAATGCCAGATAATTGTGCAATTTTGATTGAGGATCATAAAAACTCTCTCATGATCGCGATGATATTTTATGGCTGTCCTTGGGCTGCTGCACCGAGACCTTCTATCAAATCACTACTTCATAATCGTATAGTCATCTGACAAAAAAACATATGTAATTGACAACATCTGTATTGTGCGACTGGGAGGCTATTAGCCATCTTGGGGAAAGGTTTATCACAACAGTGGTGCATGAATTCTCACACAGGCTCCTTAAATGATGCCTTATAAAGTAGATTTAGTAGTTGAATGTGTACCTTTGTGTCCAGATTATTTAATCATTATGGTGTTTTCTTTGCTCAAACAAATGGGGGTTAGGTGACGAGTTGTGAATCTCTCACTTTTGTCTATCTAGTTTAAGAGTATTGTTGCTCTTTTCTCGTATTTCTGATGAAAATGATTCTTCCCTACATCTCTGTCCCACACGTCTTTATCACTCAGAGGCACTGTCACCCTTTAAAACATTTGTATTGTGTGTCTGACTCCACATGTCAATTTCTGGTCTTTTCGTGGATGCGAATGGCTGTCCCTCAGCACCGAGGACAGTTGAAACAACTGAGGGAGGAAGGAAGGAGACGTTCAAATCAAAGCGGAGGAATGTGCCGTTAAAAATCTTCAGATCCGTTTGGGCTTAACTCTGAACGTCTGGCTGTTAGCAGAGAAAGAAAGAGGGGCAATGAGATGGAGAGAGAAAGAAAGAAGAGAAAGGAAGAGCTGTCAGAGGTGTCTCCAGACAGCAGCCAGATCTCCCTTGTAAATAGATTTGTATCTCACACAAAATTTAAAGGATCTGTTTTTCAGGTCTTCCTGTGTCTGTAAATGTGTGTGTGGCGGTGGTTTTAGTTGAGTGCGCTTTTTTTTTGTGTGCAGGTAATGTCAGTTAAAGCTTGACGCTGAACAGTTTTCAATGTCGGGAAACATCTCAACTCTGCACAGCCTGTACAGCTCTAATTCACAGTCTGTTTTGTTTTTTCAAATGGTATATCCATCAATTTATTTGAATTTCTTTACAATCAGCATGAAGTTGAGAAGTGAGCAGGGTTACATAAAGTGGCCGGGATTGTGAAAGTAAAAATCCAGTGATGTTTTTCTCATGGATGAAATCATGTAACCGTCTCTTTGAGGATTTAACAACATTTTGATGAGTGTTAAACGCTCAATTAAATCACAATCAGAGAGAAAAATTCCACTTTACAGAAAAAATATCAAATGTACGGAACAAATACGGAACAGTGAAAACCTTCCCTCTTGTGTCCTGGAATTCAAGGTTATATTCAAAATGGAAAAATGGAAAAAATACTTGAAAAAAACAGTACTCTCCACATTCTTGAGTTAAGAAGGGTGCATTGTGACTAAAGATAAGTGGGTTCATGATGTTCGTCCATCATGCCCAACCAAAATGACACAAAATCTATAAAAACTGCCCAACACAGAGGACACTTGAAAGGAAATCAAGACTTCCCCAGCCTCTACTGCTTTACAATGTCTGCTGTGAAAAATCACAGAAGTGTGTAAAATCCTACCCAGAGGAGCAGATCTTACCTTATGTAACCCCTTTTTACTTGGTCAGGTAAAATACACAGGGCCAAATAACTTTACAATAATATGACCATATATTTATTATATATACTCTCTCTTTCATGCAGAAACACATGTAGTCACAAGGACACGCTCTTCATGGCAATTCTATGCATTTTTAAAGCATGCTCCTTTATTGCTCAGAGAGGAAGCTGGAGATTGGCTGAGAAAGAAAAAGAGGTTCTGTGACCAATGTGAAACAGCACTGCATGTAAGTCTGTACACACCAGTGTGCACACACACACACCCACAAACACACATATAGTGTATATACTGAGAAGTGCACAATTCACAATTATGAATACCTGGAAGCAACTGTACACTTTTCAAGTGTTTATATAGTTATGTTATATACTAATTGATCTATGCTGTGCTTTCAACTGTGCCCAACTGCTGTGTGCAACACAGGTTAATCTGGCACTCTCTCTGATTACAGATGGTTACATATAACACAACTACAGTATGGTAATCAACCAGTAAGAAGAGAACCAGCTGAAACTCCACACTGGCAATCAGTCAGCAAAAAAAAAAAAAAATCACCACCAGTGAAATTCCAGCAGCAGTCATGCCCTACCTCCTTTCACTGGCAAATCCAAAAAAATATTCAATTTACACACAACAGTAGCCCAAAAGTAGTAATCGAAATTATCAGTACTTTGTGACTTTGTTAATAATCAGTCGCAAGTGTGATACCGCCACCATTTTCGATTTGGAAACATACATAAGTAATCAAAAGAGAAGTAGAAATGTAAAAAGAATTGATTTTAATTGCAGTGAACAGACAAAAATATTTGGTCTCTTCCTCTTTATTGTCTAAAATACTAGTCTAATGAGTAAAAAAGGGGGATTATACTGAGCTAAAGTCACTTCTGGTTGTATTGGGGCCCCCCGTAAAATGGCAGTGAGTTGGCCCCGAACACAATGTTGTCCCTGTCACTGTCATTCATTGTCCAAGTTCAATAATTTGATACCAAAGCTGTGTCCACTTTTACCGTGACATACTGAATCACACACACACATACACACACACACACACACACACACACACACACACACATACACACACCCACCCACATATATATATATATATATATATATATATATATATATATGCATTCATGCAATCAGATTTACTACACAGAAACACACACACACACACACACACACACACACACACACTACACACCTGCTTTCTATTAGTCCAGTAGATTGCAGGGAAATTGAGTGGGAGTGTTAAACACACACACATCCATCTATCTGCCCCTCTGTCCACGATAATTACACACTTCCTGCTCTAAAATCCTTCTCCGACAGCTTCCACTCCAATCATGTCTCTGGTCAAATTTTACTGCGCATGTGTGGGTTTGTGAGTGTGTGTGTATGCGTGTGAGAGGGATGGTTTGCAGACCCACAAGGTTGCATTGGTTCATTAGTGACGAAACAGATACGCCGCATATTTTCAGTAAAATATGACACACACACAGCCCTCCTTCTTATTTTAACAAATTAGGATGTTTCTGTGTGTGTATGTGTGTGCATATCAGTGTTGTGCTCTCTGGGACTTAATTTTGGGGATAACTCAGTCAAGAAATCAAGAAATATTAATTCTAAGTGAGTTTTTCTTACTTAACTGTAGTAATTGCACTGTTTTCTCTAACTAAACCTCTCAATAACTCTCAGTTACAGTCCCATCACTATATGGAGTCTGTTAAAATGCATGTAATGAAGTGACGTGACAGTGACTCCAGTGTTATTAATAATAAGAGATAAGATCTTCCCTGGTTATTTTACTGTATGTGCTGGATTTTAGTATTTTCTCTTACTTCTTAAGTGTACACTCTGCAGTAGGTTTTTATCTCTACATGTCAAGTTTCTTTAGTCTTTTTGTCTCTGCGTGCTCAGAAGATGAAAGTTCCCTTTAACCAAGTTGATGGAGCCATGAAGTATTGAATCTTGAATCCTCATTAAGAGCCGAAAAGTCAGACAGAGGTCAGATGGAGTGAGTATCGGTGACATCTATTTTATCAGTCTCTCTCTCAGTCTGTGCATTCACATGAGGCATGAATGTGTGTGTGTACGTATGTGCTCATATCTGTATGTATATTTTCTGTGCATGTGTCTGTGTGTTGATTCAGACCGAGCCTCCCTCTGGGGTCCTCGGAGCTCTCCTCCAGCCCTGTTCCTCATTAGGCATCTGTCATGGTGCCAGAATCAATAAGCACAGATGGAAGAAAAAAATGTCTCCTCTCCTTTCCTCTCCTCTCCTCTTAGTGAATGGCCATATCATTAACAAATTCCTAAGTGTTTACCATCATCACCAAGGAAAGACCCTCTTAAACTTTACTGTACTTTCAGTAATTTGTACCACCATTATTTCCTTTATGACCTACAATTTAAAACCCCTCCTCATACATAGTGTTAGAGACATGTGATATCATATGCTCCAGTTTTGTTTGGCTTTGTAAAATTGTGTATTCGCTCAACACATCCCAGACACAGATGAAAATATTTAGTTGTGGGGTTTTTTTTTTTTTTGGTCTCTCTCCTTCCCTCTTCTGCCCCCCTTTGCATCTGAAGATGACGCATCTGTTTCCATACATTGTTGCATGTTTTCTGGCGAAAACAAACAGCATAGTTTAAACAAAGAGGTGGGTGGTGTGTGCTCATCTGGTCTGTGTGTGTGCATGCATGTATGTGTGTGTGTGTGTGCGTGTGTGTGCATGCCACCAGGACTACATTAAACAAAAGGAAGAAAAGATGACAGCATCCAACCTCAGTTTGTCATCTTGAGTGTAAACGGCCGTACATCATGCTAACATCTTACATGTGCTCGGCCCAATCACTGCAGTCGCACATGGCCGTGTCAACACAGCGGTAACGAAAACAAAAGAATGGAAAGAGGGAGCCGAGAGGGAGATGGATTGAGACAAAGGAAAATGGAAAGTGAAGATAAAGACAAAAAGTGAGAAGCAGAATATAAGTGAAGGACGGTGGAAAGAGAGAAGCTGAGGGAAGGATAAATGCTTCCAGTATAAGCGGAAGAGGAGAGATTATGACATGGCTTGGCACCGCTCTGTAGCACTCGTCTGTAACGTAAAGAAAGAGTGGGTGGGTTTTCCACCTCCACAGAATAAATGATGCGAGGGGAAATGGGAGTAAACAACATCAGTCATTATAATTACTCTCATACGGCTACTCCCATCCACCATCAACCATCCTCCAACCCCCCTCCCACCCCCCCGTTACTCTCCTCCTCCCTGCATTTTCCATCTGTCTTTACTCCCAGTCTTTTTGTTCTGCCCCTTCTCTATGACTTCATTACACCTTTTACTTCACTCTCTCATTCACTTTCTCTTTCTGTCCATCCTTGTCCATTTCCACTTTTCTAACTACATCAAAATCAGCCCACTTGCTGCAGGCCTTAGATCTCAACTTTTGAGCAGGGTGGTCTGAATCTGCGCCGCGCAGAAGAAATATGAGGCTGTGAAAGTTGGAGAAAAAATACTTCAAAAGACCACACATCAGCATTTCGTTTAGAGTGTTGTCTGAATGCAGCGACAACAGCCAACATTAATAATAATCTTGGCAAATCTCTTGAGCTTTTTACTGCCGACTATGCAAGAGATACAATCTTTGGCTCTGTAGGTGGATCTCTCCTGCAGCAGAAGCCTTTGAATGCTGCTGGATGCACAGTGAATCATGTCAGCTGTTTCTAAGAATTGGATGTGGTTCCCTCACTGTCTTGGAGCTCCGCACTGCTCCGTCTCCTTCGCTCCTCTTCTCTCCCTCCTTTCAGTTGTAGGATTCCTGGAGAGCTGCAGTCATGTGTAAGAAAATATGTTCAACAAAAGTTTTTGTAGAGTACAGTACAGTACAGTACAGTAATTCATGTCATGTATGAATGAAAGAATGCGTGGCCATGAAAAAAATAGCTCTTATCCAAAATGTTATATATCCATTTTGAAATGCTAGCATGACTAGAAAATTTGTGTTCAATGTGAGAACAAGACCGAGTCTGCGGCCATGCTGGCTGCTACATCAGGTCGAGCCTAATGCTGAGATCAGCATGCTAATATGCTAATACTTAGCACATATGAAATTTAAGAAGGGGGGGATCCTGAGGGGGGAATATAAATGTGTGTACCAGATTTCATGAATATCCCTTTAACAGTTGTTGAGACATTTCAGTTAGGGTTGTACGTCGAAGGCAACCTGCAGTTACACATTTAATAACTTCCTCTAAACACCTCCTCCCCAGTGATCACGTCTTTCACAATATAGCTCAACTATTCCCTCATCATTAGACATCTGATTTCAGAACAGCAAATTCCAACTTTAATCACTCTCAGACTTGCAGGCTAAGAGAGATTTATAGAAAGAGAAAGGGAAAGAGAAGAAAAGACAGGTGCTGGAGTCCCTCCTGCTACCCTGGCAAATCCAGCACAGACACAGATATACAGATATACGTCCTTGTAACGGTACTGCACTACTCTCTCCAGTATGTCAGCTGCCAAGCATATTCTCACATCATTCTCATAAGGGCTATTTTCTTGTTATTTACAACTGCAGCTTGCAGAACTGCTCTGTAACACTAGGCTTATGTAAGTCTGGTCACTGGAGACTTGGACCTCACATTCTTCTGGATCTGTCTTGTAGGAAGAACGCACTCCCTCTGTGGGAGATAAAAAAAGCCAGCCAAGTCAAACGGATCCATGGGTGGGACAGAACACCAGAACCAAAACCCACCCAAAACCACCCACCTCGAGACTGCTGACAGAATAGAGCAGAAAGAGTAGAAGAGAAATGTGCTTTGTTATGGGATTAGACTCTCTGTAGACATGCGCCACTTATCATCATAGGTTTTGTGATCATGGCATTCTGTGATGAAAGGACTAGTTTATTCACTTGCCAAGAGACAAATGAAAAAAAAAAAATCAATGTTTGTCATCTTCAGTGTAAACTGCTGTACATAAATATGACGCTAAAGCTTTGTTGTACAACCCGCAGCTGACTATAGTTTAGCATGAATACTGGAAGCAGGGGAATACAGCTAACCCGCTTCTTTACAAAGTTCAATAAAATCTGCCTACCAGCACCTATGTTTCTTGTTTGTTTGGTCCATAAATAAACAAATATACGAAAATGGCAAAATGTGGTTTAATTTCTCATTGCTTCCAGTCTTTGTGCTAAGCCCAGGCATTTGTCTCTTCGTGGTTAATCTGTACAAAAAGATATAAAAACAGCAAGTTGTAGTTTTAAGTTGAGTTAGAGTCAAATTTAGATGTCCTCAAAGGTGGATGTTGTTATCATTACACTGATCCAGGCGAGCTGTTTCCCTGCCTCCAGTCTTAGGGGTAAGCTAAGCTAACTGTCTCCTCTTTTTATCTTCATATTTAGCATACAGGTATGAGAGTGTTATCAATCTTTTCATCTAGATCTCTGCGAGAAATGTTGAAATATTTCTTTTAAGCTCTCACAATAATCATTGAAATGAGTGATATTGTGTCAAAACCGTAGAGTTCAGGTTCAAATACAAAAAATGTCGGGCATATGTCTTTTGAGGCAAAAATACACAACTGACTCCATTTTCAAAAGCCCAGTGAAGCAGGTACTACAAGAGTAATAACTTGTATTATTGTTTAGTCCTCATGTCATCATACGTATAATCAGCTAATATTTACAATATAACAGATACAGTTCTTATTCCTATTGCATTCCCTTCATCTGGATCTGAAATAGTATCAACACACCCTGTGATGCCTCCTGTAGATTTATTCTTAAACTTTTTCATACAAAGAATGTGTAAATCTGGCCCTGGATTTGGCAAGTGTGTGAGTGTGTGTGTATGTGTGTCCCATGCAGTCATGTCAACAGAGCAATCACTCATGCAGAGGAGAGTATACACTTAGAGGGTTTAGCTCTGCAGGCAGGTGATGATGGACAAGCCTTTCAGGGCACAACTGAGGGATGGAAAGAGGCAGAGGGAGAGAGATGGATGGAAAAGAAGGACTGGAACACCCTTTGTATAATTCCCTGTACACATGTAGGTTATAGATAAGAAAGTAAGCAAAAGATGAAAAGAAATAAATAAGTAAGAGATGTAGTCTTGTGTGGTGCATATCCGCTCCATTGTCACCCAGTCTGGGCAGAAAGCCATGGCTGAACAATCCATTAATCCAGGAGAGAAGGAGCTTCTTAATTTCCCCCACACGTTTCCTCTTTTGTCCTCCGCCTGTCTTTCTCTGCCTCCAACCCCCTTTCTCTTGGCCCAGAGGACAGGTACAGGAAACAGTCGTCCATTAACAACCCGGAGCTCGTTAGCTTCATTGAAGCACCCTTCACAATATGTGCAGTTACACCACTGAAGGCAACTCTGAGTGTGTGTGCCTATGTGTGTATATGTACTTATTTGGAAGCTAGAAGTGAGGGGGGGCTAAAGGGTAAGGCAGGGCCAGAGGAGTGGAGGGAGGGGGGGGTGTTGGTTTGGTGACCCGGGGTCCTCCAGCAGATGAGGGGAGTGCTGGTGAAAGAGACCTTAACAACATTAGAACTCAATGAACCATGTCACCTACAAACAACCATGGGGTGGTCACAGGTATTTCGGCTTTCAGCAATTTTTCACAAACTGTTATCAATTAATGCACTGGAGGAAAGTTGTAAGATGAATCTGCAGAAACCTGAAACCTCTTTTAACACTAAAAACACTTTATAAGGGATATTTAAGCTCACAGAGATTGACAGATAAAACCACAATCACAGTCTTCAAATTCCACAACCTAAATTTGCTTTTAACTGCCACATTATGATCCGCATGGGCAACACCTGCATCAGTCTCACCCTTTGCTCTGTTTCCATCGAGCAACAGACTAAAAATGTCAAGCTCAGTTAGAAAAGTTCAAAACATGACACAAAACACCCTGCCACCCAGCTTTCCAAACACACCATGTCATTTGTAAGATGTCAGCAACCCTCTTTGCACTGGTTGGACAGCATGCAGCAGAGCAGTTTGCCTTTATTGGCCTTAAAAGATAATGACATGCCTAGTGCCTGCTTCTAACCGCTGATCCAGGGTCAGTGAGTTCCCCAGCTTCCTTGAGGTTCAGGTCGAGACTGTGGCTTGGGAAAACGTCGGTAGGAACAGCAGAATGGACACAGCTGGATATTTTGCAAAACATAAGTGTTCATCTAGATTGTAGAAATATGTGGCAATACATTAGGTGCTTCAGTTGTGAATTTTCTGCAGGGTGAGTCTAAAAGTTTCTCTTACAAGTATGAGAATAAATAGCTGCCACCCATACAGTTGACAAGGCACTCTCCCTCTCTGTCTCTCTCTCTCTCTCACCATTGGTGCAGCAAGCTCAAGGCCACATGCCCTTTTTCATTACACCGAACAGGCCAGCTGTATTGTAACTACAACCAATTTCCTTGCAGTCTATAAAGCTGTCAATCAAAATCATACAGAACAGGGAGAGGAGGTGGGGGTGCAGGGGCGGAGCTGGGTGGGCTGTTGGGGAGGGCTGCAGGGCTCCAGACCAGATGTCAGAGTTTTACACCGCAGGACACGATGGGGGGTGGGCAGGGAGGTGGGACAAGAGAGGGAGGGAGAGGAGGTTTACCTGTAGCAATGCTTAATAGGGAATACCAGGAATGTTTTGACTTGCATGGAGGTGATGTTTGGAGTGGCGGGCTGTCACTAAAACAGCATGAAACCCATTTCTATCATAAACAACTATTTATTAAAGAGAATAATAGAAAGTAAGTATGAAGTAGTATGTGGAAGTTTAAATCAGAAATCAAAGTAATAGTTTAATATTTTAGGTAATATGTTTATTTGCGTTTTTGCAGAGGGTTAGAAAAGAGGGTTTGGTCAATAGGAAACTACTGCCAGCAGCTGGTTAGCCTAGCTTAGCACAAAGCCTGGCTCTGACTGGTAACAAACTCCTGCTACTGAAACCTTTGAAACTCACCTTTCATGTTTGTTTGATACAAAAGGGCAAATGAACAAAAAAAAGGAAGAATAAAGCATAGAGCGTAAAGCATAAAGCATAAATGGACACTTAATTGCTCCTCACTAAGAAATAGTGCATCACATATCCTACAACGATGTGCCATTTTTACAGAATGGATTAAACAAACAAGTTACCATATGCTGATTAGCAAACTTCAGAGGTCCTGGTTGGCAATTTCTTTTTAACTTTAAACAAAGCCAAGTGAGCTGTTTCCCCTAACTACCCAGCTAACCAGCCACTGGATGCAGCCTCATATTTACCATGTAAGCATCAGAATGCATCAATCTTCTCATATCATTTTCTGCTAGAGAGCAAAGTAGTGTATTTCTCCAAATGTCAAACTGAACCTTAAAATACAAGCAAGGCAAGGCACCCAATCAACTCACAGTCAGACCAGAGCAAATTTTTTTTAAGTTTCCATTTATTAAAGTTATGAACAAAGAGACAAATAAGTTATAATATTTTTATTTGTTAGAATTCTATCAGTGTTTGAACATTAATATTTAGAGAGCTAGTACAATTTTCTACTTTCATGGCTAGCCTTTGACAAACCCATAGAAACAGCTGTCTCTCTCCAAGGATCGGAACATAATACTGAAGGGGAGGTGTTGATGTTGTCTCACAAGACAGTTAGCAATGAAAGTGTGCACCTTAAGGTTTTTTTTCCATTATGGTATATCATTACATATAAACTCTTTAAAAATATACTTCTGTCAAATACCTTGACAACTACTATGTACACTACAAAAATAAATTTTCATATAAATAAATTATATGGCATACATTTATCTTTGTAACTGAAAACAGCATACATCCATGCCAACTGAGACCAAAATGGCAGTCTGGAAGAACCACTGATTTTTTTTTCCTTTTAAAATCCTCTAAGAGCTATGATGAGACCTGTAGTGTAAAATGTTATATACTCTTTTTTTCCTATTTAACATTAGTAAGCACTTTATACAGATCAAACTCCATTAATGTAAAAACATTAAACTGTAATAGTGTTTTTTTCAATAGACATAAAAATCCCTGCATTTGTTATCCACTGGCATCACAACAATAATGAAAAAACAAAACAAAACATGTTTTATATTACAAAAATATAAATATCGCAATTTAACCAACAAAAACAAACAAAAAACATTTAAGAATGAATAAAATAGTTGCCAGCTATGATTCTCTCCACTACTGCCAATGTGACATCGGGAGAAAACAAAACAAAAAACAAACAGAACAACCTATTTCATGCAAGCAGCTGACGTAACATGGTGGACAGAAGGACGAAAACTGCAAAGGTTTCTGGGAAGAGCTACATGTGTTCTACAGGAAGTAAGAGTGTAAAAGTGGAGGCAAACTGAGGTGTGCAGGGGGTGGATGAGGGGGTCAAAGAGGCCTAAGTCTGGAACTGGGGGGGGTTGGTTACAGGTATGCATACAGACATAGACACACATGCACATATAAATTGGCCATTGCTAGTAGAAAGAGGTGCTGGCGGTGTAAACTCTGACCCCTGAGGCTCTGGGCTGTGCCATTTGGCAGTTGTGGGGGTGGCGTCCAATTAGTGTCATGGCGTTATGTTGTGGATTTTTATGAGCTGAGGTCAGTGGGGACGGCTGAGGCCAAATTGGGGCCAGTTGTCTTTACTGTCACTAAAGGAGAGCTGAGACAGAATAAGAGGATGAACTCATACACAAACATAAATGTCTGTACACACACATACATTGAGACACACATAGAGCACATTGTCAGGCCATATAGGGCTTAGCCCTTAGCAGGCTACATGGACTAGCTTATTGGTTAGACAGAAATAAAGAGCTACTTGAGGCGAGATATTCCTGTGAATGAAGTTTAAATGCAGTCAAGTGCGATGTTGACTCGGGTCATACAGTATACAGTCTGAGCTTTAGCTTATCCACTAGACATAATCACTTAGGGTGCAGAGGTAGCACCTTGTATTGACCCTGTTCCAGAATCAGTCATGTGAATGTCCCTGTAATGGTAGAGTGAGTTTCTGAGGTGAGTTTATAGCTTGTATGGCAGTATACAAGACAGAACCTGTTTTGAGCCTGCTAGGGTTAAACAATACATAACCTCTTACAGTAAAATACAACCAGGGAGCAGCCTAACAGACAGTGATACAAAGCTGAGAGCAGAAACAGGTTCCAATGCAGAGGCGATTACTAAACAAACAAAACAAAACAAAACAAAAAAAAAAACAGCTTTAAAATTTCTTCATATCTGCTCATCTTAAATAGCACGCATAGCGTGTCAAGGTAAACAGTAACTGTTTCATAACTACCACAGGTTTGTGATAAAAAAAATTAATAGTTTAACATGCGTACCTTTATACAATAATAAACACACACACACACACACACACACAAACACACACACAAACACACACATACACACACATATACTGTATACCATAGCCCTGTTTGATAATTCTAACAATTTCCCTCATGTTTTAAATGAGTGTAAATGTTAGTCTGTTCTGAGGATGTATCTGATGTATAAGCCAGAAAATAATGGGGCTGTTTCACATCACACAGCCCCACACACACCTACTACACACAGACACATGTGTACACGCACACATATACGTAGACAGATCACTTCTTTTGTTTAACGAGACATTTGCATAGAGTTATACATGTATATTATTTAAAAAAATATTTTGAGCAGCAACAGTGAATGCTGACAGGTATTTTTGTCTAGATGAAGCTTCCTAATGGCACAGATCCACAGATGAATGAACAGTAATCAGAGATCTATCTCTCTCTCTCTCTCATACACACGCACACATTTACACACACACACGCACACACACACCATATAAAATGGCAGCCCCAGTCTGTTAACATGAGGAATTGTACAGCTCCTAAAATTATAGCTACTTTTTGTTCATATTTACATATGTATACATCTTTTAAATATAGATAGAATTATGTAAGACAATAGTCCACTGGGTTACAGTAAGAATGAGCACCATGACGGCAACACTGGCGAGTTTCTTGCTGCCAAGGGCTGGAGGTGAGCCAGGCTGGGCTATGCAGAGCTGGGCTGTGCCAGACTGGGTCAGCTGCTTAGTAATACAGAGGAGTCCATCTTTGGCCGTTGTAGTTCCGTTCTCCACAACTGGAAACAGAAAGGATGTTGTGGTGTCAATACTTCGTGATGAGGCGGATCTTCCTAAACAGACTGTTGTACTACTCATTGACCTACTGAAGCCGCAGAGAGCTCACCTCAGCTAGCCCGTCTGCCATAGTTGCTTTCAGCTGCCTCAAACTCCAAATCTTGGAGCTCCATGGCTTCCACCTTGACTCCTCTGGCCCCTGACTGGGTTTCCAGTGGTACGTGTGGGTCCTGAAAGGCAGGCTCCGGCCCTGATGGGCAGTAACTGTCCGTTGCAGTGTATCCTGGGTAAGAGGAAGTAGTGGGGCTCTGGCTGGACATGGGGGCTGGGTGAACGGCAACAGTGACGGAAGCTGATGCTGTTACCGTGGTGATGGGTTGGCAATACGGGGTGGGGTTGGGGTGGTGGTGAGGGAGGTGTTGAGGTTGTGGGTTGTGGGAGGAGCGGGCTCTGTGGCCTGCTGAGTGTTCTCTACGGCTGTGTGAGCCATAATGGCCCCCAGCCTCAGTAGCAGTTTCAAAAGCGTCCATGCGCGGGCGGGCTGGGGGCGGGGCCTGCCAGTGCAGCTGGCTCTTGGTGTTCCTGCTGCTGTGGCGCTGCTGAGTTGCACCTGGCCCAGAATCACAACCCTGAGAGGAGACAGACTGAAGAGCAGGATAGTAAGATATTTATATCTGTAATGTGACAAACAAGAGAAAATCTGCAATGAGAGAAAATCGTACGAGCACACAGTGGAGAATATTTTCTTACCGAAGATACAGTGTAGGCCGGAGGGTCAGGCTGTCTGGCTGAGCACCTGTGCCCTGACCCTGCTCTCCTGTCCTCCTCTGGCCTGGCTGCTCGGCCTCTGCTGGTCTGGAGGTTGTACTGCTGCTCCTCTGCTCGAGGTGGCACTCTGCGTGAGGGCTGGTTGTAGTTCTGCAGCTCTTGGCTTATACCGGACACTGTGGTGTTAGAGCTGTATTCTGAGTCAGACGAGTCTGACGCTGCACCAGAGGTGGTGGTGGTGGCGGCGGCGGCCCCGGTGGTGTGGTGAGGACGGACTGAGAAGTGGACCACGTGAGGAGGGGCCTCTGGGGATGGGGTGGGTAAGCGGCTACGACCATCGACTGGTGATACCTGAGAGGTTACAAGAGAGAAGGTGAAAAGGTATCAGTAACAGATTCATCAGCTTGGGAAGAAGCAGTTGTATAACCAGCTAAAGAATAACTTTGATTTAACAAAAATGCCACCTTTTTGTGGTTAAGTGGGATTACATTTTCTTACAGTTGTAATTTTTGAGCCCTTACCTCTGGATAGGGTCCAAAGTATGATAGTAAAACTGGGAGAAGGACCAGTCCATTCAGGACTCCAAGAACTGTGAGGATGGCCAACACGGCAAAGAAATACCTGCGATGAAACACACATACGCACAAAGAGCTCAAGGGTGGGAGTAATTTAACTAAAGGCAAAGTTAAGGATGAAACACAATGCATGCAAAACATTACATTTTCTTATGGCTTTCTATGTGACACGACATGAAAACATTTACTAAAAGTACAAGATATAGCAAAGAAATTTAATTAAATTTAATTTCATGATGGGAACAAAACGAAAAAAAAAAAAAAAAAGGACACAGTTGCTCAGACCAGCACAGACAGACAAGAAGAGGAACAAAGCAAGCAAATAAACAAAGAAAATACCTGTGCAAACCACAGATGTTTGGACGTGGGGAGACATGTGCAAGATCAACCCATCACATATGCCCAAAATAATACTTCCACAAAGACACCCAGGCCACTCCTTAAACACACACATATATATATATATAAACCCCCCACAGACAGGCAGGCATGCACGGTGGTTTTGAGGAGCAAAACAGAAATGTACCTTGTGTGTTTCTAAGTCCTGCCAAAGAGGGTTAGTCTTAAAGAAGCCGCAGAGAGAAAAGAAAGGGGAAGCATAATTAGCCAGAGCTGGTTAATTCAAAGGCACAGGAGGAAAGAAAAAAAAAAGGAGGGGAGGTTATTGGGGGCGAGGGTACTCTCTCTTGGGTGTGTGGTGTATAAGCAAACATGGAGAAAACAAAGCAGCGAGGAATGTGAAGGGAGGGGTAATGGGGGGGGGGGGGGGGGGGCATTGGAGGGTTGGGGGGTGGGGGGTGGGGGGGCAAAAGAGGACAGGGGCCTCTCTCTCCTCTCCAGCTCTAAAATAGAGAGAGAGAGAGAGAGAGAGAGGGAGAAGCAAACAAATGAAGTGAAGGGTATAGAATTTAAACAATTTAGTCTTGGAAGAAGAGAAGGGGACCCTCAGAGCGCCACCCCTCCTTGGCCTCTCTCCCTCTCTTTTATTTCTTTTTCTCTCTTCTCTGCCTCACTTTTCTCTCCCTCCTTTTCCAGCTAAGCCCCTGTGAAATTCCCGGCCACTCCACAATCCCCTCCGTCTAATTAAATCTCCAATGTATCAGGTAAGACCCCCCCCCCCCCCCCCCCCCCCGCCCAATCTCCCTCCCTGTCCAATCCAGCTCCCTTCATTAGGGAAGGCTTTCCTCTTCACTTAGTTCTCCGGTGGAAGCTCTCAGGTTATCCTAACTCTTGAATATGCTGTCAGTGTGTGTGCGTGTGTGTATGTGTGTGTGTCCGTGTGTGAGTGCGTGTGTGTGCGTGAGCGTGGGCGAGCTGAGGTGTAGATGTGCTGGCATGCTGTGCAGCTGGGCCTCAGACCAAATTCACATTCGTAACTAATCTGTGTGCATGTGTCTATAACAGTTTGTGTGTGTGCCTGGGGGGTGGGGGGTGGGGGCATTATGCAGAAGAACATCCACAAGTGAGGAGCAATGGTCCTTGTCTACCCAGCATGGGTGGCCTCGCTCCACCCCATGTGGAACCGACAACAACGAGACCAGCTAGAGTTATTTTTGCACAGAGCTGTTGCTGGAACACTGATGTGATCTGAGAACAGGACGTCATGCTGTGGGTTCAGATGGCAGTGCATTGTGTAGACAGATGGATCACAGGATGAATCAATTCCAGGATACTTGAAAAGAAGCACACAGACTCTAAATCAAGTCTGTTGTTGTTTTCCATGGAAATGCACATGGCTCTTGCTCCTTTCAGGCAAATGGAGAAATACAGAAAGCATCTGATCAGTGATGTGGGTGTACAGTATTTAAAGACCAACCCATCCTTCATCTACTTTTACTAGATGCTGAGGACTGTTTCTGTAAGTGGAACTGAAATAACTGCGTCGTCAACGTGGTTTTCGATTTCCACGCACACCAGGATGGGTAAACGCCATGTCACCTTTGGACACATATATGGACATACATATAGGCCAACACATGCACGCGTGCAGCCCACATACCAGGCTGAGTGCCCCGCTAGGCTGTTTAGAGTGAAAACATTCACAGGGCTGACGGGGAAAGTCAGGGAAACATTTCTTTCGGCGCAAGCAGAAAAATACGAGCCGGGCCTGTTGTTATTGCACCGTCTTGGGGCGCTGCTTTGTTTGCTCAGACAACAGCAGAACCTTTAAATGGAGGCCCGCGACTGAGCCAGAAACCAGAGCACGCCACTGGAGGTGAGGAGAGAAGGTCTATAGGCCTCCCTGTGTTTGTGTGTGCATGTGTGTCTGTTTGTCTGTGTCTCTCTTGAGTGTGTATCTGTGTGTGCTCTCGCTGGCAGGCACGCCATCATTGACCCCCATGATTGCAAGGTCAGGGAGCAGGCTGGTGTGTGTGTGTGTGTGTGTGTGTGTGTGTGTGTGTGTGTGTGTGTGTGTGTGTATGAGGGGTACAATGTGGGATTGTGTGATTGTGATCTTACATGCATGAGCACCAGCCTGTGCACATGACAGAGTTTGTGTGCTTGCAGATCACATGGACTCCACTGCTCCCTTTTCTTGAAAGGAGCAGGTCAAACAAATCATATAGCCACCTCATCTAGCTGCTGCCCAGAATGTGTGCATATGTAGCCACGTAAGACCATACCAGACTTTAAATTATACACTGAGCTCAGTGGAAACTTCTCATAATCCTCCAGGCTTAAGAATGTACAGAATCATTAATTTTCCTCCCTCGCATGGCAGCTGGTTGCTACCTTTCTGTCGGATTCTTACGAGAGGACACACACACAAAAGGAGCCACCGGCGCAGCGCCCCCACAGTGTGTCGGCTTTAATTTCCACTTCTCCTGTCTTTCCACAACTGCCCTCTTGCCCCCCACCCTGTTACTCCTTCCCATGCTTATAAATGTCTAGCAAGGGCAGTTAAACTAGCTGAGGGAGATTACAAAAGCCAGAGGACTTTCCTTCCCCCCACCCCCCCTCGCTCTCTTTCACTTTGCTTCCCTCTGCTTCTCCTTCTGCTCCCTCCTCGCCCTCCTCCTCTTTCTCCTGACCTTCAACTCTCCATCCTTTCCCTGGTTTCCCCTAAAATGTCAGGCATGAGAGACGTTAAGGGGGGAGAAGAGGAGGATGAAAGAAAAGACACAAGGGGAGAGGAGGGTGGAGGAAGATAAAGGCCTTGTTTATGAAGTTTCTTGGAGATCAAGCCCCCAGAAATGGACAAAAAAAAAAACAAAAAAAAAAAAACAGGTATGTGTATGGTAGCTGGAGAAAGGATGAGATTTACAGAGAGGGGGTATGAAATTGAGATGCGGGTGGAAGACAAGGAAGAGATAGAGGGAGGGAACAGAGGAGAGCGGCCTTCATGCATGATTTGTATCTCAGGTAGATTCCTGCGTGACATACAGGTTGAGGCATGGTCTCAACGGTCTACTAATGCCACATAGAGGCCATACGATAACCCCTGTAAGTGCAATCCTGTGTCAGTGTGGAACTCTCTAATGAGGTTTGATTTGGACTCACCTGACGATGAAGTCGAACTCAGAGCCTGCGAGCATTAGGACACCCAATAAGGTGGAAAAGGCTCCATCGAGCACCGGAGCAAACATGTGCTCCAATGCCAGCACTGCCCGCTTGTGACGATCCCCTATGGCAGTCAGGAACGCCTAGGAGACACACACAAACACAGTGATGTCTCATTATCAAGGGGTTCACTGTTTCAAAACCATTCAAACAAAAAACACCATCTAAACTTCTACTTTGTAATTACTGACGTCATTGAGGACATGACCATTCTCACTGTTAAACTGTATTAGAGCATTTAAGATCAGAAATAAATTGATGTTAGATATTTGTATGCGTTAGCCGGTGTGTACGCCTACCAGGGCCACATGGACGGTGAACTCCACTCCAATGCCCACAGAGGCAATGAGAATGACCACAGGCACGGCACTCAGCTTGATTCCCATCAGCCCCATGAAGCCAAACAGCTCCACAGTCATGAGAGACAGCACCAACACCTGAAGGGAAAGGAGGTGTGTTTGTTAGAAAGGAAGGCGGCTGATAAATCTATAAGAAAAATGATTTTATATGTTTAATGAAACGCAGGACAGAACAGATATTGAGTCAGTTCAGGCTGCGTGGGGCCACACATAGGATAGAAATTCCAAATATATATATGTTTGTGCACTTCATCATCACATAGCTTCAGTTTGAAGCATGTTTTTAAGGAAAAATACCCATATTCCTCACAAGACGCCCAGAGATATAAATTCTTTACAAGCAGTTTTTGCTCCTGAACATCTCGTCTACATCTTCTTCTGGAGAAAATCATATGGTTCTCAGTGGCTTCTGCAGGTTTTTCATGTCACAAATAGTTTTTCTCTTCTGTGTGTGACTCTTACAGATAATAATAATAATAATACCTTCGATCCAAAGAAGAGAAATGTAAAAAAGAAT
Organism: Trachinotus anak; assembly: GCF_046630095.1. NCBI lineage: Eukaryota > Metazoa > Chordata > Actinopteri > Carangiformes > Carangidae > Trachinotus > Trachinotus anak. Next base: position 20,790,023 of record NW_027273859.1, on the reverse strand, counting down.
AAGAGAATGCAAATGTATCTAGGAAATGCACATTTCTCGGGTGACAGAGCTGGAAAACATATATAAGCATAGTGGGTGAAGTTACCATAAATGGAAATAGTCTTCCACGTTATTGTTCTACAATAAATAAATTATTTTTCACTGCATGTGCTGTGTGAATTTACAGCTGGACTTTGAATGTACAGAAGACAGATAGGCAGCAATAATACAAGAGGATGATATGTGTGAGTATCTCTGTCTTATAGATGTTCTACATATGTTTGAAATATGTGTGTGCTGGTGTGTGTATGTGTATGTGTGTGTGTGTGTGTGTGTGTGTGTGTGTGTGTGTGTGTGTGTGTGTGGAGGCTTCACAGAAGAGCGGGACAGGACCTGGGAGTAAATGCCATTATCAGCTGACAGGTGTCAGGTTACATGGGGCCCAAATCCTTTGAAGAGGGTCGAGGTGGGCTTGGGAAGGAGCTGTACGTGTATGTATATGTTCGGGTGCATATACAAGTGAGCATGCCTATGTGTGTCCACGAGGGGGTATTTGTGCGTGGTGCTTGTGTGTGAGTGGCTCCGTTTACACTTTATACATGTATTGAAAAAAACAAATTTGATCTTGATCGCATTCAGAGACTTTCAGAGAATTAAACTTGCAACTAGACCTGACTAATTTAGTCTTTCAAGATCAACTCAGTATTTTTCTTTTAATTTTAGTTCAGTTTCCCCACCAATGCTGATGACCAATGAAATGTCAATCAAGATAGGCAGGAAACAAAAACCACATCACAAGTGATCACTGTACAGAATGAGTCTCACTCATCAGAATGACTCATTTTAATGAGAAGTGTGAACAGCAATCAATATCAAGTGGATTAGAAAATCTGTATAAATTTAAACACAAGACAAGGTTTAAACAAGGCCTCTTCTTCAAGGCCTGTCTATGCTGTTAAGATGGATTTCAGAGAAAATAGCTAAGAGGGTTTAAGAGGGCTTAAGGTTTTAGGGTTTGACGTTGTATGGCTGGCGGTGGTCTGGTCCTGGACAGACCAAATGGTTAAACTTGACGCCTCTCCGTAACTTGTCTTTTGATCTTGCTAGTAAAGCCTGAAGGATGAACACGAGGTCCCCTCCTCCTCTGTTTAAGGGCTCGGGTGGCCTGGCCACTGCCTGTCGTAAAATACAACCCACCAGAGAGAAAAACCAGAGCGCTCTGTGTATGTGTTTCTGTGTGAATTATGTACCTGCGTGTTTACACATTCATAATGCATGTGTGCAAGTATATACATGTCTGTGCGTGTGCTCAGAGTGTGTGTTTGTGTGCGTGCCTGTGTATGTGAACATGTGTTTGCATGTATCCTTGGAAACTTGTGAGAGAAGGGGAGAGAGGAGGAGTGTGGAGGATGGAAATAAAATCTGACTTTTTATAGGTTTAGAGTGGAAGCAAGTTGCCTGAGCAACTTTGTAGCCTTTCCCCATTTATTTCAGCATTGGTGTCTGGGAGTGTTGGACTAGACTAAACAGACTGACCCTAACAAAACAGCACAAGATAAACACTAGTGACTGGGCTACAATAACACACAGCAGCCCCTTCTCCTTTCTGACTCTCTCCTCTCTGAGATGCCTTCTGGACCACACATAGAAATCAGGAAAGGAAGGGAGAAGAGGGGAGCGGGAAAAAGTACATTTCTTTCTCTCCTTCTTAAGAAGCGGGCCAGTTTGTAACATAATCCATTAACCTATCAAACCAGCTAGATGTTATGCCTATCAAAGTGTTTCTACTGTCCACTTGTTTCAACCAACACTCACTATGATGCCGGCGGTCCAGGGGTTGAGCAGGAAGAGGGCACAGACCAGAAAGGTACAAGCAAGCACGACACTGATGGACAGCAGGAGCCAGTGGCGCAGACTAACATACTGCTCCCAGAACAGGAAAGGGTAGCCGTTGGGGTAGGAGGGCAGGCCCTGACGGCTGTAGTTGCTGCAAATAGCCCGCACGCTCTCGATGGCCTCCACAAACTGTGGCGTCTCCCGGAGCCCGTTGAGGTAGAAGGGGAACTGTGCGTATTCGATGGGCTCGGCAGCCGGGACTGGATGGAGAGACAACGAAAGGAAAGGTCAATTTGCAGGATATAAAGGATACAACTTGATATTAATTTAGCTATGATCAACACATCGTTTTTATTAGCCCCCATGCAGCAACTGATGATGATTTTGCACTGTGGAAGCAGAGGTCACGCAGCCTTGCAAGAGGATGAAATTTCACTTCAGAGAAACAGATTACTGATGAACATTAAGGAAGTAATCAGGTAAATCATCAGCAGCAACGATGACATCTGCATTTGATATTTGTCTATTCTGATTAACTAGCATTAGGCTCCGATCATTTAGCGAATCTGCAGAAATAATTTTAGACCCTTTGGCCAAACCACCAATATCAAGGCTTTTCCTCCCTAATCCAACCTTGTTCCAAGAGTAGCTGCATCTGTGGGCAAGTGTGTGTGCGCGCGTGTGTGTGTGTGGTGGGGGTGGGCGGAGCACTGTGAAACAGAGCTCCATTGACTCAAACCCAGCCAGTCTGTGGCCCAGCCTGGCTAATGAGGGCCTATCAGTTCCAGACACAGCAGAGTGTCAGGGCTAACTATGATTCACGGTAATTACAATGTCAGAGTCACCACCATTACCACACCCTAAACTTAGCATGGCCACCTAAAGCATAATATAGATGCATGAACACGCATACCTGCCTGTCATTCTGCTATGAAGTCATCTGTGGTGCTAACAAAACAATGTGTTCATTCAGATTTTTGCTTGCAGTGCAATTAGTAACACATTTCTGTATATCGGAGATCAAAAGACTATCTATCTATCTATCTATCTAAAAATACACGTTTTTGCTCTGCCTGGTGTTGGTGTGAGTGTGTATATTCCACATTGTGTGCAGGGTCAGACAGGAGCACTTGCTAACATGGTTTGGCCCATTATAATCTCAACTATAAATTTCCATTAGGATACAAGTTGGCTTTCAGCCAACACCAGTCTGCTCCGGGGAGCTCCTGCACAGCCAAGAACTTCACACAGCTTATCCAATCATATTCCCTCCCTGTTAAGGACTTCCTGCTTGTTATCCAATTGTGCCTCCCACCCAAACCCAGTCTCTCCTTGTTATCCAATCATTTTCCTCCCCCGTGGAGCACTTCCTGACTTGCACCAAATCACAGGCTAGAATCAAACAACAACATGACTGTACTTTTTTTATGTGAGTTACAGTCTGTGTGTGTGGTAGGGAAATGAGAACAGGGTGTGTGTAGTGTTTGGGGTCACTGAGTTTTAATAATGTTTGTGCATGTGTGTATGTGTGTGTGTGTGTGTAATGCAAAGCCCTGTGGTAGCCAGGATTATAGCATTCACCACAGGCACCATTAGAAGAACCACAGTGAGCCGTGTCTTGGTCCTCGGCCCTGCAACCTGAGCTCACACATACACAAACGCACACACACACACCGCAGTGGTACAGTAAAGTCTACTACCTCTTTTAAAGCTAAGAGGCAGACAAGGAGCAATAACTCAAACCACGAGAGGTAAACACTGCTCATATGCAGCAGGCGTCTTATGGAAACTGAACAAAGTCACAGAGACCAATGAGCCCCACAAAAATTCGGCTTAAAGCTTCAGTTAGCAGTAAGTAAATGCAATTTGTTCAGCTGTGCCATGAAGCAGGTATGAACTTCAACATCTTTACATTTCTGCAATGCTTCATTTGTTGTCATTATTATTGAAATTTCCTTCCTTGTGTGAAAGAAAAACTCCATTTCACTCTCAGGCAACCTGTTAGCAATTGTACCATATTTTGTGAACTTATGGCTTGCTGACTTACTGCTGAGGCGTGTCTCGGTCATGAAGTCAGTACGGTCGTGGAGCCACTCAGGAGGGTGTGGGCGAATGTTGGCCTGCGAGGCAGCGTACGCCACAGGATCATTGCTGACCCATGCGGTTAGGTAGATGTAGAAAGCCCCCGGGTTGATGATCCCATCTGCATCCACCAGCCTCTGACGAGTCAGCTACACATAGTGAGATGAAGTAGAGAAGGAGAGAGGAGATTAATTAATGTTGACACCATGTAGAAAATCATTTCTTTTCTCTGTTGCATTCTCTTAAAACACAACTCTCAGAGACATACCTGTGTGCATTTTAGAGGGTTAAAATGAGGCCTCCCATATTTATGCTGGGCTAAGCCAGATTTTTAACTTTAATTAGTGAATGGAAAAAGTGCGATTGATGTAAAAATAATAAGGTGGAGACTGCATAGGAAATCATAATGCGGCCCTCAAGTATACATTGGATATGAATAGGTATTGTGGAAACAGGACATGTTCAACCAAAACATTCTACAGGTGAGCTGACCACAGACATGCTTATTTATACACACGCATGAGTGCAAGAGAACGGAGCAGCTTTCAAAATAAGAGTCAAATATTAGTCCCTCTCTCTTTCCAACCAAAGAAAAATCAACAAGTCAAACACTGGTCGTCTTACTGAAAATTCCCGTACCTCTCATCACAGCTTCCCAGAATTATCATGCCACATTAAAACATGGAAAATGCTGAATCAGCTTCTCCCTTTACATACAGTAGATATTGGCTGGCCAACCTCAGGCTCGATGTCCTGACCACTCTGAATACATTTCTGATGGGGCCCTAGCAGCGCCTTTCTGTCAAGAAGCAGCTGCTGCTGATGAATGTGCTACCAAGTCCTCTTCACTCTAAATGTAGCAGTATGTAAATATTTGTGAGACAGTAGTTTATCTACAGTAGTGTTGCTTTTTGACAGTTTCAGCTGAGTTAAATGAACGAATATGATATCAATATTATTGGTGTTTTTTTTAAGCAATGTCAGTGTGTTGGTCAGTCTACCACTTTGGTCCAGGCTGAAATATCGATCTATTGCATAGATTTCAATTAAATTTTTTTACATACATTCATGGTACTCAGAGGATGATTCCTATTGACTTTGGTGATCCCTTGACTTTTCCTCTCGTGCCGCTTTTGAGGTTTGAAGTGAAATATTTAAACAACTATGGAAATCTGGTACAGATATTCAAGTTCCGTCAGGGTGAAGTGCAATAACTTTACTGATGCTTTGACTTTTCATGTATCACCATCAGGTTAAAATTTCAATTAGTCAGCGTGTCAGTATTTTAGCATGTTGGCATTCTGATGTTAGCATTTAGCTTAAAGCACTGCTGTGCCTCAGTAGAGCCCCACAGAGTCGCTAGCATGGCTATAGACTCTTGTTTATGGTTGCAAACCCAAAACTGAAAAACACCAACAGTAATGCCCAAACATATCAAAACATTTCTGATGGAGTACTTCCTAAAAACTCTATTCACTCCATTAATGTTGCTTAACTTGAATTCCCTGTCAAACCCACATTTCTGTCTATTTGCAGATTGTTCCCAAGCTCTGTTTCAGTCATTTGCTGTGACGGCTGCGGTCAGTGTGTAGACAAGAATGGCTGCCTCGCTCAGGGCCATTACTTTCACCCTCCCATGTGGAAGAACAGGAGTGTAGCTTAGCATTGCTACCTCCTGAGAGGTAAAACCATTACAGCACACTGCTCTGTCACTCTCCCTTCTAGGAACCATAAATCCCTTCTTCACGGAGGCAGGGAGAGTTTTGGGGGTGAAGCTGGACTCATGGGGTTAGGTAGATGAAGAAAGGAGTAGGGTTTTTTGTGAGGGGGAGTGAGTGGGGTGGTGGTGGTGGTGGTGGGGAGTCGGGGAGAGAAAAATTGCTTGAGTTAGCGTAACAATAAAAAAATTGGCTGGAGTCCCTGAGCGCGTCTGTGTGCAGTTAACCTGGTTGTTAACACTGAAGGAAATGCCACCCAGCAAATGGAGTAGAGCTATAAAAATAACACAACATCTGTACAAATGTTGCTCACACTTGCTTCTCCTGACCCCTACGGGTACCCAGAATGCCCGGCGCCACAGACCAACCTGAACCCTGAGAAGAAAAGAGCCCTTGATAAGGTTAGCATGGCCTTCCTTAACACTTTCACAAACTTTCCCACTCCTCCTTTTCTCAGTACCCACCTCCTGTATTCGCTCTCCAAATCTTTATCTTTCTACTCCCTTATTTTCAAATCTCACACACACACACACACACACAAACACACACACACACAGACACACACTAACACTAACACTACCACTAACACGGACAACCCGCTTCCATATGAGTCCTGGGCCAGGCCATAAGGAATGAATGGTTGCCCAGCACAGAGAGAAATGTTAGCAGCGACAGATCAAAGGCAGAACACCTCTGCACGGATCCATGGAGTGGCATATCAAAATAAAACATCTAGCTTTGCAATTTGCCAGGGTTGGGAAAGATCTGGTCCTTATTTTAAGGCACAAAAAAAACAGCTACTGCTGTAAGTGCACACACAACAGACAAAAGCAGAACACACACTCAAAACATACACATGCACACACAGAGCTGCCTCAAAGAAACCACGTGTTTCAGCTTCTCTCATTCAAAGAGGACACAGCAGTGGAGCACGGAGGGAGGGAGAGGGAGGGAGGAAGACATGGACAGAGAGAGAGAGAGAGAGCAAGAATGATAGTGTGAGCAGGAGTAAGTGAGGGAGAGTTGGAGGGGGGGGGTCAGATTCCAGAGGATCTGGATTGAATTTAACTGCGGGATACGCAACAACTGTATGTCTTCAAGCTGTCACGGGAAGCCCAGGCAGCTCTGCTGGCGGCCCCCACGCCTCACGGCAAATACACTTCCCTCACAGGCACAGGAAGTGATGTCACAGGGCCCCACACCAGGCCTGCCTCGGCTTCCTGTCGGCTAGTGGAAGGGATGGGAAAAGCAGCGTGCCACAGCAATGGAGCTCAATGGGTGGGGGGGGGGGGGGGGGCTTTCACACATCTGCAGACACGCAAGACTCAAACACAACTTATAAATATTCAAACACACAAGACACAGTGGAACTATATGCCAAAGTTAATTATCTTTTGGGTAACATGATCTCAGTGTTGAAAAGGACATGGCTTGTTTTGTGTTTGGGGTTTGCAGAATTCCTGCCCAAGAATTTTGTTTTTACATTTCTCCAGTTTCTTATCTTCTGTTTTCACTGTTTCCTGCCAAAGAATGCAGCCATGCATCCATGTATGTAGTTTCTTGGTGGTGGTACCAAACCAGAAACAGCATGCGATGCCCTGTTGAAGCTGAGTGAGTTACTTCAGCCCCACAAACATAATCTTTCCTCTCACTTCCTCCTCACTCTCTGTCATTATCAACTTGTCAGCATCTTTCTGCTGACATAGAAGACACTTGATTTGATCTCCCACTAAGTTCCTCTCTGGACCTCCTTCTGAGACCTCGGCTGCTTGTTATCCGTCATTGCTGGATGTCAAACACCATGTCCAGTGCCACACTGGAGACAGAGCTCACTTCAACAGCGGAGCTGGAATTGGTCAGGTCATAACGATAACTACCTGTTGTACACTCCTTCTCATTTGACTTCTTTTGACTTCAGCTGAGGTGCACCTTGCTTTCAGCGGGCTCTGATGTTTAAACGCAGCAAATGAGCATTTCTCTGACACAGTTATCGTAAACCTCTAACATTCAACACATATTGAGGCAAACTAGCTCAATTTATCATTTATCAAAATATGCAACAAATATGTTGTTGGTAATGTAAAAATGTTGTAAAATTGGGTTAGAAATCCACTTCTTGCTGATTCCAGTTCCAGATAATTCTAATTATTCTTTCCCATTGGGGCTTCAGAATCGAGGCTAATTATTTAGACCCAATGGGCCCTGCAAGATTTTCTGTTGTGTTCAGTAATTTTTTTCAACCTCCCAACTTCACATTCTCTGAACTGCGACTGGAAGTGTCAGAGTGAAAGGCTCGATGCTAAGGAGAGTCACTGCAAGGCCATGCATACATGCGCATCACACACACACACACACACACACACACACACACACAGACACACAGACACACACACACTGAGGACAAATAGTTTAAATGAAGAGTTAATAGGTTTTTCAGAGGCAGACTGCAGCCCCAGTGAGAGCTTTAAATTCCTGGGATCGGTAAAGTCATCACAGGCAGTAGATGGAGAGAGAGAGCAAGAAAGAGGAAAAAGACATACACAAAAAGATTGTTTTTAAGATGGGCATGATGCTTCCAGCCCCAATCACACACAAAAAAAACCCAATATACTGCATTCACAATAAAAGAAATTTGGTAGTCTGTATCAATACCACTGAAATTCCACAATTCTCTGTACCAACCTTGATACCACAGAAAAACATATACTGCACAGACAATTTGCTAACACACTCTCTGAGGTGTCTAGATAAATTTGAGGTGTTTCCTACTTTTGTTCGAAATGCTCTGCAAGCATATATAACAGGACAAAACTGCTGCATGGTCTGCATTCAAATGCAGTCAGCGCACACTTTGTCATATCTTAACTGAATCAGATTTAATAGTGGGAAGAACTGACACGGGCTTAAATCCTAAACAGACCTGGTTGAAGTTGATGGGCTTGTCCCTGCGTCCTGTCTGCACCAAAAGCTTGTACGCCAGGACGCCATCATCAGAGCCATTCCTGTAGCTGTTGACGGTGATGCGGCCAGCCTCCCAGTCCTTGTCAAATGCCTGCTGGAGACCTGCGGGAAACCACAACAAGACAGAGTGATGTGGATGTTTGAAAAGGTTACATGCCCTGTTATCTTCATTCTTCCTGCACAACGCACTTACAAATCCTGGTTCACAAGAAAACATGACACATAATAACCCAGCACAGTACAAGAGAGCATGACATAACACAACACTGCAACCTAACCCTAACCCTTTAATAAGCCTGAGTGATGAATGTGATAACCCACTTCCATTCTCAACCACCAAACAAGACTTCAAAAGCCTAAAATGGGCTCCTTTTGATTCAAAGCAACCATTAGGGAATATATGAGTAACATGTGTCGTCTTTTCTATACTTCTCTAATCCATATGTGCATCACTCCCCTCCTCTCAGCTCTCCCCCAAGGCCCATGCTGTGGTCCGTCTGTGGGAGATGTTGTTTTGGGTCTCGTTGCTCGGCCTGTCTGGCTCCAATTTGTCCCACCATTGCAGAAAGCAATATCAGACACAGTTCTCTCTCTCTCACCCCACACACTCTCTGTGTGGTTCCCAGCCGGCTCACACACACACGCGTACAAAAAAAAAAAAACACACACGCACACACACACTCACATAATCTGTTTTATCGTTAGGGGCGAGTCAGTGAGTGAAAATCAACCCAGTGCTGGACTGGGCTGACATGTGGAAGATGGTTTTCTTGTTGAGTGGTGCTTCACATTTCTTAGGAGCCGTCAGTGCTGGGTGTACAACTTTTTAATGAAAAACAACAAAAACTAGCACAAGCAGCACTAGTATGAGTTGGATGAGTAATGGCAACATTATCTGCAACTCTCTCCACTGCCAAAGGTCCTAACATACTCTATACTGCCTGAACCCAAATATAAAAATATGGCCTCCTCCATCGACCCCACTTATGGAAGAAACAAGTGATTTTAATCAGCTACTGTCAGTGTCCATTTTGCAATCCCTGCTACTTCTGAGCTCCTGCCCAACATCTTGTCTCATGCACATTCATGTCAAAACTCCGAAGACAATTATGATCTCAAAAACATTTCATGGGAGAGTAAATGATTCCCATGCCTGAACTATTCTGAATAGCGATATTAAATGAGGAATTAATAACAAAATCATCTGTGATCTAACACTGACTCTGAATCATTTCGTTACATCTGACCCACCTTATTCTCAAAAGCTGACAAAGGGGTTGTGACCAAATCCCCTTTAAGTCTGGTCGGGGTGGTAATTATATATTGAGTTTAGCTGTACCTTGCAGCCAGTCCCTGAAGTAGTGGAGCCACATGCGGGGCAGCTGTCCGTTGTCCTCCTTCAACACGTAGCGAACAGTGTGGAACCTCTGGTGGAGCTGGTGCAGCAGCGGCTGGTTCTGGGCATAATCGGCCCGCTGCGTCACCACATACATGTTGTAGAAGGAGAAGAACTTGAACTGGGCACCGATGAAGTCGTACTCGCTGGTCTCCCTGGGTACAATGTCTGTCAGCTCCAGGCCATCCCTCACCTGGGTGGTCCCGTATAAGCTGACACCCAGCAGGCAGAGGAACAGCACGATTACAACCACCTGGAAGCAGAAGGATGAAATATGGAGCTTCATCAATCAATACACAGTGATGACAGGACAGTTTCAGTTTGGACTGATTACTGCTTAAACCAATTTGCATATTCTGAATGAGGGCAAATGCATAATCTAAGGTAGATTTTAGTAACATAATCCAAAGGATACAGTGGAGACCAATGCACGATTAAAATATAAAATGAAGCAAGGAACTTGGCTCTGAATAATCTGGCTAAAATGTTTGTTTACAACCTATCTCATCATCTAACCACTCGAGTTTCTTAACATCCCCCATATGTGACTCAGAGAGAACATGATCACAACCTCCACCCCAGATCCTCTCCTTCTTCTTTTCTTCTTCTTCTTCTATTTGCTCTTGAGACTAACCCTCCTATTCAAATGATCAGCACGGTGAGTCAGCACTTAACACACTCTTACGTCCCACAGAAGTTTCCCCCCCCTCTATTTCTACATCTCTCTTTTCTACTAACACACACACACACATAATCTCAACTCACCTTGGTGGTGGGCTGCAGGAGAAATGGAGCGTAGTGCTTTTCGGCAAAAGAAGCCAGGGTCCAGCGGGAGCAGGGAGGCTCGAGGCAGCGCAGGCCCAGCGAGGCTTCTCCAAACTGGGACAACAAGTCCCGTGTGGAGCTGTTGTTCTCTGGGCTCTGGCCGGGCGATGAGGCAGCATCGCCCTGAGGAACTGAGCTAGAACTTGAAGTCGGGGCTGCAGGAGGAGGTGCAGGGTGATGATGGGAGAAGGTGGCAGAACCTCGAGATCCACCATTATTCCGGCTCCCACTGTTGTTGTTGTTGAGATTGCCGTGATTGCTGCTGCTGCTTCTGCTACCGCTGGGGTTGCTGCTGTAATAGTCATTGTTGGGGTTGCTCCTAGTTGGAGCTGGATTGATGGGCTGCACAGAGATCTGGGATCTGGGCTCAGCTGTGGTGTAGAAGGCCTGAGTTCGGGGGTCATACTCTGTCCTGAGCTGCACTGTGGACTGCATGGTGATTTCGGTCTGCTGTGCAAAGCCATGGCTGCTGTAGGAGGGAGGGGGGCTGCTGTAGCTTGGAGGAGGAGTGTGGTATGAGGGAGGAGGGGTGCGATAGGATGGAGGAGGGCCGTAGCGACTCCCGTCTGCCCCATCCAGGTACGCCTGAGGCTCGATCTGGATCACACGATTGGCACACGGGCTAAAAGAGACAAAGACAGTGGGAAAATGTCAGACCATGGACTGGTGTGAAAGGCAATATATGGAGATTAAACAGGGGGAAATTTTAACACATACATCATCAGATTTTGTGAAATAGTTAATAACTTTCAAGGTTATGGTGTTCTATAAAAACCTCTGCAGAAACATGTATCAATATTTAAGATAATGTGCAAAAAAAAAAAAAAATCTTTTATTAGTGTTACGTTCCTGCCAGTTTTATTCTGCTCTCTGGCAACAGCATGAAATATAAAGCTGAGACCCACCAACACAAGGGAATTTAATAGTGTGTGTGCACACCTGTGCAATCGTCGTGCCAACAAGCATGTCCTGACTGGCAGGCAGACAAGTTTTATATAGACTGTGACAGATAAACAGACAGTCAAACAACCAAGCAGCCCAGACAGAAACAGACAACCTAAGCAGTAATTAGGCTTTGACTGAGCAGGATTAAGGTGAAGATATCACAGAGATAACTGTGTTTTTAAGTTCTTCATTGTCAGATCAGAGATCAGAGGGAAACATGAAAGGGAGAGTTAATGAATGAACAGAAAAGCAATAACTCTCATCAGAAATAAAAGAGCTTGTTCGTGTGTGCCTGAGTTTGTGTGTGTGTGTGTGTGTGTGTGTGTGTGTGCACCTGTAGAAGCAGCAGAAAATGTCGAAACGTCTGTCTTCTCGTCGGTAGAGGTCCATGCTGAGGATGGCGGGGAAGATGAGCAGCACCATGGCGAAGTTGAACACCACAACCACTGCAGCCTGCGAGAAACATAGAAAACACGTCATTTTATGGAAATCAAAGAAAAGGGCGGGCTGTCGACTGACTTTTAGGCATCTTTATACAACTGAGAGGTGATGGAGGAGACAGAGCAGGTGACATGATGTACAGAAAGTTCTGGTGGGATAAAAAAAGGGTAAAAATGTAATGAAATGTAATAAAAGCTATTTCTCAATTACTGTTCCTGCATCTCCATTCCTCCACTAGTCCCCAATTACAAAATGATTGCGAGGATATTGTATGGCCTCAAACAATTATTTTCACTTATTACAAAACACTGGGAAACGTTTAATATAGCTTAAAATAACGCAATCGGAATAAAGTGGCTTCAAGGAAAAAGCACCTTTCAACACTTTTTCAATTCCTTTCAAGACTACAACTCAAAAAAGGGAGCCATGTGTGTGTCTGTTTGTGTGTGTGTGTGTGTGTGTGTGTGTGTAATAGAAGCCAGTACACTGTTGTGGTTAAGTATTTGAAGGTGGTGCATTGGAGCAGAGGGTGGGGGTTGGGGTTAGGTTGGGGCCCTGCCCAGAATACAATCTGGATCTTGCGTAGTTGCCAGACCACTACACACACACACACACACACACGCTCACGCACTCATACACAGACACACACACATACGCACAATGCTGTGTGTGTGCCAGACCACCCAAGGAGCCATACGCCCGCGGGGCCTGAGGTGATGAGCAGGCACTGCGGCTGTACAGACAACACACACCCCTTACACACACATACACACAAAAAAATGCACATACACACAAGTATCTGCTGCCAGCTTAAAAAACTGTCCAGCCTCCTACTTAAACCACACCTTAACACCAACCAGACACACACACACACACACACATGCACACACACATTCACACACACACAAACTCACACATCCTTGGCCTCCCTCATTCCACAGCTCACTACTCAGGCAACAAGAGAGAAATAATGCGAGAGAAAAGAGAGATGGACTTCGAAAAAAACCTCTGTAAGTAGAGTAGAACAATTAATTCTCAATTGGCCCACTAACGTCCAGACAGATACAGTCTGACTCCACTCATACACACACACACACACACACAAAACGACCGCTAGCTGACCCAACAGTGGGGAGATTTATCATCACATCTGTCCTCCGCGCATGAATGTGTGTGTTCCTGTGTGTGTTTTCGTGTTGTTATCTAGACAAGATTCCTGTTTTTTTCTTTGTTCATACTGATGGAAGGAAGCAAATGAGAGACATAATGGAGGAAAGAGAGAGAGAGAGAGAGAGAAAGAGAGAGAGAGAGAGATGCAGGAGCTGACAGGAAGTTTTTAATGGTGATAAAGAGACACATACACACACACTAACACATATCTCTGCACTGATACAAGGGTGAGAGATTAAGTGCGTGTGTGTGTGCGGGTGTATGTGTGTGTATTTCTGTATTCCATAATAAAATATGGATATAAGCATGATAGTCTACTTCACTGCAAGTCTGCCCCTCCACCAGTCACAAAACCACAAGTGTAAAGTATGCATGCTATGTGCATGTGTGCATGTGCCTGTCTCTACGTATTTGTGTGTGTGTGTGTGTGTGTGTGTGTGTGTGTGTGTGTGTGTGTGTGTGTGTGTGTGTGTGTGTGAGGGTGCGTGTCTGTGTGTGTGTGCATGTAAAACGAGGCTGCATGGATTAGACCCATGGGGTAAATGGATCATGTTTGACAGACTTGCTGTACTAAAGCCATCCATCCACACGTACTAATATTGTACTCACCGTGGCCACGTCTTGCCTCACTGTGTGTGTGTGTGTGTTTGCACGTGTGCGTGTGAGAGAGAGAGGGAGTCAAGAAGGGTGGTGTCTTCATACATCCTTTCTCAAGACATATTGACATTTTCTATTGAATGTTTTAATTGTATTTGTTGGTTTGACCGATAAGCGTCATGAGGATTAATTTTGCATTTTAGTTACTCGTAGCTGAAAAACCCTCTGGAAGGTTATTAGCAAATTGGAAAAGAAATAAGATAACACAATTAACCTAAAGTCATGAGATGTTGAGATTTCTTCATACTTCTCTCTGCTTTCTTGCTCAAGGGCACCTCAGTGGTGGTAAGAGGCAAATCATCTTTGACTTTCCCCAACAGGTGCCTGAGTGAACCTACCGCACATCTAAACCTCCTTTATCTTTGCTTTTATTGCAGCAACAAATGACAAGAATGTGCTACACACAACATGCTGTGCGTGGAGCAAGGAGGCAGAAAGTAACCCTGACAGAAAGTCATGACACACTTTAAGAAAAGATTTGGATAAATAGCGCAAAATAATCTTGTGCCTGTGCCGGTCTGGTGACTGTGATGATGTGCAATTTTTTGAATTTTGGAATATTTTTTCTGTTATGTGAGACATTGGATCCAATATAGTGACAAATATAGGACAATGTGTGTGACTTATAAGCAGTATTAAGTCAAACAGTGACCCAACCACGCTGCTCATATGTCAGTCAAACCTGTTTTGTTGAGACCCTCATTTGTTTCTATTCAGGTTTATATTTGTGTCATGTTTTCTTGCTATGTCTTTCTATTTCTTACACTGCCATGAAGCCTTATTAAAGGAGTCATCAAAGGTTTAATCTGACCTTCTCTTTACAGCATGAATCAATGCGATTGAATGAGTGTTTGTGAATTAGCAAATAAGTGATTTTTGGAGGCATTTTGTCGGACTGACAGGCGTCTCTTTCTGTCCCAGTTTTCACTGTTCTGGTGACGTCGATAATTACTGACAGATGTTAGCGAAGTCAGAGGTCCCCTCTGGATCCCTCCACCTTCACACACACACACGCACACAAGCAGATTGAGACACACACACACACAAAAAAAACTAGACCACTGCTTTTCAAACCTCCCACACAGAGACTACAACTCTCAACACTCACACATACACATGAGTGTGGGGATATGGAAGTACACACACACACACACACACTCAAACACGCACATGCAGAGGGATTCAGTTACATGGACCTCAGCCACAATCTGGACAGACACTGGGCCCACCACTAAACAGCCTCAAAGAGGAGGGAGAGGGCTGGATGGATTTAACAAAACACACACACACACACACACACTTTCAGTTTGATGAATGAAATCAATAAAACTACAGTCTGAAGAAATCTGGAGCCAATGAGGACTGGAACAGGACTATTAGTGAGAGTGAGGCCCCACACGACTGAACTCTCCCTCATATACACACACTCAAATACACACACACACACACACACACACACACACACACACACACACACACACTACCGTGCATACCTGTAGAGAAAAGGCTCTGAGCGCCGGGATGGGGATGAGGGCTGCCATGAAGAATGCTGTAACGTTACTGATGGATGTGAGAGCCACGCTAGCCCCTGTCCTCTTCAGACACTCGCCCGTACGGTCCTGACAGACACACAGAGGGAGGTAGATGAAAGCAAAAGCAATAAAACTCATCTCTTTTAGCCAAAGGCAAATGTGTAATACTTGCGATTATGTACAATTATCATAATACTGATATGACTGACAGTGATTGCAATGTTTTTTGACACCCTGAAGGACTTGGATGATCCACCTGGGCCTGTCTACTTCTGTCTGAAGAGTGGAGGAAAAGGGAGAAAGAGCAAAATGGCCTGCTGCCTCTCCAAACAAATCCATTTTCAGTGAAATGTTTTTACCATTTCTTATAGTAAATGAACAGAGAGAGAGAGCAGATGTAAGTATGCGCACACCCCTGGATGGTTTGGCGGCAGCTGTATGAAGATTTGAGGACGTGCAGGACCACACAGGGAGTGTTTGCGGGCATGTGCATCTTTATATAAGTGTGTGTGTCTGTGTTTGTGTCAGACAGGAGAGATCAGGTTCAGCACTGTTTAGTTTTCATCTCATCCACACAAAGGAAGCTGGGGGGTGAGGGAAGCATAAAGACGAGGGCTAGAAGGGGAGGGAAGCAGGGGAAAACAAAAACAAGCATATACATGCCTGTGTTTTCCCCCGCTGGAGATGAAAAGTCATCCCGCTCCATAAAAACACACAAACACACACACACATACCCATGTGAGCCTGCAGAAATGTACACTTTATTTACACAGTTTTTTTGTTTTGTTTTTGTTGCAATTATTTCTGTCTGTACCTTGATCTGCTTGTGAGGAAAATCCTATTGCTACCATCATGACATTCACTTCAAGTCACTATGATGATGCAAGATACTTTAGTTTATTGTACTAAACCACATAATACACATTTAACAAGTATTTCAAAACCACTCATGGGCATGTATTTAGGTTGGTTCATTCAAATGTGTGATGCAGACTGAAAAAAAATCAAAAGGTCAGGTTGTTAGGTCAGAGGATTCATTTAACTTTATAATCCGCTGCTGACAAAACCAATCCTCAACAAAAGCTTTGGAAACAAACCTAAAATATGACGTTAAATGCGAAACCAGAATTTATTATTTATTATGGTTGCCGTTCTGTTTCCAAAAAAAGGAACACATTTAACGTGGAGATTAGATAAGCGGGCTGTGTGTGTGTGTTTGTGTGTGTGTGTGTGTGGCACATGGGTTGTTTGATGCTACATCACAGGCACAGGCAGGCTTTCACACATTCCTCTATAGAGGAGATAAGATAGCAGAGTGGCGGGAACAGGGTGAGTAAAAATGGGTGAGTGTGGGTGTCTGCCTCACCTCGAATGGGATCCTCTTGTTCTGTCCGGTCTCACTGAAGGCATGAGCGAGGAGGAAGATGTCGTCGACTCCAACTCCCAGAGCCAAGAAGGGTAGCACCTGTAGCGCATACACACAGACTTCGTGAGCAAGTTACACAGCCAGTGCCACTGCTTGATTGTTGGTGTCTTTTTTTGATGGTGAATCAGTAGGGCTTGACCTTTACAGACCAGGGCACCTGTCCCATTGCATGTCTGTGAGTTACCTGTGTGGTGGCAGCATTGAAAGAGATCCCCAGGAGAGAGCAGAGGCCCAGGCCAGCCGCCACAGACAGTGTCACCAGCAGGACGCCCGCCAGCCCTACAGCTCCCTGAGACTTGGCACAGTCCCACCGCAGCATGGTCAGACACGCATAGGCCAGCTGGACAGCAGACAAATAATTCATTTATTAATCAACCTGTTCCGTGTGTAAGTCAATCATTGCAATCCAAGCCTTTCCATGGCTCTGCTCTCACCATCAGGAGGTATCCACTGGCCACACGGATGACGCTGACGTCAGAGAAAGACTTGAGGATATCTTCCAGAGTGGTGGTGGTGAAAGACAAGACCTTCTGAGACGAGTTTGCTGCCACGCTCTGCAGCACCGCCTAGAGAGAGAGAGAGAGACAGAGAGAGAGAAGGACAAAAACAGTCCGAAGAGAAAAAGTTAGATAGAGGGAAGAAGAGAGATCTAGGTTGGAAGCTACTTACACAATGACTGACTGAGACTGTCTCATAGGTGCAAACAGTGAGTGAAGCCCAGCAGCAGCAGCTCACTGAAAGTTCAAGTTCAGGTTTAATGACCACTCAGCCATGACTCCCTGTTTTCAATCATCAGATACTGTGTTCACTTATAACAAGTGCCTGCTTTTTCTCTGAGGTTTGTTTTTTAACTGAACCATTGCAGGTCTCTACACAATAAAGTCTAATAAAAATGTTTTCCGCCCCACAACATTCTTCCATTAGTACAACAATGCAAATTTGCAACACTTGCACACGCATGACCGACCCTTGCAAACTGCCTGATTTCTAGTAGAAAATGCATTTAAACCCTTGTATTACAGCATCTCCTTCCATTTGCATTATCATGCCTTAAATGTGTGTTCCTGAAGGAAAGTTGCACCACAGCGCTCAGGAGGCAGAGCGGGTTGTTCACCAATCGGAAAGTCAGTGGTTTGATCCTCAGCTCCTCCAAGTGAAGTGTCCGTGGACACGATACTGAAGCCCAAACTGCCTCAAATGTACAACTGGTGTATGAGTGTATGTGTGATAATGATGTGCTGTATATATAAAAGCATGTATGTGTGTTTGACTGGGCAGATGTGACTCTTGGTGTAAAGCACTTTGAGTAGTAAAGACAAGAAAAGCACTTCATAAATACAGTCCATGTTGCCATTTAGATGAGAGAAATTGCGCTTCCAGTCTGTTTTCTTGCCTGTTTGATATATAACATGTAAAACACAGTATGTCTCCAGTTATAAAAAAAAGTAAATCTCACCCTGTGTGAAAAAAAAAAAAAAACACAAAAGAAAAAAGCAAATCACAGCCCTGAATTATGAGCTCTGCCTCTGTCGTAGGAGGTATTTGGGGGAATCTGCACAGTACCATGACCCATCCTCTCCCTCTCTCACTATCTCGGGGCAGACAGATGGCTTCAACATTGAACTGTAGTTACTGCTCAGTAGGGAGCAATGCTGGCTGACACACATTAGGAAACACGCACTAGATCACACACACACTCGCACCCATGTGTGATCCTCACACATGTGTCAGTCACATACCGATATGCATGCACATGCTATTCTTGCAGACACGCCTAATACACACTACACACACACACACACACACACACACACACAATCAAACAATTTGGCATATTTAACTTCTTCTATGAATGCCATAGATATAAACTGTTTTCAAATAAATGATCTTTTCTATCACTGATTCCTGGGCCCCAAGATGGATGGCACACACACACGAACTTGTATACACACCACACTCACTCACACTCACACACACTCACTCACACACACACACACACACACACACACACACACACACACACACACACAAGGTCACACCATGTCGAACAGAGGTTGGGGCCCCCAAAACAAAGACCAGATGATGTCACACATGAGCCACCAATGGGGCCACAGCTGGGAAAGCAATTGTGTGTGAACCTTTGAGTGTGTTTGCATGTGTGTTTGTGCGTGAGTACGTGAAAGAGAGAGAGAGAGAGAGAGAGAGAGAGAGAGAGAGAGAGAGAGAGAGAGCTTCAGCACTCCCTTAATGTGTTCCAGACATGCTCTCCCTGTTGCTCTATTGCTCCTCTCCAATGAGCAGTGAGAGGGAAGCTTTAGCCCTTTACCACACACCATCAGTGGTTGTAGTATCTATCAAGGGCCCAGGCTTTGGATGGGGCCTTTCCATGTTCACCTGTATCCGGCCAGTGATTTACAGTGTGGTTGTAGAGGATTTAGGGTAGATTTCTTTTCCCTTTTCTCTTTCCTTGCCCTCTTTTGCTGGGTCTCTGTCTTTCTCTCTCTCTCTCTCCCTCTCATTTCAGAGTGCTTTGGCCCTTACCTCAGAGTATCTCCTCTGCCAGGCTTCCAGTATAGCTGCAGCTTTTTCTTTATTCCAGTTGATGTGGGAAACCTTCTCGTAGCCCCGAAAGTGCTCAAACATCTGCTTGGGAGTCATCAGCTGGAACATGGTCTGTAAGGCCTGGGCACTGGAAAGAAGGGAAGGAGGGAGGGTGGCAGAGCGAGAGGGAGGGAAAGAGGAGGAAAAGATGGAAAGGATGAAAGAGGGAGAACAAAAAGAGGGAGGTCAATGAGGTGCAAGCCTTTACTGACAACATCAAGTTTACACTGGAAGATCAACGAGGGCACAAGCTGGTTTTCTGGATCGTGCAAAGAGCATCAACAAGGGTTGAAAGTCGGATTTTGAAATGCACAAGACGAACCAATTAGAATTAGTGTTTGATTCTCATCACCGGCCAGCATAAAAACCTTTAGGCTATTCAAACTGCGTCCATAAACAATAAGTGCAAGCTTTGAACACTTGTGGCTAACCACATTGGTTGTTTTTCAAAATAACACGGTCCATCAGCAACACCAAACCAACAGGGAGATGAGAGAAGCAGAGAAGATGGAATAAACCCAAAAACTCATCAACCAAAAAGGCCTGAAACTCAAAATGTGCTTGATTTCTAAACCAGAAGTCCCAAAACAGAGAGGGTGTGAATGTAACTGGTAAAGACTGAGAAAAAAGAAAGAAACACATTAAGACACAGCACCTGGAGCACGTTGAATAACAGTCATCATAAACAATGTTGTGTTAAGTACACCTGCTGCTAAATCATAATATTGCTCCATCTGATTTGGCCGTTGAGCCAAGAATACAGATGCCCACAGCCATGAGACGTGCTTCATTTGCCACATGCACAGCACGAACGTCCAAATAACCATTGTTTTCATTTAAAGGAAAATGTGTCTTATTTTTGTATGAACTTGCTGTTTAGTCGATAAAATGAAAAGAAAATAGTGAATAACAATTATCCAGAGCCCAAAGCAACACGTTTAAATGCTTATTTTATACAACCAAGAGTCAAAAAACCAAAGATATACCATTCACAGAGCTATGAAACACAAAAAGCAGCAATATTAATCATCACTTCAGCTCAATAAATGACTTATATGATTAGTCTATGGTCAGCATTGTCGGTAACTAATTTTCTGTCTATGAAAGTAATCCAAAAACTAAAACCACTTGCCAGCACCTAGATATGTGGAGCTTGCATCTCCCTACTCATTGACCTGCTATTGCAATTATCATCACAGTCAGCATAATCACAGCCACATTACTCATCATTCCGGTTCATTTGTTCAAAACAAACACTCTGAACTCCTCACCTACTCTTCTCATCCTCTTCCCATCTGGTCATGTCAGGTAAGCTGAGCGAGCCTTGCTGCTAATGTTCCAAGTCCAGATTTGGGATGACAGTGGATATAGATACCCACAGAAATATACAGTACTAGACAACAGTGTCCTTGTTTTCCACCCAGTGTGCTCCTCACGGACAGCTGCAGTCCTGAGCCAACTCTCAGATCTTGTTTTCACTCCAGATCACTCATGGAAATGGAACGGCACAAAAGATTAATATTTTTAAAAATGTATTGACCGAATTTGATAGTCAGAGGATTTTATGACAGAGGAAGTGCCGGATCCCATAAAACAGGCATCTGATCCAAATCTGCGAGGTTCCCGATCATGTTCTGACAAATCTTCTGAGGAATCTAGTGTAATGAGGAATGCACAGTCTTAGCGTGCACATTAGGTAACAGGGCAATACAGCTGATTAGTCATTAATAAATGACTTTGGACACGAGTGCAACTTCAGAACAGCAGTCAAGTCAGTCTATTTATTTTCAAATCATCATATTTCATGAACCAAAGGAGTAGACATCAGCTAGTTGTCCTCTTCATGAATGCGATCTCTGTAATATGGTGATAATCGTGGTAATGGTGGCAGTTAGTAAACAAGATGTAGAAATTTAGTGCCAGCAGTAACAGCCCAGTGGACAGAGCAGCTAAACCACACACATACACATACACATACACATACACATACACACACACACACACACACACACACACACACACACACACACACACACACACACACACACACACACACACACACATATACACACTCACACAGGCAGGCAGGCACGCACAGACACCCTAATGACCCAACCTTGCCAGGAAAAAACACAACCACAAAACAAACAACGCACCCCACTGTACTCTGAGACCTGTATGTGTGTAAGTGTGTGTGTGTGTGTGTGTGTGTGTGTGTGTGTGTGTGTGTGTGTGTGTGTAGGTTTTGACTTTGTGTGTACATGCATGCACATACACCATCCAATCTGCAATTTAACATTAAAATAAGTGGTCCATTAGCAAAATGTTGGATAATTTGAGTAGCTTTCCTCCGTTAAAGGAAACTTCTTATTGCTTCATAAAATGTGTACATTTTATGTTTTATATTTACAGAAAAATCATGTATCATAAAAAAGATGTCTGAATGTGATGTGTTCTGTTATAAAGGGCATACGGCTTATTATATATCCATATATATCCATAGGTATACCACATAATTTATAAGCTTTGTCTTGGTGCTTGCGCTGGAATTAAGACCATGTACCTCAAATCACTGTATATTTGGACAAACTAGCCAGGCAATAGATCACTCTGTGCACATGTGTGTGTGTGTAAGAGTGGGCAGTGTCCAAGCAGAGCAGCCAGAGCTGAGCAGGAACAGCTGGAGCTCTAAGATTTCACTGGAATCTGCTAATGACTGCAAGATTTACAGCACACGGCGCACACGCACGCATGCATGCGCCGCTTCAGAGAGCATAAAAGAACGCCCCCCCCCCCCCCCCCCCCCCCAAAAAAAAAAAAAACCCACAATCTTTCCAGAACAAGTGCTGCAGTGATCACAGCAGTGTTTATGAGGGTGTGTATGTGTAAGTGTGGGTATGTTACCTGAGCAGGGGTCCGCTGCCGTTCTTGGTGGTCCCTCCTACGATCAGTTCCTCCTGCCAGTGCATGTACTTCCTGGACAGACCATGGCAGCCGCCGCTCAGGGCTCGCGCCACATCGAATGGCTGGTGCAATAAAAGCAACGTGCGAGAAAATAACTGTCAGCAGCTGAAGACATTCGGTTTTACCAAAACATATAAATGTTGCATGTACACACAGATTCTCCAAGCCTAAAGCTTGAGTGTGGGCCTACCTTAGTTGAGTTCTTATTGGGTGCGGTGAGGGGGCAGTCAGGGTCAGCAGGGTTCAGACAGGGTCTATCCATGTAGCCATGTCCGACGTCTGCCTTTTCCAACATGTCCTCAAAGGCTTCCACGGGGAAATTTGCCCTTCGCAAGTCCTCAAGGAAGTCCTTGGGGTCAAAGTTGGTCCACTGCAGAGGGTCTTTACCTCTGCAAAGTTGAAAGTAAATAGGAACACTCTTTAACCAAGACTTTAACCATGTTTAATTTACTGCAGGGGTAAGTGTATTTGTACTTTTCCTAATTACAAGATCGTATTCACCAAGTCCCAACCTACCATACTACCCATGTATTACTATTACAAATATTTAGGTTCTCCTCATTTTCTGTTTTACCTCTAAGTATTTAGGTTTACCATCTCAATTT
Source organism: Trachinotus anak (assembly GCF_046630095.1). Classification (NCBI taxonomy): domain Eukaryota; kingdom Metazoa; phylum Chordata; class Actinopteri; order Carangiformes; family Carangidae; genus Trachinotus; species Trachinotus anak. Next base: position 20,766,885 of record NW_027273859.1, on the reverse strand, counting down.
CCTGATGACTTATTTACAACCTGTGTGATTGAGAGCCCGTGCTTCTCGGCCAGCTGGACTTCGCTGTAGCAATACCGCTGTGTTTCCACAGCTCAGTGATAACACTGATGAATATAACTGATGGAAATTATGACCAAAACTGTGAAAACAAACTAAAAGTTTGCGATAGGTGAAAACACATGGGATGCAAGAACACCCACACCAAATCTAATTATCAGTTTTATCAGTTTCATCTGCGGTATGTGTTGTGTTTGGCATATTAAAATCCTAAATTCTAGAAAATATCATTCTGCAGGACACTTGTTTAATTAGACACTCCAGTTGATAGCAGGCAGACACCGAGAGAACACAACATGTTCGAGTGTGGGCTGCATACATGTGTGTCCTCCAAAGTTTACCTCAACAAAAACAATTCCACTTTCTGAGAGTGGAACATAATCTCTTTCTTCCAAGGTGACACAAAGCGATAAATGGAGACCAATTCCCATCATGCAGTGGCACAGTGCTAAATTCCTGCTCCGAACCAGTCCTTGTCCCTCTATGCTCTCTCTGCCTCACACATTCCAATCTCTCTTTCTCTGAATCTCCCTCTCTCTGTCATTCAGACTACATTGTATGTGCCTAACCAGGCTTGGGTTATTATTCCCAGCCTTCCAACCAGAACATAGTAAAAACCTTATTTACCATCTGAGACCAAGAGGGCAACACACACATACACACCATATCCACATACTCTTATGACAGCGAATCAAGCCGATACACTTTCACACATTGACAAAACACACATATTGCACTGATGGCAATGGCACACACTATGTGCTCACACACACACACACACACACATGCAGAGGTAAAGGTCTGCTGAGTATTACTGTAGCAGCAGGCCATTAGCAACAGAAGGACCAGACAATGGTGTGAGGCCCAGGGCTGGAGAGAAACTATCGCCAGCGATACGCATGCCAGCAACCACTACAATAGAGCCTTCAGAGGGGACGAGTTCAGGACACACACACACACAGACACACATATATGCACACACACTCTTGTTCCTCCGTGGTGTCTCTTTGGATGGGTTGAGCGTGTTTGGGCAGCCTCTACTTAAGGGGCAAAAACAAGATCTAGAGATTCAGATCTCCTCCTTCTTCTAGCTCTCTCTGTCTGCCTTGAAAACAATCTGAACATACCGATACTGTTACCATATACACTCAATTTCATAACCAGCGCTCACAAGCTCAGCGTTCAGGATCTTATTGTCCCCACGCATCGTATTTGCCAGCAGGCCTCATTGTGAGGAACACTCGATGTGTGCCCAATTATGATAGTGTTGTTTTTTTGTTTTTTTTTGACTTGATGATGGTGCTTGAAAGGGATTGGACAATCTAATGATATGCTGTGTTGGCATGTTGCGATTGTGCTGACACATCATAAAATGCCTAGTAAAAAGGAGTTTTGTGTACTTACGGGAGATAGACCATTCCAGACTGGAGTTTGGCTCCCTCCCAGAAACAGTCCAAAGGGGTGATGATGAGGCAGGGATGTAGCTTTTCTATGATCTAATTGGACAGACACACACGCGCGCACACACACACACACACACACACACACACACACACACACACATGCAGCAAAAGAGACACATATTGACAGCGGGAAGTGGATATGAAGTGAAAAAGTAGTGATCATACTGGTGATGTTTGAATAAAAAGTCCTACTAAAAATAACTTGATGAAGTCATGCTCAACCTTTTGCATCTTACCTGATCCATATAATGAGTTTCTGTGACTAGTTCTCCTGATTTGTAGCATAAGTGTTCTAATTTCCACTGTCTGAAAAGGAGAAAAAAAAGAGGTTCTGTTCAGTTTTTGTAATGCCCATATAACAGTTGGGGCCCCTCTGGCTACAGTGATGATAAAAACGAATGATAAAAAAGTGGTAATAGATCTTTTGTCATCATGAGGTGCTGCTAGTCAAAACACACCTGAATACAGATACACAGGTATGCTGTATATCTGTATATACTGCATACATGGACATAGATGAGATGTCACAGCATAGTGTAACGTCATGAAATATAAAGCAGAAATTGTGATCTCAAAGATTACCACGTCAACTTTAGTAGCTTCACACATCTATTGCAGGGTTATTTGATTGCATTATTTTGCCCTTGGAGGCAGATTTGTGATCTTGACTGATCTGACTTGAACTGTCCAGAGCTGGAAAACATGATGCTTAAATTACAGATAGACAGGACTGAAAACCTGGTCACCTGTTATAAAGGTAAACATGAACTCTGCTGGCTCGGATAGCTGACTCCAGGTGCTGCAGGAGTGCCTCCACCGTTAGTACATTGGCTCCGTCCTCCCGCGGCGTCTGGATCATCAGCTGAGGGTTAAACATGGCCTCCTCGCCTATCTTCTGTCGCGTGTACTTCAGTTCCTGGTTCACACGCCCACCAACTGGACAAAGAAGAGCGAAAGTGTTTCATATTGTATTTGTGGTTTGTATTATGTACGAACATCCAAACAGTGTCCGGGCAACATCATACAACCATCAAATCCATATAACGAATACATAAATGAACCTTTCTAACCTCATTTTTCAATAGCACATTATCGGACTTGTATCTAACACAAAAGCACTTTGTTTACAGTGAGCTTGTACCAGTGATTTCACTCCTTTGAAACCAGAAGACTAAAATCACTCCAACAAATCCAGATTTCACAAAAACGGGTCTATGTTTCTACTCAAATTTGCTAACAAGTCAGCAGCGCCAGACCACATTGACTGCATATGTGTGTGACAGTATGTGTGTGTGTGTTTGATAAAGAAGAGAGAGAGGCTCTCTTCCAGGCTTTGCTCCCAGTATCGTGGTGGGACTAAGCCCTGTGCGTGCGCTCTAAGCTCTCAGCTAGCCCGAGCTACAAAAGCAGCCTTTCAGGCCCTTTAGCTGCCCTGCTCCACCCCAGTACAGCCAAGGCAGGTCTGGCAAAGTCTCTCACAAACACACACACACACACACACAAATGCAGGCAATTGCAGTCATGCAAGCATGGGCAAAGTTTCAAATTTTCATTCAAATTTAAAAGCCATATAAAAATATGTTATTCTTTTATTTTTTGACTCAATGTAGCCTGAGACTTGTGCGTGTGCATTCTTCAGTTCAGCGTGTGTCTGATTTACAAGCAGAGGATCTGACCCCTTCTGTCATCAGCGACTGAATGCCCAGTGAAAGCTCGGGCAATTTATAGTCATCCTCTTTCGCTTGCTCACACTCACACGCAGACACACACAACATGAAAAATGCCCAGTGAGAGGGCTCACTGTGTGAAAAATCTGTAACATTTTATTATGCCTTAATCCAATTGAACAATTCCGTTCAATTCATGCAAGAGCCGGCATAGATTGAATATTTTGAGCCCATTGTAATGGCATTAAAGTTGAACATAAGCATGCCTGTTCCTCTGGGCTGGACCACCCAGTCAGACTAATGGAACAGGGAGGGAGGGGGCCATGTCTTGGGGCATTAGGAAAACACACTTGATTTCTTTTTTTCTGGACCCAAACAGCATTCCCATCTGATCCTGTCTGAAGGCATGTTTATAATACTCATCATTAATAGCAGGCCTGGGCTAACTGGAGCGACATGCTTTCCACTGCTGCGCCAGCTACACCGCTACGTTACACCAGCCCTCCCTTCGAAAGAGCAGACATGGAACTGATTTAGGTCCGACGCACGCTGACAGCGCACTAACAAGTCGACTTGTCTGCTACGCCGTCGGTGCTCAAAGGCAGAGCTAGCCCGAGGCTTAGTTTAACTGCAATGCCAAGAGGAAAAACGGGAGCACAAGGTATAGAGAGAGGGGTGCATCCAGTTTCAGTGTGCTTCTACGTCTGTGAGGAGATAAAGAAAGGTTTGATTGAGAAAACGTTGGGAGGGTTGTGCTTAGAACTGACCGTCTGTTCTGAACCCTTTCCAAGTTTTGGACTGCCACCCAAAGACCCTGAGTTTACGGCAAGCAGCGAGGAATGGGACAGTCAAAGGAATGCTCACTCTCTCTACAGGAAACAGCACATTACGGCCTCGGGCTAAGAGAATTCCACACTTCACGAGGTTACAGCGTTTTGGGGTCAACACTCACACAGCCTTGGGGTGAAATTAACACCCCAGCTGGACCAAGAAAATATGTGTGAGTGTATGTGTGTGTGTGCACACTGGCGTACATGCGAGTATGTGCGCGAGTGTGTGTGTACACACAGCTGTGTTTCTTCAATGACACATATTCCCATATTCCTTCTCCTAAGAAAACTGGCTGACCCCGGCATGTGTTGATATCTTGAAGGTGTCCTGATCCAAGCTCAGCTGCTGCGACCTAAAACAAAGTGTCACTGACTCTAAAATACTTCCCATACCAGCTCTATTTCTCACTATTTCATTCATATTCTACCCAGCCTGCATCACTCTCGCCTCTTTCAGCAAATTCAATTATGTTTGCGTAGTCTTTTTGGTTATTCATTTAGACATGTGATGTTACCAAAACTCAAAGTGAGGCCTTAAAAATGCTCAGCTGCCCCGATCAACAGCCAAAAAAGAAACTTGAATTTGAACTCTAAGTTGGACAAAACAAAAGAAGCAACTTGAAGATGTCAGTTTGGGCTCTGGATACTTCGGGGATGGAATTTTTAATCATTATTTTCTGATGTATTATAGACCAAAGGCTTAATCAGTTGAGCAAAAAAATAATCGCCAGATAAATCCATTATGGAGACCTCCACTAGCATTCTCTGTAATCCATACACATATGAGGAGTTAATGTGCACTGCCACCTGTGCATGTGTGCTATAGTGCCTAGGTAAGCATTACTAATGATTGCTGAGAAGAGAAGAGAAGAGAAGAGAAGAGAAGAGAAGAGAAGAGAAGAGAAGAGAAGAGAAGAGAAGAGAAGAAGGCCTATGTGTGTCACTGTATTCGAGCTCTCAGTGTGGGTATTCAGTGTGTTGCATAACATTAACCCCTGGTCCCCACCATTCTCAAAATAGGGGAACGGGGGGTGGTGGGGACGAAGGGAGAGAAAGTAGGTTTCTAAGGAACTGACATCACCCCCTCCCTCCTTTCAATTCTGAAGGCCCCCCCCCCCCCCCTCCTCTTTATTCTCTCATTTTCTCTCTCTTTACTCTATTCAGCTCTACTCTGTGATTGGCTAGATCATGATGGCAATCAGCCTGGCCCCTCTGTCAAAGCCAGCCCACCCCCCTCTCCCCTCGCCAACTTTCTCTCTTTTCTATGCAACACACAACAGCATAGCCCCACCCCCTGCACATCTCTGACGCCTGACAACGGAAGCATCTCGCACTTTCAAGGAAAACACGCAGCCACCAGTGGCAAACAACTCTTACAACTCTTGAGCGTGATGCTGGCATGAAAACACACTTTGCTCACACTGAAAAAGGAACGATACTATCTCTGCTTGAATATATTTGCACATATATTGATAAATCACTAAAATAATATTTCCCTTCTATTAGCAGATCCAGAATCAGTTTGAAGCCCCTGTGACTTTCACCACCAATAACAACACTTTGATCTAACAGGATCATTCATGTATCTGCAGGACCCCATGCGTGCATACATGAATTCACTGTATGTGCATGTGGCTACACACATCTGTATGTGTGTGTGTGTGTGTGTGTGTGTTTGACTGTGTGTGTGCGTGCAGAGAAAGGATTAGCTGGATTAAGCCCCCTCTCAGCAGGGACCCCCTGTGGTGAGGAGGAAGCCCCCAAAACCAGGTCATCTCTCTGCCACCAACTCTACAGCGACCTCCCATACCCTGCGCCCCCTATACTGTGGGAGGAATGGAGAACACCTACATGAGGAGGCATAAAGCTACTTCAATGAAGCTGCCTGAAACGATATCTTAACCAAGTCGAAATATGAAAACACACGTGACTGGGATGCAGATGTCTGATTTACGTGCAAGATAGATTTATCACACGTTACAGACAAGAATTTTTAATGGGGTTATAAATGACATGAGAGGTGACAGCTGTTGTCACATGTCGACAGGCTGACATAGAAGACATACTGTAGATGTTTTAACACTAATCCTGGTTGCAAACATGTCTCAAATGTGTCTCGTTTGAACTTGCTTGTTCTCTGTCTGTTCAGGTAAGAGTTTCCCACAGTTAAGTCCCACCTTCTCTTTTCTCCTCCTTGTTCGTCTCTTCCTCAGCTGTCACTGCCAATCACCGGACAGAGCTTTTATCACTGAGAAAAACCCACCTGTTGCCTTGCTGAACAAAGCTGCTTCTACCTCCTAACCATCTGCTGTCACTCTGTGTCCGTCCTTCCCTAGATCTTTGTTTTTTTTTTCCTGCCAAGTAAATATCTGCCACTTCATATTATTACTGCTATATCTTGATAGACTCATTCAAAGTGCCACAAGGCATGACTTAAGGCGTCAAGAACTGATTATATTGTGAAAATGTGATGTCTGTATCATTTATTTAACAACAGCTGGGTAACAAAATTCAATGTGGCACAGTTTCTTGTCAAAGTAACAAGTTCTGATAGAAACAACAGGCTTGAATTGTTTTATTTCTCTTATGAATTGATTTTATTAAACCATTGCACAACACAAGCAGACTTCTCAGGAATCAGGACAATATCTCAAGCCTTTCATCATTTCCTAGACTGCATTAGAAGAAGAGCAAAAGCGTGACCTCACCATCCACAACCACCATTCTTTTCTTCCTCTATCAAAACCATGAAAGGCTTGCATAACACTGCAACAACTGCTCTCCCATTTATGACATATCCATCTTTTGTGAGTGGATCTAGATTCCACATTATCACCAAGTCAGTACTTTAGTTTAAGGGTGACTTGCACTCACTCTCTCTGTGTTGTAGCAGCAGTGACAAGAGTGCTAACAATAAAGCAGCACACACAGTCGTATACATAGCAGTACTATTAGTTTTGAATGTGGGCCCTGCGATGCAGGTGTGCACACAGCCACAAATACGTGATGAAAGGCCTCACTGAGAGCCGAGACCCTATGTGACCTGTGGTGAGCCCCCTTCGCTCTCTTGCTCTCTCCCCCTCGCTCTCTCTTTCCCTCTCTCCTTTCAGCTTTCACAGAGGAGGGGGCTGCCACACAGAGGAGGGCTAAAACAAGCCAGGTAGATAGTGGGTGAGTATAAAAGAAGAGGGGAAAGTAAGAGGGTGACGCAAAAGAGCGCGAGAGAAATGACAAGGGACAGAGAGTGGAAGTGCTCTGACGTGCAGCTGTAGCTGATTGTCTCCTCGTGCAGCCCCCCCCCCCCCCCCCCCTTTCCAAGGACCCCAAGCCCCTGACACAAATGTGACACCCCAGCTGCCAACCCCTGCCCCTCTCCCCACCCCACCACCTTCCTCTCCGAACCTCACACCCATACCACCAACCCTCACCCCCCAACCCCCCTATTACCATATGTATGGCTCCCCTCGCCTCTGATTATGCTAATCACCTGTCCAGCCCCTGCAGCCCCTAAAATGGGTGTATTTAGCAGTCGGCTGGCTCCCAATGCAGCTTCCCCTGGGCCCGAGGTGTACATTCACACACTCCTCAATGGGCAGATTCTTCCACGTTGCTGCCTTCATTCAGGTCCCACTCTACACTCCCAACCCAACCCCCCCACCCCCTAAAAAAAAAAATCCTATTTAATGCCAATGGATTCACAGAGCATTGGAAAGAGTAGTAGAAGAAGAAAATAACAAAAATCTTGCGAGAACTCTTCCATCAACTCCATCTCTGAATAAGAAAAAATCATCCTATGTATCCTGTCGGCATCTGTCGAATTCAAGCCAGGTGAGCCCTCCTCCCTGCTGCATTTACTGCCCTGTGATTGGCCCACAGCCCAGACATAACAGACCGTGACATGAGCCTGAGCGGCCAATCTCAACCAGTCATCTCTGTCATTTCCTGGAAAGATAGCCCATGATTTCAGGTATGCCAAAATCACATATTCCTATGTGTGGAATAGAAGAAACAGAAACAGGGAGAGCATGAATGGAAGCAAGATATACAAAAAGGTATTGTATTTCTTTTTGAGGGCACTTCATTCATGCCAAGATTTTTTAATGGTTACCTTTGCATTCGTAAGTTTAGAGCCACCATGGTTGTGTATCATTTTAACTGCTATCAATATCAATCTCAGTGCAGACACCGAGACTTTCCTTTTTCCAATACACCTGCCTGAATCATTTTTTGGCCAACTGGGGGCAGTACAATAAGCTGTAAACACAACATTGACATGTTACCACCTCATTAAGTTAATATGGCTAATATGTTAGCAAATATCTACCTAGTTACACATTGAGTGGACATAGAACATTAATTTGGAGTTGTGTTTCCGCAGACCTGTCCTGTAAGTGGGCATTTGGACCAAAATCAGCTCTGCATTAAAACGGTGTTAAGGGCTGTGTTGGTGGTGGGGGGCTGTTGCTTAAGCTACCAATGAGACATGAAATATGATACAGGAAGTTTGAATGACAGATCCACGGATTTTACAGTGTCATTAAACAGGATTTGACAACTCTGGAACTATTTGACCATTCGTTGCAATGATAGGGAGTAAAACAGCAGGTATACAGGGTTCATGTCACTAAATAATCTGGTATGAATGTGGAATTGCATGTATGTGATGTTGCATTGCATTGCTTTGTGGCAAAAGTTGAGCCAGGTTTGAGTTTTGTGTCAGATGACCCCTGTGTTTGTTTGCCATAGCCCCCTGCATTGCACCATGCTGGTCTTCGGACTGGCTTAAGTCCAGTACTCATTATAAAACACCAACTCCTGAGAGGGACATGTGGCTTTTCTAAGGATAGTTGCTGCACTAAGTTCATTAGCTGTTCGATAACTTTGTCTGCTGTTTGGCGTTGGACAGGTAGCATTCAGTGTATTTCATCAGAGCTTTTTTGCTGAAAAACCTGCAGTCTATGGTCAAAAAAAAAGTTGATGAGAATAGTAAGAATGACCCAAAGAGAGAAAAGGTGCAGGTCGACATGCAAAAACGCTCCAGGGAGTTGAAGATAACTGAACAGTTGAGTGACTAGGAATTTGTCACTTCACTTTTTACATTACATATAGTTTGTACATTGGTAATATAAATGCATTGTTAAGAGCAGCTTTAAATGAAGACAAGACTGATCCCTGTAAAAAAGCTAAAGAGTTGGACCAAGCAATACTGGCTTTTGATACATATTTTGATATTCATCATATATGGATCAGCACACTGCTTTAAAGCTTTCTAAACTTGATTTGACTTTTTCAAAAAAATCACATTTGCCTTTTTTGCCACTGCCTTTTTTAACCCCGGACAAACAAGTTAGATGTAGAAGTCCAAACAGAAAATCAGGGAGACAATGACAGAGAAAAGTGACACACATCAAGCCTCGCTTTACTTAATAACACAAAAGTCGGTGGCGTCAGGTCACAAGCATTTCCCCTGTCCTCATGCTTCAATTAGGCTTCTAGGAAGGTCTCAGCACGGGAGACTAGTTCACTCTGACGCACACTGACTCAATCTGGAGCTCCAAACCTCTCAATCACCCGAGACAGGAAACATTTTATATCTCTGTATCTTCATGCCTTGTGTGTGCATGTGTGGTACTAGTGTAATTGCTGTTACCGCCAGACTCTATGACGTTGTGCTCTAGGAATTGCAATGAACTATATAGCTTTGTACGTAACCCGTGCGTGCCAGAGGGACCTAAAAAATTCCAACGACACACACATACATACGCAGTTCGGAGATGTTTATAGTATGTTAGCAAGAAAATTCTCTGCGCTGCAGTCTGAGAAGCATCAATCCACACCCCAATCTCTCTCCTGGTGTACGGTAGGCACTGCAGCCAAACACAAACACACTACCGCTACTATACTCCTGCTTCTTCCCTCGCGCCGTCTTCCCCCAACGCACACACACACACACACACACACACACACACACACACACTCTCTCTCTGCCTCTGCTGTTTTGTACTCTCTCCACCCCTCTGGCAGTCAGCGCTATGAGGGAGGGAAGAGAGGAAAGGGGAAGAGGGAGGGATAGGAGGGGAGGGGAGGGAAGGGAAGGAGGGAGGCCAGACCACCCTGCTCTCATGGCAGGGCTGAGTGTTTACATTGCCGTGGCTCACTCTGTAATACATCTGGCATTCTGAGGCCACTCTCTCCAGCCAGGGACGGGGGAGTGGTGGTGGAGGGGAGGTGGTGGTGGTGGTGGTGGTGGTGGGGGGGGGTGGCTCGGGTAAAGAGAGAGACCTTTCTGGCGGGGAGGAAAAGAGAGGGATAGAAGAGAGAGGGAGCGAAAGAGAGAGAGAAAGAAAAGGAGGTAGAGGGGGGAGGGTAATTCTCCCCACAGTCTCCTGTGGTTGGTCATTCGCAGGGCTCTGGTTTTTGAATAAGAGCGCCTGAAAGAATGCAAAATGTAAACAGAGAGCTTGGAGGCATCTCAGGATGTCATTTGTGAATGAGAGTGTGTTCGCCCTGACAGCACACACACACACACACACACACACACACACACACACACACACACACACGGACACACACAGCACAGACACACACAGCACGGCTAACGAGCAAATTTATAAAAGTTATTTCACATTTGCTTTCACCAGCTAGAGCTAATATACACAGAAGTGCTTTCAAATGAGGGAGAGCTAGCTTGAGAAAACAGCACTGTAAGTCTGTGTACAGTACCAGAGGCGCAATGTTTCCCCACACTAAATCCCTCACCAGCTAGCCTGCACTTTTCATCAACTCGTAAAGTTTAACACAACACGCTGGAATGTTATTCCTTCTACAGAGGTTTAATCCTGTTTGTAGTGAACTGATAAACACAAACTTAATTGAGTCAAGTTTGGCAAATGTAAAAAAAAAAAAAAAAAAAAAAGTGTGCATGTGTGAATGTGCAGACAGAGAGAACGATAGATGACCCTATGTAGTGTGTTTGGTGCAAATGTAGCCCATTAAGACTACATGTTAACCAGAACTCGCTCCCTAGCCATTTCCCAGCTGCTGCCCTGCCCTGTTAACATCTTCATTCTATAACGACGTCCTGAGGCAATGCTGGTTACTGTCTTCTATGGAAAGTAGCTTTGTCCAAAAAGTCACTACATTTGTAACTATGTGCTGTTTTGAAATCGAAAAAAAAAAGAGGTTGCTGAAAATCTAGCAAAAGGGGTGCTAACAGTGTTTGTTTATGCCAAATCATTATGAAAGGGCAACAACCAATGGCAAAATTCCAACACTCTGCCAGTTGACCAATGGTGCAACTTCATCACTCAGGCTCTCAGTCAGCCGGTGTTAATGGGGCTGGCCCCACTGTTGCGGTCCGGCCAAAAAAACTGGGCGTGGGCGCTTTTGTGTGTTTGATTTCTTGCGGCTGCTGAACGAAAGCTGATGGAGAGCACGAGAAAGTGAGAGGAAAAAAGAGAGAAAAAGAAAGGAGAGGAGGAAAAACAAATGAATAAAGAGGAGAAAATAGCAAAGAGAGGCCCATCAAAATGCCATGCCAGCCCTGCTCAACCACCTACTCAGTCACAGAACCCAAACTCCAAAGCCTCTCTTTAATGCGAATGTGTGCGTGTGTGCATGTGTGTGTGTGTGTGTGTGTGTGTGGGTGTGTGTGCGTGTGGGTGTGTGTGTGGGTGTGTGTGTGTGTGCATCCATGCATGTATCAATGCTCCCATACACATCAAAAGCTGGATAATTCAATCATGCAGACCACAGTCCCTTCAGTGGAGACACCACATTCAGGGCAATCCTCCTCCTCCTCCTCATCTTCATCCACAAGAAAGGATGTCAAAACTTCTTCCGCATGCACTTAACATTATACCACTCCCTTCTGCGCTGCCATTACCAGCAAAACAACAAAACAACCACCAGCTCTGTCAAGTCGGCTCTTAATCACGCTGGATACAAAACAGACATGCAAGGCGGGGAGGGAGTTGCTTTAGAAAAAAAAATCATCCTATCAGAATGGATTCTGAAACCTTAAATCAGGCTCGCTGATATCGGGAAGACGATGCTTTTCAGTCAGAGAGACAATAAATCCCGAACATTCAGGGAGTACGAGGGAATCTGCCTCTCATCCGTTGTGTCACTCCTCAACATACATTCTGTCATTAAAGCTGCAATGATGACTTGCATTGATGCAGAGTTTGGATATGTATTCAAGTTAGAGGTAATACACAGTAATTCAGAGATTAAAGCAAAAATGATACCAGATTCACTGCCCTCTGCTGGAGGACAGATGTCAAAAGATTAAACACAAATTCATAAAATGAAACACTGAGACACATACTCCTCCTAACAACATGGGCCTCATGAGATGCGCTCATACAGGCATACACGAATGTGAACACATGCATTCACATGAACATATACAAGACGCAAACAAGGCCTGGTGACAGCTGCGACTTTTGCTGCATTTCTTCCACCCTCCCCGCCACCCCTCCCCTCCCCTCTGCTGTGAGTCTTCACTCTGCACCCAGGCCACAGGGTGAGTATCAGGTGAGGTTTTAAATAGCGGGGCCTCTACGAGATGACCTCAGGGTCCCAGGGGTCTACCCCCATGGCCCCTGGCCTCTACACTTATGCCCCCCAAGAAAGCTCTCCGGGACCAGGGGCCTCCCCTCAGTCTGTAGCCTTGAGACTACAATCCATAGCCCTGTACCCCAGTCCGGGTCATAAATCTGAGGACCATAAACTCATTTCAACTTGAATCACTCACACATATCTCGGCGTAGCTCAGCTCAAGTCCATGTACAATGAAAACAAAAGACATCCTCTGAATGCTACAGGCTCCATCCTCTCTTTACTCGCTGCTAAAGCTACAGGCGAACCACAACTCAGCCCAGATTACAGTACAGCTCAGGCTCATCTGCTTCACCCCCAGTTTCAACTTCAACCCCTGCCCAAAGCTCAAGCTTCAAAAGCCCCATTTCCAAATCTTCTCCTCCCCGTACCCTCTCCCCCATCAACACAAGCCCACAACCACACCGCCACATCTCCAGCCCCGCTCTCAGCACAGAAACAGAGTGCGGCTGCGTCCTACAGGAAGGCCAATGTTTACGCGATACTGTTTTAATTAGAGGCAGCCGGTGCTGCTATTTTCTTTACAATTTGCCCTGTGTTTGTCTTAAGCCAGAATGCCAAGGGATGGCTCCATTTTCCATTTGTGGCCAGGAGGAATTCTAAAGGGGTCTTATTCCTCTCTCCTACATCTCTGCTCCTCGAACATGGCTTATAGTTAATCACCGCAAGATCATCGAGAATCATCTGCAATTTGAAACTGAGGTTGGATCTGGAGTCGAACACAGGCCAATGGTTCCGACACTGAGGGAAGCACACAGGGGGCAGCGAGCCACATTTGAGTGTGGGGAGAGCGAGATAGGAGACCACAATACTACAACTTCCTGTTTCAGCGAATAATTTCCTGCGAGCATCACAGTGGAAATAAACATGGCATTCATCTACAGTGTGGATGCAATCTGCTTTAAATACAAGCCACTATCACTATCATGTGGTCGAGGTAGGAAAAGAATAAGACTTTAAAAAATATATATATATCACTAACATTCCCTAAACCCTGACACATCCTCAGAGGTGAGACACATTCGCCTCTTTTTGCAGGCGCGCATCTCACTCCCAATTGGTCTCTGTCGCTTTGTCTAATAAACAGAACTTCCTGTGTCTGAGTGTATATAAACAGTGCTGAGTGAGCACTGTGTGAGAGGAGACAATCCCTGCGAAAGCTGTGGCACGTGATAGAGTGTAGAATAAACACGCTGGCTAACTCCCGTCCGCAGTTAATGGTGGTCTGCTGTAGACCTCAGCCTCTTCGGCACGGCCAGACAGCAGGTGACGACAGACACGAAATGAGATTGCAAACCTAGAAATGCAGCTCCAGTCAATTGTGAAGGAATTGAGAGATCTAGTATGAGTTGAGTGTATTGTGTGTGTGTGTGTGTGTGTGTCTTTGTGTGTGCGTGTCTGTGTGTGTGGTTGTGTCTATGTGTGTGTGTGCGTCCACAGGCCACACAGCTTCCAGGCGGGGTCGTCCATGGGTCGCCTGCGGAGGGCAGTTCCAAATGAAACATAAACAGCCGCTCTGTCCTCTCCTCCTCTCTCCTCTTTTTCCTCTCGGATGATGGGCCAGTCCCCCAGCACGGCCCAGCACAGCGTTCCACGGTCCAGGCAGAACTAATCTATCCCTCAGCTGTGCAGTCTAATCTAAACAAACAGATCTCTCCCTACCAACATCTGGAACCCCTCACGGAGCGGGACCTAGGAAACCACCGCAGCCCGGTCTCTTTGTCAGTGTCGCTGTGCGAATGAGCAGGTCTCTGTGTGTCGGTATTGAGCCGGTGTGAGTCCCTGTTGTAGACGTCTACCAGAGGTCACAAGACTTGGTTTGACTGCCTGGCAGGTTCAACATTGGAGCCAAACTCCTCGCCAATTAATGGTGTAACCTCCATGGAAGACAACAGTGAGTTGTTTCGTACCGATGGGTTAAGTCTGATGTAATGCCTACTACAAATTCTAATTTTCATTGATTAATCTATGGATTATTTTGATTGTTTATCACACAAAATGTCTTATAGTGATAAATGATGTGGGGGATGTGGTGAAATTGCTTGGTTTGTCTTACAAAACCAAATATATTTAACTTACAATGACATGAAATAGAGAACAGCGGGAAACCTTCACTTTCGAGAAGCTGCAACACCAGAATGTTTGCTACTCAATAAATACCTTCACCCAAATATCAATTAAACTAATTTTGTCAACAATCTTATATTTCACCTCATGTGGACTTTAACAAGTTACCAGAACCCAAAGTTATGTCCTTCAGTGTCTTATTTTGTATTGTTGTCATACGACCCACAGATATTCCATTTACAACGATGTGAAACAGGAAACACGAACAGTCCTCACACTGTCGCAGTTGTTCTTAGTAAACGCCATTTAATTTGAACAAATGATGATTAATTATCAAAATAGCCAGCAGCTACTTTCCTGTCAGCCCCTTCCTTGACTATTCAGGTTCAACCATCAAAGTGAGTCGGTAGTTAGTGGTGAAGGTTGCACTTTTAGTTGTAACATGGTTCAGTTTAATACGGTGCCCCACACTGTAGTACACATGACCATGGCCCCTACATGTGAAAAGGGTGTGAAAACAGTGTGTTCAGTCGGGAGTCCTGTACCGAAGAGGCTCCCCTCTGCTTAAACCGCTGCCAACTGCGCCTGCGCCACACATTAGAAGAACATGCTGTCTGTCAGACCCCTGCGGCAGCACGCAAGGGGAGAACAGCCAACCCGAGGAGGAGGTGGGGTGTTTGATCTGCGCAGGAATCGGTCTGCTTTTAATGTTTGATCTCACTTTACTTTATTTGAGAGCGGGAAGTTAAGATGGGGAGAAGACAGAAATGGCAAACCCACAAACAACGACAGCTATGCATTAACACAGTTTTTTTTTCCTTTCTCTCTTTTTTTTTTTTTTGACCAAAAAAATACTTATTCAGTTTCTCAGCAGCAAAGGCTGCTCCTCCATTCATGACTCCCACAGCAAACTCTAGCCCTAAGTGCAGGAATGCGGATCAAAGGAAAGGAAAAAAAAGCACAGCCCCTTCCCCATACCCACCCAAGCACCACCCATAAGCACAGTTCTCTTTTTCCATAAAAAAAAAAATCATTCTTTGTAAGTTGTTTGTGAAGGAACATAAAAAAAGAAAACAACAAGTGACTGGCCCATCCACTCCACAAACACCAGTTCCTGTCCTCACTCCGCTTTTTCCCTGCAGCCGGAGACAAATCTTTTTGGAAAGTTGAGAGCTGTCCAAAACGGGACCACACACAGTCTCTCAGCATTCAACTGCTGGGGGCAGGCAGACACACACTCACACACACTCACACACTCTCACAAAATGGCGGCTTTGACAAAAATTTTCTCTACCCCAAAAGCTGCTTATGAACTTAATTACAACTTTACTTCTGAGCTAAGTTACAGTCACTTCTTGCACAGCTTGTGTGTGGGTCTAACACGGTCTGAGTGAGTTAGGATAAATAAAATGATTTGCAAGTTTGACTTGGCCATTTGCCAGGGCCTAAACAATAAACAATCCCCCTGGCTTGTTCAGTAGCACCCACAAACCCTGTCTTCTTCCAGTCTAAACCCCTCTATACCCTTCCCAACATGCAATATCAAATTTTACAGCTTCCAAAGCACTGAAATAAAGAACAGTCTCAGCATCTCACATTCAAACACACTAGAAAAACAGATGAACAGCCAATAACAAATCAACGTCTTACCTTCCACCCAGAGTTTCTCCACGTCCGTCTCCAAATTAGCTGCCCGTAAGCCCACAGCGAAAGCTCCGAAAATCATGAGGCCCACAACCAAAAACTTTCCGCAGTTCTTTTGTATGTAACAGCCCAGCCTAAATAAAAGTCTCTGGAATTTCGCTCTCAGCCATAGCGGTGCTTTCCTCCCAGTCGCCTTCCCCTACAATAAGACAAAAGTCCTGATGTTACTGTCAATTACACAGCAAAGCACTGTACTTACCTGGACAGGTGAATCTGCAGGGTTTAAGAGAAAAGGTTTATACAGACAATGAAATAACTAGTGCAGGCGCTCCCAAATGTGTTCACATCAGAGAATCTTGAAATATTTAAACCATGGGCCCCAATTTGGCCCAAGGACCCTCATCTGAGAAGACTAGTTGTAATGATTCACTGTGAGACGGCAAATGTTTCTATAGTCAAGGCTTTAAGGGGACATGGGAGCTGTGATCAAAATATTTAAAGACCATCACTGTGGCACTCTGCTAACCTTTAGTGACTGAAACATGCACATCTGCCGAAAAACCACTGGGCTCCCCAGAGTGAGAGCTGCAGGTTCCGTCATATCAGTAACATGTATAAACTGTAACCTTAGCAGGATACATGCAAAAGAAAGGTATCTTCATCCCCTGCAGGTCACCTATACACAGCCTGGTCCACTTCTGTCATTGCACTGCTACAGTGATGACTTATGAAGATGCTGATAAAAAAACAAAAAAAAAAAAAAACAACTGACAGGACAGGCTTGTGTTGCTCTGCTCCAAAACAGGTTTGCAGCGGGACCTCCGGAGTGGATGGAGGTAAATAACAGGAGATAGCTGTCAAGACACAATTATACAGTAGGTGGCCTTCTGATAATACACCTCCCCCGTGTCTCTATTTCTCCCAGAGATGTCTTCATGCAAAAATGCAGCCTACACAGTCAAATCCTGCTTTGGATGCGTTTACACTGTAAAATAACACAGGATAGTCCCCGTGGAAAGGAGGCTACCTAATAAAGGCTGCGGTCACCCCCCACCCCACCCACACAACACGTAATATATTTTGAGTAATTTGTCAATGAAGAAGCCTCCATCAACACCCACGCATACCCCACACATCAAACTGTGATATTAAATACTCTGAAAAGGTTCATGTGGTAAAACCCACAAATACCACCACACACAACCTCCACTCCTCTTCCAGCGGCCCGTGTGTTCCGGCCTGCATGGGGAGCGGAGGAGCTATCACCGGGGTGGGGGGTGGAGGGGGTGGGGGGGGGGGGGGGCGGGGGGGGGGACTCACAATATTTGTGAACGAAAGAGGGCAGCCACATGGATTTCTTTTTTTTTTTTTTTTCCTTTCAATGCGGGAGTCGCCTGAGTTAAGACACTGTCACACAAGCTTTTCTCTTATTTACAACAACTATTTTTTTTTTTTTTTTTTTTTTTTACTTCAACTCATGTGCAGGGGAAAGTCAGGTTGGATGTTATGAAACAGTCAGAGGTGGTGGTGGTGGTGGTGGTGGTGGTGTTGACTGTGGAGCGAAGGCTGCATGTTCTGCCCTGTCTCAGACCGTCATGGGTCGGGATGTTGTAGTAGCAACAATCGCCTGGTTGTATCTGCGGACACAACTTTGTCTCGCATCCTCAGCACAGGAGCCGGCTGCGCAGGAGGAGTGGAAACAACGCAGACCGTAAAACAAAACAACCCTCGGATCACTACAACCTTGCCTTGCCCCTGTGTCCCCCCTTGCCCAGCCCGTCCCGTTACCTAGCAGCGACTGGACATAGTTTGGCCACTTTTTTTCGGCGAATACAATGAAACCAAGCGCATAAAGCTGCTCCCCCCGGTTAAGATGAGAGATAAGCACCTCGACTATTTGCTCCAAAGCAAATCCCGCATCGCAGTAACTCGGCCGCTGCAAATACTCCAAATCCAGCGGTGTGTTGCGGGTATAGTTCCCCCTGTTCCTCCGCGTTACTCTCGGCCGATCGGGGTCTCTGTTTTCCTGCTCGGAGGGCGCATTAGCAGCCGAGGCCATGTTGCGGGGACTGCGCGATGGTTACCGTTTCCCACTTTATAGTATTTCCCCGCAAGCGTGCAGCGATATCCCAAGGCAACAGAGTTTCACTCTCGGAGATCTCACACCCGTGAAGTAGGGCTTCATACTCCTGTTGGAGACGGCGAGTCAAAGTCTGCGCCTTCCATCCCAACATTTCGTGATCCGGAGGTCTCCGCCGCTCTCACCGCACTCACCGTGTCTCCTCAAAAAAAGCAAGTTTCTCTCAAAAAGCGAGGCGCGCAAAGCGATTCCCATACACGAGTCGTCGGGTCAGAAACCTCGATGGTCGTGGCATTCTGGTGAGATCTATGTGGTCTTCCCCTGGGCCGCGCGTCACGGCCAACTCTGAGACTCAATAGAAGAGGAGAAAAGACCTCTCTCCATTTGGAGGCAGAGGAGGAGGAGGGGTGAAAAGGCTGAAAAAAAAAAAAACCTCCAGATCCCGCCTCTGGGGCTGTCAGATCGCAGGACTTTCTTGCATCTGATTGGTTCCAGAAGGGCAAAAATTACTCAGCAAACACGACTATTATTAGCTGCTTAGCAACAGCTCACTAAAGTAGAGAGACCACCCAGGCAGGGAGACCTCATGTGTGCATCTCCAGCTTCAGGGGAGGCTCGCACAGAGCCAAACCAGCCTGGTGCGTTTTGGTGTTCTGGGTTTTCAAACAGTGGCCCCGTCGCCTGAGAGAAACGTCTCCCGGAGAGGACCCGCACTCCGAGGCAAGGTACACGGTCTGTGCGTCGGAAGGGGGCCGAGGAATGTCAGAGCTGAAATTTCTAACTTAGATTTTTTTTTTTTTTTTTTTTTTTTCTCCCACCACCATGATGGTGGTAGTTGAGCCTCAGATTACAGCGGTTAAAGGGGAGGTCCTACAGTACAGTCGCGCCACAATGTCAGCCCCACTGTAACATATATATAATGCAAAATAACTGTCTTTTGACAAAATTAGTATATTCCAATACCTATAAATTATACAAATAATACATGTGGATAACCCCTTTAAAATTGCAATGTATTCAAGCTCTTTAAATGAAGCACTGGATTCTTCATTCATTTAATGACACACTTTATTAATAGAACTTACTCTTAGTGTTAGAAACACAACAGCAGGCCTAGTGCGTTTATGTGAACCTAGTGTAAACTAAATCACTTTATACCTCACATTGACCAGTTGCACCAAATGCACACACTATGTCATCAAGTGTCAGTGGTTTGTATCATATAGTGGCAGGCAGCGTTTTCTCAGTGACTGTGATGCTGCAGACTTCAGTCAGTTATATCGTTGCATTTTTTCCAGTAGATTTAGCCAAAGACTTAAAGGCTTAAAGAAACAGACACAGAACACAGAAGAAACAGAAGCTTGTTCATGCGTTCAGAACATCTGGTTTCCCAAATGCTAATTATCTTTTAAAATAAAATCTTCCATGAGCACGAAAAAAAAAAAAAAGTGGGAGAGAATTAGCTGAATATCCTGTTTCAGCCACGGCTTAAATCTGGGGAAACTCATTTAACTCGCACCAAACGGAGGTAGTGCAACATAACAAAACAAAGGAACTGAGGGGTGACGGGCCCACGCAGCCTCCCGATGGACCGGAGCGCCGGCTGCCCGGACCTCACACCTGAGCCGTCCGTGTCCAGCAGCGGCGCGTCTGGCTGCCAGCCGGGGACTTACCATCTTCAGTCCAGGTGGGGGAGAGCTTTCCGGACCAATCCGTGATATCCGCCCCCCAGTGGAGATGGAAACGCGTCAGTTAGGATGAAGATAAGAAGGACTGCTTTAGTGTTTCGAGGAGGAAAAAGATCGCATCGCAATCCCTCTTGGTCGCAGGCGTCCCGTTCTGCGTCGGAAAAAAGGTTCACTCACAATTACGTGGTTGTTCCTCTTTTGGCCCCGTGGGTGGTCCGGTCCGTAAGCAGGACCCTTTGACTGTCACGCCCCACACTGTAAACTGTACCAACACATGCACAGCAGCCAGCATCCCGTGTCACAAGCCGGTCAACGATCCACACACACACACACACACACACACACACACACACACACACTCCGAGAGAAAGAGAGAGCTGCACAGTTGCACGCTGCACCAAAATACTATTGTTACGAAACACACACCTGTGCCTCCACAGGTGCACACATAAATGCAAAAAAAACCAAAAAAAAAAAACAAAGCACATGTGCAAATATGTAAACACATGTGCGTTTGACGGCATGCACACAAGCTCAGACACACAAAACATAGACCATCGATACTATATGGAGGTAAGAGCGCACACTGCCACACTCATTAATCACACATCCAGTCCACAGGTTGAATTTAGTGTTAGCTTCTGAAAACTGACTGACTGCAGCTGACGTGAAATTAGAGATAGGCGTGTTTGCTCAAATGATCACCTTGGATGCCATTCCTTTTGAACAAATCTGTCTCTGAATCTACTGTGCTGGGTTAACAACATATTTCAGGCAAGATTCAACGGTATTCCTCTGTCTGGGTTGGCAGGACCCTGTTCGAAATGTGCTCTTTGAGAAAATCTCAGATGGTAAACACTGGTTTCTATCCAAACAAGGTTATCTATTCAGTCCCATCAGCATTTTGATTTTTTTTTTTTTTTTTTTTTTTTTTTTGGAATAATTGGTAGGAAGTTTGGGTGAGGTGGAGACCACCACGCAGACTGCAACAATAATATCACTTCACTGGCATCAGATATCCCCAGTGTGGTGTCTGAGTGGAGAAAAAACATCTAAGGGGAACAAAGTTAGGCTGCAATGCCCCCTAATGCCCCTGAATAGAACCAGGCCTGTCTCAGTGGAACATGTCCTTAAAGCAAGCACGAGTCGTAACTGCTGCACCCTATCTGTTGACGGTAACGCTGTAGGACTCCAACAAAGTGCCACAGGTCATTGTGGAAAATGCCCCCTCTCCCCCCCTTCCAATACTATAATGTAGAGGCTGTAAAGATATGCCAGTAAAAATGCTCTGGGAGATTATATTGCAAGCATCTGTGTGAACTAATGAAATACGTATGCACATGAGATGCCAAAACACTCTTGACCAAACATGAGCATATTTCCTTTTTTTTTTCATTCACCGTCATGTGCTAATATGGATCAGATGGACTAATTGTTCACTTTAGGAATTATACCAAGCATTGAGAACTGTATTCCAAATCATCTTCTTTTAATTTTGTGGTTGCAAGCAGTAGTTTACATTTCACTTTTTTTTTTTTTTGAGCAATGAGGGCAATGAGTTTATTCAGGTTTTGAAATTATTGCTCTTCGAATAAAAGCTGTAAGATATAAAGATTCAGTAACTAGTACCCGTGCATGTTTGTCATAACTCTCTTTGCCTTTTGTGATAGAAATATGTGCACAAAATGACACAGCAATACAGGCGCTGATTAAAAGAACCAAGATTTATTGTGGGACAGAAACTGCTTATAGTCATTTTAGCAGCTCAATCTATTCATCATCTGTGTCATACTCTATAAACCTCTTACTGAACAAACATGCCACACTGTAGAGCTTGAGTTTTGCATCGATGGTCAGACAAACGAAGCAATTTCAAGACTTCACCTTGAAAGTGTGATGTGCATTACTCACAATCTTCTGCCGCTTTATTGACCAGAATGATCAGTTGGTTATTGAGGAAATAATTGGCAGATTGATCTATAATGAAACTAATTGTTAGCTGAACCCCTATTACACTGGCACCCTACAGATCCACTGTGACGCGCTCACTGCTTCACTCTGAAGTCCTACCATGCTACACTCTCTCAAAGCTGATTGCGATAGGACAAGTCTTCGTGAAGTATCTTTTTGTCTCCTTGAAGTCTCTTCAACATAAACGACAACACAAACAGTAGCTACTACACATGAAGATATGCCTGTTTACATTTAATATATAGCCTTTATAGTCAGTATATGACGTGTCCACTCCCACTCGACTTCCACACGATGAATTTTTTTTTACAGTTATTTTTTGGGGCATTTATTTGATAGGACAATGTGAGAGAGAGCGGAAATGACACGCAGCAAAGAGTCCAGTTGGCTCGGAGTCAAACCTGGGACTCATCTACTCAGAGCTTAAGCACCCGTGTGTTAGCGCCCTTACCCTTCGGCTATCATGTCACCACTTAAGAGGATGAATTTGAATATCGTCGATGATGTTCAGACCTTTCATCGCGAGCAAATTGTCACCTTTTTTGTGCTCTGTCTTGTAGTGGGCAGGTTAAAAACCAACCGCACACCGAACAGTGCCCCTCAGCCTGCTGTCGGGTTACTCTCTGTTTCGGTTGTTTTGTGGCTCCGCAGATCCTAATGATTAACGTTTGCCTTTCTGTGAATTGTTCATATTTATCGAGTCCTCTTCCAGATCCACATGGATTCCTTAATGAGGAAAGGAGCTGAAGTATTCATTTAGGAGCTGGAGGAATTGGGCATTGATCCCAGAATGACTTAATCAGCCAATCACCTTCTTTGACCCCTGGCAGGGCCCTTCACACCCCTCAAGGCTGGTAGCTGGCTAACGGCCATGGGAAAAAGCGGAAAAACCTTGTTTAGTGCATGCACTTATTTATGATTTGCAGGTGGATTACAGTTCAGAGTAGAAGCGTGCCAACACATTAATATCCTTAGATGAACACCAGCATCTCCCTTCTGCCAGGTTCATTGTCAGGCTTGATGCAGTGATCTATGAAGATTTCTGATTAATTTCACTTTGAGAAATAATCAACCTTCAGTTCTTATTTTTATAATATGTGCTAACCACAACATTTTAAGTCAAATCATTGTCTCTATAGCTATAGTGAACAGCAACATATCCAAAACCCCACTTTTGTACATCGAGCACTGTTTTAAAAAAAATCAACAAGCCTCTTAGCTGAGAAGTTCGGGATGGAAGTGATTGGTCAGCTGTGTTTTCCAGCCATCATAATGGAAGTTGGAGGAGTGGTGCGGGGTGATAAGACAGTTTTAAATCCATTCTCAGTGAAATCCATTGAAAAAAAAGACAAGAAAAAACAAGAAAAAAGGCAGCAGAAAGTGAGAGAGTGAGTGAGAGAATGCAAACAAAGCACACCTCTTTATTGAAAACAAATGCACTCAGGATCCCAATTAAGTAAGAATGTCCTCTCTCTCTCTCTCTCTCTCTCTCTCTCAATGTCTCGCCTTCATTCTACTGACCGAAAAAAAAAGAGACAGGAATAAAAAACAATATGGATGTCTGGGAGTGAGGGATTCCTGCCTATAGAGCATATGTGGCTCTAGCTGCATAGTGCTGACTGTAATAAATATGTGTGTGTGTGTGTGTGTGTGTGTGTGTGTGTGTGTGTGTGTTTGTAAATGTCATGTCATTTGAATGTCACAACTTGTTTTCTGTTGATGAAAACACTGCATGAACCCAATTAAGTGGTTAGATGTGAAATGGCAACATTGTTAAAGAGAAGTCCAGTAAGGCCAAGAAATACCAGTACTCAGACAATCGTAGAGGTTTTGTACAAAGATCCAGGTTAGCCACACATATTTAGAAGAGATAACAGTGGCAAAGGTATTATTCTCCATGTTTGCTGTCCTTTGTAAATGCCCATATACAACAGCTGTCTGGTTCAGCTTTGACATGCTGTACATAATGAAGCTACAGCAAAAGTACAATCTGGAAGACCTTCCTCAAGCTGACTTCATTTCCATTTTTCCTTCAACGCTTTCAACTCAGTAAGCTGTCAGAGAACTTTCACACTTCGACAAGATTTTTCCATCACCTCTGTGAGGTCATGATGCGGTTTCTTTCTCGGCTGCTGTCATTTCAGTGTCAGATCAGCCCAGTTCCACCTCATTCACCTCCAGTTTTCATCACAACCGGTGAGCTCATCAGAAATCCCCCTCCACATTACATCCTTACAGATCTTCATCAAGGCTCTTCCACTCCTCCACTCCTTCAGCAGCACCACCACCACCAGTCTAGACTCCATTGGGGAATTATCCTACACTGCTTATGATGATTATGTCACAGTGAGGTCTAATCTGGAAGGACTCCTCCCATACCTGTTCAGTTTCCTGTGTCTTGCACACTACCTCAAATAAATTCCTTTAATAATCTTTGAGCCCCCCACACATTGTTTTCTTTTATTATTACCAACATTGCAGGTGCTCTTTTTTTGACATTCTTTAGATGAGCTGTTGGCTTGTTTACAACTTGTCTGATTATCGGACTGCTCGTGTTTCTTGCCCTGATAGATTATGTAGTAGCAATGTCGCCATGTTCCCAGATGTCAGCACTTCTTTTAATAAGTACAGTGTTACCATAAGAAACAGACATGATTGTCAAAGCTGTGAAAATTAGTAAAAGTGTGTGTTTCTATCTGTGAGGCTGCACATTTACATTCACTAGAAAATCTCCCTATCGGTGCACCTCCACAGTATCCTCCCTTTGGAAGCCCCGCACAGGTACCATTTCCAATATTTCTGCCAAGTCACATAACTCTCCCCTTCTCTTCCATCTTGACCAAGCTGCTGGCTCCCCCCTGATCCATCATGGCTGCCTGTGAAGCTGTAGGGGCTGAGTGCACGGTCGAGAGCCTGCTGGGATGTTTATGTTCCAGCTCAAGGTTGTCTTCAATCATACACAGAGCTGTTTGACAGCTTGCAGCACCGCCTGGCCTCTGTTTACCACTCCCAATTTCCGACTGGCTGTGTATGCACAATCAGAGCAGCTCAGAAAGGATCCAAGAGGGTAATTCCGTCATTCTCCATCAAGCAGCCACAGAGAAAGCATCATGATGTGATAAAATTCAAGTTGAAATAGTGAATTCTGTTCACTTCAATACATAACTCCCTGCAATTATACTGATATGACAAAGAAATTTGGATTTATTTAAAGTGAATGTGCACAATATTCCAAGAGTTATTGGATTGGATTGGATTTTGTTTGTATTTCATACTATATACTGTAAAATATTTTGATATATGCTCCTGTACTCATGCATCACAAAAAAGGAAGTTGGCAGGATATGTGAAAATGGAGAAATGAGAAATGAAAAGTGTGTGACTGCAAATGCAAATGTGAATATTGATTTTGCTTTGAAACATTTAAGCACTTCTAAGTCCCATTAGTCTCATTCAGACTCTGTGTAGCAGTCCATTTTGCTGTTTGGCCAGCAGTTACTTTGAGATCTGGGATAGACAATGTTGGGGCTTGGCTGATATTTAGACAAGGCAGTGGTCTGGTCTGCAGAACTGGCCTGAGAAGCTGTAATTTTTGGAAGTGAGTTCAGCCTCCAATGTTAACAGGAAACGTGTGCTGCTCTGAATGTATACACATGGCCTCAAAAAATAAGCAGTATAATACAATATCAATGCTGTGGCTCCACAGAAAGATGAGGGAAAAGAAAGAAGGAAAGAGAGACAACCGAAAATAGGCACGAGAGCAGTCAAACAAACGGAGCTGGCTCCTCAACAAATTCATTTTTCTAAATTGTATAAGAAAGGCAGGAAATTTTGACTCACAGACACATACTCACAAACAAATATATTTGTTATAGATACTAACATCTGCAGTCTTGTACATTTTGACTGCACACGTTCACCTAGCTAGAAGGTTTGCTTACTTCTATTTGACCCGAGGTGGGTCTCTGTGGGAGGCCCACTGGAAAAAGTGACACATTTAAAGGTAAGAACCTCATAAGCTGTCCAGACCTCTGTTTACTCACCCAGACCTCCTGTTCAGTTGAGTCTTAACAGCAGCGGGAACTGTTACTTTCCTCAATGGAATTCAAGCTCATAAACAAGCAGCATCAACCTTCATTAAGAGAAATTACTCCAACAGCACAGAGCATGGATGCATACCTCTGTGCCCCTCAACTCAACCCAACTTTATTGATATAGAACCTTTAATGCAAACATGTAGCCCAAAGTGATTCGCAGAGCGGGCTTAAAACATCACATACATAAATCAATGAATGAATGAATAGATAAATAAATAAATAAATAAAAAATTGAGCACGTTAAAAATTTACTACAATAAAACAGTAAAATACTGAGCAAAAGTCAATAGAATAAAGTACAATAAATGCAAGGGATAAAAGTGATGAAACCCAATGAGGGGCTGTGTTCCAGTTTAGGGGCATAAAACTGTATGGCCTCAGTTTATTTCTATGGGACACATAAGGAACATTGATCTGGATGGAACAAATGAAATTAAAGACTGAATAAAACAAAAGAAAATCTCTGACATAGGGAGGATTGAGGCCAGTGCAGTGTCTTGAGCACAGACTGTGATTTACTGTGATCGTAACAGGGTAGTTTTGATCTCATTAAAATTATTTTTCTTCGTTTAATTCAGAAAGGTTGTTACCCATCCATGTATTAATGTCAGTAAGAGAGGCAAGGAGAGAAAGCCGTGCACTGGGGTCATCTGGGGAACAGAGATATACAATTGTGTATCATCAGCATAAAAAGGGCAATTGGCAATGTGATGGTTAACAATTTTCTGAATGGAAACAAAATTGGGCCAAGAATGAGGAATTGTGGAACACCATATTCAGTACTGTCAGTCTCCCAGGCTGATAAAAAAACAAAAACCTGTCTATCAGTTAAATAAGAATAAACCAGGGTAAGACATGGTCATAGAGACTCGTCAGTCATTTCCGCCATTTCTTCAGTCTATCAATTAAAGTTTTGTGGTTGACTGTATCAAATGCAGCTCTGAGGTCTAAAATAAGGACAGCCACATCTTTATGATCCACAAAAATTCTTAGGTCATTTATAACTTTTACCAGGATGCCTTGGTGCTTGCCTTGGTGCTGTGGTGTGCTTCCTAACCAGACTGGAACTTTTCTAAAATGTTGTTATTGGTTAAATGAGCGAGAAGTTGATTAAAAATAGTAAAATATCTAAAAGTTTACCAAGAAAGGACAGATTACAAATGGTTCTGTAATTATTCAAATCAGAGTAGTACAGATTTGATTTCTTGAGGAGAGCTTTGACCATTGACATTTAAAAAGCAGTGTGGAAGATTCCTGAATTAAGAGCGTTGTTTATTATTCTTGTTGTTTCTTGGGAGACACTACAGCAGGATTTGAACAGCTTGGTTGAGATAGGGTGTAAAACACAAGCAGAAAGCTTCATCCTGCTAATCACTTCACAGGTGACATCTTCAGATCTTATGTTAAAAGTTGACACCATAGCTGCGGGCCCATGAGCAGGGAGATCCCAAAGAGTTTGTGTGTAAATATTTAATATGCTAATATTCTATTAACACCTTTTTTTTTTTTTTTTAAAGTTGAAAGTTGAGTTATTATGAGGGCTTATATCAGATGATGGATTTAAAAGACTATCAATTGTACAAAAGAGCACATTGGGATAATTTCTGGTCTTCTGAAAAAAATGAGAAATGTTCTGTTTTCCCTTTCCTGACTGCATATTGTAAATCTTTAAAACTGTTGAACCAAACATGTGATTTGCTTTCCCTCCATCATCTCTCAGCTTTTCGACATTCCCTTTTCAGATGATAAATTGCAGCAGTTTTCAATGTTGGTTTGTGAATTTGTTGCATGTTTTTGGTCTGTGCAGGACTGACTGTAAAACTGTCAACAAGGTCTTTGACTAAGTCCGTGGTGGATGGAGGCGAGGTGTTCATAAGGTTTGCAAACCTGTCAACAGCTTCATTGTTAATGTTGTGCTTCATGACAGCAGTCTCTGGACAGTCATTTGGTGTAAAAATAAATAAATCAAGTATTTTTCCATGGCTGTTGGTGGCATGCTGTGCATGCTGCACAAGACTGAGACTGTCAAGAAGATCCAAGAAATCCAAAGCCTTTGAATCACTGGGAATTATGATCATGAAAATTAAAATCACAAGTAAACTGATTTTGTCATGACTGGTGAGAAGTAGGGGCATAAAATCATAAAACTCGGTCAAAGAAAAGTTGCTTTGTTCATCTTTATCGAAGCTACAACGTATCTCCTACATAATATTAATGTTCCAAATTAAATGAACCAGTTATCATCACTCTGTTAGGCATTCAAAAAAAGCCACTCTCTGTCTGCTGCTTTTCATGGCTAGTTGCTTACAGTTTTGAAAATAATAGCTGTATTACCGAGGATCAAATGGTATTAAGCAGTGTTTGGAATACCAGAGCTATTCTTGGGTGTGTCTAATAGCATAATACACCTGTAATTACAGGATTTCACGTCAGTTTAATAGTTCGTCTAAAGAACATGAGGTGCATGTTTATTCCAATTCCATCCCTTGTAGTCATTGTGTCTAGGACAAGTTTTATTTCTTCTTTACGGTAACTAATTTTGGTGTTTAATCATGTTTGTAATTGAAAAAAAAAATGAAGTTGCATCAAAAAACAAATCAGAGGCATAGTCTGTCACTTACAGACAAGGCAGTACACAGTGGACTAAGTTAGACAACAAGCTCCTCTGACAGCACTCTCTGATTACACAGATTGGGATGTTCTTAAAACATTTAATTATGATGCTATTTATCTGCATCAGTTGTGTTGGAATTTGGGCATTCTGACAGAATGACAACATTTGTGCTGGAAAACGCACCACAGAGGATTCTGGATTTCTGGAGTGTTTTGACCTTGAGGACACGTCAGCCTTGAAATGTTAGAACTTGGATCAGTTGTTGATAAATTGTTGCTCCCTGGTTGAAATGAATAGAAACTGCAGGGGATAGATAATGTTCACAGTCAACGTTCCGCTTCCAGTCATGTTGGAGTCTCATTTTCACAAGTGTTGTGCATATTCATAATTTCCTGTCTACATGTACGGAGTGGAGAGAAAGAAAGGAGGGGTTGAATAAGTGGAAGAGAAGTGGGAAATTACAGTGGTTTTATTCATTTCAATATGACGGCTCGAGATGTGCTGCAGACCTGTAGAGTATTCACTGAGAGCACCTGCAGCCAAACCTCAGCGTCTGCATCAACTCTCTCCTGGCTCATCAATGCGCCATCACAGTCCTCATCTGCTTGTTTTCCCCACAATACCATGAGGTCATAGCGTAAGTGGCCAATTAGCCCAAACACAGTTCAATCTGGGGCATCTCAAGAGATAGCGAGAGCAGAAAGAGCGAGGGAATTTATGGTTGCTCTGCAGAACATCTGTGACCGGAGGATTGTGAGACTTGCCTGCTTTATCCCTGTCATCTTACTATCACACCTGCATTTTTGTGTGTGTAACTGTGTGAATTTTTCTGATTCATGTCCGTGGGCGTCTGGGCCGTTTCGGTGAAACGTCTGGCGGGCTTACTGTGAGGTCTGACTTGAGCAGGGGAAAATAGCTGTCATAATTACCCATGCCTGCATCTTTCAGCTTAAATCCCTGTTTCCTAATTACAGCCTGCGAACAATCTTCTTGCCTAATTTATGCCTATTGGTCAAGATGTGCGCACTCTCTCCTCTAACTCCCTCACAGCAGAGCCAAAATTGTTAGCGGTGAATAGTCAACCATATTCTCTGCTGAAAACGTTAAACGGCTATGTATGAATCCACGGGGATGATGTGCAAGCCAGGTGTGCATGAATGTGTAAATAGGTGATAATGACGAAATGAGATTAAAGCAGGATAGAAGTGGTGACAGCGGGAAAGTCAGTATAAGGAGAAAGAGAGAGTCTGACCTGACATTTCCAAATGGAAGGGTCGAATGTAAACACAGCTGGATGTAATGGAAGAGCATTTATTGGCTGCATTTTAATTATTGCTTTGACTTTCCATGGACTGCCCAGAAGTGTTGTGTATACACAGTATGTGCCGCTGACAGCTTATCTGAATCCAGCTTCGTGTTTTGCAGAGAAGGTGCGAGCTCAGAAGTCTTGGCAATGCTGAGAAATGCATCTGCTCAGCTCAAAAGCAGCATTGTTTGGGATTTTCATGGGGAAGTCAAGTGTGATGTAATTGCCGCTCTGTGCATGTCTGTCTCTTGATATGAGGACACAAAATGTGAGTTGAGGGGGTGAATGGTTATAACATCAGTTTGCAGGTTTGGGGCTGCAGGCATCAGATACAGTAAACACACATTCATCTGTCCGCTCACCACCATGCTGGTGTACAGGACAGAAATGTCAAACAGTCTGAAACAAAGTCAATAAAATGTCTTTGCTTTGTGGAGAATGGCAAGCTGTGTTGTGTAGTGAGGGGCAGGATGACAGAGACAGTTTAGTTACTTCATCCAAACGACCAATGTTGTAGCATTTATCTCTCTCTCATAACATTTTAATGGAAAGCTCAGCACATTTTGGAGCTGCCCTGATCCTATCATACACTGTGGCGCTGTATCTGTAAACAGGCCTGAAAGACACAAAAACACAGCAATAATTTGAAATTTGGTCAAATCCAACCAAGAACAACTGATGTGTTGAACTTGTGTTGAAACCATGAAGATGACGTAGCACAGTTGTTCACTGGGTCTGGATTGAGGTGTAAGCTAAACATAAATACATGTGTGCATATTACATTCCTGCATGTGTGTGGGCATGTTTGTGTGGCAGTGTAGCTGTATATAGAAACATGACAATAATACCATCACTAACTTTGCCTAATACAGATTTAAAAAAATCTGTGGGTTTGTTGAAGGGCTTGAGTCAGAGGAAAAATACTTGAGTAATAAACCAGGAATGACATTGAAAAAACAACTTCACCACAAGGTTGATATACCTTTTCTGGAACTTTCAATCACATCACATGGTCTTCATGAGCGGATGAAGTTTGTTCATAATGAAATTGTAGATGTTCAAATTTCCAATTTTGCTTCTGAGCTCTTTAAGGACTTCTCATCTATGTGGGCTAAAAGCTGAGGTTCAAACATTCATCCTTGACCTTGGAAACAGTAATTGGAAACAATCTCACCACAAAGTCCATTTGGTAGCTGTTCTATAGCTTTCAATCATATCACATGATACGATTGTAATTTACGATCTTAGAACTGCACTTTAACCAGATTAAACCGTATAATAAGAACGTGTACTTGTTAATACATGATTTAAGTAATTGTAATTTAAAGAATTTAAAAAATATGTTCAGTATTTGTAAATGATGTGCAGTTGGTCAGAAGATTCCCCGCTAATGAACTGTTTCAATAAGAAACCCTCTGCAGTAATAATTCTGGTTTACTTGCAAATAAATTTGAGCTTCAGGGTTCAGGGCAGGTCTTGAATAATTGCTAATACTCAGAAAAAAAAAGAACTTTCTGTATTTTTGAATGGAAATTGGTATGACACAACCCATTTATGCATTAGTCTAGGATGTAATTTCCAAATCTCAACAAGTATCAACTAGCAGTGACACAAAGTTACACAACTGTAAACCGAAATGCACGTGCATCCTAAAGAGAGGGAAAGGGAGGCGGCACATCCGCTCCGAAGAAGAGCACTTCCAGTAACTATTGTGACATCTGAACGGAGAAAGAGGCCTCACTCCATCATTGTTTTGAGCGGTCAATCCAAAAGAGGTCATGCATGACTTTAAAGGAAACCCAGAAGGTCTCATCACACACATACAAAGCCCATACACACCTCCGGTTTCTGTTGCCCCTCTGACACACTCAACATAGACCAACGATCAAAAGTGTACATGTGTCTCCACCTGCCCATAGACACACACACACAGATGCACGCATACACAGAAGACACACTCGCACACACACAGTCACAGATGCCCGACATACCACAGAATCGCTCACACAAATACATGAGTCACTCAGACTGTCCACCACTGACAATTGATCAGAGACTGCCCACATACACATTTCCAACACACACACACACACACACACACACACCCTGACTCCTTCATGACTCCACTGACCTTTGACCTTAGGTGAAGGGGGTTGTTGTCTGATGGTGTGGGTTCATTCTCTGTGTGTGAGGTCATTTCCTGCTGGAGTGACTGTGAGGGGTGAAAGGGTGGACTGTGATGGTTGACCTCAAGTGGGGGCACGGGGGGGGGGGGGGGGGGGGGGTATATGTGGGACGTAACCCAGCAGGGCTACACAATATTATGTGAGAAATATGTATAATATATATTTTATTTCATTTTTCCCACGAGCCTCATGGCCAGACTCCTACTCATGTAACCTTCAGGGTATCAATGTATTTCATATCAAATAGGTACCAAAATGGAAAACTACATAGAAAATATACGTTAACATTAGTTGATATTTTACTTTTTTGGGGAAAAGCACTGAGTGCAGATGACAGTATTATGTCTACTCTCTCTTCAGCTTGATTTTGTCAACAATTAGATGAAGCTGTTTCTCTCTGTCCTCAATGACATGATGGGAAATAGTGTCATCTCCATAGTTTTAACTGTCACTCAGAGATTTCCGCTGAACTTTTTCTCCTGAGTAAACAAGCGATATGAGTGGACTCGCACAAGCCTCTGCACTGCTGCACTGATGCCATAAACCGTGGCCCTGAGCGACATCTTCTAACAAACAAAAGTCATTTTATATGACAGGACCAAAATGCTCTTTGTTTGCAGTTTATGTCAGAATGAGAGTCTGTGTATATAGATCTGAGGAAGAGGCAAAAAAAAAAAAAAAACAGAAAATGAGGTATCTGCTCTGAGCTGCATTTGTAAACAAGACAAACATAATCAGCAACTCAAGAGCCACATCTGGCTCTGGTCGAGCTGAGCCTGGGCTCTGATTGAGAGGCCCAGCAGGCTACATTGTTCCCTCAGAGTTGTTTTGTAGCACGTCACAGGAGAAAAACAAAATGTCAAAATACTGTGGCTGTTGGTAAAAAGGGAATGGTAGATTTCAAATACCTGCAGTCTCAGTCTCATTTGTGTCAAATTATTTCTTACCCTGTGTTTTAATGTGTATATTCTTATATGTCGGACATGTGAGCAGAAATATAGATTTTAAATGCTGTAGAGAGAAATAGACCATAGAGACATTTTTTTTCTGAATACCATGGGGTCTAGAGCCTTCAGCCGTATTGCCCCTCGACTCTGGAACATATTCCCACAAGACACCTGTAACGCTGATTCCCTTCCTATTTTTAAATCCAACCTCAAAACACACCTCTTCAAGCTCACTTATTCTGTTTAACTCACTAGTGTTTATTCATACTTATTTTATGCAATTACATTTATTCAAATTTATTTTGTACTGTTGCATTTTATGCCTTGTACTTACATTTCATCTTTTACTGTATGTTGTAAGGTGTCCTCGAGTGCCTTGGAAGTTGCCTATAAATAAAATGTATTATTATTATTATTGTGATGTTATATCACAATTGTTTATTTTACATAAATTTGCATCTGATAGACATTTTATACCTGTTTTATTGTGAGTTTAACTTTTTCATTTATCTGCTGGTTGACATTTTTTTGTCAAAAAGACAGGGATTGATTTCGGCTGACTTTCAGCTGTAACATTACTGTCAAAACACAGAGATCCCCTACACAGCTAAACACTGAACATGTCCTCAGGAAAAACAATATGTGATTATTAATTACCCCAAATATGACTACTTTAAACCAATGTCATCAGAATTGTGCTATCTGTAAAACCAACTGAAGAAAGTTTGGTTTTATTCCAAAAGACTTGTGAACAACAGAGATAAAAGATTACACTGTGTATAAATTGGGAGGCAGAGGTTTCTGTGCCAACATAATTTGTGGAATCACATGGAGTTTCATACATCTGTTGAGGAAAATGCATCCTTCGCTCACATGTTTGTACCATTGGTCACGGTTATAGCAGTAATAACTTTTGGGGTGTGATTGTCTTCTGTTATTTTCAGAAGTATTGTTGCACAAAAACTCACCGCAACACCCTTTAAAGAGAAACGAAACAGAACAGAACTTCAGTTTAAACGTCTCACTATAAAAACCCAGCGAATGTCAGATAGGCTTTCTGGCTTGTATTTAGAAGACAGCGTGAAGTCACAGCTTATACACGGATAGTTATAGCTCTCCAGAACTGTGTATAAAAACCATTGTGCTGCGAGGAGAGAGCCCCAAACATGCCCCAGGGGAACCCTCCTTTTCTTCTTTTTATAGGAAAGGCCTTAATTCATCGAGACAAACCGAGCCATCATTATATTTAACAGAGCATCATAAACATTCCTGCATCCTGGATGTGAATGGTAAATGTGTCTGGTTAGATGGACGGGTGGGAAAACACAGGGATGTGACCTTGCAACACACGCACATAGACAGTCAGATTTCCCATGCAGGCACACCTGTATCAAGCATATAGGCGTAGGTGGGAATGCACCTTGGCCTAAGAGCTAGTCTTGTAAAACATCACTCCTTCTTTCTCTATGTTATGATGGTTCGTTCAGAACACAACAAGTGTTGTTTACCACAGTATGAGTCTGATATTCTACTTTGTCCCATGGTCTCTTTTTTTCACAATTTTATTCCAGGACAATTTCAAACCAGTCCAAATGGACTCAAGAATGAGTCAAGCTCCAAACCTGCAGAAATCAACACCAAGTTTGAACAAGGATTTCACCAACACCCCTTCATTATTTGAACTTCATCTGAGAATTACAATTAAAAAAATAGCTTAAAGAATCAGTCTGTCAGTTAAGATTCAGGTGCAGGATCAGTAAAACATGTATCTTTTAAAATTTTTATCACATACATGTGGAGAAATTTTGCTGCTAAAGTATTCTCAAAACCAAACATACCTCACAATGTTCGAAAATAATGGTAGATCATCACACAATTCTCTGTCTCGTCAGAAATGTTAGCTTCATTGGGTGTGGACATATTTCCACAAGCTGTTCCTCCATTTTCACAGTCTCACAGAAACCCACAGGCTACGTCAGCTTAGTGGTTGGCAGTTTACAGTAAAAAGTCTGTTCCTCCTTTAACACGACACCACCACTAACTAGGAGTTGATAAATTACTATAGACTTTAATAAAATCCTCTCTGGCTTTTGGATTGGATTCCATTAGTTTTGTTGTTACAGGTGTACCTAATAAACTGGTTACTGTTAGCACAGAGCTGCCGTCTAGTGCCATGATGTTGCTAAAGATTGACCTAGCTGAGTGAACAACATCCGTGAAGAGAAGTCACTGAGCCGTCACCAGCCTGCACATCTCCATGGGTTACTGCAGTAAAGATGAGGCCCTGAAGGAGGAGGACATGCCGCTGTGTGTGACTGCAACTGTGTTTTAAACAAGTGTGTGTCCATGTGAGTGTGTCACAGAACAGGTATCAGTGGGAGTTTCAACAAAGACACCCATTTCTCACCCTCTATGCAATTATACCAACTGCCCTCTTCTTCTTATAGCAAGCACTGGCTTAAGCAAAAAAAAACTAAGTCACAAAATGATCATTGTCTGAAACCCGCTCTGCGCACAAAACCTCATCATCGAGACTGCATGCTTGTTTGGAGTGGATGGAGGAGAGGAACGCTGGAAAACTGGTTTTGGATAGAAAAACAAATAGAACATGTGTGGTACAGAAAGTAGGTTTTGTGTGAGGGGCTGAGGAAATTGATGGGTATTGGCCCACAGCATTGGTACAAGTGTATATAAGTGTATCTATGCATGTCTGTGAATACATGTGCAAGTTTATGTATGCGCAGCCATATATGGGTCTGGTGTCTTTGGCTGTAGAGAGAGTGTGTGTGTGTGCTATTCTGTCTCTCTGCAGCTTTGTGTGTCACTGAGGGAAAAGTGACTAATGATGCTGATTATTTCTAGCTGTCAGACAGGACATCCTGCTTGCGCTGGGGGCCATGTGGGGCTGCGGCTGACGACCTCAACACATGCTGCGCCTCTGATAGAAGAAAAAATCCTGACTCAATAAACACTCCATGCATACATCAATGTTGGGCGGCAGATGCCAAATAACAAATCACCCCGATCTGACGCTTTCCATCCCGCATTCTACAAACCATTCTGCCGCATATTAATTCTACTTCACTTCAATACTCAACAACCATTATATCAGTTCTGCTAAAACCCAAATAAGGCTCAACACAACCCTCTACCACCCTTTGTTGCAAATAAACATTACTGTAACTGAAGCATTGGGCACGTTTATCTGAAGGGGACAGGTCTTATTTGAAAAAATGAAAATGAAAACTTCCTTCAGATAATGTTTGTAAGCTATTTAATCTCCAACTACAAACTAATCACATCAGTGCATGCAAAAACAGCATTTGATAAAGTCGATTTGATTAGGTGAACTGTATGAAGAATTTGGAGAGTTGATTTAGTAAGGATACAGTCTTTAAAGAGATCGTCAAATGCAGAACTTCACTCTGTTGGGGAACCAGGCATGGATGCCATGATATTCTCCCCCTATTTGCTATCTATGTAGACCCAAGCAATATCCACAAATTCACAGCAGAAAAACCTTAAGACATTTCTGTATACAGAAGCTCCCTTCATCTTGTTTCAGAACAATTCTCAATATAAAATGAATGTCAGCAGCCAGCACAGACACATTATGCCAACCAGTTGACCTTGTTTAGGTAGCAGTCATTTGGTTCAGCAGAAACTGCAATATTTTACCCAATCTAAAGTGGGCTGTCTGTGTGAGCGTGTGTGTGTATTGTGTATAGTACATACTGACATCTGTTTCCCTCTTGGTTGAAGGTGGAAAAACCTCTGGTCTGACCCCACTAGATGACAGATGGAGTCCAATCAGAATCTTTATTTGAGGAAGGGTGTGTGGGGCTCTGTGTTTGGGGCACACTGCAGTGGACTTGTCTGTTCGGCACCAGACCTCCTCATTTCAAGTCTTTGCAGTCCCCTAGACTGAGACACAGCCCGCACTTCACTGGAGGGGCACAAAATGTCTCTGGAAATGGTTTCAGGGTTTGAGGCCTCACTGAGTGTTGATTTTAATTGAGCACAAATATGTGTGCTTGATGTAAGTGGGTGTGTGTGCTCTGTGTATGTGAGTAATACATTGACGCATATGTACTCACTTCTACAACTAGGCTCAGACTGCTATACTTGTGAATCATCAGGTTGTCCAGGAGACAGTTTTGTACATATGGATACATTTTGTGTATAAACGTGTAGTGTCTCTGTGATATATAGACACCACACATGCAAATGCAGAGACCCATCTGCAGTGTATTTTATGCATATGCATTTGTGTTTGTGATGTTAAGTGAGTGTGTATACACCCAATAGATGCCATCTGTGTGCATGTGTGTGCATGCGTGCTTGTGGGGGTGTGCAATGTGGGGTTGAAAGAGATGATGTTACTCACCGCAATAAACAAGGAGGGACCTATCAAACCTTGAGTTTGCACCTTTGAAGTGAATCTAAGCTGCAGGAGGCCTATTCACAATTTAGGGTTAGTAAGTTTCCATCTAACAGCCTCATTGGCACTTAAAGATCATATACTCCAGGTGTGAATGACGTATGAAACAATATGATGGAAAACTAAGTTACAGTGGTGAAAAGTTCACTTACTGGTTGGTAATAACATAAGTTTCCCAAAGCTAAAGCAAGAAGCATATCAAGACTTTGTTCCCTATTGAAAACAATGCAACACTGATATATATAATTTTATATATACATCATATATATGGCACACATGCCAGCATGCACACAGGTGTACAAGTGTTTTTGAAAATCCTATGACAACATGTATCAGAGAGAAAAGGTTTCATTCTTGCTGGGTGACGGCCCAATGAAAAGCATGCTGTTTGGCGGGCGAGCTGATATATTTGCAAATAACATGGTAATCTCCCCATGGCAAAGCCAAACATGTCAGTGTTTGCTTGCTTATTCTACATAAAAGAACAGCTCACTCATTCGCTCTCATACACAAGCAAAGGCAAACATTCCCTTTATTGTGCAGACTCCTCTCTTTCTCCGTCTTTCATTTTCCCTCCTTCCTCTCTCAGCCTGGGGACGCACGCACTCACACACTCACCCCGGAACAAGCCTGGAGGTCTTCAGACCACACACACACAGAGCAGCGACTTTCTTTCTTTCTCTCCTTCATTTCCTTCCTCCCTACCTTCTATCTCATTCCCACTGTTTTATATGGTCACTCTTTCTCTATCTCTCCCACTTCATCATAGATCTCACCCTCTCTGACCATAGCCTGACCATGGCTGAGGAGAGGCTGTCTTCCCGCTGTTGCATGTCTGTATCCCCACTCTTGCAGTGTGTT
This sequence comes from Trachinotus anak, assembly GCF_046630095.1. Classification (NCBI taxonomy): domain Eukaryota; kingdom Metazoa; phylum Chordata; class Actinopteri; order Carangiformes; family Carangidae; genus Trachinotus; species Trachinotus anak. Next base: position 20,728,344 of record NW_027273859.1, on the reverse strand, counting down.
CTGCTCCTCTGTTTGTTTGAAAATGCTGATGTGAACTGTGGAGAGGACGGTCACTTAGTATGATATTTGTGCCTGTGAGACCACCCAGCCAGCCAGGCGAAGACACAGGGAGTTAAGGCTTTATTTTTCAACGCCTCCACTGTTCCCAGGGCCTCAGAGTTGAATGAGATTAATCCCTCTCCGTCACCACTAGGCTATGTGTGACTATGACACAGCTTGGATAGTAGTCAGTTGTGTTACATCCAGGTGAAAGACAGGATGTGTAAACAGAGTGTGTCTTCATTGATTAGGCAGGGAGACAGAAAGAAAAGTGTGAGTCACATGAGATTTGCTGAAGCGATTCCCTCTAGTGGCTGTGGATGAAAAGTCAAGGTAAAGAAACCTAAGCTCCTTGAGAATTTCAGTGGTACAGGCTAATGATTCCCAACCAGGGGCGCTTGTACCTCAGGGGGTTCTTCTGCAGTTGCCATCAAGTGGGAACATGGAAACCTCAACTAATTTGAAAAAATAGAAATTAAGATTTGAAATAAAATCCACATAAAATATGTTAACATATATGTGTTATGGAGTTAAATAAACCTCTTTACATACGGTCTACTATTCTAACATATGTGACAAATTAAGAGCATCTCTAAGACTACTGCAAATCCATTCAGTTTTCACACTAGGGCGACCATAAACCACTTGAAGAGAGACAAGCAGATTCACATGTAGTGCATATCAAGGTAGCTGGATCTTGTCTTTTTATGTAAGTGGAAAGAGTTCATTAAGGCTTCTCAGAGGAAGTATAAAGGCACAAATGGCCTTGACCCGGTGGGTCTGACATGGTAGCTGATACTGTGGATAAGCAGGCCTGAGCATCGCGTTGGGTGGCACCATGTGTGAGCTGAGGATTTACAGTGTCTCCAGACCACACACAGACAAACCAGGAGAGGGAGGGATGGATGAAGGGCGGGAGGATATGGAGAAGTAGCAAAAAAAAAGGGAGGACAGGGAAAGGTCGATGGATGGTAAAAGAGAGTTATGGAGTAACTGCTGTTATTAAGTCACTGTGGGCACCAGGGTATTGTGACTCTGTGTGTGTGTGTGTGTGTGTGTGTGTGCGCGTGTGTGTGTGTGTGTGTGTGTGCGCGCATATGTGCATATGTGTGGGTGCTCATAACCAATGTCCACATCCATGGTAAATTATACAGAATTTTCCAAAGAAAAGCCTACATTTTCTGAACTAAATTTACTCACTGCCTGAGCAAACATCACCAGCTTATAGGGCTGTTGCTTTGTCAAAAAAAAAACAAAAAAAACAAACAAGAAATAACATGTAATTCCTTCAGGATATTGTTATGACAAAACCCGACTCTCCAAAGCCTAAACTCCATTGCAGAATTAAGGTTGTTCATTTGTGGCTCGCTCACTGTCTCAACTCAGTGTTGCCCTGGGCAAAAGTGCATGCAGTGAGTTAGATGGACACTGCATTCTAGAAATATCTCACCTTATACATTGTGAATTTGAACAGATCGTTACAGAGCAAATAAGAAATATGTTTACCCCCCCTATCTTTTCGCTAGGTGGGTGCTAACATTTTTAGCTCAACTCATGATATAAATTATGTGTACTACTCACATTGTATGAGTTTACAAATATTTTTTATGTTATGTTTCCAGTGCCCTCAGCATTGTGGGAGCAGTAGCAGCACAAAAAGATTCAATTCAATTCAATGCAATTTTATTTGTATGGCGCCAAATCATAATATACATTATCCCAAGGATAATCATATCCAGATAAGAAGAAGCCTGTGAGAAGATAGAAGAATAAAAGGATCTGCCACATTACCACATACTACTTCTTAGAAACCATATTTCTTTAAACTTGATGTATGGTTATATTTCACAATAGTCTGCGTTGACAGGCCCCACCACAGTACCACTGACAGATTTAAACAGATGATGTCCTACAGTATTAAAGTAATAACATAAAGGAAAATGGAAAAATTGACAAATATGCCAATAAATAAAGATTTGTATATTCTTTGCGTTAGAGCCTTGCAGGGCCTTTCTCTTTGATTCACTGTAAAGTTTTCCAGCCCTGACTTGCATCTTAGAGGGAGTGCAGTACAGCCATGAAGGAGAAAGCAATGTGTGCTAAATGGTGCATAAGCGTGGCTTGGCCTGGCCTTGCAAGCCCCTCTGGACCCCATATGGTGAATGTGTGTGTGCTACATGCATGGACGCATGGCCTAGCCCTCAGCAGGACTGCTCCACACCAGATAACATCCCATAAAACACTGACACACATATGCAAACACACACGAATAAGGGCATTATGCACACCAGTGTTAAAAAAGACTCCATATACATTTCAGTACCATGTGCATCTGTCAGGCTGTTATCAGCCTTAAGCTGTTTTCTGAAGTTTTCACTAAAACTAGTCAATTACAAACACACAGATATCTATGCATGAAATTGTAAAGTCACATACAAATATAATCTCCCAGCCACACAAACACATAGCTATCTTACTCACATATAGGCTACAGTCACCCATGTACACAAGTGTCCATTTCATCTACTGTATCTCCTCTCACACAACAACTCCTGCAAACAAAATCCTTCCAATCAAGACAGCAATGTACCCTTGTCTCCACATCTCCTCTGTAGGAACTGAACTACCACAGACACCACGTTGTACTCCCCCGATCCTGATTGTGAAGTGGGGAGTGGAGGGGAACATAATTGCATGCTTAAACGCCTGAGAAACGGACGTCCAGTTCTGCTGAGCTGGTGCTTTTTGTGTGGCCTCATTGTTGGGACGTGCAGTCATGCAGCTCTTTGAGTCCCTGTCAGTGTTCATGTTGGGCTCGGGCTGGTTCAGAAGAGTGGAAGAGGGGGAAATATTGTGTAGCGGCCAGATATTTTTTATTCCAAGACCAAGTACTTTGTGTCTGTTCATCACGCCTGGCAGGAAGAGGGTGGCTGTGACCAGAATGGAGTAAAACAGAGGCAGAAATCAGAGGCTCTTCTCTCTTTCTGTTGTACTTCTGCCCTGTTGTTGTCAGCCATTTAATCAGCAGTTTTAAAGGGCCTGTGGAGCCTTTGATAGTAAGACATAAACTACACAAATACAAGGACACACACATCATATACACATGCATACACATACTCAGGCGCCAAAGTCAGTTAAACTCTCTGGTTGATGTGCTTAGTGTGGCCGCAGTGGATGAACAAAAGGCTGTTCTATGGGGTTGCAGTGTAATGAGAGGCGGTTTGATCGTAAATATGTTGCTCCACAAAGTTTTCCATCTCACTGCAGGACAAAAGGGATAAGCCATCAAATTCAGGTCATCAGAGGCTTCCACGTTGTAAATCAGCTCACTGAGCAGAATCAGTTGTGTCATCACGACTGTCTGTGGCCTAGAAGTGGTGACCAGGATTCCCTAGTCATAGGTGGCCGCTACCGCATCAGCAGTGACAGAGATGAGGAACAACAAAGTAACAAACAAGTGCTTTCTTAAAAATACCAATCTCCTAGTTCATTGCTTGTAGCTGTAGCTCTCAGAGCTCTGTGACATTCAAGCATCAATGATAAGTGTGCCTGGTGTGTGGGTACCTCAAAAAAAGAGGAAAAGACTGAGACAGTGTGTGACGGGGAAAAAAGTGGGGGCGATAGAAACAAACTGCAGTATGTTGAGAGCTGCTTGGAAGAGATTCAAGGTTTGTACAACTCAATTAAAAAGCGTTGCAGCGCTTTTGTTGCCGCCACCATTGCTGAATAGGCACTATTTACAGCAACTAGCCATTACTTTGAGAATCCCAAGAATTGCTGAAGGTGATAAACAAGACAAAGATAAGATGATAGTTGCATTTGAGAAATATTGTAGTCTTCCAGCACAAGTCAAAGTGACTTCCTTACACTGGGACTTAGACTAGTCTATTCTCGAAAGATGTCATCAGATAAATAAGTCAGGGATACAAACAATGCTATTAACTCAAGTGATTAGAAAAAGCAAAGTTTAAAAGAAAAGAAAAGAAAAAGCATAAAAAAATATTTATCTCAACTCTGCACAGTAACTAGAACAGAAAATGTGACATAGAGTAAGAAACATTATGTAAAAAAAAATCCACATCATGTCCTGTGTAACTCACTTTAGAACCATCACATTTAATCATACGCAAGAGTATTTAGTATGATGATGTTCCAACTACTGTAGTCGAGTTAGGTGGCAAGAGATGAGAGGACAGAAAAGTAGCCAAAACATCAAAACCAATATGATTCAGGCCCTTTCATTAAAAACCATGTGGACTATGTTGATTTTAAACATGTGACATCATATTAATCCAAGTGTTTTCAGTTTCTTTAAGTGGAGACACGCTCACACCGTGAATGAACTGTTCAAAATTAATGAAATGGATAGGAAAGCAAGTAAATGGGAGAGTAAGAGAAGACAAATGGGAATAAAAAAAGCATAAATTATCAACCTAATTTTCCATCTCTGCAATCAATGCCTATGAAGCTGAAACTGTCATTTTTGGCATGGTAGTAATTGCTTTTGGCCCATGGCAGACTCTCTGACTCATGAGAGAGAGGCGCTGGAACACAGATGGAGTGTTTCCGAGGCTCCCATGAGCAAGACAAGACTTCCATTCAGGTCCTCCTCTCCAACCACTGATTATGACCAACAACAGAAGTTTAGCAAACCTCTGGTCCAACACTCTGTTTTATTCAAATCAAACCTCAATTAATCTGACTGATATAAAAGCTATGGCTGCAGGAAACACTTTATCCAGAGAAATAATACATTTGCTTAAGTCAATCCAGGTGGGTTTCAGGAAAGCCAGTGGGGAAATTTCATGGTGGATGCAAGCAAACGCACCCTCCCGACCTGATTACAATAAATTATGAAACAGTTCCCTTTCAGTCTTTAGCGATTATGTATGAAATATGATTAAACAGATCTTACTTAGTGACACCTCGAAAAAAAAAAAGCTGATATTGCTGTCATGTACATAACCCAGTGCTGTATTATAGTGCTTTATAATTTCACACAGCAACATTCACTGGAAAGCAATCTACACATAAAATATATAGTGCATTTATATCAAATTAAATTATGCACCAATATATGAATCAGTTCAAATTAGCCCAACCTCACCAAGGTACAACATTAAAACTCTTGCTTACACTTTCATGCATCAATACTAATCCCAAAATGCTATTAATGTAATCCTGCATTATGGGCACTGTTGGCAGTGCACTTAGCTGATTATACTTCTGTACTTTTTGAATAAATCTGTGAATGCAGGACTTGAGTAATTTACACTGTGCTGTTTCTACTTTTGATAAAGCAAAGGACCTGAAGTCTTCTACTAGAACGGCTAAATAGATGCATGTTTGCCTTTCTCTTGATTTCTTGACTAATTACAAATTGATTCTGTGAAAAATCTCTCTTTGTGACAAGGACTGAAGATTCAAGAATCAAAACAAGAGAGCAGCAGAAATGACTTCAACTCGTATGTCAACTGAAAACGTTTGATTTTAACATTTTCACCACAACAGGAAAAATCTTTTCAGTTTTCTTTAGATTCTTGGTTTTTTGATATTTATGAGCTGGAGAGCAGTGTCAGTTAATAAATTGAAAATATTTAAAGTTCTTCATATAATTGAACATATTTGGTTTACCGCTAAACTTAACGAAAAACTAAGGAGCAAAGCTTCATTTAAGTTTGAAAACTAACACTTCCTCTCAGAAAATCAAACCAGAGCCCAGCACAGCCCACTTGACACAGTCACTCAACAAGATCAACTAGTCTGTGAAAATGACTGTTTATGAGAACTTGTTATCTGCAGCCAATGATCTATTTATCCCAACTCTATCTGCTTGAGCAGTAATGTTTTATTGCAAACGAGGCCGGAGAAGGCCCTTGTGGTTCAGTGAGAGAACAAGTGTGTATGAGATCTTGTGCAGTATGTAAACCGCTTGACATCAGTGTTTGGGCTTTCTTTATGAGAACATCTGCGGCAGCTGCCCTATAAATTCCCAGTGTTGAGAAAACAGGAACAAAAAGTTCCATTTTTGTATGGCAGTGTACCATGGCGAGAAGCGGACCTTGTCGTGCCTCATCTGGAGCACCACAGCCAACGTTTAGGGAAAGTCAAATCGGGGATGGAGAACTGAGACAGTGTTCCTGTGTGTTTACAAGTCTGTTCTGCACAGCAGCAGACAGCCTTAAAGTCAGCTTATTGATGGCCTTCATATCAACCCCAGACACACAAACATATCTCCTTGCCTTGCCTCGCCTTTATTGTATTTCTGTGGACCACCAAGTCTCAGGTCTTTCACTTTTGTTTGCTCCACTTTTTCCTTTACTTTCACCTTCTGTCAAGACTTGCATGTTATTCTCTTGACTGTTACGCAACAGTGGTTGATGTGATGAGGCTGTTGTTTTTCCTCTCCAAGAATCTCTTCAGTGTCGGTGCTGGCAACATATGCACTTTGCGCTTTTAGCCCAGCCTGTTTTTCCCCCCCCCCAAGCTTTGTGGATACACATATTAACCAAGTATTACACTGTCCATATAATGATAAAATCATCTTAGCTGATGTTTCATTACTCTCAGTGAAGTGAAGTAAAATGCCAGTCAGATCAGGAATAATGCACAGATATCCGCCCAAAGTTCAAAACGTTTCCTGCACAGTCACCTACAAAATTAAAGAATTAAAAAATGAAATAAAGACGAGGCTGCCTCAGTGGCTTCTAGGCAGTAAACACAGCCGTAAAGCATGATATAACTGTATAAATAAAATCATAATGTTTAAAATAATATAGAATAATTGAGAAATAAATATTATGTAAAAATAAATGGTACAATAAAAATAATGAACAGTACAAAAATAGGTAATACCTAACAGTAACTGCACGACATTTTAATTGTGCAGTTATACTGATATTAATTACACGTAGCTTAATGAAATTTCACAATTAAGTTGTACATAATGGTACATGAACAGCACTTACCCAATACTGTTAGCAGTAGCAGACATGGACGTATTAATTGATTGTATCTATGGTTTTACTAATCATTGACAAAAGCCCTGAAGAGGACATTATTACTATTATTTCACACTGACTCACATTTTATTACCACAAGTTTCAAAATTCAATTACATGCTCCGTTTTAATTTATTGGAAAGGCAGTTTAGATTCTGTGCAGCACTTTCAATGCATTGGTCGAAGGTAAAATTTGTGAGGTGACAAAAAAAAAAAAAATATCGACCATGAAAACATAAATTGTTTTAAAGTGATTTGTAGTTTGTAGTGTGGATTTTTTTTTTTTTTTTTTTTTTTTTTGAGCTCGGTGAAATACTTGGAAAGTGCGGTACTGGATGCGAAGATAGATAAACATTCAGCAAGTCGCAGTGGAGCTACTGCTACTGCTGCTGCTGCTGCTGCTGTGACTCTGTGTCTGTCTGAGCCCTTTTAACCAGATGAATGAACATAAACGGAGGATGAAAGTACGAGCGACTGACTCAGACTTTTACATGAGCACACGGGTTTTGTGCTGTCTTTGACCTGTGGCGTTGTCGTTTGTTGAAAATAAAATGAAAGCTAAGCTAAACCCAGGTAGCTAACAAGCTACAGTGACTTCTCCTCCCCAGGAAGAGGACAGTGCATCCTGATGGCTTCAACCTCTGCAGCTGAAAAAGGTTTGTGAGGCGTGTTTTTTTTCTGCTGCTGACACATCGTGACAGCCTCTGCAGCTAGTTCACACTTCCTACATCCACTGGAGTTAACGTGAACCTACTTTTCAGAGATATACATCAGTGAATGGATGAACCTATTTGATCAGTGGGACAAATCACTATATTAGAGGGATTTAACTGATGTAACTGAGGGTAAATGTCCCTGAACCCCCTCTTGTAGTGATATTATCTCTTTTTATGTTTTGTAAAAACTTCTTAATTAATTAATAGCCATGTTTTCTTTGTATCTTTGAGGGACAGAGCTGTAAGGATTAGTCGATTAGTTGACAAGTCATAATCGTTTTTGATATTTTTTTAAAGCAAATTGTTAAATATTTGCTTCTCAAACGCGAGGATTTGATGCTTTTCTTGATGCCGTCATGTATGATCATATCATATGATCATATGATAAACTGGATATCTTTGGGGCTGATGGTGAAAAAAAAAAACACATTTGAATTCATCATTTTGGTCTGTGGGAGTTTATAACATGCATATCTCACAAATTCACTGCCCTCTTATTGACAAAATGATTAATCGTTATTGGAAATACTTATTAGTTGCAGCCCTAGAGGGAAGTATTGTTATATTCTTAAGAAGCTGTGTCTTGCAAAGCACAGTAAAATGATACAGTATCAACATAATTTTGCAGCACCATGGCGTGAAGGTGACAGCTGTCTGGCTCCGAACCAGCGAGATGGCACCCTGCAAGAGGCCACGATCCAGAGACTGACCTCCACCTTTCATAGTAATGACACCACAGCGTGGGTGAGATTTACTGACAAGAATAAAGATGCAGAAGAAGAAGAGGAAGAGGAAGCCATACCTGTCTCAAAACTCATTAGACCAACCTTGAATCGATTCAACCAGGAGAAACCAGTGTTTCCCAGCAGCATCACAGACCCCAGGCTCTGTGTCCCGTTAGAGCTGAGCGATGCTGATGAAGACAGAGTCCCTTACACCATCAACAGATACCTGAGGGATTACCAGAGGGAAGGTATCAGGTTCATTTACAACAACTACATCCGGTCCAGTGGCTGTATCCTAGGGGACGACATGGGCCTAGGAAAAACTGTACAGGTACATTAGCTGCAAAACTATTTCTTCTTTACATGATTCTCTTGCTTTGATTGTCTTCACCTCTTTGATCTTATCTTAGGTCATCGGTTTTCTTGCTGCGGTGTTGCACAAAACAGGCACATGGGAGGACATCAAGAACAACAGGCCTCAGTTCCTGCAGAGTCAAATCCCCTCCAAGCAAAGTAAACCCAAAAAAGTGGGTCCTGAAAATAAGCTACTTACTTGTAGACATTCATAAATGTTATGAATCATAAAAAATGCACTTGGTGAAATAAAAGACACTTTTTCAAATATCAGGTGCATTTAATAAGTGTAGTAATAGTGTAAAGCCACAAATATGAGTGTTGATTTGTCATCAGCATGATTTTGTTGTTTTCTGTGATCTGATCTAGGTGTTCCTCATCGTGGCCCCACTGTCAGTGCTTTATAACTGGAAAGATGAACTGGACACATGGGGTCATTTCCAGTGTGTGGTGGTCCACGGGCTGAGGAAGGAGGAGGAGCTGGCTCGCATCAAGAAGGGACGCATTGAAATTGCTCTCACCACCTACGAGACTCTGCGCCTTTGTCTGGATCAGTTTAACAAGTAAGAGCTAACCTCAACACACAAGCAATAAATACCATAAACAACATATTTCCTGTATACATGCATTTTATTATTTATAGTTTTATTTTATTTTATACATCCATTTATTTTTAAATACATTATAAATGAATCTTTGGAGCTGTATATTTTTTCTGGTACTTAGGGACTGTGACTAAAAATATACCTGTGTCCTCCCTGCAGCATAGACTGGTCTGCTGTTGTTGTGGATGAGGCCCACAAGATAAAGAATCCAAGCTCTCAGATCACTCAGGCCATGAAGGAGCTGAAATGTAAGGTCAGAAAACTTTATGTTTGTGTTATTATAAAGTGCAACCAGCCTAATAAATTAATAAATAAATAAATAGAAAGACATTAAGCTTAACTTCGCATTTAGATCACGCTTTTGATGCTAACTTTGCACTATTTCCATTAGATCAGAATCGGTCTCACTGGCACCATCCTGCAGAACAACCTTGAGGAGCTGTGGTGTGTCATGGACTGGTATTTGAAGAGAATTTTACATTATAAGACATATTTAAATGCACATTTAAGTCATTTTGTTCCCTGTAGCGGAACCAGCGTGATTGCAATTTGCAACATGTATCTGTAAACAGTTCCTATTCACTTTCATACTTGGGGGATACCTTCATGTTTTGTACTCTATTTAGGGCCGCGCCTGGTTGCCTTGGCAGCTTAGGACATTTCAAGAACAAGTTTTCAGATCCGATTGAGCAAGGGCAGAGGCAAAGTGCAAGCAAACGTGCCCTGGCCACAGGGAGGAAGACTGTCAAAACCCTGGTGAGGAAGATTTCTCACTGGTTCCTCAGAAGGACTAAAGCTCTCATCAGAGAACAACTACCTAAGAAGGATGACAGGGTAAGATCGCTCAAGTCAAACCAGACGTTATCATTTTTAATGGCTTTATATTGTCCAGAAGCTCACTGTTCCATTATTGTGATATCAGATGTCTTAAAGCATCCCTCGAAGAAACGCTGTGGTGTGTTTTATCCCAGGTGGTGTACTGCTCTTTGACCAACTTTCAGCAGACTGTGTATCAGACGGTGCTGGACACTGAAGATGTAAAGTTACTGCTGAGGTCCTCAGAGAAATGTGACTGTCAAAGTGGACGCACTCGGAGAAGCTGCTGCTATGAAGTTAGTTCACCTGTTTTACCATCACATGCTCTTCTACGCTGTGAAATATATTGGGCAAACACCTGATTGTTGGGGTTGAGCTATTTTTGACATATTCTTGTTAAATTTTCATGGGGTGGGTATGATGCTGTTTTTCACTTATAAGGATCAAAACTCTAAATATATTTTCCCACTTACCCATAGTGTTCTCTCACTGCACAGATAATATGTTTGCATCTGTTAAGGTGCTGACGTGGCAACATTTTTTTATGTAATGTAGGTGAACTGACCCTTTAAGTATCGGAGTACTACAGTACAAATTCACAACAGCATTAGAGCCTTATACAAGTCACCAATTGATTGATATGTCCTTTAAATTCAGGGAGAATCCCTTAAAATTATTCTTTTAAATAAATCTCAAATGTGTCACAGTTGAAAGAAATAAGAGCTGGTCACTTTTAAATTCTAATATTTATTTCTGTTGCAGAGAAACTCTGACGGTGTTCAAATGAAAGAGCTATACTTTAGCTACTTGGCCATATTGAGGAAGATTGCCAACCATGTAGCTCTGCTTCAGTCCACTGCAGGAACCAGCAAGAAACAGGTAGAAACATGTTTTCCTGTGACTGATTTAGTGTACTAGTTCATTGTGGTTATCTCCTGGAAAAAAGGGGTCCAGACTCCATAAGTTCATACCACATTTTCTGCATTTGTTTCTTCTAGAAAAAGTATTTGACTGCCATTTGTCAGATGGTATTCCAAAAGTTTCCAGACTTTGTGCAAAGATGCAAAGATGAGGCATTTGAGGCATTGTCGGACCCACCTTACAGTGGAAAAATGAAGGTACAGTTTAGGAACAAAGGCTCATTCATCTGCTCATGATATGGGCTGTTTGAGTGTGAGTTAACATGTGTTTTCCTTTCAGGTTTTACAGAAACTACTCAAATATTATCTGCAAAAGAGAGATAAAGTACTTCTTTTCTCCCTCTCAACCAAGGTGAGGGCCATGGTTGTGTGTGTGCCTTGTGTGTGTTAAAATGAGGGAATATTGATTTTATTTATTTATTTTTGTGTGCACATGTGAGATATGTTGTGTGAGAGTTGGATGAGAAGCAGGGTAAGATTTGTTCCACAACCAAAATGATTTGATGCTCACAGTGATGTCATCCGGAAGAGATTTTAGATGATGTCTGAGCTGGAGCACACTCATTGGTTTCAGACTTTTACACCCAGTCACATTGATTCTGCTTTTTCAACACAGCAACAGGCTTGAACACACACACACTCTTAACTGCTGCTCCAACTGCTGCTAGAACAGATGACTTGTAAAAAATAGTAGCAGGAGACATGTTTTTCTCATGACATAGATTAATAGGTAATCCTTGAGGTTTTATAAGTATGAAAGTCTTAAAGATAATTAGACTCTGCAGAGTTTAATGGTTGCTGTCACCTGAGACAGTATGACAACATTTGTGGATGCTATGGGTCATATTCTCATGGCCTATAATTTGCTTTTTTGGGAATCAGAGTCCATACAGGGCCAAGGCTCAGTATTACCCCTGTAGTATATCTCTAAATATACAATCTTTAAAATATACAATCCTTTTTACTACATTTGTTTGTCTAGCATCTACATTTTATCACTGGCATGCAGATGAAAATCAAATGTTTGTTTTATTTTTTTATCAGTTGTTAGATGTGCTGGAGAGCTACTGTATGGCAGAGGGGCTGGACTACAGCAGACTGGATGGAACCACCAAATCCAAAGACAGAGTCCAGATCGTCAAAGAATTCAACAGCTCCTCTCACATCAACCTCTGCCTGGTTTCCACCATGTTAGTGAAATAGAAAGAGAAGTAGTATATTAGTCCTTTCATAGTCCTTTTACCTAAAATCTTGAAGCTATATTGATGAAGGAAAATTTAAAACTATGGCTGCTAGCATTATTTATCTTTCAACAAGTGTTTATTTTAACATATTCAAAGCCTTGCATCTGCTGATGACTGACTCTTTGTTCTATCAGGGCAGGTGGGCTTGGTCTTAACTTTGTAGGGGCCAATGTGGTAGTGCTATTTGACCCCACCTGGAACCCAGCAAATGACCTCCAGGCTGTTGACAGGTAAGCTGTGGGCCTCATCTTGGCAGACTCGACAATTTTACACTCTGTCAGCTACAGATGTTTTACTGTGTCTCAGTGATTTGTTGTAGTTTCCCCCCAGTGTGGGATTTAAGAACTTGATTTAAGAACTTGATAACATGATAGCCGATTGATGTAACGTAAATGTTTTGTACCCCTGCACCAGTCTGTATGCTTGATGTTTGTGTGTGTGTGTGTGTGTGTGTGTGTGTGTGTGTGTGTGTCTCCATCCATTCTCTTCCTCAGGGCATATCGTATTGGCCAGTGCAGGGACGTTACTGTACTCAGGCTGATCTCACTGGGCACCGTAGAAGAGGTGATCTACCTCAGACAAGTTTACAAACAGGTACCAGACAATTAGGACCATATAACCATATAATCATAATGTCATCTAAGCAAGACACTTTCTAAAATGACTTACAACTTATATACTGTACATACCCTACATGTACGTTGCAGCATAAATGTGTATATATGGAAAGTAAAGGAGGAGTCATTAACCTCAGGTACATGAACCTAGATTCATAAATCATACACATTGATAACAGGAAACTGCACCAAAGCGTCTCAGTAGCCCACAGTCTTTGTTGTCTTTGTTATATCTACCACATGTAGACACTTATCATGAGCTCCTCAATTTCCTCACACCACACGCTAGCATTTCACAAGCGTATTTCACAAGATGATTTTATTTTCAACAGAAAATTATAGACGTTATATACATTTCCTCTCCCTCTATGTTCAAGCAATTGCAGTGCTCCGTTGTTGGCGAGGAGAGCTCCCGGCGATATTTCGAGGCGGTGCAGGGGCATGGTGTCCATAAGGGGGAGCTGTTTGGGATCAAAAACCTCTTCAGGTTTCAGACCGAAGGGACATGTCTCACCCGCAAGATACTAAAGGTTAAATAGTTCACACGCCTTTTACTGTTTGGTTGATGATGTGTTCTACTGTTGCGCACTGCCTCAACTCACCTCAACCCACTGACTCATATACCCAGTCAAACTACAAGGTCTCACAAGGGTAGTAATAGGGGCCTTAAACTTAAAGTGGTTTGGTTTGATATAAAAAGTAAAGAGGAATGTTGCACTTACTGTTAATGCCTCTGAATATCAAGAGTTACACATCTAACAGTACAACCTTAAGTCTTCCTCTGATGATTTGGTCAACATTGACCTGACGTTGCACAATGAAATGTTTATGTTTTCATTACTGCCTGTCTCTTTCAGCGAGAAGGACAAGTGGAGGCTGGTGTAATAACAACCAGCACACACACAGGCGAAGAGAAGGAGGAGGACAGGAAAGGAGTTCGCGTGAGTAACTCTGCCGTTCTCAGAGACCCAGAACACAGGGCACACGTCATTCCCATCCCTCACTCCGTCTTCTTTCCCAGGCAGCCCACTCATCCTCCCTTTCCCATGTGAAAAAGGGGATACCTCAAACAGGGACCTTCCTGTCTGTCAGTCAACCAACCCACAAAATCTCATATAACTCTTATTTAACATTTCCTTCGATTCTTCTGACTTATCATCTTCCTATTCCATTTAGGAGGTTTATTCCAAAATGAGAAATAACGCCTCCTACTCTGAGGAAATGAGATAAATCATGTTACCTTTAAAGGAAGAAAGATGGAGAAAGTATGAAACCCCCCATCCCCTCCAATATCTATCTTGTCAGTATCATGTAGTCACCCCACTGTAAGCTTTTAAGGTGGTTGTAAAAAGTTTGTAGTTTCCTCACAGTAGCAGTGGTTAGCTTGAGTTCAGGCAGTTAAAATAGTTTGACGTGGTGGAAAAAAGGAAGAAAATGATCAATGGAAATCTCAGACCTCTCCAACTCGGTATGTTTCAGCAGTTATACTTTCTGCAAAATATTTCTAAATACACTAATGCCATGTCATGCTACTATAATTTTATTACTGGAAAGCTCCCCAAAAGTACTCTCTATGCCTCAGCTATGAGTGCTTACAACATACTATAATTTTTATTGGGGTTTTGATGCTTTTTTTGGACATGAAAACCTGACACCTTTGGAATCCATTGTAAAAAAAAAAGCAGATCACAGTTTCTCTTCCCTGTAAGTGTGAAAATGTACAAACTTTTACTGCAACCTTCCAAGTACTCGGAGCATTAATATTTAATACTTTTAAAAAAATTGCAGTGCAGTAGATTTTGGGTGGAGTACCACTGTAAGACCTTGGCTCACAGAAAACCTCAGTTCTTTGTATTTTGGTGAAACTGGAGGACGAGGCTCTCTTTGTCTGCCTCTCACTTTCTCACTGATGCTGTGTGAAACAGCTGGATATAATTACTTGCTTGTCCTAATGGAAGGAGCAGACCACACTGAAGTCTATCATCTCCTTTCAAATATTTATTTACACAGTGATACCCCTTATCATCCTGTTCCCAGCCAGGCCTGTGCTGTGCAATCACACTGTCCTTTTTGCAGGGCCGCTGCTCCACTGAGGCCACTCAGATTCTTGCAAAAATGCAGAATACACTGGAGGGCTTCAGCACGCACAGAAAGAGGCTTGAGGCATGCAAGCACACACAGGCACTGCAGAATTGCGGGGAAAGTTATCTGGTTGGCAAATTCAGTGAAATTAGAATCGCTGTTGGTGGCCGCTCCTGTAAAAGCCCATTCATATAACTCCGGGAGATGTTATGACCCCTTTGTTTTCTTCATATTATCATGATGGAGGGCATGTGTCACACTGATGTTTATTATATGATGATTTATTGTTGCAAACATCTGTTTTGTATTACACAATGAAATGCCTCATGGGATGGTTGACTGAAAGATGGCATGAACAAGGGAAGTGAAGAATTTGTAGCCTCTTGGTGAAAATTGTAGCTAAGTCTTTAACCCACATTTTCAGTTTCTTGTTCTTATGCCCACCTTGTACCATTTCTATACCAATCTTTCCCCACTTTGTTTAGTTGTTTGTTTCAACTGTTTTATTTAAGGAACCTGGAGACCCTCCACCTACAGAGGGCCTTCTACCAAATGATAAACCAGCCGAGGAGAGAAGAGATGCATCAAAGATCCCAAAAGGGGTGCTGGACTTCAGCAGTGGGAGTGAGGAGGATGAGGATGAGCATAAGTTAAAGAGAAAGGCTTCAAGCTCCAGTGGAGCTGATGGCAACATAGCAGGGAATGGTCCCGGCCGAATGAGTCTCCTCCAGCACGGTTTCTCCAGACTCCTTGAACGGGTCAAAGGAAGACCAGAGTTAGGTGAAGAGGACAATAGTCCAGGTGTCGAAGAAAGCTTCTCTGACTCAGATGCTGAGGATCATGGGAAATCAAGAAAGAATCACTGTACCTTCTCTGGCATCTACAAGCGCTCCAATACAGGGAATGGAGCAGGCTGTCTCCCAAAACTGGGAACAAAAACCTTGGACATCTCCACTGGTTCAGACAGAGAGGACAGAAGGAATGGAGCTAGGAGGAGACAAGAGAGGGTTTTACTGCTTAAAGACAGCGATGAAAACTCCTCACCAGAAAAAAAGCCCAACAAGCTCAAAACTACAGTTCCCACAGTGCACTGCTTTGAGGGTTACTCTGATGAATCTGAGGATTTTGACCTAGAGGCCAGCACAAGGCCCAAGAAGGGTGCATTAAATTCACAGAGTAGAGGTGAAGACATTGATTGTAACAAAAAGAGGCAAACTGCTTGTGTCAGGAACAAGGCTAGATCCAAATACACAGAAGCCATAGAGATATACACATCTTCAGAGGATGAACACACTCCTGTTAAGAAAGGGAGATATACAGGAAGCCGCTTCAAATCTGTACAGACGGAACATGATGGGCAAAGAGCCGCAACATCAGACAAGACAGAGAGACAGAGGACGGACAGAGGGATGCCCAAAGCTGTTTCATTTACAAGTATGAGAAGTCAAACATCTCCAGCATCCAAAGGAAAGGAAGGATCAATCGATAGTCTGCTAGGTAAGATTCAGTACCTATTTTAATATGCTGGTAACTTTTTATGAACTTCAAAATGAATGATGTGTATATTTTTGTTTGAAGGGGGTGTACAGGAGGTGGTGTATACCCACTCAAACCAGCGCGTGGTGGGTGGGAGCAAAGCAGAGGAGCTGATCAGTAGAGCTGCTATACGAGACGTGTTTGAACGCAAGATGTACTCTCAGCTCCCAGCCAATCACCTTCTTGGCACCCCGGAGGTACATACTGCCATGATACTGGTCTGGTTCAGTGAGTTTTCATGGATTTGATAGCTTCAATCCAGCACTGTACACTTGCATTGATGGCGAGTAAAAGGTATTTTTTTTCCCTGTTACTTGGAAAGTCATAGCTAGTTTCGCTGATTTGACAAGGTTTGGAGATGAGTTGGGATAACCTCTTGCCATCCCAAATATGATCACATAAATCAAATGACATTTGAAGCAATGTGAGGATTTTACTCAATAACCCACAGACCTCACTGTAAACAGCAAGATCTGGACCTGTATTCTACCAAAGTGTGCCTGGCAACTGCATACTGGCGTGCAGAATTAGGCTTGCCGGTTGTTATGAGAGCGGGTTGGGTAATTTGGCTGGATGGAGGCAAAAAAAAAAAGCTGGTCACTGCTTCTATAAAACTTCTTTCTCATTTGCTTGTACCAGAGCCTGTCAGCAAGCCCACCAGACAGTCTGCCCTACCCTGCTGCTGTCGGGGCGAAGAGGCCCAGTGCGGAACATCCAGTCACCTTCACCAGCAAGAGTGTGCACCACACCAGACGCACCACCGTCATCATTGGAGAGACTCCCGACGCCATACGCAGGTACTGGAAAGGTGTCACAAAAGTGTAAAGGCAGAGAGGAAGAGACAGAGAAAAGGAGCGCATAGGAGATGATGGGATGGATTTATCATGAGAAGAAAAAGCAAGAGTAAAAGAGGTGGTAGGCATATGGAGAGAAGATGACTATAGATAAGGGAGACTTTAACAAGAGAGGCAAGAAGAAGAAGTTTGGATGGGAATAAAGAGGGCAAGTGGAGGAGTTGTAAAATGTGGTGTAGTGGGGAGGGAAGGAAAGAAGGGAGGAATTCCTGGCAGCGAAGGGAAGTAGGCCAAAACTCACCACAGATATAGTGTTTAGCGCCCCCACCTGGGCCTCAGGAATTGTGTGTGTGCGTGTGTGTTTAGCAAGAGACCACCTCTGAGCTTTCCCTTCCACCTATTTCCCAGCATCATGCCGAAGATTACTCAGTTATGTTCATGCCCAAGGAGAGCAGCAGTTTTCCCTTCCACAACCACAGAACCTCCTGAGACTAACCAAAAATGATCGCCCGAGGACTTCCAAACCCACACACACACACACGTCCTAACAAGCATTTACACACACGTACCCACACACCGTACTCAAATACACACCTCTGTCTGCATCACCTCCACCCCCTACTTTTCCAAACACTCATATACAGACACACAGACACCTTTGTGGCTCCAATCTCGCTCCCGAAGGGGAGCGCTGTATCTCTGCCCGGAGGCTCACCAGGAAGTGAAAATACACACTAGTTATATTGATATCCCCTCAATTAACCTTGCTGTTTAATGATGTGAATCCACATGCACATCGTGTTTTACTGCCGTTACTTTTATTTATTGTTTTTCCAGTGAAAGCCACAAATGGTAATAACACCATCATAATGCTGCTGTACCAGCAGTGACTTTGAAGTATTTCTGTCCCTGAGTCTGGTTAGACCAAGGTTTTAATGACTGCCTAGGAGCTCAGGAAAAACACCTCATACTGCATGGCTGTCTGGATATGAGGAGAATATGTGGAGAACTATTCATCTAAGGCTGACCCTGACGGACCCACAGAATATCTGATTAATAGTATAGGCTTTGTGGCTTTTTAGAGATGTTTTACATGTGATTTAAATGACCTTACGGTATGCACACGTGCCAAATTCTGGCCTTAGACTAACACTGTCTGAATACGATGTAAATTCACAGGCCACTAGCCGAAGATATCAGTTATAAAACATATTTATCACAGCATTATCATCATCGTCTAACACATTTTTTGGGCATCATCTCTGTATTTTTGTGCTTGTGTGCAGGCAGCAACTGGAGGAAATGGCGGAAAAATTCAAATTTCCCTCAGTTCATCAGTTTGTCGTGGAGATTCTGAGAAGAGACTCGGCTCAGAGACTGGCCTGGCTACGACAGTATTACACTTCACTGGACCACCCTGACCTGGCTAATACAGTAACAAAGATCTTCCCCCAGTCTGATTCAGAGCAGACCACTCCAGCTGCTACCTCCTCAAGATCCACCAGAACAGCTGCCACAAAGTCTGACACACAGACCAGGACTCCACAAAAGGATGTTCCAAAAGCCACAAAGAGGCCTAAATACATTCAGAAGAATCTGCCGGAAATCCCACAGAACAATGTTTCTGAGCCACAGAAAAAGCCTAGAATATTACAAAATGATGTTTCAGAACCCAGGACAAACCCTGAAAACCCACTAAATGATGTTTTAGAACCCCAGAAAAAGCGAAACAGCTCACTAAAGAATGTTGTAGAACCTTTAAGTAACGTTCCCAACCCTGAGTCAAAGGAGCAGGAGGAGACCGTCTGTAGTGCCAGAGGACACAGGAGGACAAAGAGGGATAGTGTTTCCAGTTCTGGAGCTGGCCACAAAGCTGGTGGTGGTCTTGGCGTGGATGGGGCCAGCAGCAGTGGTCTGGGGTCTGGGAAGGCTGCTGCTGCTCTGAACCGCACAGACAGAGATACCCCTTCTTCTCCAGACCTCAACCATGGCAGGTCCACCATGTTATCCAAACCCACCGCACAGGGAAAGAAGCGAGAGCATAAATCGTCCTCTAGGACCAGAGACCCTTTTCAAGGGCACAGAGAAAATTCTCAGACCCCTTCCCCTCCTCAACAGGCCCCCTCTACCTCAAGTAATCACTCCTTCCTCACAGATCTGATAGGAGACACCTCAATCCTTGACGATTTGTTAAAACCCAAACCCAGGGGTGCACAAAAGAGGAGCACCCCAAAAACACCCCCTACATTCTCAGTGTCAGCGAGCACAGGTCTCGCCACACCTTCACCATCCAGAATCAACCCCAGTACTGACTCTAGCTCAACAGGCCTCTTAGACCCCCTCTCCTCTCCAAGCTCACACACACCATCTACGCTCCAGGTCAGTACACCAGCGCGACCATCAAAGGGTGGTCGCAAAGACTTCTGGGACATCCTGAATGAGGGTAATGAGGAGAGTATCAACAAATTAACAGACCTGGCAGAAGTGCAGAGAGTTTGCGTGAACACTAACTTTTTGGCTAGAAGTAGATCTGGAGAGGAGGAGAGCAAGAGTCTCTGGAAGACTAATGAGAAGTTCCTGTGGAAGAAATAATGCAGAAACGACATTTTACATTGTTGATCAAGCATTTCTTTTATTTTCTTTTAAGTTCTAAAGGAGAAAAAAAAAACTGAATAGATGAGATTTTCAGCATATTTTATTGAATTGCATGTCATTTATACTGTTTTTAAAATGTCTTTTTTTATTTACTTATTTGGCTTCACTGAATTAGGGGGTTATTAAGAGAAGGTTGACTTGAATAAACAGGGTGTTAATCTCTTTGGGGATTTAAACATCTGGAAATATGAATGGAATTATTAACTTGTCTGTTACTTTATTTCTACATTTTCAATCCCACACCCAGGCAGAGCACTAATTTGTCAAAAAAAAAAAAAAAAATAATGCAGCTTCTGCTACTAAGGATTAATTTCACAATCCATTAATCAACTGGACTATAAAAGGTCACAAAACAGTGAAAAATGTCCATCACTAATTCCCAGAGCCAAAAAATGATGACATCAAATTGCTTTTTTCTGATGAACAGTTCAAAACATCAATGATGTAAGAGAAAGAAAAACAGCAAATTCTCACACTTGAGAAGCTGGAACCATCAGATGTTTGCCTTATGTGAAAAATTACTTAAGCTATTCATCATTTGTTAAAATAGTTGCAGATTTTTTGTCCACCAGTAAACTTCTTTTTCCATCTCCGATGTTCTATAAAAATATTAAAGTCTGTGTCGAAACTGTTGCTGAACCTGACATGATGTTAAGTGGATGATTTGACACATTAAACCAGCCTGCTGTTGGCAACAGTCATTATCGTTATCAGACACCATGAGTGCCACCCAGAACTGTTGGTGGCCCTGCAGAGATATCGTTTAAAAAACTCCAAACTAATGGCTGTTGCGTCTCTGTCACTCTGAACCCCTCGCTGCCTCCCACTACCCCTGAGAGTGTGCATATTGTGTAGATGGTGTGGTTACTCTGCGCAGTAATCTGATAGTCTGTGGCTCTGCTCAGTTGCACCTCAAATGCCCCTCGGAGTGGAAGCTGCTGCGCTATTAGTGAAATAACAATAAGCAGTAGGAAGACAGTGGAGCTGGGAGAGGAGGGGTTCCGAGTAGTATTCATACCAGTCCTTTTATCCTAACTCCCACACTACTACTTGATATGTGTATCATACTTTCCTATATCGAGGCACATCTCCAAAAATTGACATATCAAAGTCAAAGTTTTGTGGTATTGTGAAAATAATCACTTGTGTGTGTGTGTGTGAGATCGAGGGAGAGTGTGCATGCATGTACTGAACACCACAGCTGTGTTTGACCTCTTTCAGCTGCCGCACTGCAGTAAATAGAAACCCAAAGAGCTGCCCTGTGGAAGTGTTGTGTTTTCTTAAGCAGAAATGAGAAAGTGCTGATAGCTATCAATAAACAAGAGAAAGGACTACGTGCCTCAACAGAACACGCAGCCTGGTAAATAGTATTTGTGTGCGTGCGTATGCATGTAGACCTTGTGGGTGGTAGATCATGAATATCTCCACTCACACATACTGAGGCCACACATCTGTCACACCTGTTCAAATCACAGACAGAGGAGAATAAAGAGCTCCCTCTCATATCCCAACCCCAAACAGCTCCCTCTCTGCTTGTCTCTTTCTGTTTCACCCACAACTGAGATTTGTAGATCCCTATCGGTCTTCCTGTAGTCATAGTCTGGTTGGAGTGAGATAGCAGAGAGGCTTAGCATTTTACTGACAATGGAAAGGCTCACAGATTGACTGACGGTGGTTAGAGGCTAATGGAAGCCAGCTAACATGGCTCAGTGATAAACAAAGCTCTATTATCCTTAATGCTTACTGCAGGATTCTGACAAGGATCTGGAGTGAGACGTACAACCAGCATGAGTGATCAGTGACAATGTCTCAAGTCAGTCTGATGATTGTATTTTATTTTATTACTTGCCGTGCATGTTGCGCATTTTCCCACACCTGGGAGTGATGAGAAATACCACCAGAGAGACAGCGTGTTTTTCCAGTTCTCCCATTAATGTCTTTGTGTCAAGGACAAGGTGAGATGCCTGTTTATACTTCCTGCCACTATTAAGTGGGTGCATGTAAGTCTGTTATAACCTGCACAGTCAGACAGAGTGGCAGAGGGAGGGCCCTGGCCCTGTAGGTTTATTTGCAGAAGTCAGACTGTGACACCAAGTTTGATTTGATTAGTAAAAAGCTGTGAATGAGTGTTGACCCATGCCGACCTGGGGCTCCAGGCTCAGGTTTCCACACACTCACTCTGCAATGTGTTAAGAAGGTCTGCAAACCATCACTGATTAAGAACTCGCTCTTGTACAAATGGATTGAACATTAAAGTGCTGGGAAACTACAGGCTTCAAACCTTAAGTATTTAGCGATAGCATTAAGTGTCCGTGACTGAATAAGAAACATAAAAAGTAAAAACAAACACCCAAGCAAGTATAAAACATCTTTAGATGTAATTTCTCAAAGTGATAGTTCAGGTTGTTTGACATGGGATTGTGTGAGGTACTTATACATAGTCAGTGTATTACTTGCAGTAGATTCGGATTGAAGCACTCCCAGTTTTGAGAGGCAGCCAGGAGCACCAGCACAGAAGCCGAGCGATGTACTGCTATGTATGGGACCGGCCACAAGAAACATGTTTATCCATTTCAAAAAATGCCTTCATTCAGTGACTTTAAAGGGGCTGTTTGCAATTCTCTGCCACCATTGTTGTGTTTACAATATAACAGTAGTGCTGCCCTCTGAGCAGATTGGATGCCACAGTGACTCGCTATCAGAAAATTACAAGATGGTCCAGCTGGACCAGAGCTGGCTGGTTAACATGCTAACTTCAGCAGAAGAATGGACATGGTAGATATAGAAGGAAAAAAAAGAGTTTACATTGGCATTTCTTTCCACCGCTGGAGACAGCTCTTGGCGAGTAAAGAAATGAAATTTGATACTGAACTTACGTTTCTTGTAAACTGGCAAGTTAACAGCTGTTAGCTGCTGCTAACGTTGGCTATGTAGGTAATAAACTAAGTAGCTTATTTGAGAGTTTAACGCTCAATAATCGGCTAATATGCATCATCAGGACTGAGTGGGTGTGGCTTTCCACAGGAACCAAACAACAAGAAACTGTCATCAAATCCTGCTTTAAGCGTTGCTTCATCGTGATTGTTGCATGGGAGTATGTTTCTAACTTTACCCAACCCACTTAAAATTAGTGAAAAGAGCACACACTTATACAGAAAAACAAATATCGCTTGTGAAGTAGTCAAAAACGGTTTTAATTTAGGCAGAAAACTGTTCGTTCCCATCACTCATGGTAAGCAGCTGATAGAGAAAACTTCACAGGTCAATTGTAATTAAGTGGCTATCATTAAATGTATATAACTGACCATCGCAGGTGTTTACGAGCGAACAGGGAAAAATATTTCTTATTGACAAAAAAAACTTAAGGTGACTCAGCAAGCAAACAGCTTCATTAGGGGGGTACAGAGTCCTCCTGTTGTTACGGTAACAGGCTGAGGAGGTATCTAAATGTGAAAAAGAACTCCCCCTGTTCATTAGGAAATTACACACCATTTGCCCCTCATTCCTATCCAGTTACCCAGGCAACTCTTAGCTGTAATTTGGGTTAATTCACTGGCTCCTGGGCCCTTCCGTTCCCCATTGTGCCCCATCATAAAAGCGATATAACACAGATGCACACACACACACACACACACACACAGTTGTATAAAAATAAAGTTTCTTATGCAGTATCGCACTCAGTAAGAGAGGCTAATCCTCATTTTGTTTGCTTCTAGAAATAGGCTGCGTGTGTGAATATCAATGAATTGCACTGGAGGAGAGGTTGTGCAAAGCTGAGCTTAAATCTGTTCATTCCCAACACCTGTATGGAGCTCCGACAATGAGTACGTGATGTAATTCTAGACAGAGATGTACAGCTGTTGAAAATGCAGTGTCTTATTTCCAAATTTTGCACAAAGAGACACTTGTCCTCTCCGACCTTGTCCTGCCTTGAAGGTGGGAGAGACAGAGATGGAGGGAGGTCTACTCTTTTGCTCCTTTCAGAACAAAAGGAATGGAAAATTGTGTGTTTTCCCATGGGGTAAATATTGAGAGAGCAGAGATATAAATGTAAGGAAGAAAGGCTTTTCTGACCGGCCTGGGTCTCTGTTGCACTGCCAAAGGCCTGTGCGTCACTTGATCCATTGTTTAGTGTAGGGAAGTCTCAGTAAGCAAGCGGCTGCCTCCTCGCTCCAGCTGCAGCCTCTCTACTGTTTATGTTTGCAGGGCCCTTCGCCTTGAAGTGAGGCTATACAAGCAAAGCTTGGCCATATGTGAGCGCTGGGCCGTCAGAGAAGTCGCTGGCCTTTTCTTTTCCTTTTTTTAATCCATCTCTCTCTCTGAAACGCTTCCATTTTTTTTTTTTTACCCTTTCTCTTCCCTACCCTCTATTCTCTTTTATCTTCTGTACCTCTGTCCCTCTCCCCTCATCGTGTTTGCTTTCTCTTGCTGACAGTGCAGCCTCTTCCTGACAGCCTACTCTTTTGGAGAAGATGAAGGCTTGGAATTATCCTCTTGAGTTTCAAAGACCTCCATCCTGGATAGGAGAGAAGTGGTAGGTATTATTACTCCTGTAAAAAATAATTACCCCTAAAACTCCTGAATGAATCTCCGTGTGCTCAGCAACAAAGTTTGAGAGGCAAGGTGGTAATTATGTCACAGAAATATTTCAACTAGTGTAAATACTCAAATATTTATGCAGGGGTGTCATACTGACAAGCACATTCAGGAGATGGAAAACGCTCAGAGAGAAAGCCACTAAAGGAAATATGGAGTCAAAAATGCATAGTGTGTGTAATTGGCTATTGGGGTTTTAATATCTTTCCGATAATTCGCTCAAATATTTTTATTGGGAGTTCAGCAATATCCAGTGTTGGGGAAAATGGCTATCTTGATTCAACAATTACAGTGTTCGACTGGATTTTTTTTCAAGCATCAAGCTGAAGGAGTTCCAGTCTCAAACTAAAACTTCAACCTGGAAAATTATTTGTGAGAGTGGTGCGTATGTGTCTGCAGGTTAGCGGTCCTGACCTTGGCTCCTGGGTGGGCTGCGGTGGCTGTGTGCTTGTCTTGGATCATCTCTGGACCCTTCTGTTTACTTAAACAACAAGCAAGCAGTGTCCAGGGAGGAGAGAGGAATCACACAGGGAGCATCCTCAAAGGCAGCACCTCTCTCCTTTTCTATCCCCCCTGCACACAGACACACACATACACACACATACAATCTGCCCTGACCACCCACATAAGAAATGGCCATACACTGAAATGAAAACAGTGACTTTCCATTGACCCCTTCCTTAATGAATCTCTCATCTGCTAGAGGCGTTAGACATGTTGAAGCCACTTTCAGTTCATATTTGTGCTAAAATATGATCCCACTGATGGTAAAACCATTATTCTGCAAATTCAGAAGAGAGGCTCTTGCACACTGATTGGTCTGTAAAGGAAGAGAGCTATCTTGGCCACCTATAGCATGCTATTATTAAAGTAGTAATATTGACATATCATCTCTGAGAACCCCATCTGATGTCCAAGAGACTTTGAAAATGGTAAATTAAAAGGCATCATAATGTGTTTGCACCACTTAATTGCAGAGCACCGGAGGTGAGGAAAGTCCCGGCTCTTGAGGTAAACAACTTTTTCAGCTGCAGGTGACACTCACACGCACAGGCACACACACACACACTGCACAGAGTGTGGCTTTGAGGTAGGTAGAACAACAGGAACATTACAGAAACTCACCTCCTGGAAATTCCCAGCAGTGAGATTTTAATTACACATTTTAACAATAAAGACATTTTGATGACTTGTGACGTAATGTTGAATTTTGGACTTAGGTTTGTGTGTGTGTGTGTGTGTGTGTGTGTTTTCTGCCTACAGCAGATGCCTATTACAGTAATCAGAAGGCACTATGAAACCTTAACATTTTGTGCCCTCTAGTGGCCATTTTGAAAGCTACCATGCTCATAGGAGTATTTCTCATGGGAACCTACAGAGCGAACATGACACCATTTATGTGTTTTAAGTAAATGAATACATTTCAATATATCATCATAAACCTTGTTTATAGATTATTTCATAGAAACTCTGTAGGGTCTCCATTGTTCAAAGGATAAATTGTGTTGTGTGGTGTACAGATTGTAAAGTCCTCAGGGAAAATTAGTGATTTAAGATAATATAAATGTATTTATTTGTCTGTAGCCATAATTAACAGAAACAAAAGAGATCAAAATTGTTACACGTTCATAAAAATCAATAAAACGGACTTGACTTGACAATATTACATCTATATGGCCACCAAATTGCTGCACTTTTGCCCCAGAGATTATTGCTGACATTGGGAGTGATGGCTCAAAAATTATGTTTGAGTGATAAAGAAATTGTTTAGTTTAGGATCACCTTAGAATACACTAAGGGGAAGAGTTTCATATAAAACAAGTGTCCTTGCCATCAAGTTTGTTTCTTTGTAAGCTGCTTTTTCAGATCACAACCCCACTGATGTCTGGCTGCAGGCTGCCCCTCTAGGTTTAATTCTGATTCACAGATGAAATAATAGTAATTTATTACTGATGATAGCAATATTATAAAACAGTTGTATAACTGAACTTAACTGACCCTTAGTTTGTTTATTGCGTATCAACTTTGAAGAAGACAGTATCACATAATTTTGTCTCAAAATCTTCAAAGGTTATGTGGTATAAATTATTCCCTAGTTGCTCTATTGTTGTCACCATGTTGCTGCTAATGTCAGGTATTATAAAAAAAAATACATTAAAAAAGATAAATAAATAAAATAAAACAAAACAATAACAATAATAACATCAATCTGCAATATTAATATGTTTTTATTATCAGGTACTACAGTTTTGACCACCTTTGTTTGTTTCAGCTATACAGTTGCTGTAAATGTACAAACACTATTCAGTGGAAATGAAGAGCCAATCCCAGCTTTAAAGAAACAAGAAACTTAAAGGGAACAATAAAGCATATTCATGGGTAAATATCCATCAATTTAAAAAATATTTACAAAAATATATTCAGAAATGTACTATTCACATATCAATACCAAGAGACATGAAACAAAACCAGTACACCAGAGTATCTTTGAAGTATCACAAAGACAAACATATCATATTTACCCTGCCTAAAGAAGGTTAGATATTATTGTTCAGAATTCCATTATACAAAAAGCATCAGTGATTGCCTTTTCCTTTCCTTAAATGGCCTTTGGCAATTTTTCAGCTGGTTTGTCATTTCTTGTCTTTTTTTTTTTTTTTTTTTTTTTTTTTTTTTGGTGGTGTATTAATTTTTGTAAATGTTTTTTAACTCTCAATAATCTTCAGATGAGATAAATAAATACTTTTATTCTCATTTAAAGAAGACTTATTCTTTGCCTCTGTCAAACAGTCAGGCCAGGCATGGATTGTTTAAACTCAGGGTCACTTTGACCTCCCTCCTCTCTCTCTTTCTCAAACCACTTTCCCTATTCCCACGGGGAGGATCATTCATCACTGCTAACTAAACAGCCCAGTCACCACATTGTTAGCGATTCTTTTAGGTCAGACATCTCAGTAGCACTGACTAATTCAAATGGTTGCGTGCAGCTACTTCTGCAAATGTGCGAGCACAGATGAGGGAACGTGCTTTTAACACTGTACATCATCCTGCAAGCAGCAGGCTATCAAACCCTGCTCTCTAGTGTATTCTCATTTCTCAGCAGCCAGGTTGACGCTCATCAATTCTATTCTGCCCCCAAGTGGATTTGTGGAGATCAGACCAGTGACTGACACCATGGCTACGTCGTCTGGTGCTGTACTCATGGGATCAAATGTTTCCTCTGTTTCAGAGGGGAGAGGAGGATGCTAATGACAGTTGCAGGTGTGTTTGAGTGTGTAGGAGTGAGTGTGTGTGAGTGTGTGTGTGTGTGTGTGTGTGTGTGTGTGTGTGTGTGCATGTCTGACTTACAACATGATGTGTGTGGGAGAGACTGACAGGACTGGACACTTTCTTCAGTTCAGCGAATAAGGCGCCAGACTCATTATCACTCATATACCTCTTAGAGATTTATGACTATGGGGATTTGGGCACACACACATCATACACACACACAGAAACCTGTCAGCATTAATGATGAGCTACATTTGTTGAGTCCAAGAACTCAGCTTTGAAAGACATTAGAATCCATATTAATATTAATTTAGTATTAATGTAGTCTGAAAATATGAAGTAGTTTATTGCATTGACATGCCTGTCTAAACATGTACTCAGAGTGCTAACTGTATGTCCTGGGATGTTTATAGAAATAAAGTAATTATTTTTTAATTTGATGTGGGTGTGGTAGCTGAATGAAATGTCAAGACATGTTATGACTTATGTCTCATAAATTTCATCTGTCGTCAAGGAAGAAAGTCAACTCAGCATTCACCCTAAATTCAACAGCAACTACAATTACAGTATAACTCATATTTCCTACGTTGAAACGTGAAAGGAAATTTACACAAACACAAAATTCTATTAATGTCAATGCTTACAACAAAATGGAGCAGATGGATCATCAAAAAGTAAATAAGATCAAATACAATTTGAGGGAAACGTGCATCATTCATAAAGGTGCTTTCCTGAGGGTGGTTTAACCACAATGTTACAAAAGCTACAAACAGAAAGCACTATTGTATATAACAGTACCCAATAATACTTTCATGTATTTCATCACTATGTTCAAATGAGAAACAGAAAAACAACACCAGTTCCATGATTATTATTCTGTTTCCAGTGAGGGACATTTGACCCAAATGTCTTCATATTACTCTTTCATTTCTACCATTTCCAACACTTTTAGTTGCTGCAGTGATGGATGGCCTCTGCGCTACTCTGGTCTTGACATAGTCTTGTAGGCTTTGTTGCATAGACTCTGCATAGAGAACTTTGGGGGGAATAACCTGCAGTAACCAGCCCTGTATGCCCATACACACACACACACACACACACACACACACACACATAATCACAAAGACAAATTAATCACATACCATGTTACTTGCCATTATTTGACATTACCAGACGTTTGTAAGTCTTACCAGGACAATGTGATAGATACTGCCGTGTGTTTTGTCTCCAGCTCTGAGGTACTGCAGGGAGCTTTTTACAAAGTCTTCTGGTGACAGAGTCACTAAGTTGGTTTGTTGGTAAGATGCCATCCGAGTGGAGACGCCAAATGGAGCCACTGCCTGAGAAAACAAGAAGAATAGAGAGAAAGTGGTCACAAGATTTTCACCATTTGAAGAAAAAAAAAATCACTTGAAAGTAAAAAACAACTTATTCCCTCTTCTTTTAAATTTAAAGACCTTGAAGTGGAGTCTTAATAAGAATCAAAGTACCTGTATAATAATCCCTTTATCTTTGTATTCAGCTTGTAGACCTAGAGAAAATCTTTCCACAAACACCTACAGAAACATGAATTAGAGCGTGAGCATGATACAACATGATGTAGGAGGACTAGAGGTGTACTGGCGCACTTACCTTAGATGCAGTATACAGGGTGTACATGGGGAATGGAATACAGGCTACTCCAGATGAAATATTTACAATCACCCCTTTTCCCCTGCAGAGGCAGAAGTGAAAAACAATTGTGGTCTTACATTTGTGTCCAAAAACTCGATGTTAATCAACATATTATGTTTTCATTGTATTACTTATTACATCTAATGAAGAAAACATGAAGGAAACCTGTTCTCCATGCCTGGAAGGATTATTTTGCACATCTGGGGAAAGAGAAAATATGTTCAGAACAGGGGCGTGTCTACAGGTGGGCTGCCCACCCAGAGATAAGGCTTGCCCACCCAGAGGAATCATCTGCCCATCCAATGAAAACTCTGAAAAAAATCAATTTTTTGAGTGTTCCTAGTTTTCTGTAATTTTGTCATTAGTCATCATGACCAATAGGTCTGGGTGTGGGGCAGTTCTGCTCTTTCTTCATCTCCTCCACCCCCCCCCCCCCAACCCCCACCCCCCCCACCCCCTCCCACCCCCCAGCTATTTAGCAACATTTTTGTTGTTGCTGTAATTTTGTCATTGGTCATCACGACCAACAGGTTGTTTATCAAGTGCGTAAGTGAAAGACAGTGTGCAAGATTCTTTGTTTTGTTCCCAGTCAAGTATTTTTATATCTCACACACCTGTGACTAAGAATATTTGTTTGAAAAAAGTAAAGACATACTCTTACCTTGGCCATAGTTTTCACATTGCAGTTTATCACCTTCGTAATTGTCTGAAATCACAAATAAACATGGGGATATCTTTATTGATAATCAAGTAACAGAAAATGCTAAGGAGTGGATACAGGTAAGGAAACGAAGAAAGTGCATGTGCACATGCATGTGGGGGATGTGCTACATCTCCCTGCCAGTGGTTTCACATTACTCCATATGATACGAGGGGCAGAAATATGCCAAGATATGCAGCAATGTGCTGGCAAAGACAGGGAAAAAGACAGCAAGTGAACAGTTCATCCTCATCATAGTCACGGATGTAAGCAATGCTGGATTTGAAAACATAAAAATCACATTTCCAAATGTTTTAAGAGGAGGAAAATACATTCAACACACCTGATAGAGCAAAAAGGATACGCACAATGCATTTTGTTGAGTAACACTGAATGTAAACATGACTTTTTGTTGTTGACATGAAAACTTATATCTGCTGGGGCATCACTGACCTGATTCAGCTCTGCAGAATTAAGGAATTTGCAGGGGATGAAGCTGGGCAGCATGCCTACATTATTGACTGCGGTAAAGAAAACAGAAGATCCAATTTCATGGGGGAGAGGAATTAGCAGATTACTATCTTAAATGATAGCTGTTTTTTTCTTGTATTTGTTGTTTGTAGGAGCATAATATTTTGAAGATTACATGGAAGAATTAAAAAAAGGCCAACCTAAAACCCCGATGTTGAGGTCCTTAAGCTGATCCTCAATTTCACTGAAGATATGTTCCTGTGTGAAGTCTGTCACTATCACTTTCACCCTCTGTCCTGTTTTTTCAACTATGAGGAATGAAAATGTGAGGTCAGCTGCATACTGCACATTATGCACTGTTACAGATGACACATCACATATGTAGATCTAATCAATTTTTTTTTTTTTTACAGGAGATACAAGGTAAATATGGAAAGCAAGTTCTTACCTATTTCCTTGGCTACCTGGTCCAATGTTACTTTGGTTCTACTCATGATAATCACATTCATTCCTTGCTCAGCCAGCTAAGGGAAGCAATAGTGCAGTAACAGACACTAATTAAATAATGATGTGCAAGTTGCCAAACACAAAAATTATCACATGTGCAACTAAGGGGGAAAATATTTTAACTTTAATTACAAAGCATTTATGACTCATTTACATTTGAAACATCGTAATGTGTAGCAGGTGTTTTATCTTTGAAAATGCATTTATTGTGGTGTCCTGTACGCACAAGCAGTGCTTCTGTATTTAAGCAATCACTTACCGCAAATGCATATTCTCTTCCTATGCCTTCTGAAGCACCAGTCACCACTGAAACGGGGATGCAGGGGATTAGATTTATCAATGAATTCCATCAGCTGTCATATTTTCCTGTAGTTTCCACTCTAAACACCGGGGGCACTGTGAATCAGAGCTGCACAACCTAATCTCTCTTCCTTTGCTGTCAGACAGAGGAAGAGGATTGTGTTTTTTAATTTGTTTACACTATACCCAACACATCCCGTTCGAACAGGCTGTACTAATACAGCGTGTTCCCCACTTCTGATAAAGAATTTGTGGAGAACAAACAGGAACTGCTTGTTTCTGAGTGCTCACTACTCTCCCATCTCCTCCCAACCCTGATTACAAAGATCACAGGCCCTTTCACTATTTTCAGACATGGAGTGATAGGCATCCATATTTAACTGGGCCCAGAGTGGAAATTTAAGATTAAGTAAAGCCAAGAGGTCTTTGGATGAGATAATAAACATGAGAAAATACAAAGGGCTTGAGGTGACAAAACTCTAAGCTACGAGCTCTATAAAGTTCTCACATGTTGAGAATTGATTTCTTGCTTTGCTCTGAATTCACAGGAACAAACCAGCAGGGATGTTCTCTGGAAGGCAGTTAGCTCTGACGTACTGCCCTCTTCTCACTTTGGCAGCAACAAGTGTTGCAAGAATCAACAACTCTAAAATGATCACAAAACTGAGTTCACCTTTTGCTCAGTCCCGCCCCCTTCTGTTACAACACCTAGAAAATATGTTTGTGTGCGATTTGAGTGTCTCTTGATATCCCTGTGCCTGGTCCCTCAGACAAACAAATGACGCCTATTTTGCCTCTCTTTGACATCATCTGCTCCTCTGCCCCGACTCCAGCCACAGCTCGTTGTTCCCAGGCACCCATGTTCTCCTCAGACCTGCCGTCCCATTGCTACTCACCAGCTGTCTTAAGACTGTCATCCCTGTCCTCACTTACCTGACTGCACCACCCATTCATACACCTGCTCACACTTATATTTAGCCTTGTAATTACACAAGTTATGGTCCTGATTATGGGCTCTTGGGGCATTGTGAGGCCCGCATCCCTGCCTGCTTGCTCACCTGACTGATTATTTACTCATCTGCCTGTAAGCTTTGTTCTCGTCGTCATTAAAGTATCTTCACTGAATCTGCTTGCCTTTGTGTCTGTGTTTGGGTCCTCCCTTCCTGTACTGTGACCAACAATTGTGAAACTATTGAAGAAATTTGATGTTGATCCAACATTCCTTCATAACTACATTATCTGGTTACTCTTTGTTCCAAACATAATTGACAAGTTGGTTGCCAAGAAGCTGTAGGTGGAGAACTGGAAATAATTGGTGAGAAATCTTTCTGACAGCTTTCTCTGCCATCAGCACAGTATTGAAATTGCTTTCCCCTCTGTTACAACAAGATAGATACTCTATTCTTATATTTCTAGACTCCTAAGTGTTGCCTGATTGTAACAACACGGATATTAACTTTTTATTTGAGTTGCTGACCATGAGCTGGGGACTTTGTTGCCTCTCATTTCCTGTCATTTCTGTAGTGTCAATATATAAAGATTTACAATGCCCAAAAAATAAAAGTAAAAAAAAAAACCCATCAGTAATACAGTCATCCACTAAAGGTCCAGTCTGATGACCTCAGCATTGCATATTTGCATCATTCTGATGATGTAGTTTTGCTGTAAGAACTGGGGCAGTTAGCAGCCAAGTGCAGAGCAGTTGCAATGATCATCAGTACCAACTTGCTCCTAATACTGTTAATGTGAAGAAGCTCAAGTAACTCTGGGTCATGCTCATAAACAAGGGTATAAGATAAAGATTGAGGTTGATGTCTGCACATCATCTGCAGTGCTGTGTGAGTTTATTGGACTGCTGTGGAGGGAAGTCATTCTGAATGCATGGACCTTATACCAGTTCATCCATATTCCAACACTCACCTACAATCAAGAGCTTTGGCTAGTGACCAAAATAATGAACCACATGCTTCTCTCTCCAGGTGCCTGGGCTCACTTTTAGGGTCAGATATTTGGAAAGAACTCAATGTAGCACTGCACCTCAATCACATTGATTCTCCTTGGGCATCTAATCTTGATTCCTCCCTGAGAAGGTACTTCCAGCTGGAAGATTTCCTGGTACAACCACAACACAATGGAGGGATTATCCCCCGCGTATTACAAATTCCATCTCACTCAGCAGTGTCCCTCAAGAAAAGCTGGGAGATGCAGCTGAGGAGAGAAACATTTGGACCACTTTGCTGGTCCTGCTGCCATCAACCCAAATTGAAGTTTTTAAAAAATGGGATGGATGGAATACAATATAAGACAGCTGGGAAATCTTTCTGACATCTTGTTAGCTGAGCACAGATTTAGTAGGTAAGACTGCTACTGTATAACTTTACCCATGTGCCACCTATTTGCCAATAAGTGACTTCCATTGTTAATGTTACTGGTTTATTCAGATTATTGGAGCTGCTCAACAACCAAACACTTCATCTTTTTTTTAAATTAGTCATCAGTCCAAGCAGTGGTTGAAAGATGTGTGCTGGTCGTCATTTGTAACTAACATTGTGTCATGTTTAACAATAATGGGAGAAAATTGGATATTATTAGACCCAGATGCCCCTGTTGACATAGTATGGCAGAAGTACTACATTACAGGAAATACATTCTCAAATAGTTATATAACATTGGGTTATATTATATAATTGTGATGATTCAGAGTCAACTGGGTGAGCTAAATGAATGAGTAGGCAATAAAAATCTTTCAGACCACTTTTGTCTCAAACATGAATCAGCAGTTTTCCTTTATGCAAATGAGTTCTGTGAACTGAAAAGGAATGTTGAGGCATTTCTTCAAAGTGAAAGAGATACAGATACAATGGTCCAGACTCCTGTTCATCCATCAATGTTACATAAAAGAACCAAAAAGTCTTTAAAGACCTCATTATCTTTTCCAATATAAAATAGATATACTACAGGTTTCATTTTATTTTAATGGTATTTTATTTGGTTCTATTTGGTGCCAATTCAAGACAATGTTTAACACAGTTTCTGTCCATTTTGTGTCAGTATGAAATAATGAGTAAGGTATTAGGGTCATGAGGGTTGCAAGGGGATCAGAAAGTGTTTCTGGCCATGTTGAGCCAAGACTCAATGACATCTGTCCAGAATGCATTGGGTCCACTTTGTGAAACAATATTGTTCTTGTTCTTACGGTTACTGTGTGCTGTGAGACGAAACCTTACAAATAACGTCACTGCTGAAAATAACCATTCAAATGAAACATTCAAGACCAGTTTAATTATTATCACAAGTAAAAGATCTGTGTAAGATTTACAGTCCTTCCCTGTAGTGAAATCCTGTTGGTTTTTGTATATTTGGTAGTCAACATAAATGTGTTAGTTGACTAAGGCCATCATAAAAAGCAGACAATCATAGTTGCTAGTGCCAAGCTCGTTCAGTAGTTGTTACCTCACTGCACAAGGAAATGGTTGGAGCTAATTTATTTGAATACCAGTGTCTAAATTAATATTCCCGACAGCAGTCCTCAGTACTGACAAGACTGACACATGTAAGCATAAAAACTGTAAATGTTCCAGTCAAACTTTTGACTGCTACTGTATATGCTGTCTTTGGTTGACCCATGCACCATACATCCCAGACCACTTGACATTGAAAAGACTACTCAAAGGAGACACAGACTCATGCAAATGTGGTTTGAAATTGTCAGGACAGAAACGAATGCACAGGGATGGGGTTTATGCAGGCTAGAACATACTGTTCTGGCTGTTTTTCCTGTGCTGGAAAGGAATGAAGTGGGCTTTTGGGAAAAAGAAAAGATCAGGCGAGTATTGTGTGTGTTTTTTTTTTTTTTTTCTATTTTCATTAGGCTTCTTTTAGCACTCAGTCTTTTAGGAGACTGAATAGCCTCTTAAGAAGATGCCAAAGAACATGCTAAAGAATATTTTGTAATTTGAGGAGTAATTACAGGGAGAGAGTCAGTGGGGCGAGCCAAGGCTGACCATGAGCCCTCAGATGTAGTTAGGTGGGGCTTTTCTCAAGTTTATAGGAAGGTTAAAAATCAGATTTCCTGCACCAGCTTGTCATCCTTAATCCCCTCTGTTAACTTAGACTGAAGACACTGCACTGTAAAATGTTCAAGGAAAGAAGGGCACTTAGCACATGATTGTGATCTTGTGTAACAGTGAAAAGTCTGAACAAGTCTAGAACTGGAAAGGCTTCTTCATCCTTTCCTTTTTTGCTGCCATAGCATGCACAGGCACATTCTGACATATGTTACTGTCATAGATTAGTGAACTCATATGACTATAATAGTCACATATAAATACACAAAAGTAGTGTTTTATTACGTTAAGTATTAAAAATGTAGTTATGACTTAGACTAACATCTAAATTGTCCTGATGCTACATATCCCATCTATCAAATTCCTACCATTTATTAGTCAGAGCATGATCTACTGTAGGTCTGATACAGCACACACACACCCACACACAAACAAAAACACACATATGCATACACACACAGCTCACCTGCCCATTCTCCCATAGAAGTGAAGAATGTCTTTGACAATGGGAAAAAAAGGTTTGGAAAAAGCATCCTACTGAAAAGCAGCAGTTTTACTCCATAGTAGACAACAACTGCAGCACCAAGCGAAATGAAAAAGAGTTCCATTAAATCCATGCTTGTCTGGTGCTATAAATTCCTGTTTTAAACCTCTCTGTGTTTGTGTCTGCTCTGAAAGAGAGTTTTTAGTTCAATGCTTCACTAAAAGTAAAGAAAGACAGAAAGGGGGAATTGCCTGCTGGAGGACACTCCCATTTCAAGAACAACAGGCTTTCACTCTACCTCTGACTTGCATGCACAAACTGACTCCAAACACACACACATACAAACTGTAGATGCTGTATCAAACCACAATGCTATTTAGCTCCTGAGTTTCCATGTGAAGCATATCAAGAAAGATTTCTTAGAAACCCATTAGGAATCCAGGGGTAGTTTCAGAACCTAAATAGCATAATCTTTTGCTTTGCTAAGTATAATGGTAAGTATACATACTAGATAGTACTTTTCAAAACAGTGGTACATAAGTACAAAGTACTCACTTTTAGTTGTGAGCTGGAGCAGCCAATAGATCATTGCTAAAAATCTCAGAAACTGGAGCCCACAATGAAACCCAACAAGCAATTTAAGTTAAGTATTTTGAGAATAGGGTTACTCATACTCAAACACAAAATAACAAATAGAGCTGCAATGAGCCAATAAAACTTTTTTTTTAAAGCCTTCTGAGGCAAATCTTGGACCATTTGACTATTTTCATAGAGGCACACAAAGATTTTCCCATCATCTTCAGCACTGCAGTATCTGACTGAATACTTAGTACAAACTGATCCATCTTTGTATTGGTGTTGGTTCCACTATGGCAAAATGAAAGTGGATCCAAAAAAGAATAGTTTTTTTAACTGTAATTTTCTTGATTGAAAGACTTGAAAGAGCTTGATGACTATAATTTGTCATATTTTCTCATCTGATCTCCTCCCTTTCACCTGCCTGTCCTTGAGGTCTGTCTGGGGATTAAGAAAATTGTGACAGGTAACGTTCCCTATTTTATTTTCATCTTAAAGACCAAATAATTAATCAGTTCAATCAAGAAAGCACCTGGCAGTTTAATCGATAATTATTAATAATTGTGAGTTTCAGCCATTTTTTCACCTCAAAATGTATCCATGTCTCCAATGTAGCTCTAAGAAATTGAGTTTCTTCATGCATAGGAAGCATATCATTTCTGAATAGAAAAAATAAGTCTTGAGTAATAAAAATTGTTGAGGATTATGGCATTACAGTCACAAACACATTAAATTAGATTTATGAAAATAAGATTTGGTTAACAAGAGAATAAGCCTGAGGGAGGATTAATTAAAAAAGCCAATCATACTTTTATGTTTGGTGTTAATCTGTTTGTGTTAAACGGATTAATACCGACTGATGATGATCTGCTCCTGTTAACCTGCAGCTGCCTCATGGATGTATTATGCACCGCACACGTCATCAACATGCGCCGGCCGTGTTGCTCGCGCCATTCCTACAAGCGTGTGTTTCCATCTCTCATTACATTAACACTGGCAGAGCTTTAGTAGCCACTGTTACAAGCATAGATTCTGCTTTTCTGCCGTCATTCTTTTAGGTGAGTCCAGTTTTATATTTATCTGTTGCTCGATCACCAGACGAACGGTGTTATTCGACATCACGGAGGTTGTCGACCCTTGGTTTCGCGTTGAACAAGTTTAGCTTGCTAGCTAGTACAAAGTTAGCTTTGGTGTTTTGGGTATGTACGATTTGGGAACTCAGTGTGGCTCGTTCCCATTAGCGAATGGGCGGTTGTTGTATTTTAATGATAAATGACATGCAGTGAGGGGCACTAAAACGAGCTGGATCACACTGCGAATATTTCAGAGCTAATGAAACTCAACTGTGATTCAAAATGGTTTAAGTGTAACGGTGGTGTTGCTGCCTCACTCTGACCCTTTACCACTAAGTTTGTTTTGGTTCTGCGCGCCTCAGAAACAAACCCACTTCACAGACACGTAACCTGGCGGATGTGATTGTATTTCTGTGCTATGTACTCAGTTGTATGTCGTTATAGGGAAAGGATAACTTAGCTTTAGTCCATTCTGACGTAGCCACATGAGTGTTGACGTTTTATTTGCCACGGCTAACGCTATCAACGTTTCGCGTCCATTAGCCCATAAAGTTATGCTGCCGCTAGCTTACTTGTTCACTCAGCGTTTGACGACTAGCTAGTGTTAGCGACAGAGGCCGTGGCATAAGAAGCAAACAAGACGTGAGCTGGCTAACGTCGGGTAAGACCCCCAGCACGCCGCCTTGACTCGACAGGTTCGTTCACACAGGTGCGGCTAAGATACAACAAC
This sequence comes from Trachinotus anak, assembly GCF_046630095.1. Taxonomy (NCBI): domain Eukaryota; kingdom Metazoa; phylum Chordata; class Actinopteri; order Carangiformes; family Carangidae; genus Trachinotus; species Trachinotus anak. The sequence goes on along the minus strand of NW_027273859.1, from coordinate 20,689,792 downwards.
AATACCGAATTGTCAGTGTTACCCCGTTAGCAAGCTACCTGTTACACGTTTAGCCTGTTTGCTCTGCAGACCGTCATAGCAGACCGTCAACAATGTGGTGAGATAGTGTTCAGTTCTCCCCTGGTAAAAAAAAAAAAAAAAAAAAAAAAAATACAGTGTGAAAGGTGAATGACAGGTGCACAGATGCGGCATGTTGCGCATTAAGTAGGCTACCTCGCTTAAGTCTATATGAAAACAGGCGATAGGCCTTTTTTCCACGGGACATTTTTTATATGTCATGATAGGAAAAGCATATGTGTAAATAATGAAATGAAAGATGGATGAATTCCTTCTAGCTCCACTGTTTTCAGGGTCCTGGTATCAGGCATGCTGGCTTACTCTCACAATGTCAGGGCTTACTGGGACACCAATAGAGAGCAACCATTGTGAATGTTAGTAGACACAAATGTGCTTCTTCTACCATGACAAGTCAAAATGTCTGTGGTGAAAGAGGCCAGATCTTACAGATGTTACAGTTCTAGTGGGCAGCTAGAGAAGCAGCACCAACAATAACTGACCGTATTACTACTGTATATGGGTGTTGTATAAGTATCCTCTTTCATCAATTAAAGATGGTTAGATAGACTCCATTTTAAAACTGACAGTACCATCATATGGGAACTCTGGGCAGACTGTTGCACACATTACAGCATCCCCAGAACCCTGCGTTTCTGGCCAAATTCACTGCATATGCCGGGAAGCATGTGTGCATGAAAACACTCAGATGAAAACTTGGGTATCCCAAGCCAATCTGCAGAGTCAGTGTTAGCAGAGTTGGGTAAAAAAACCCCACAATCTATTTTAGTTTATTTTGTGGCATTTTGCATGTGTACCCCATCTCTTTCATGTTTAGCACATGCAGGAGAAGAAGAGAAAGCCTGTCTAAATTTCACCCAAAGCTTTGTCCCCTAAATCTATGAGTGTTTTTTTTTTTTTTTTTTTTTACCAAATTAATGGCAACTGCTTCTATTACATTGCTATTAGAGTTCCTAATACAAGGTAGAAACTCTGTAATACTTATCAATATGATAACAAAAATCAAAGAACCAAACAGGAATAGAAAGAAACAAAACAGTATATCTACTGGTGAATTCTTTTTTTCTGGAACAAAGCCAAATAGGTGAATTTGCATGAGTCAAAGGTAGCCATTGCTTTTACTTAGCTTCAGGGTAGATTTTGCTTCTCTTTTCAATTAAATAATTTATAAGGACAATAATATCACAGACACTAACTTATTTGGTGATAATGATGCCAGACTCACAATGCGAAAAATGTTAACACTGCTCAGCCCAAGGCATATTTGAAAGTTGTAATCACTGAGTATTTTAACATGCACATTAGTGTCTGTATTAGTCCTATCCTGCTTCTGACAGTATTTGAGGTATATGACATGTACATGGAACATTAAGATACCTGGTTAGTGCACACAATTCTAACATTATCCAGGTTTCTGATCAGATGTGTCATTACAGTCATGTCTATGACTCCACCGCTACCATCATCTCTTGGTCATTTCTGTACCAACTGAAGTAACTCAGTATTTTGCCAGGGTTGTAACGCTTCCGAAAAACTGAGGCTGAAACTGCGTCCACGATGTTGGGTCACAATACCGGACGACGGAGCTGCCACCCTCAACACACGCCATCTGCACACATGGCAGAGATAGTTCAGGAACCTTGAATAATGGTTTTTACATGCCTCAGTATCTCGGCTTTTGTCCAAGTACTCGAGCAAACATATTTGGGTTTCTCAACACTGGGATAAGTGCTGATCCATGTGTCTGAAACAAGAATGTGATGTTTACATACATATAACAGTTTGCAGGTAGATTTGTACCTCTGGAGACTGAGCTCTGTGGAGGCTTCCAAGATTGGTGTGACAGCCACCAGAGACATAAATTACATTCATTGATCTCATTAAGAGTACAGAAAAAACCCTTCAGAGACCTTCTAACAGATTTATCACTGAATTAATAATTCATGGATTGCTTATTAAAAGAATCTGTCTCTGTTCTGTGACAACAGGTGTGTCCAAAGCACTGCTGCTGTGTTCATGTGTGGATATGGTTGTAACGCACATGCAATTATAGAAGAACACAATGGATTATGGTGCTGAATATTTGTTTCTGGGCTGTAGATGGCAGTGTTGCTCAATATTTCTCCCCCATTTTTATTGAAATGTGCTAGTGATGGCACACTTCCACAACACTGTCCACGCTGGTCTCAAAGCTGACAGTTTGTCCAGTCAGTTGGTCTCTTGGGAGAATAAATTGTTTCTCAAGATTGTCTGGCCGGATTGTGAAGAAGTGTGTTTTTGTATCTGCAGTGAACTGCTTCTAAAAGTTCCTGACAGCAGTTGCTTGACATGATCAGTTGACAAACACAAATGTAACGTTTTTTTTTTTTCCTTTTGTAGTTACAAGTTTTTCATCTCATTCTGTGAAACTATGGGGAATGTGCTCAGAGCTTAAGATTAGTAGCTAAATATGTTTTGTAGTGGGGGTAAAGAAACACTTTTTTTCTCATCTTTGATTCTATTATTGGCATAAACCTCTGGAAATGTTGAGATAAGACTTCATAACAAAGGATTTGTGATCCCAAAGTAGGTCTGGTAAAGCAGTGTTTTTTTATTATTCTATCCAAGGTTTTTGTTTTTGGCACAGAGGCGACTCAGTTACTGACTCAGGTACTGCCTTTGAATCTGAAAAACACCTTTGGACCTGTGAAGCTGGGATGCCTAAATACTATCTGGGATATAGAGCAGCTATTTGTGTGCTACAGATGACTTGCAGTGTTTCTATCAGGTGTGCTTTTCCTTATTCGGAAGGATTTGTTCCTTTGCCAAGATGGATGACAGTGATTTCAGTGCTGCTTGATCTATAATAAAATGGGGGCGAAAGGGATAAAGCCAGCCAAAACAAAAAAGAAGATTCCTTGTTCTGACATTTTCTTGTTGATGTAATTTGACTCCCTCAGCTTTCAGTTGATGTTTTGTTATGCTGTTTTTCCCTACGAAAAACAAAGTGAAAGTATTTTAAAAGTTTCACCCAGTCAGAACTTGAGAGCAATGAAATACTAATTTTGTCTGCTTCTTCCCCTACCTGTTCCTCTCTCATATTCACCTGCAGATATATCCAGCTATGGATATGGACAGTGCCAGTTCAGTGGTGCTGCAGGCCTTAACCCAAGCTACCAGTCAGGACACAGCTGTTCTGAAGCCTGCGGAGGAGCAGCTCCGACAGTGGGAGACCCAGCCAGGCTTCTACTCGGTCCTTCTGGTGAGGGATGATGTCAAATTATTGGAATAAGTCTGCTGCAGTGAAAACTATTAAACCTCTAATAAATAGAGATGCTAATTAACTTAGTGCAATTTGCAGAAAGCAGGGTTGTTGTTTGGTCTGTGTTCAATTTTATTTCACTTGAGTTTTCAAGTAATAATTACAATAATTACAATCACAGCAACAAATCACAAGATTATGAGAGGCAGGGAAAGAGGGAGAAAGAGGGCAGTGTAGGGCAGCCAGCTGGGGATTGCAGTACACTTTGTTCTTGTTCAATGTGTAAGACCAAGTGTGGTTGAAAAGTCAGAGGAACAACAGAGCTTAGTGTACGGTCATCTTCTCTGCCCTGATTAGCACATGACCTTTGGCGTATGTACATAGGCACAAAGCCGATGTTGAACCACAAATGAATACTTTCACGTAACATTTCAGGAAATATGTTTGTTCTCACTCAGGCTTAAGTGATAAGATTGAGTGAAAGGATCTCAGTATCATCTCTGTGCATTCAGTAGCGAAATTGGCTCAGGATGTGTTCTGCCCAGCTAAGCACAAAGACCTCTTCTATTCACAGAAAAATGTATTATTTTCTATATTATTGGCAAGAATACATTGTGGAAAAGAAAGTCAAAAGAGATCTTGGACACATTTTCATGTACTCAAGCCAATGATATGAAATTGAATTAAACTAATCGTAGCTTGTGTAGCATTCCATTTGTCTGAAATCTGGCTAATTGTGTAATTTTATTAGCAATTTTAAATACATAGTGTAAGGCAATCGTATCTTTAAAAAAATTAACTGTAGCCTTATGCGTCACTGAAAGAGATTCCATTGGATCTCTTAATGTAGAGAAACAGAACAGTTGAATATAACTTCAGGTTAATATATTGCATGAGGTGAAAGGGACAGGTGTCTGCCAGAGTTAACTTCTGTCAGAATCATATTGTTAAGTTTTCTTCATTGTATAAAATAATCCAGTGATAGTTTAGTAGTCTGTATATTAGTAGGTAAATTGCAAACAGGAACTGATGGTAACTCCATGGAAACAGAGAGCCATGGTGAGATAGAAGTAAGTTAATAGAAGTAAGACAAGAAATAATATAAAGATTTAAAAATAATAACTAATTCATTGCACAGGAGGTGTTTGTTTTTTTGGCTGAGTTTTGTCTCTGGAATCACAGATGCTTTGATGTCTCAGAAAATGTTCTTGACAAAATTGGGTTTATGTCCAATTTTGTGTAGCTGCCGGTGATGCTGTGGTCCAAAGCCATTAAAATAGGGTGTGCTATGTGCCCTCTCTCATTTAGTTTAGGCGAATTATGTCTTTGTACATTACTGCAGAGGATGGTGCAGGAGAGACAGCATCAGTAAATCAATTTTTAGCCAGGCCAGCTAAATTCTAGTTATACTGATACAGCTAATAAATGTTTAGTGGAGATTTTTTTTACTTGCATAATCAAGTGAATAGTTACACTCTTCATCTCTGCTAATGGGCTTTTATTCCCTTGATACAACTAAAGGGATAACTTATGTCTGTAATAATGCAAAAATAAAAATTGAAGCTCTTTTTCATGTAACTCACGTTTGTTCCCACACCTCCTAAACCTGAGAGCCAAGATCCCAATCTGTGCTGTTCCCTGTGGCGCTCCTGCCTCTGCAGCGAATAGGAGAAGCACTTTGAGAACACTGACAGTAATCAGCCAGATTTTCTCAGGTTATGGCAACATTTTGCAGATCAGATGTTTTAACACTTATAGGAAATTAAACTATATTAGCGTCTACAAATTCAATGTCAGCGTGTCCCATATTGTAATGGAGCAGCCTCTTAAAGTGTGGCATCATTTCATCACGTCTGTGTTATTATTCTTTAGCTTGGATAGAGTTGTTATTCTTTCCCTCTGTAGTCTGAGCTGTCGCTCATCATTAAAGTGAGTCAATCCTTACATTGCCTGGTATTTGAGGTGATAAAACAATGTGAGCTAAGTGTATATTTATATATTTTTTCACAGAATATCTTCAATAACCACATGCTGGATGTGAACGTCAGGTGGCTGGCTGTGCTGTACTTCAAAAATGGTATTGACAGATACTGGAGGAGAGTAGCGCCTCAGTAAGTGCCTGTTTGTCTCTCTTGTTCCCTATTTCTGTCGGCCTTTTCTCTCACTTTTCCATCTAAGGGTTTCTCTTTTCCTGCTCATCTCTATTCTTTCATTCATTTTCTCATTCACGTCTCTATTCATCGGTCTTAATCTCTCTGCCTGTTCTTGAGGCTTTGTCCCTCTCTTCAGATATTATTTGTCAAAGATTTGTAGTTGCATTTTTCTGTTTTGTCTCTGCTCCTCATTGTGTTCATTTTTCCATTGTCTTTTACCAGCCTACGTCTGCAGTTCTGTCTCCACCACTTATCACAGATTTCTTGTTTCTCTTTCTTTACCTTCCATCCTGATTATTCGTATCATTGTGCTCTGATTTTATACGAAGTTTATTATTTTGTGTCTCTTTTGTGTGGCGGCAGATCGAGTATTCAAAGCCTACAGACTGTGTTTGGGTACCTGACTAGCTGTCTTTTGTTAGATTTGAACTGAACATTTGCTCTTACATTAGCAGGATGGTGTCTGGCTGTAGATAATCAGTTCTGCTTCAGCACTTTGTGGCCATTCTTTGATATCTTCAATAGATTATTGCAATTTTCTTTTTTCTTTCTAAAGTTTTCTCCTTTTACTAAAGTTGTTTTACTCTTTTCAGTACTTGAGTAACCTGAATTTCATTTGCTAGAGTGCTGTGCAAGGGGTTTTGTTCCTTTGAGTTATTTATGTTATTACCTTTGGACTGCTGCCATTAATCGAGGAGTAGTGTACTGTGTGGAGGACAGCACAATGAATGTGGTGTCACTGTACAAAGCAACGGTGACATTACATTGCATTTTTACTCTGTAATTATTCTGATTTAGGGTAATGCATTGCAATTAGGGCTGCAACCAACAATTATTTTCATTATCAAGGGATCTGGCAAAGATTTTCTAGATTCTTTATAATAATTGAAAAATAGAGACAAATATGCATCCTAGTTTCTCTGAGTCCGAGGTGATGACTTCAGATGTCTTGTTTTGCCTGACAACAGTCCAGAACCTGAAGATATTCAGTTTAGTGTGATATTTATACAATGATCTTAATGCTTCAGAGGCTGAAAACAGCAAATCTTTGGGCATTTTTGCTTGAAAAATGACTAATGATTATTCAATTATCAAAATAGATGAATAGTTCTGACTATTGACTAATTGATTAATCGACTAATTATTCCAGCTGTAATTGCATCTTAATTTGCAGTTTTTTGTAGTTGTTTTAACCATACAAAAACAACAAATTTAACACACTAAAATAATTAAATTTATAAGAAATACATGTTGAGTTCTTAGGCCATTTAAATATTTTTTATTTTTTATTTCTGTGAATAACTGGTCAACTGGAATTATTATTTACAAACATGAACACACATCATGTCCTGCACTTTAGCTTGTTGAACGAGCCACCAAACAAAATTTCAGTGAGGATCAGTGGGCTGCTAATGTCAGTTTGCAGGTTAGGTCGCTAATTAGCTGCTTTGCAGGAGCACATTTAACAGCATGTACGTGCTGATGTCTGATGTTAAGTCTGCTTAGATGCTGGTGTGGTCCTTACTCATTGATCCACTAACAACACATTGTCTGCCCGTGGCATATAGACTCAAGTGCAAGTTTGTTTACTTTGTCTCTCATTTCCAACCTGTGTTGCACCAACACTGTGGCCGTCTGCCAGCTGCTGTCAATCAAACACATACACTGACATTGCTGAGGTGGCAGCTGAGTCGAAGAGCATTTCTGATATTTCCCCAAAGACATTTTTGTACCTCCTAATATTTAAGATACCATGAACATTTGTTTTCGCCTATAGGTGTGACTGAATGTGATTCTATTTGGCATTTAGGTTTGACATTTAGATCTTCATGTGCAGGTACATATGTAATTTATTTATTACAACGTCATTGGATAATGGGAGGTATTTGCATCAGTCTCTCAGTGAGCAAGAATCAAACTGCAAGTCTGGTCGTATTCCTGTTAAAAATTCAAAAATAAAAATGACTATACACCAGTATACCACTGGCAGGGCTTCCTAGGTCAATGTATCAGAGCCATCATTAATGTTGTTAGCTCTACTGTGCACTCTTTCTGCTGTGGCGAGTCCAAAGTTCTGCTGTGAAAAAGGTCAACTGCTTTTTCATAGCATTAAAAGCCACCTCTCATGCCTTGTTACTACTGACATCCGGGACTGTGCCCAGGCCTGCCATTTGTCCCTATTGTTGTCATTATGACATTGGGATTTATGTTTATTATAATCCTTGTATAAACAACAGTATCAGTCAGCCAATAAAATTTAGTTTGTATAGCACCTTTCACACAGGCTAGTGCAATTCAAATTATTTTACAGGTGACCGACAGGCTGATACTGAGAAGTATCAGCTCATAATTGTCAGATTTTCTGGCAAAACAAGATTCAAGCACACACTGGCTTGAGTTTAATATATCTTTTAATCTTAAACTCCATATTTCTCTAAAGCTTGCCTTACTCTGACATTCCCGAAATATGTGTGCGTAATAAATCGTGTTTCACTAATTCACACTCTCCCACCTGGTGATTTGTTTTCCACCCATATTTCTCCTCCCCCCTGCCCAAGGTTACAGCATGATTCATTCCTCCCTCTTCTACACATCAAACACTCACCCATGTCTAGCTTCAGCAGCTGTCAAAATAGACAATATAACTTATACATTTTGTGAAACATTGTGTACATACATGTATTTATGTGCAGCTTCACATTGTCACTAGTTGCACACACCCCCTACTCTGTTTGTGGAAACTCATTTCGCAGTCTCAAGATGTGAGCTAGGGAGGAACGAGGGGTTTATCCAAAGCTTACTGATTAAATCAGGCAGCTGGCATGTCCTGTGCTATAGAGTGTTACACAGGGATATAATTGATTCCGTAACAACTTGGTAGATTGATCTCATATTCACATCTTCACCATATTAAGGTTTGTTAGTCACTGAGGATGTGAGCTGCATTCAGCAATGTCAATGCAGCTGGCTCCCTGTTGTCATATTGTGACATGCACTTTTCCCTAAGCAAGAAGGTCCTGCTTGAAATGGTGGCCCTGTTTTTTTTTTCTTAGTTAGTTTGTTAGGGTGGATGTTACTGATAGGCATCATCCATTTAACTACACTTAATGTTCTATGTATTTTTTTTGTTTGTCTGTTTTGTCTGTATTAAGTTCAAATGTTGACGCCTTTTTGGTTGGTTTGTTCACAGTGCGTTATCAGAAGAAGAGAAGACGTCATTGCGTGCCGGTCTCATCACAAACTTCAATGAGCCTGTCAATCAGGTTAGTGGTGAAAAATGGGATGTACTCTGGAAAAAAAAGAAAAGAAAAATAAGTTACAGCATCAGATACTGGTAGAATGAAAATCACTGATTTTTGCACACTGCAGTGCTATTTCAACCACATGTCGACACCAAAACTGTTGTAGTTTTTCCTCATATCAAAAAAAAAAAGAGTTAGATCAGACCAGCTGTTCCCATCCAAACAAGTTAATCTGGTCACAGACAGAGGGGGGACGTTGAAGTAGCAGATTTTAGTCTTGTCTTTAGGAGATTAAAAAGCAATAATGTAGACAAAATCACTGCACTCCCATTAGTCCCCGTGGAAGATAATAGTAATAAATGCACTTTGGTGTAACATAGACACATTTTTCCCATAGGAAAGGAGATTTTCTATTAGTAAAGTAATAAAGGCATGGCACCCAATGCTGGTTTTAAGGAGGCTGTATTATATATCGCAGTCAGAACCCCAGTCATGTGTAGCATAGTAGTGTGTTTATGTAATGATGTGTGTTTTCAGTGCAACAGTTGAAATACATTATTGTGGCATCAAACAGCATCATGTTTTACAATCCCAGCCACCTGGTGTGCCAGGGTACTGACATAAGTACGGGACAAAGTAGGTCTCTTCCTCATCAGAAACATCCGCAATGGTAAATTTCACATGTAAGGCTCATGGGGGCTTACATGGTGGCAACTTTTACATTTTCACTTAACTCAAGGTTAAGAGTTAAAGAATTTCCTTTACTGTGATTGATTATTGCCAGACTGAAATAAATAACATGCCGTGAATGAATGAAGCACCCACCAACGTTCAAAAGGTTTTAATCAGGACTTAGTGATCGGACAGTTTTCAATTTAATATGAACATAAACAATTTTTACCAGCAGCTAACAGCTCGGTATAAACTGTATTATTTGCCAAAATTCAAATTGTTTCTTACAATGCAACAAAAAATCTTCAACAATAATCACAAAGAAATACAAGACAATAAAAAAGAATGATTGCACCAATCGTGCATATAGAGATTTTATCAAGAAAAAAGTCAAGAAGTTCCTTGACAAGCCATTCATTTCATAGCTTCAACAAACAAATAATCCAAGAATCAAGTGGAGTATAATTCATCTCTGAGACGGCATGGAAGGTGGTCCTGAATGGTGGCCATCCTGGTTTCCACAGCTTGTATGTCCCTGAGGGACAGCCCTCCAAAATTAGGACTGATATGGTCCATATGGCAAACAATGAGTGCCATTTAAACTCCATATGTCGCTTATGTCAGAACCTCTCCTTGTCAAAGCACAGCTCCAGAAGGGGTTCTGCGTGTTTGTGCATGTGAGTGTGGGTTTTCCAGTGTGTGTCGACAGTTGACTGTTAGAAGTCGTTTTATGCAAGCAAGTCTTGTAAACCTGGCTTTCTTGGAAAACATAATGATTTATTGATACTTGGAAATTAAATTTGCATGCCCATTGATTTTTATAACTTAGTTAAATGAGATTGTTATAGGTGTTGAGCACTCACATAAGTGTGTTTACTCAAGCATTCATTCCGTTGACAGTGCAATAGATTCTCAGTCTTTTGTTTCTAACTGATTGCGGGTAGAAGTGAAATGATAAGTGGATCAAAAGACATGAACATGAAAATAAGTTGCTATTGCTGCTGTAATCTTTGTCATATACATTTAAAAATGGGCTAGATTAAAGGATTGAGGAATTAAGGAAGAAACTGCCATCACAGATATCGGCTCAGATGAAATATGTCCTGCAGCATACTTTAAACTACTGTGAGATGGCAACCCCTGTTAATATTATTTACACATTAACTCTGTTAATTTGGTAACTGTGTGAATTCAAGGCTTCTTACAGGTTCATAAACTTCATGTCTATGCAAACTGGACAAAACATTAGAAATACTTCTCAGTATCGCACAATACAGTCCAGCATCACCACAAACTCCAGCCTCCAAAATGACCTTAATGTAAGATCAACACCTTGTCTAACAGGTGTATATATTACCATCAAAAACTACATCTCTGCAATGTGGGTATAAAGAAACCACAGCTGTTGAACTGGATGTTTATGCTAATACAGTGATTTCTGTGTGGACTGTAAAAAGCAAAGTATTTTGTTAATCTCAACGTGTGTTTAGGATGTAAAAATCGGCTATCACAAGTGGTGTTCAAATGCTAACAGAAGGTTCAGTCACTAGACAAAGTCCACTGTCCGCTGAGGTATAAAATGTCCTTCTCAGTCTAGACACTTGACCTCCCCATTTATCTTAAATAAATAGGTGTCTGACCCTTAGTCATTGTCAGAGAAAAGGGCAGACTTGAATCTTAATGACTCAGAAAGTGCACTTAATGTTGTGTCAAGAAATATTATGACAAGTGAAGCCATGACAAGGTCACATGACACTTACTTCACACATGGTATATAGAGCTAATACTAAAAACTATGAACTTGCCACCCACCTGTTTTGAAAAGTAAATTCATCTATGTAACTTGATCCCATCTGTGACAGGAGAGAGATATAGGATGCACACTGTATTGTAACTATTTTGTCCAAACTTCACTTTTTAAATGAGACATTAAAATTGAACTGTCTTGTAAAGTGACTCAGAATGTTAACCACCTTCTGCTGTGTTTATACTTTGGTTTTTCCGACAGATAGCGACTCAGATCGCAGTACTTATAGCCAAGGTGGCCCGTCTGGACTGCCCCAGGCAATGGCCAGAGCTCATCCCCACTCTGCTCGAGTCTGTGAAGGGTCAAGACGGCCTGCTGCAGCACAGAGCGCTGCTTACCTTCTATCATGTCACCAAAACTCTAGCGTCCAAACGTCTGGCTCAAGACAGGCGGCTTTTCCAGGATGTAAGTTGATAGTTTTAATTATTTTACCAATTTCTTTTCCCACTCTCATCTTAGCATCTTCACAACCTTTTTTTTTTTTTTTTTTTTACAAAATCTTTGTTGTTCAGTATCCCTCTCTGCCTGTTTGTCCTCTTAATGCAGTAGCTGTGCACGCCTGCATAAAGGTGACTGTGGGTCAAGAAGTAAAGAAAAATAAAACTCTAACTCTTTTCTGAACTTTGCTCCTTTTGCAGTTTTCTTTCTTTTTTCTCTTTGTGTGCTCAGACCCATGACTTTGTCTTGCTCCTTTTGAATATGAATATATGAATCGTAATATTATCTTGAGAGTTGCAGGGTTTTCCTGCTTCTTCTTTGGCCTGTAGGAGATGCTGTTCAGCTACTATAAGAGACGAATCAAATACAAGATTTATAGCAGGCCGATCCTGTGTGCATTCATGTGCATCTGTTTTCATGCATGACTCGCGCATGATTGACGTGTTTGTCTGTGTTTCAGGTTGTGTGTGTGAGAGAGATTGCGTTAGAGGGAGGGCTGTTTTGTGTGAGTTAATGTGTCTTTCAAAGGGGCAGTGACTCAGAGCAAATGCTCTTTTTTTTTTTTTTGCCATCTGTGGTTTTAAAGAACATAAGACTTGAGTGGAAAGGCTGTCGTGAAGAGAAGGGGCTTAGGGGAATAAGATGATCAAACAGACCAACAGAGGGAGAAAGAGAGTGACAGAGACAGACCAGTGGACATCACAGACAGTTACTGAGACCAAATAGTTGGATGATGTGCAGAGGCATCCTCTGTGCCAAAATATGTGCCCTGAGGCAATACAAGGAACAAAGGCAGACCGAGCCCCATTAAACAGTGCACTTTTTAAATGATGCACTGATGACTTTGATGCTGAATGGTGCATGCAGTGCTCTCTCTCCCCTGTCACGTCACAGCTGGCTCAGTGGCCAGTGAGCGTGCACACCACACATTGTTAAAAGGTGACAACACAAAGGACAGGGCAACATTGTTAATTTCTGTTCCAGTGACACGTTTCAACCCTTGAGTCTTAAGTGTTTTTTAATGTGAATTCTATTCGACATCTTTGCTGATTTTCAACCTTAAATGAACTCAGTCTCTGTACCTGTTTGTATATTTCATGCTGTTTATTTGTATACACCGCTGCGCACATCAATATTGTCTCTTGTGGTGCGGCTCTCAGCACCATCCCAAATATCACACCTAATTGTTCAATTATGGGCAGGAAAGTAAGTAGCAGGAAAAAGTCATTAGGACCCCACATGACCTACCATAGTTTTCATTACCTAAGGGAACTGTGAGATTTTTAAACCGAGGAAAACTGGTTTTATAAGGGGCTGCACTAATTTGTGTTTTTGAAAGAGCAAAGTGATCAGTCACTGGTTGTTGTTATGTTATGTATTAAGAAATTTCACGTTTCAGTCTTCATCGGAAAGCTAAATATCTCCTTTTTTCTAAGCTCGCTCTTTTACCCTCCATGTTTATGCCGTCTTTTTTTTTGCACTCTATTCTGGACGGACATAATGTGTGCATAAGTGCTGTGTTTGAGCGATGAGTGTCGGCACTTCTCTCTAGTCCTTCGTCCCAGCCAAAACAGTTGGTAAAGCACGTTTACTGTGCGATGGCAGATGATGCACTGACACCAGCACATTAACCACCTCTTTGTTTTCCTGGCCCACTTGCTGAGGCTTGGGCTGCAAACTCTTCAGATTCACCAGACGCAGTGCTAAACAGGTCGTGGAGGGGAAAGGGAGAGAGGGGAGCGATAAAGAGGCACGGTGTGGGTGTGCAGGAGATGTGACTGAAGTAACCAAGGGCTGCTGCTGATAGGATCACTTAAGAGGAAGTTATGGAGTAATGAAGAAAATGGTGTACAGATAGAGCCAAAGCTGTATTCAAGGAGAGGGAGGATGGGATTTGGACACTTTTTGAAAGTGATTTCTGCCTCCCAGTTTTTAGAAACGTGACTTAATAAAAGCACTGGCTTTTAGAAAGAAATGGAGAAGTGAGGAGAGAACAGGATGATGGAGAAAGGCGCAATGTCTGCTACCTTTTTTATTTGTATAAATAAAAATATGGAAGAAAATTTTGACACCACAAATTTGCTCAAATGCATAACAGTATACTTTTCTGCTGATGATGCGATGATAAAGTGGAGAATAAATGTGAGCAAGGAGCAAATGATAATTGAAAAAAAAAACACATGCCTGAATGGCAGCGTTTCATAATGCAGTTGTACAACTTGGTGTCACTAAAAAGGATCATTGTGCAGCCTTAGTCTTATAGTTGAGCTGTGAATGATACTGCCTTTAGCAGTAGCATGGAAGATGACATATCAGAATGGATGTAACGCGAGGACATACATACCAAAATGGATCTAAACACAGATGTGTCACACTGCATCGCAAGAGGCTGGTTGATATCAGCTGCTGTCAGTCATCCAGTGTACATGCTGTATCTCCGGTGTTTCCCTGAGGCCATTCGGTCCTGTGTTGGGCAGGTACACTCTGATGCTCAAACACCCAGAACACATTTAAAACCACCCTGAGAGAGATATAACACAACAATAGAATGCATTTGTGCTGTCAACAGTATAATATAAATGCTTCCACAGACTGACCCATAAAATCTGCAAAAAAGAAATGAGTGCCTTTGGATAGATTTTTTTTTTTTTTTTTTTTTGCTGCTCAGAATAGTACACTGCCGTCATAACACAGTAGCTGTATTGATGAGTCATTGACCCAGACCTTCCATTTTTTTTCTCTTGCTCACTTTACTCCACAGTACATGACTTATATGTTCTGGTAATAGCATATTATAGAACGTTTACTCTAAAAAGGTGATACTTGAAATAATGGAGTTTGCTGTTTCTGGAAATAGAAAAGTTTTATTGGTGCTGTGACTGTTAAGAGTAACCACTTTTTTTATAGTTTACAAGAATATTTCAGCTTAAATTGAAAACTTAGAGTCACTGGCGTGACAAGCATAAATTTGGGATGGATGAAGAAGCTGTAAAGATGCTGCATTGTTTTGTTAGCTTTTTGTGAATCTCAAACTTGCAATAAGTTAAGAGAGGAATGTGGCAGGTGATAACCAGTGTCTGGCTTTGTGTTTCTGAATAGCACTAGAGGGGCAATATCTCACAGGATGGGTATTCATAAACAGACTGTCGAATGAAATGAATTGAACTTGGATGGCTTTGGTTTGCTGGAATAGGGAATCAGCGTGAAGATGGAGGAAATTGTTTGCTTTTATTGAAATTTGCCTCTCAGTTGTCTCTGTCTGCAGCTGTGAAAAGGAGCAGCCACATGCATACACACAGATGCACAGGTCTTGCAATTTTAGAGCTTTTCAAATGCAGGAAAAAAAACCCACACACCACATGGGTGGGAAATAATAACTGATTCTTAGATGCATCAGAATTCGCTCTTGAATGAGTCAGCAACAATTCACCAAACTCATTAATTGGAAGTCAGATGGTTCTACAATCACCGGCTGCCAGCTGAATAGCACACTGCTTTTCTCTGCCTGGCCGCTACCTTTTATATACGATGGCACAAAAAAATGAAATTGGAGACTTAATTGACACAATCTTTGTTATCAGGAGAGGGCATTGAAGCTGTCAGACCGCTGTTATGAAGCTGTGGAGTTGATGATGATGTGATCTATTGTCAGGGAGCTCTAGTAGTTGTGTGATTGTCTGTATTGTGCATGATGGCAAACAGCAGGTGTGGTTGTTTGGTTCACTAAAAGTTGCTGCCTTGTCAAAACTGCCTTGTAATAGCTCTTATCACTTCTTTTTTTTAATTTTTAAACATGTTTTGAATACAAGGTTGGAACAAAGTTGTTTTAGAGATTATTTAAAGAAACTTGTGTTGGTTGAGCTATAGTTATAGTCTCTGGTTGGATGATGATTGTAATTTCTTCATGACACCTTCATTACATAATTAACATTAATTACTGTGGCACTCGACAGTTATGTAATGTATTTATTCTATCTGGCTATATACATATATATACTTCTAATTAGTCTGGGTGTCTGAGAAAGAGTGGCAAGTAACTGTGTGGGGTAAGAGAAGCATTAGAGAGGTGCCTGCTGGTTCAGGAATTAGTCCTATGTCAGACTTTAAGATTATACAGACTTAAAGGTCCCTCTTGAAGTTCTTTTTGCTATTGTTTTTATGGGGTAGAAAAAACATCCAACAAATAAATTCTCAAGTCCTGTACAGACAAATGTGTCCCATAGCGTTTTGAAAACCTGTATATCATTTGTAGGCATACGCAGCTGTGCTATCTGACTTGCTTTTGACCATGTGGAATTCACTAAAAAAAAGTGTTGAGACACAGACTTACTCACACATCAGTTGTTACCTGTAAACAGAAGAGCAAGAGCCAGGAAGTCAAAAGAAGAATTTGAGATTGTTTCATATGCTTGGTTAATCACTTTTAGGTTCAATGTGTTGGATTAGTCTCAGGAATGGAAAGTGGCAAGCTCCAGAGAAATCTCTCCAAAGAAGAAACTTGCCAGCCTTGCAGTTTTCTGTAAAGACTCTATCAGAGCCCATGCTGTGCTGTCAAAGCAGGGATTTCTCTTTCAGTAGACGTACGTCACCAACATAAGGACTAGTTCTTACTTGACATATCAGCACAGTCTGTCATTGAGTTGTTGAGTAATGTTTTATTTATACAGCGCCAAATCACAACAAAAGTTATCTCAAGGCACTTTCCAATTGGAGGAGGTCAAGACCTTTTCTTTAAAGCATAGGAGAGAAAGAGACCCAACAATTCCCACCGAGAGCAAGCACTTAGCAACAGTGGCAAGGAAAAACTTCCTTTAAAACCTCAGGCAGGACTGGGCCATCTGCCTCGACTGGTAGAGAGAGAGAGAGAGAGAGAGAGAGAGAGAGAGAGAGAGAGAGAGAGAGAGAGAGAGAGAGAGAGAGAGAGAGAGAGAGAGAGAGAGAGAGAGAGAGAGAGAGAGAGAGAGAGAGAGAGAGAGAGAGAGAGAGAGAGAGAGAGAGAGAGAGAGAGAGAGAGAGAGAGAGAGAGAGAGAGAGAGAGAGAGAGAGAGAAAAATAGTAGTAACAGTAATAAGCAGTAACAGCAGCATTGATAACGTTAATGTTAACGATAAAAATGCTTCTGATATAAATGATAGTTCATAACACTGACAATCTGGGGAGAGAAAGAAAGAGAGAGGAGGATTGCAGGTCACAGGGATATGGAGAAGGGGAAGGAGCACAAAGCTTGTGAATGAAAGACAAACAGGCAGTTAGAATAATTGCAGTAAATTCAGAAAGTTCACAGTAATTTCATCTGTAGAAGAACCTGGGCTATATTGTGTCTTGATTTATTGAGACTGAGGCCCGCCCGTCGGTCTTAGGAGAATCACAGGTACAACGTCTGAGGTAGTTAGAGAATATACATCTAAGAAAAGTTAAGGCAGAAAAGTAAGTATTAGGTTTGGATTTAAAGGCATGAATTGAGTCAGACAGCCTAATATCAGCAGGGAGGTTGTTCCAGAGCAGAGGGGCCTGATAGGAAAAGGCGCTGCAGCCAGCAGAAGACTTTTTAACTCTAGGAACAGACAAGAGCCATAAACTCTGGGAGCGGAGATCACGAGAAGGAATATAAAGTTGAAGAAGATCAGACAGGTATGAAGGAGCCAGTCTTTGTAGAGCTTTATATGTCATCAGAAGCAAAGTCTGATCTGACATGGATAGGAAGCCAATGGAGGGAAGCTAAAACTGGCGTAATGTGATCAAATTTCCTGGATTTAGTTAAAATTCTAGCTGCAGCATTCGGAACCATTTGAAGACTTTTAATATGAGCATGTGGCAGGCCAGAAAACAGAACTTTCCAATTCAAGTCTTGATGAAACAAAGGCACGAATTAGGATCTTGGCATCCGTCATAGACAGAAAAGACCAAGTTCTAGCCATATTACGTAGGTGAAAAAAGGTGATCCTAGTGATATCTTAATGTGCTGATCAAAGGAAAGGGTAGAATCGAATGTGACACCCAGATCTTTGGCTGTGCGACTTTGAGAAATCACACAGTTTTCTATAGGTAGTTTTACCACATCAAACTTGTGTTTTATGTCCGTTCGGGCCAATTACCAGCATCTCAGTTTTGTCTGGGTTTAGGAGCAGAAAATTATGAGACATCCAGCTTTTTACAGCAGACAAACAGAGCTCTAGCTTTGCAGTCTGAGAGGAATCATCAGGCTGTATGGGCAGATACAGCTGAGTATCATCAGCATAACAGTGGAAATATATTCCATGGCTGTAAATAATTTGCCCTGGAGGTGAAATATAAAGAGAGAAAAGCAGAGGGCCAAGACCAGAGCCCTGGGGTACTCCATATTTCACAAGAGTATGTTGATATAGTGTTATTGTAGGACACACACTGTGTCCTGTCATATAAGTAAGACTTCAGCCAGGTGAGGGCCAGGCCACAGACACCAAACGTGCGTTCCAGTCGGTCAAGGAGAACACAGTGGTCTATGGTATCAAAAGCTGCACTAAGGTCCAATAAGAGGAGCACAGAGGTGGAGTCACTGTACCTTATTTTCCGCACTATAGGGCTCACTGGATTATAAGGCGCACTGTCAATGAATGGTCTATTTTCGAGCTTTTTTCATATATAAAGCGCACCGGACTATAAGGCGCATTAAGCGAAACAAAACAGTCAGATAAGTCAGTCAAACTTAATTAAACGCGTTCACAATAACTCTCAACATTGTTCAAACGTTAATGAGCGTATTCACAATAACTCCCAACCTTGTTCAGTTGTAACATGTAAAAAAAACACAGTCTGATACCGCTAAATCAAATGTTAGCGTATTCACAATAACTCCTTATAGGTCCTTATACACACACACTGTAATATTATGGTGAAGCACAGTATGTATTACTCCGCGACGCTCCTGACTACGATAGCCGTAATGCTACAAGCGGTGCGGCTTTGTAGTTTACCTAAGTTGTACTAAAACATTTTGACAGAGCGCTGTGTACCACACAAAATCGCTTCGAGGTCAGTAAGCACAACCAGAATTAATCCATATATAAGGCGCTCCGGATTATAAGGCGCACTGTCGTTTTTTGAGAAAATTAAAGGCTTTTAAGTGCGCCTTATAGTCCGGAAAATACGGTAACTTTTCACAGAGTTGTTTTCATGTGTGTATTTGATCACACTGAAATGCTTGAATATTGAACCACCATGTTTGAATAGTTACTGAGATGAATCATTTACCTCTTTTTTTGTTCTGTTTATCCCTTTCATTAATTCAAAGCTCATTATTGTGTCATGGCAGGTTTATTATATTTTTTGAGAATACCTTCATTTAAATCAGTGTAATTGTTTTGGGCCCATATAATGTTGTGGCAGTGACTGCAATAGGAAGTTAATTCAGAGCTAAATGAAACCTGTGGCTCAGATGTCCCTCTTTGGTTCCCTGTGTGTGTTTGTTCTATGTGAGTGTATTATGTGTAAGTGCTTTTGTATTTGCATTGGCATCAGTGTCACTGTCTGTAAGTCTTTGCTGTTTTAGGTGTAGTTTGGATGTACATCTGGTGTTCAGACAAATATTTGGGGTTAATTTCATATCTTCACCAGAGCGACCTCAAATGTCTGTTGCTGAATGTGAACGCTGATCCAGAATTCATTTGATCTGTGTGTGATTGACTGTGCTGTTAATGTGTATGTTTGCAGCTGGCGTCAGGCATCTACAGCTTCGCCTGCTCCCTGTGGAGCCATCACACCGACTGCTTCCTTCAACAGATCTATGCCAGAGATGAAGCTGCTGCAATCAGCTCACTGGAGAGGACCCTGCTCTCGCTTAAAGGTAGCAGCATTTGCACGCTCACACATGCCCATACAGACAACACACACAGCACAACTGCGTTCTTATGCAAAGAGGTGCCATGATCTATTTATATAAAATGGTAAGTAAGTCATGGATTTTGATAACTAGCTGCATATTGCATAATGTGATTTTTTTTCTTCTTTGTTTTAGCACAATTCCACCATTTAACAAAAAACTTTTTTAAACACACAAGTTTTGAACTTATACACTAAATATTCATATGTCCTGATACTTTGTGAAACACTAATTAAATGGAGTTCACTTCATAGTCAATTTGCAATTAGTAACAATCCTGTAAGCAAATTTTTTTTCTGCCCCTTTCAGTGCTTCGCAAGTTGACTGTCCATGGATTTCAAGAGCCACAACAGAATATGGAAGTGATGGTGAGTTATTTCAGCTGTGGCTGCTAGACGCGCTTATATGTTTGGAAAAGCTGATATTTTTCTTTTGGTGTTTTGTGACTCCAATCACAGTCTGCAAAATGTGGATGGCTGTGATGATTGAAAGTGCCTTAAGCCTTGTCTCAGTTCAAAGAGTCAAGAGTTCTGTATGAGCTCTTCTCTGAGTGCGAAGAAAGTCCAAATCCATGAAACTGTTAATTCAATTTAGTCAAATTCTTTCAGGTTAGGGTAGGGTTTTGGTTCCCCCGTGGCTCAGAGTAAATAGAATCATTTGTACAAACTGTCCAAGTCCTTTGAACTCCAGCTGCAAAGTGACTACTTCCTGTTTTGTCAGTCAAGATTTGGTGAAAGAAGAGCTGGAAAGGTTTTAGAGAGTAACGGTAAAAAGTTGTTACTGGTAAGTTAAGGGTTGGAGTGACTCTGAAAACAGAGAAACATACACATGCATTGTGCGTTTGATTTGCAATTTAGAAATCTGCAGGGTGTGGGTGGGTATTGAAAATAGATAGCACTATTCCACTTGTGGCCATATAGTCTTATATTGTCTTTACCTACAACTGTGCCTTGAGCACACAGTGCAGTCTCATGATGCTGAAGTATGAAACAGGCAGTTAAGCTTACTGCTCTTGATTGTTTGACCGACTGAATTCACTGGAGACTTACATATACACGGATATAAATAGCATGCAGGAGTCTTTATTTTTTAAAAACAGCCATGGAAACTGCTTCTATGTACTTCAGTACTGTGAGCAGCAAGCCCTGAGACAAATTGTAACATTTTGTCATACAAATATAAAAACACTTATGTGGATAAGCCTGGTTACAAAAATCATTGTTTGACTTGAATCATGGCCCCCAGGCAAATTCAAACAGCAAGCCACCCAAAGGTTCCCACTCTTAACTCATAGCCTGAGAAACGGTGTGGTGACAGTTTGAATAATCAGTTGTTACCTTATTTAAGTAAAAATGCTAAAAATAGGATTTGTTTGCTTTTTCAGTTTCATATCACTGAAAAATTGATCAGGTTTTTATCTTCTTGGTTGAACAAAAGATAAAATGTAAGATGTTGTGGCACCATTGCTTGGTACAATTTATGATTTCATTGTTGACATTTATTGACTGAATTGATCAATTAAAAACACAACAGCTGGCTGATGAATGAAAAGAGATGTTGGTTGCTAAAAACAAAACAAAAAAAGAACATCCAAATTGTTTTTTTGGCTTTAAGCAGCCTTGAGATACAATAGTCGACACGTCATTAACATTATGAGCCTGCTCAGCAAGTTGCTGCTGTGCTCCCTCTGCATCTCTCTCTGTCTCTTTATTGTAGTGTTTTTTCCTATTTCTTTTTTTTTTTGGCTTATTTGTGTTTCTCTTTCTTTCTCTCTCTCTGTGTCAACTAGGAGATGCCAAGGACATTTTATGACAGAATTCTGAGCTCGATTATTCCACTAATGAGACAAGTTTTTGCTTGCAGGCTGAAGGTTGTATAATGGCTGAAATACTCACATTAAAATGTCATTTGCCTTGAGCTGTGGCTGGTTATTCCAGCTCGGTGAACAGACGTAATGGTTTGGAGTTAATATTTCATGTTTAGATGTATATGCTGTTAATGTCTCAGACTCACTACTTCCTGCCTTTGCTTGTCGATACCATTTTTCATCCTTATTATTATTCAGCTGTAACCACAGAAATGTGCTTAATGTGAACCTACTTTCTTTCCCAACAGTCAGCTCATGGCAATACTTCTTTACTATTTTAAAATTAAATAAATAATAATTTAAAAAAAAGATTTAAATTTATTTCACTGTCTAAAAAAGCAGGTGGTATAATCTTTTAAATCTTTAAAAAGACTTAAGATTGTGACTTTCTCTTCTCTCTTTGGCTTCTGTATGGAAACAAACAAGCGACATCAGGTCATCATGCATCAACATCCAGTTACTCACTTATCTGAGAGTGATTTTATAACTTACACTTCAGTTATTTATTTATTATGTTTTTGTTCCTGTTGTCTCTGTGCAGTGGAGTCCTACAGCCTCAGGATAAGCAAGTTGTTTTTGTTTTTTGTTTTGCTGAAATAGAAAGATTTTCTGTTCGAGGTGCATATCTGCCTCTGTTAATGTTGCCTAGAGTAAATCTACTCTCTGACTTTCCATTGACTTGACACAAGTTTGTATGTGATCACAACCAGTGTTGAGATTTGAACCTGGATGTATGACCTGAAATGAAACTAACAATAGGGACAGGTGAGTTGAGTCAAACTGGGATAATTCCAAATTATTCTAATTCTAAATTGACAAGATGCAGTTATTGTTATTGTTATTTTTTTTCTTCAAATTAATCCCAATGTTGAATGGGAAACATCTGATAGCTTATTGATTATTCCAGTCATGGGTTATGGTTTTTCAATTTAGTAATTACAAATCTCATTCAGACCATTATGACCGTTATTGACTACTTCTTCAGATTTCTTTTCAGTGTAAATGTTTTGGACAGATAAAATGCTAACACCTATTTTTCAGATATTTCCTATGATGGTTTAAGGATCTCACGGTCTTGACTTACTGATTAGGTATTGTTATTGGTATTGATGTTGATGGCTTGTCATCTCTGATTTTACACTCCCTTTGGTCACGGGTGTGATGCTGGAAAACAAAACTGTGAAATCATTTTAAATTTTTTTATTTTATTTGTGTCAGGGACTTTAGAAAATATTCAGCAGAAGCAAGTAGCCACAATGTGCTAAGTACTTTGACACTTGACACAATCTTTGGCCTTTGAGCACTGCTTGCATGAGGGAACCATGCTGGAAGTTTGTTATTAATTAATTAATGTTATTGGGAATGTATTTACATACATTTTGCATTGAATAAGTTTTTTTTTTTGGTAAAATGGCAAACAATATAAAGATTATAGAAAGATTATTACCAACAGGTAACATAGCACAGGCTTGGAAAATTTTCACTTTTCAGTTTGCTCTGGTCTAATTTGGTCAAACGTATTCAATTCAATTCAATTCAATTTAATTCAATTTTATTTGTATAGCACCAAATCATAATATACATTATCTCAAGGCACTTTACAGGGTAAGGTCAAGACCTCACTTTGTTAAAGAGAAAAACCCAACAGTTCCCACAAAGAGCAAGCACTTGGCGACAGGGGGGAGGAAAAACTCCCTTTTAACAGGAAGAAACCTCCAACAGAACTGGGCTCAGGGTGGGCGGCCGTCTGCCTCGACCGGTTGGGTTTAGGAGAAGATAAAAAGAGGGGGTGGGGGGAGGAGAGAGGAGAGAAGAGAGAGAGAGAGAGACAGAGACCAGGAACAGCTGTGTAGGTAATGGTGTTATGTGTGTTATTATGTGTGTTATTCACAAGGTGTATTCTAAGCATGTGTTACGACTGTTATGATATCAACAGCAGAATCAAATGGTTGGCTTGTTAGTTTAGTTTGTTTCTCTCTGATGTTCTTTTGAGTACAAAAGGTGCTCATTAGTTATATCCTCTCACACAAGCACATAGTTTATGTGTCTGTTATTAGCTGTAGTCTGCAGTGTGTTCAAATTCAACTTTTTACAAAAGGTGACACGATGCAGCCCTATGGCAATGGTTAAAGAGATTCACACTTGTGTCCCCCGTAAGCAATTGTTTTATAATGAGTG
Source organism: Trachinotus anak (assembly GCF_046630095.1). Taxonomy (NCBI): domain Eukaryota; kingdom Metazoa; phylum Chordata; class Actinopteri; order Carangiformes; family Carangidae; genus Trachinotus; species Trachinotus anak. Next base: position 20,666,261 of record NW_027273859.1, on the reverse strand, counting down.
TCTTTACATAACATAAGCATTCTGCATAGATGAGGTTTATTTTCTAATCACCACAGTGGCAGCAGTGATTAGAAAGAACGGCAGTCATTTGGAAAGTACTGACGTGAAAAGTGAAAGACACTGTCAGCTTTCAAAAAATCACATTGTTCATTTTTTCTCTTACTCGGCAGCATTCAGGAGTTAACAAACATCTTTGTGTCATCCTAAAATAATATTCTAGATAATAAAAGGTGCATACAGTTTAACCATTGTAGTAAACAATCTAGCACAGCCCTCTGAACCTGGAGCAACTCAGTGCACATATACATAAGCAAACATTCTCCAAATTTTAAATTAGCACCCACTTCCCTGAGATCCTTTCTCAGGTTGAACTAGGTTGTTCTGTCGGCACTTAACAGAAGAACTCAACGGCAAACTACTCTCACCCTACTGCTGACACGCCCACTAAATGCCCTCCACCCTGTATGCATTCGACATCTTTTTATTTCCATCTCAGTCCATTTTGCTGAAATTCACCTCTTCACCTCATCCTATTGTATTTACTCTGGCAGTGCCATGAGCTAAACTTTCTCATCCTCTTTTAACATCATGACTGGCTCAGATGGAAACTTCTATTTTGCACTTCCTTTTGCATTAGTTTTTTTTTTTTTTTATTTTCTGCATGCCCTATTTAGGTGTTTTTCTCTGCTTTTATTTCATCCACCTTGCCTCCCTCCCCTCTTTTCCAAACTTCCCACCATAGGCTTAACAAATGTCTGGAGTGAACTCTGTTCTCCATCACCCTCCCACCCTCTCCTCTGTCCTCGTCTTTGGACCCTCTCTTTCTTCACTAACCGTGTTAGGAGCTATAGTTGCTGGCTGCGCTGTGTTGGCTGGATGTGTGATTAATGACACTGCTGTTGACCTCATGGCTGAACATTAATGCAGAACTAAACAGATTGCATCTCCATCTATCATCTAATTTCCCATGCTAAACCCCAGCTACACCAGCCTACAGAAAATTGATTCTATTTCATACCGTGTAGCCGGCACTTTTATACTCCTGAACACAGAACCAAGTTTGCCCACGCACACGTGCGCACAAACACAACACACAGATCCTAAAGTTATTCTCTTGTTAATATATCTGCTTCCGGGCAATACTGATGAGTGAGTTAACGGCTGAAATGTCATAGAGATTAAACTTCATCTCACCCTCTCTTCATCTCTTCCTTTTCAGGGCTTCCTGAATGCAGTGTTTGAAAGGCTAAAACAGTTCTTGGAATGCTGTGAGTACTTTTCTCTTTCTCTCTCCTGAACCTCTGATCCGCAGCTTCTCTCTTAAAGTAAACACATTTAGTCAGGTGCTTGATCTAATGCATGCGAGAAGGCACCTACTTAAAAAATCTTAAGATACTTTATGATCCTCAAAGTTTAGTCCCATAATAGTATAGCATAATGTAGGTATCAAATTAAAAGTTGCAGCCTGAGTTGATCAATTTTTTGATGAAGGATTTTCCTAGAAAACAGAAACCGTATGCTTACTGTACTATTATTTAAAAGTCTGACTCAGGGAATGAGATCTCTCTAATTTTATAGAGCAGGTTGAAGACACAATGAAATATGTTTCCCTGGAAAATCTTTGACGTTTACCTCATCCTATACTAGAAGGTGTGAACATAAAATCAAGCAATAAAGATATCAAAAACATATTAAATATTATCACCCCCCTGACATCAGATCAAACAGTGTTTGTCTCCCTCACTAGTATTTCATTGGTTTATGTGTGAAAATTTAGCACTTTAGATGTTTTATGTTTTGTTTTTCCTCCATAAGTTTGGTCAGTTTTATTCTTTGGCCCTGAAAGAACAATACTTATAATTATAATTTTAATAATTTTAACGTTTTTTTCCCGGTTGAAATCATAAACTTCAAACTCAAAGGCTAAAGAGGCAATTTAGTGGTGTCTTTAATGAGCTGTTCACAGTGCTGTTTGTTTGAGTATGGGTGCCATGTTCCTCTGCACTTGTGAAGTGAAGAAAGTGTTTCTAAAGAACTGCGAAGATCAGGCAAATTAGAATAACATTGAATTTAGATAAAATCATCTATATTTAATGATTTGTCAATGTGATGTTTAAGTGGATGAAATTAATGAATGAAGACACACAGAAATGGGGTAAACTCCAGAGCATCTAACTCCAAAATAGACAGTCTAAGTGTTGTATTGTTACTTATGTCTACTTTAGTATGTAACTGCAATCAAACAATAAGCAACTTAAGCTTTGTTCTTTCATCGCCGCTGCCTGTCACTCATTCGCTCGCGAGCTCTCTGAAAAGTTCCTGAGGTGAAAACACCCAATGAGTGACACCCTTTGAGTGGTAGCCGCCCAGTTCAGTGGCAGCTATGTTAGCTCACTTTTACTGTCAGATCCCATCATCAATGATCCTTTCTTCTTTTCCATACAAGTTTGTCATAACAGCACCCAATGAGTGAGATAAATCTCAGGCACAGCTCCACAAGCTGCAATAGCAGCAGATGTTGGTTAAAAAATATATATAATTTGAGATATCAGCTGCAACTATCATTTCCAATATTTACTCTGCTGATGGCAATGGAGACAGGGTCGGGGTCTTGTTGGTATTTTTGTCAGGCAGATAGGGGAAAGCAGCAAGGCAAGCTCACAGCCGGGCTGGGGAGAAATATCAGCTCTGCACAGCCTGATAAGGTCAGCTATATTCACTGGTGTTTTTGGGACAGGCTTTGTGGGTCCATTCAGATGTCTGGCTCTTCCTGTTAGATGTTTGTCCTCCAACTGAGGTCACCTGTCTATTTCTGTCAGTCAATACATTGTTGAAAACTTTCTTGCTAGGCTACATACGTGTCAGAAACAATGAATATCCTTTAGTTTCAATGTTCTTTCTTTATTTACCGTGTTCATTTTCTTTATCTATCTCTGTCTATGAATTTTAATGGCGCGGCTCAGCTCTATGACCTCAGTGACTTCAAATAGTTTAGACAACATCTGCTTACATTACCAGCTGTTGAACGCCTGCAAACATGGATACAATGGCATAGACACATTAAATGAAATGGTGTTTTCATCTAGATTGTATTATCTTATCTGTACATAATCCCAAACAAGTAAGACGCAGCAATCTTTGAGCCAGTTAAGTTTTTTTTTTTTTAATCAATCCTGTGTTGCTGCAGATCAATGGTTGCTGAGAGAAATGAATGTGTGTGTGTATAAGGGGAGAGGAAATGATGACCCTGGCTGTTCATAAATGATTGGAGGAGCGCCAGAGACTGTTATTGTCTCTGCCGATTTCATCAGCGAGGTTGACAGGAAGTAAACTACATGGGACATCTTTATTGGCTCTAGCATCATGAGTGGTTTTATGGAGCCTAAATTTACATCAGAGGTAGGGAGTCATACTCATGGTCATTTCTGAATTATTTTATTACGGTACTTTATTATGTACACCAGAGCTTTTAATGGGCCCATAGGACTCCCACAAGGTAGCAGGGTGGAGTGGGCATTTGACCTTTAAAGAAAGAAAAAGTTTGTTGTAGTAAATCAAGTCATGAAGCCAAGTTAAGTTAATCTCCCAATTTATTTTGTTTTATTACCAGATAAGATGATTTCTCATCTAATGTTCCATGTCATACTGAAAAGGGATTCCTCTAAATGAACTGTGACTCATTTTAGAATCTTTTTATCGACAGTTGATGCAGTTGTTTCTTATGTGGGCTTTGAGCAGTTTACCTTTTTATGAAAAATGTTTCAGGAGATGAAAGTTAAGAATTTCAACACATCAGCGTTCACCGTCTTTTCATCACTATTAAAGTAGTAGTTTTACATTTTGGGAAATATGGGTATCTACGTTTACTTTTCTCAGTTTGCTGAGACAAAGGGAAGCCCAGTCATATCTGTTTATTATATATGAAGCTGAAGCCAAGAGGCAATTAGCTTAGCATAAAGACTGGACTTAATGGAAACAGCTAGCCTGGCTTGTTCTAAAGGTACAAAAAAAATCTGCTTCATCAAGAAAGCAAAAAGCAATTCCCTTCCTTTAATAAAAATCTATTTGGTTCAAAAAATTAAATACAAAAAAAAACAATGTAACTTAAACTTATGTTTTAATCAGTACCCACATTTAGAGATAATCATAAAGATTGGCATTAACATTATGGATATAAATGAAGGTTTAAAGGTTTTTGTATATGCAGGTCAGAGCAGTATATCACCTTATTACGATTACAGTCTGTTATATTGCAGTATTGACCAACCGAATTACATGGATTTAAATTAGATAACTATGGATCTTCATTGCCAGTGTATGATAACTGCCTGAGGATGTCGTATGTTATTAAGTGTACTGCTGCTAAGTAACAATGCTGTGTGGTTGGTTTGTGCTTCAGGTCGGCAGGTCGGTCCAGACAGCACATGCAGAGAAAAGCTGGAGAAGACGATCATACTATACACTAAAGTTGTGAGTTGACTTGCATATTAATATATAATAATAAATGCCAAATGTCAGTCTGTCATTATTAATGAAGAGGTTGTATATTTTGAATCAAGGACAGTCTAAATAATGTCTTCCTCCTTCCCTTTGTTTGCCCTCCCTTCCATGTAGTTGTTAGACTTCCTGGAGTACCATCCCTGTGCATTCATACCCCTAATCCAGCGTTCCCTGGAGTTTGCCGTCAGCTACGTGTTCACACCTGCAGGGGAGGGAGTGACCTTTGAGCGCTTCATTGTTCAGTGCATGAACCTCATCAAGATGATTGTGAAGAACGATGCCTACAAACCTTCCAAGAACATTGATGGTAGGATATTAAAGCTTTGTTAAAGAGGGAAGCAGGAAGGGAGGATGAATGAAGTGATAATACAAGGGACAAAAAAAAAGGGGGACACCAGATGAGTGACCAGAAATGCAGAGACAGATGAAAGCTTAACAACCAAATCTGAATTTTAGGTCTATGGTTCAGAGACCAAAAGAAAATCTTCAGCTCTTCAAAGCTGATCACTGAAAGGGTTTTGAAAAGCACAATGCTGTAATACCATCAGCATCACCGTTCCTCGCCATGGCTCATGTTTATTTCAAGCTGTCAGAGGCCTTGGGTGCCTCATTAGCTGCGGAGCACAGCACTTGGTCTTTGTTCCGCGGGCTCACACGGTCTTTGGTGTGCCTCATTGAAGATCTTCTCTCTGAGCAATTGTTAGTTCACAGAGAATGGAGCTGCGTTTTTGTGGTTCTTGTGTTAAAAGCTTGGTTTGATTCAAATGTGTTGGAATGTGTGAAGATTTTTTTCCCCCCCTATTTCTAAACAGGAAAACAAAATATTTTGAGTAGCAAGATTATATACACTGAGCCACACAGCTTACTTGAGAGCAGCCATCTGACTTAAGTATTAGGCCCATGCTGTCAGTCAGCTAAACAGACAGGAAAACCTGTCGTATTAGAAGAGGGTTCTGTAACGGTAGTCACTTGAGGGTCAGGGGCCACAGGCAATGTGGCAATGACTAGCAATCTGTTAGGTTGGGTATTGGTTTGGCTCTGGAAGTTCTCATTTGCTTCATATCAGAGTATTTTCTTTCTTTTACTAAAATGCTAAATGTGTTTTGGATTTTAAAAATAAAGATTCATTTTCACTGAGAATCAAGATGAGTAGCAGAGCAGAGATTTCTTTCCCACTACAAACTGCAGGAGAATGTAATAAGTTTGAAGTTAGCGTGTAGACAAGGGATGCCTCACATTTGAGGATTACATAAACTGCTCCTTCTGCTTTTGTTTTTGTCTGAAATTAAGCAATTTGAGCATACACTACTACTTTTACATGAAATGCTGCTATGTATTGATTATTTTATGCAAGTTTATGAGTAAACAGTTTTTTCCCTCTTTTTTCCTTTTCTTACACTGTCACTCCTCCCTCCCTCCCTCAGACAGTAAACCCGAGAGTCTGGAGGCTCACAAGATCAAGACAGCATTCTTCACACACCCCACACTGACAGAGATTGGACGCCGGCTCGTCTCACACTACTTCCTTCTCACAGAGGAAGAGCTGGCAATGTGGGAAGAGGACCCTGAGAGCTTTGGTAATAGCACATCCCCAGATAAACAGGCTGAATCCAAATGTTTGGGCTTATCTAGACTTGCAGTATGGCAGAGTTAAGGGGCATCTTCTCTGGAACAGTCCAGAACAGTGAGGGTTAGCCTGCTCTACAATTCATGAAGCCAGCAATGTGGCTTTGGGTGCAGACTTCAACAGAACTTCTTTTATTGTTGTATTCATGTAGTAGTAATGTTGCATCAATGCCGGAGGGTTTGGTGTTGAAGCGTAGTTTCTTGAATTGTGATTTGTACGTGATAATCTGCAGACAAACGTGTTCCATTAACAGTGTTACCAAACAGCACAACTTGTTGTCAGAGGCTAATATTGATCTAAAGTAGGAATACTCCATGTTTAATGAAGGCTGATGTGGATTCCCTTTAGATAAGTGCTCAATGAAATAGATTACAAGGCAAAGATCTTGGTGTTGGTTGTGGCAGCAATTGAGATCTTAGTAACACATTTTATTTTCAGACCTTTTGAAACTGGCTCTGACTCAGCCACAACACTTTGTAAAGTTCAGAGCACAACGGCCCAGTGTGGTAGTTCAGTAATGAACTGATTCAGTTTGACAGAATCACACACAAGTGTGTAAAAATACATTTGTAGTTGCACTGCTCAGACAAGATGTACAGCCATAACCCCCACTCCAGCATTTCCTAATCGAAAACCATTTTTCATCATTTTCCAGCTGTTGAAGAAACAGGTGGTGACTCTTGGAAATACAGTCTCCGGGTGAGTAAAGATACAGTTGTGTGAACACACAAACACACACACACACACACACACACACACACACACACACACACACACACACACACACACACACACACACACACCCTAAAAATGATCCTACTGTATCTAGCTGATGGGGATGTTCATAATTGCCCAGTAATGATGGGTGTGCACACAGTCTTTCTGATATGTATGGACATAGCACAACACTCAACCATCACATAAAATAATACTTCAGCCACACACTGACACCCCTATCCTGAAGAGGGCCACTGAAAAGAAACTAAACTTGCCTCCTAAGTTTCTGGGTAAAACTGAATGTCTAGTTTGCCAAGACTAAAGTTTAGCTTTTATAAGAAGAAAAAAAAAAAATGTCCATCTTCAAAATCATAAAAATGTAGATTAAACAACCACAGCAGCAGTAGATTTAATTTCAGTGTAATTGCTACAATATTAATTAATATCGTAATATTGCAAAATGAATCACAAATATGTTTTAGTGTATTCTGTGTCTTCAAAAATTAAAAGCAGCATTTTATGTGGTGGCACTGAGCAGATTGTATCACTACAGCATCATAAAACAGTTAGTAGTCCCCGGGGCTTTATAGTTTGTCTCTGTGCCTGTGTAGTTAGTTGGCAGAGGCTTATCTTCAGCTGTTTTTCTGAGTCATGACATCATTTCTTATCCGCTGTCTTATTTTGCTTCCGTCTACCCCTCATTTCTCTTCCCATCCCACTCTGAGTTGAGTCTCGTTCAGCTTACTTTCATCACTTCAGATGACAAACTTGTACCCTGCCGTTGCTTTGAAGTACACTGAAGCATTTTTTTCATTGGACCTCGAGGTCTTGTTGCAAAAGTTCTTATTCATTTACAGCACACAGCAGCAGGAGAAATGTGGCATTACAGTCTATGAGAGACGATTTTGAATTTTAAGTAGAAACCACTGTTTTGTTTTTATTAAATCATTGCTCCTTTTCGATTGGGCCATGCTACAAACATTTTACAGACACAAAGATCAAGTGCTCCATTAGAAGTGATTAATTTACAAATGTAAGCGTTTTGAATAGAACACTCTCTTAGTATAAGTAACTTGCCTTTTATGCCTCGGTGCCGGTGACAGCCAGGGCCAGAGAGATTATGTTTTCAGGTTGTCCATCGGTCCCATTCTTGTGAATGCAATATCTCAGTTATGCCTCAAGGGAGGAGTTCTAACTCTACTAATTCTAGTATTTAATTGAAGTATGAATTAAATTTATAATGTAGAAATGATCACAGTTGATAAACAACACAACACTTCTGCCGATCTAAGCAGATAAGGGTAATGTATAGATTACATCAATATATGTACATCTCATTAGCACATTAGCACATTGTCATGTTCAGGATGGTTCATGGGTCATATGTCACTGTGCATCTGTTTCATCCATTGTCACCAATTCTAATGGCTGCTTACGGATGACCTTCCCCTGTCAATATTACCGTCTGTCTATATTTTCCCAACTGAACAAGGGTTTTATGTTTGCCCTGATCTCATCAAGTGGGATTGGCTTTTCACAAGTGCCATGTATCCTCTGACCTTTGGCCAACAAAGCAGAAAGGTTATACATGTCACAGACACATACAGCACACAGCATGTATTCATGAACTGCCTCAGCTCATGTTGTCAGAGTTCTTACACCTTCATTGATTTTTTTTGACTACATCTAAAACCAATAAACTACCGAAGGTGGGTGGACTAACATTTCTCTCTCTCTGTCTCTCACACACACACACACACACACACACACACACACACACACACACACACACACACACACACACACACACACACACACACACACACACACACACACACAGAGTCACTTTGACTTTTCATTGAACAGCAGCTCAAGCAACTGTTTGTCATTGTTGGTGTGTGTTTGTCATGCCCCTTTATATAAATTTGTCTTTGTGTTTGTAGATGGTATGCACTGATGTCACTTATTCATGTGATATGTTCCCCCCTCACCACATCTGAGTGCCCAACAAAAACACAAGTGGCTGCTGAGAATGGGGAGAACAGTGATGCTGGGAGAAGAACTAATGAATGATCTTGATGACTTCCGCATAGAGTGGCAGTGTGTGTGTACCATCTACTATGCCAATTAAATGTCTTTCTTTTTGTCTACTCTGCTCTGTACCTCTGTTTAGCCTTGTACAGAAGTATTGTTCCTGGATATCTTCCACAACTACAGCCAGACCCTGACGCCGGTGCTGCTGGATATGGTTCAGAATCTCCAGGGTCAGTTAAATGACAATTCAAATATTCAAACATGCCAAAAGCACATTCTGTACCCTTTTCAGCAAAACCTATAACATTCTTCCAATGCAAGGAAAACAAGTACTCAGTTGCACTCAGTTTAATGGGTACGCCTAGCTAAAACCATAATGCTGTGAAATATAGCTCTGTAATAAATCTCAAGTTCATAAATGTTATAAAGTTTCATTTTTGTTGGAGCTGTTTAAACTCAATATTATAGTCATTTTGGAGACAAGCCATGGTGCAGTTGGATTTTATTGTTATACTTTGTAATTTTTTTGCATATGTGTAATGCTTTTTCAGAGCATTTATACATTCAAAGTACTTATGCAAATTGACTTTATGTCTTGAAAGATGCTAGACAGACAAAATTGCCCCACCTTGCACATGCTGCACTGTATACATTCCTTGTCACACAAAATGCCTAGACCCTATTTCCCATCATAAAATGTAGCCTGGTTGCTTCAGAATAACTGATGCATATTTCATATATTATAGAACAGCAAAGTATGCAGGCTTTTTCATGTTTCTCTTAACAGTCACGTTATGTATAACATGCAATCTGTAGGCTTGACATCACCTTCAAGTTCCCTGGTGACAACCTTCACCATTACAACCACTCTCAACTCTCTAGTCAGTCAGTCAGTCAGTCAGTCAGGCAGTCACATACATGCGCACACTGGTCTCCTGGTGGTACTGATGTGTAGCTCTTATTCTCTTGCTGAATTAGTAGTGCCGTTGCTCAAACATGCAGATCATAGGGTCTGCATCCGGCATGTTTCCTAAGCTGCTTTTGTTTTCAAGTGACAGAGTGAAAATTGGTTCTGCTGGAGTGAGGAAGATGTCAGATTGGGTGATTCTATGGTTGAAGGGAGGGAGTTATTGATTTTGAGATCTAGTGAACAACAAGGACTAATAAAGAGAGAGAGAGAGAAGGGTACAATGTGAATAGTGCAATGATTGATACAGTGGCTCTTGGGCTTCTTTATGTTGCAACTGTGTCGAGATGTACTCATTGGGTCCATTAAATCCTACAGTTACCATTTAAAAAAAAAAAAAAAAAAAAAAGCTTAAACATATTATTAGTATTATTATTACTTACCTTTCTAATGCAGTCTGTCTGGTCACTGAAATTACATCCAGTGTATGTGCATGCCTTTGCAGGCCCAACCAATGTGGAAGACCCCGTCCAGCTGCTAATGAAGGATGCAGGTGAGTCACAGGCTTCACATACTCTCTGGCTGAATGAGTGACCTGGACTCAAACGAGTCTGATTTTGGTTAACATTATCATTACATCTCCAACACAAAATGTGAAGCTTGGCAGATGGGCTTACAGATGGGATGGGATACAAAACAATCATTTGATGATGTAAAGTCTTTTCTGGTTGCATTTTATAATGTGGTCCTTTATCTGCTGCTCTGTGCAACGTAATCTTTTATGTTTACAGACCAGTTTCCTCTTCTGTTTTCTTTCTCTCTACCTCCCTTTTGTATTTACCACTCTTTGGCAGGTCAGGCCTGCACTCAGGTTTTGTGGCATACACAACTAAATCACAGACTGTTACAATTGCCTGCTAAGAGGGATTCTGTTAAATCTGGATGCCTGTAGAGCTCTCAGCAGTCTGCTGACAGTGTTGATAAAACGGCACACATCAGCGGGTGATCAAGCTGTGCTGTGGTCCCAGCAGCAGCAATGGCAGATAATTTGTGGCACAGCTGAAGCTGGTTGAAGAGGTTAAATGGACGCTTAATAACCGCAGTGGTTGATTTCTTTTATTTTTGTTTATTTCATTAAAATAGATAAATCAAAAATACTAATAGTGTTAATACAATGATAGACTAAGACCAGTAAGCCTGGGCCAGTGTTTCTGAGTCCCCAACCCAAAAATTATATGCTTGAGCCTGCGTCAATGAGCTGAAGGCTGGAACAGGCACATGAGTTCCTGCTATGTGCTGTAAAGATATTTGTTGTGTGTAATAGATAAAGACCTCCAAACCCACAACCAAATGCTTAGGCTCTTTTTATAGCTGATAAATGCTGCTACCTGGCATTCAACCAAGTATAAACCATTCTTGTAGCAGTGTTTTTAATTTTGATTGCTGAAGACATCCATGAGGTGTTTACATCTTTTTGTAGCCCTTCTGTACGGTTGTCATTTTATTGCTGCACTGGCAGCAGTATTAACTTCCTCTTTGTGAAATATTTTACATTAGGTTTATTTTAGTGCACCATTAGCCCTCTGGGTTTAGTCCTTTTTGGACCACCAAAAACACAACCAAAAACTTACAAAGACCTAATTTTGAATTATAATATAGCAGTGATGTGGACCAGGAAATAACTTTACCCCAAACTGAAGCTACACTGTGTCAGTAACAACAAACATAGAACTCCATAAACACCATATGTGATAATCAAAGTACTAATGAAGAATTAAGAATAGTGAGGATCCAAACACTACAGAGATCTTAGCTGCTTTTTCACTCCTCCCTCTAAGTAAGAAGGGAAGCAAATGAAAAATGCACATTATTCTTACAAGTTCCAGTCAGTTTTTTTTTTACTGTACTTAAAAATGAAATAAATATTAAATCCTCAGAGCTTTGGCTTTTGTGATGAGGCCACTGCTTCAGTACCTTTGGACTATCTATCTTTCTGCCTATCCCTCCATCTATCCATCTTTTTGCAGAGATAAATGAGAGAAAATATGTCTTTGGGGCCTTTTGCTGCTAAATAAGATTTTTTTATCATTCTGCTGAGAGACACCTATTGTGTTTTATATATTTCTCTTGCCTTCTCTACTTTGGCTTTTCTGTTTTTATCTCTTTCACACACACAATCACACACACTTACACATACATACTTTAGACCACAATATACTTGCCCAGTGCCAGCCTTGCATAATACCAGAGAACTGAAGTAATGGAAAAAGTTTCAGTTTCTCTCTATTAAATCTCCTCCCTTCTCTGTCTTTGCTCTTTTCCCCTTTCTCTCAGTCTTTTTCTTTTGCCATCGCAAAATTCATTGCTGAGATAAGATAGAGATAAACATAAATTCTAAAACATAACAGGAGACATCTCTTCCACTTGTACAGCCTTTGTCTGTTTGTCTATATTATATTGTTCTCATATTTTCTTTTTCTAATCTCACGTTGTTGTCTTTTTAGTGCTCCCCTCTACATTTTTGCCGCTATTACAACAATTTCTGCCTCCTTTTAGTCTACTTCCTGATATATTTTTCTAAGAAAGTACTATTGCTAGAATTGCTTTAATATGTTGTTTTATCTTGGGCATGATTATTTTGCAGGACAGAATTATAGCAGATTCTGTTTATCTTATTGTGTTTTCTTGACCTGAGGAGCCCATTGTAAAAGGATTTGCACCCACATAAAACAATTTAATTTTAAACGCTGAAATAAAACCTGACAAGTGATGCAATGTGATGTGATTGATAAGATAAGACTCTTAAAGAACAGCCTATTTTGCCAAAATGCAGTAATTCCCTCTTTAAAAGGAGACAATAATAATGAGTTTTACTCCCCTGCAGCTAGTTTCTAATTTTATGAATCTATTATATGCCTTTTGATGTAATTTCTTTAATAACTTGAACTGCTCTTTTTTTGTACCGCACTTTTTAGAAGTGAAATATTTTCAATCTTAACACTGTGACTAAATTAAATTGGTTTTCTGACTGTGGTTGTTTTATCTGCAGTATACAATGCAGTGGGACTGGCAGCCTATGAACTGTTTGACAATGTGGACTTTGACCAGTGGTTCAAGAATCAGCTTCTTGGAGAGTTGCAAGTCAGCCATCACAGGTATTGTGTTGGGAGTGATGCATTTTATTTGACACTTTCACACATGTTTCTCAACATCTTTTTTATCTCTTTTCCTTTTGTCATGATATTTTATCTTTAACAAGTAACTTGTATTACACAGAGTTAAGAAGAAATAAAAAATGCCAGCTCTGCCTACAGTAGGAGAAGATGAACACTTGACACTCAAATTGCAATGCAGTCATTTGCAATGTTAACGCAGTTACCTGCATAACACCTCATAGTATTTTTGTTCTGTAAGTAAATACAGAACATCTAAAATGTTTTCTGTATGGCCTAAGAAATGACCACAGTGTTGCATCACCTCTCGTCTGACACAGGTTTAACAAAAAATTGAATGTAGTATGTTTCCCCAAGGAACCTCTCATGACAGGGTCATTCAACTGAATAGCATTGCTGATGTTTTATAATTTCCTCTTTCCTCATTGTGTGCAGTAGTATATTTAAACACATCTCTGTTAGGAAGGTGGTGACTCTTGTTTATGTCACATTTTGCATCACCAATGTCATGCAGGCTTGACACAATAATAGTGAAACCTTAAGCAACTTGGGAGGTCTTTTTTTAAATGGGTGTTTGTTTTACTGTGTGTGAGCTGCCATCAGATATAAGTGGCATCTGATACATTGCATAGTTAACATTCCTTTCAGTGTAACTCAATGTAATTGACTATTAACCTCTGTCCAGCTATTAATTACAGTCAGCGGCACAGTCGCTGCATGCCAAAAGGCTCATAAGTAGCCAACTGATGTTTGGAGCCAGTGTCTGTCACAGTCACATTAACAACTGCTGCTTATACTCACACAATCAATCTGAAAAGAAAAACAGTCGAACAAACTGAGAAAGAACTAGAATCTGATCATAGCTCAGCTGCAGTAACAATAAACAGTGAGGTGGTAGATTGATGAATAATTCAAACGCATTAATCTATTATTTAAATAGTGATGGGAAAGAGGGAGACTGGCTGGAGGCAAGGTGGCATGATTGATATGAAGAACAAAGAAATGCCCCATACACACAGATGACAAGACTATCAAAATACAAAGCCTGCAGCACTCAAAAGGTCGGCCACTCAGGTTGGTACTGACGTCAGGGTGGAGGTCTACTGATGTCACTGTGGCTCTGTTCCCACTCATTGCAGGTGTGAATAAACCCTCCACCTTTTTCAAAAAAAAAAAGTCTGTTCACCTCCACACTATGTAATTTGTAGTTTTAAAAGTTTTACTTGATCATTTTGTATTTGAGCAAACTGAGCTCATCAAGACAGAGGCACAGACACAAGAAATTAACACAAATGAACAAACACCACAAGAATTCAGCCAAACAGCCCCTCTGTTGCTCTTCACGCCTCTTATGCACTCACACACCAATGCAAACAAGCGTACAGCAAGTGTACATTTATTAACTCTGCTCCCTCAATAACAGATGAAAAGAATAGAGGGAAACTAACAAATGTTTTAAAATAAAATACTCTGGATGCGTTGTTTCACCCATTATCTGGCTCAGGGCATAAGTGATAACAGCCGGAGGCTCTATAGTTAATATTTGTTTGCACTCTTTATATCTTATCTTCATCATTTGTTTTAGTCTCCTCTGTGAAATTGCTGATAATGAAAAGATAACTGTGCCCATATCCCCTAACTGCCAAATAATGTGTTTTTGAAACAACATGATAATAAGACTTCATGCTAAGAGGATTTTTAACTCAGCCAAGGATGTTATGTCTTCACCAGTATCTGTTTGTTTGTTTGTCAACCGGATAATTCAAAAAGTTCACAACTCATTTGCACCACACTTAGTGGAGGGATGGCGAATGGGCTAGAGAGGAACCCATTAAATTACTGGATCCCTTTAACTGAATCCAGTTGAAAGCACAGATCCAGAAATTTTTCCAAAACATTGTGAGGGGATTTTTCATCATGTTCTCAGGAAGTAATGTATAGGTCTTCATGTAAAAAATCAGACACATTAATGGTTGAGATCTATGACTTTGTACAATTTGGTGCTGATCCAGAGAATAATACCTCCGCCAAGGCCTAACAATCCTAAACGTGTGTCAGATCTAGATTATTACCTGGATCTGACAGATGTTTAGGATTGTTTGGCCTTGTCGGAGGTATGTGCTGCACAGAGTGCCATTCTAGTTTTTATGTTTAGCAAAGCTGAGGACAGCACATAAACTTTCCAACTCCCATTGAGTTCTGTGATCTGAGGTGCTGAATCAGGCTATCAGATTTTAGATGTTCCTACTGTCTTTGAAGAGGCTGGAGGTTCAGCATGGATATTAAAGCAGGAGCATGTTTGATGACCTCCCTCACTGAGAGGAGTTTCTGTCTAGTTCTCTTGGCAAATGTCCATGTACACTATTATTCAACCCCTAACCTCAGTACTTGGCGGAGGATCCTTCTGCCTTTATAACCTCTATTAATTTGAGTAAGTGCTGACAAGCTTCTGACACCTCTCTTGTGGAATATTTGCCCATTCTTCTTGTGCAAAAGCTTCCTGCTCAATGAGGTTTGATGTTTTCTGTGCTGCAACTGTGCTGCAACTGTGCTGCAACCGCTTCTTTAAAATCCACCAAAGATTTTCTATGGGATTTAAATCTTGAGACTGAGAAGGTCACTTCAGAACATTCCAGTACCGATTCATTGACCAAGAGCTTTTTTTTTGTTGTCCTGATGAGAATTTTGGGGTTTCTTTCACGGCCAGGCAGGTTTGCTGTGGTGTCACAAGTTTTAAGCTTCTATACAATGCCCCCAATGGTGTCTCTAGGAATGTTCAAGGTCTTGGAAATCATTTTATACCCATTAGGTTTTTTGGTGCAATGCAATTATCTCCTTTCTCAGCTTTTGTGGAATCTCCATAGTCTTGAGCATGGTTGCAACACACCTTGAACACATCCCCTGGGTGATGTTCAAGGTGTGCTTTTAAGGTACCTCAGTATCAATAATTGCATAGTTTATATAGTTAATTTAACTTCAGATTTATCCAGATCAAACAACAACTAGTGAGAGGTATGCTGGCGACCTGAGGGTACCAGCCGCACCAAATGACAGACTGACCAAACCTTTGCATCTGCTTGATTGGAGAGCTGGACCAGGTGCTGCTCTAATCAGGATCCTTGGCTCACGGAGGATGTGGGAACAAGGGATGCTGGAGCCAAACTTGCATAGGGGACCACACATCTACTGTAAAATACAACATCATTCATTTTCTTTGTTCATTCAACTGGTAAAGACTTAGTTTAAAGCAAACTGTATGTAACTGTATGTAAAATGCACCACCACTGAGTAGCTAAATCAACCAGTGACCACTCTTTCTCAGCCCACAGGTTCTTTGACCTTTTTTCCCCGTTTTACCTGGTAGAGATTTTTTCTAAAGCTGAATCTTTTGCAACACAGCACTTTAACACCCACATGTTGTGGTCTGACCAAATAGATTTTGTTTGATACCCTAGGGAGTTGAACTACACATTGTATATATGGTATATACACTTAGCGACCAGAGAGTTGCTAGTCTCTGTTCCATTCCATTGGCCACATTTGAAAGAGCTGTCACACTTTGTGGCAGTCACTCAACAAGGGACTTGACGTGCCTTGCTATCAAAGTAAATCATCCACACACCAGTGCTTTGCACAACTGCCCAAGATTTGTTGGTTGATGGTTCTTTTTACTGATGCTGCTTTTAGGTCAATTCCAAAGGTGCTAAGATATATTGATAAGGGGGAATTGCAAGGACCATGTCATCAAGTGTTATATTGTCATTGTATTTACTTGCAATACCCTTTGCCACCCGACTTATCTCTGTTTTGTTCAAATGTTCCAGCCCCACAACTGTACAGTTCTCAAATAATAATAATAATAATTTCTGGCTCACAATAATGAATTTTCAGTATTACTAATATTATTACTAATATTATTGACATATGTGCAAAAATAGAATTACCATTGCATATACAGTATGCTTATGAACTAGAGGCTAACGTTAGCATGTCTGACATGTAATTATGAAGATGTCTAATAATTTATTTATCTGTAGATGAGCTCCGGGAAAAATATTTTTAGTTACCAACTCATTCAATATTCACCAACAATGATTCAGGCACTAGACTTAAACACTTAAGGTTTCCTGACAGGCCCTTTTATGCAAACCGGAACCGTCCCCCTTTTGCTCCCGTAGACATGAGTTGCCATGAAGTATCTTGCTCCTCCATGTAAAATGTTTGTGGGAATTGTCTGTGGCAGCTTGACAACAGGTGCATCAAAAGGTCAAAACGTGATTAACATGATCAAAAAGAAAATAACGCATTATGCTCGGTCCTTAATCTCATCGCGATTAATTTGTTAATGTTGACAGCCCTGCAAAAAAGATTAAATGTCTTTCTTGATGATAGTTAGTTAGTTTTATTTTCCCTACATAGTCCACCCTCTGGCTGCTAAGTGCCTGTTAATAATGTTTATGGCAATGTGTGTATATTGTGTATTTACTGTTTGTGGGTTTGCTGAATTGCTTGAGTGTGCTGGGAGTAAGCCCATATTGGGAGAGTTGAGGTGAATTCAGCCCATTGATTATTTCACCAGTCTGTTTAGTTTATCTCAACAATATTGTGTTGTTCCATGGGAAATATAGTCTAGAAATATAGAAAAACAATAGTAATAGGAAATTAACTCTCTACTTCACTTTATTATTTTTTTCTAATGTGACCCACAAGTCTCCTTTTGCGGACAGATAATTAGCTTTTCGGACTCCAATGGTGATTATCCAAGACTATACAAAGTCAAGTCATCTCAGACTTTTGAACCCATGAGCATTTTTCAATCAACCCCCATCAGCACTACTTTAAAGTCATATATTTCACCTAGGTATAAAAGCACTCCCTGTCTGCTCTGATCTCATTTAGTTTTGCAAACCCTTTGAAAATCGTAAGGCTGAAATATTTCCATAGCTTGGCAGCACCTCTGGAGAAGCAGGAGGACAATACCTGTATTGGCATCTGCCAGGAGCCACATCCAAAGCAGATTTTCTGGTTGACATATCTGCCTGGTGTGCATTTGTTGTTGTTACCAGAGCATTCCCATATTGTGCTGTATTGCCTGTCTTCCTTGGCCCCCTGGACATTGGCTGTTTCCTGCAGCTTGCTTATTTAGACTTTGATCCATGTCACAAAGAACAGTGAAATACTAGATATTAACAAGAATATGCTTATCAAAGGGGGGAACAAAAAAGAGCTAAAAGTAAAGCCTGTTTCTGTGGAGAATCCAGTGTCATTTGAGCGGCTAAATTAATGCTGTCCTTGACAGACTCTGGGGTTTGGAGTAGAGGTCTGCACCCACCTGGTCCCACACTGGCAGCATTTTCAGCTGCCTGCTTGCCTTCCAACTCACAATTTGTTACGGTGGGATATCATTTCGATCTGATTTATTCTGATCCTGCTCATAAATTTTGGTTCTGAGCAAATTCCTAGGACATTTTTGGCTATTCTTCAGCTTGTTACTCACTTATCTCCAGTTGGCACTGGAATCGAGTTGTGTTCCAGCTAAGTTTCTATCAATGACAGAAGCCATGCACCTGATACCTTACTGATAATTAATTTAAAATGTTTCAATAATATAGTTCCAGAGTTGCAAAGATACTGTTTATGATTTTAAGAGTGTTGAGTGTTACAAAACAGCATTTTTTGCCATGTGTGGCATGTCATGGTGATGAATATAAAAGGCTATAGAGCCTGCACTGCAAACGTGCTCATGCCTTCGTGCAGCTTGCGGGAGAAAAAGAAAGAAAATGAAAGAAAGCTATCATCTGATATTGGTCTTATCGGACCTGCAGGCCATCCTTCCCCACACAGAAAACCTTTTCAGAAAACCTGTGAGACACCAGAGATCGACTAATGTACTTATTTAGCGGATGAAACTCTTCAAATTTAATTTCAAATGCTATGTAACTTTACCTTTATTGGACAGACAGTTTTAATAACTGTATATGCTGCTATATGCTATAACATATAGCAGAATAAAGCAAAGTTCTCTCTTCTTACAGGCTAGGTATGTTCAGGTTTTGAGATCAATCGGTAAAAGTTTTCCTGTTTTCCAGACGTTGAAACAAAAGCTGCCTGTTCAGCTAGAAGTCTCTTAGTAATGCAAACGTCAGGATCTCTGAACTCTTGAACAATTTTTCATGTTGAAGTGAAGCTTTTCATTTCAGACCAAAATTACATTTTGTTGACAAGTGATCATCGTGTAAGTGTGATAATACCCTCCAAGTTTGTACATTCCATAACTGTAATGGATGTCATGGAGGGAAATCAGTGATTAAGGTTTTAGCCCTGTGCAAGTTTGTCTGTATCACACAATATGAAGTAGTAACAGTCTGAAAATGAATCACCGCATCTGTCAGCAAAACTGTTGTGTGTGACTTACACCTGTGGTTGAGCCTCGGGGTGATAGTAAGCCCCTTTTTAAAAAAACAGAAAGCTGGTTGTCGCTTTTTGACATGACGACTACACAAACGCATACTGTTTGCACAGTCCTGCTTGCGCACTTATTGGCACACACGCTTAAATTTTGACTTGCTGTCAGTCCTTTCCTCCCTTGTCTGGGAGCGATGACAGCACGTCACCTCTGAGCACGTATACACACGTGCACATACACAAAATGAGCACATGACTTTTACTACGACACAGCCACACACGGACAATCTCAGAATTGCCAGAAGGAGCTTTTTGTGTCAGCGCGACACATATAGATAAAGATACCGCCTGTGCTCCATCATTCTACTGTCAGACTCTGGCAGCACTTTGGCATTTTGACATCGCCTTTTGTGGCCTGACCTTTCGTGTGGAGTTTTGTTAGAAAAGTCAGTCACTCTCCTGGGTTACAAGTAGATGCTGTAAAATGATGTCCTCCGTTTCTCTTCAACTTTATTCTCTCTTATTGCTCATTTTTACCACTATTGGTAGATTTTTGATGACTTTATGCTCCAAACATAAAAGACTTATGTTCACACAGATAGGGTTGGGCTTATGACACAAAAGAAGTCCCATGTTGGACAGCCTGGGTTCATGATCTAATACCATGTTGCCTGATGATGAATATTACCTGTGTGAGTTCAGCAGTTCTGGGGGTTTCCCTCCTTACACTGGATTGAGTGTAACTCTGCTTACTTCTGCTTCTTTTGAATCGGCTCCCACTGCGACTCGCACCGTTTTTCACCTGGTGTTGACACCCTTAAATGAATAGACTTTGAGTCACCAGTGAGAATACTGGCTGTTTTTCACAGTGCTGGAGCTTAACAACTATACATAAGTATTGTAGAAACAGCATGAATACGTATTTGGTAAAAAACATTTGCACAGCACGAACCACCTTTTGTCCCCAATGCAAAAATCCTACAATTAACAAAAATTTAAGGTGTGTTTTTTTTTTTGTTTTTGTTTTTTTTTTTTAAACATAAGTGGCATAGCATGTGACTTGGTAATAGTATTTACTTATGGGTATTAGCTCAGACTTTGTGAGAGAGTGTCCCTGTCCTCAATCTGAGAACTATTAACCTTAAATTAAAGAAACTGGGTTTCATATTTGCCTCACATTAAAAATGTTATGACAGTAAAATGGCAGTAATCACACTATTGAAGTTTACTTCAACATACTGTCAAACATGCAAAATACGAAACAATGGCAGCATGGCACAAAGACCTCAGACTTACACCATTTCCAACACAGCTACATTTTACAACACATTGTCCTAAACTTGACATAATATCTGCAAAAGAGAAGCAAAGGGAAAGTGTTTTAAGAGAAATGTGAGATAATGATTCCGCTTTTCATTTAGTGCATATTTTATTTACATGTGTTTGCCTAGAAGGATGAGCGGGGTCGCTGACAGTTGTGTGAAGTTATTTAGGAGGAGACAGGTTAAGCGAGGATGAGTCATGTCTACGTTTTGACTGATACCCCTGTCAACCTGCCTGTCCATCTGCCTTTCCACTCTTGTCTCCCACTTTGCCAGCAGCATTGATAAAAAAACACCACCAGCTGTGGTGTGCACAGCTAAAGCAGCAGACAGAGTTGGGAACACTAATCTTTTAGTCACTTCCAACAGGGGCCATGAATGAATATTAATCAGCATACGGATAATGATTTCTTCAGATATAATGCGATGATGACAACTGTCAGGATTTATTTTTTGTACACTCAAGCGTGAAACACACTTGCCAGTGGTTGTCTATTGCACTGTGTAGAAAAAGAACCATAATTTGTTGTCTTATCGAATACACAGACAAGGTGAATCTGGGACACTGATTATTTTCTGAGTGTTAGTGTGACAACAAATAATCATCAGTAATTTAATTATTTACTCTTGATGTAACCGACTTGCTATCTGAGTGTCAGTTTTCCAGTGCCAAGCCGTTGTTTGGAGCCTGATTATAGAGAGGAGTCTGGGAATGTGCCCATGGCCGTTGTCCACTGGCACTGCTGTACCTGCTCTACCGTGGTGAATTTCCTTTCATGGTCCACTGCTCCTGAGCAGTTTAGCCCAGGACTGTCCAAATGCCATCTTGTGCTTTTAATGATGAGAAATCAAGTTCAAGTGACATTTAGATTAATGTTGTTAGTGATGGTAACTGAAAGGCTCAAATTTTGTTTTCAAAATGCTTCTCACTTTTTTTTTTTTAATTTGATGTACTGAGCATGTCCAAATCCATTAAACCAACTTTCAATTGAATAAAAATAAAAACAAGCTTTTTTTCCTTTTCACATAAATAGTTCACTTCTTGTACACACACACACACACACACACACACACACACACACACACACACACACACACACACACACACACACACACACACACACACACACACACACACAAAATTAAGTCCTGAGTCATGCTGTTGTTTAGTGTCTTCTGGCTTGTGGCCCAGACTTTGGTCTCTGCCTCCCTGTGGATATTTGACAAGATGCCAACAAGAGTGTCATCCCCCCTATCCTTTATCCTCTCGTCTCTCCCCTCCTTCATTCCTCCATCCACTCATTTCTGTCAAGGCGGTCTTCGGACACAATATCTGTCGTGGATACAAACCACGGCAGATGCTGAGGGACACTTCTTGGCTGCCCAATACAACTTACTGCTGAAAAACCATCAGTTCCCATCATTCAGTGCCTCACATTTGAGACATTCAATGTAGACCATTTTAATTCATATCACACACTATTTTGCCCCAGAGACTTTTTGGTCTTTCTAGTTTTCTAACTAGACTATTTCCCTTATTTAGTCTTTAGACACTGGTATCACTGTCCCTCATACCTTCTTTCTTATTCACAGGCATTCATTTAAACAAATACAAACACAGTATAATCATTCTTAACGAACCCTTTCTTTATCTAATTGTCTTTTTTCTCAGTTTGTTTATTGGGTCGTGTTTTTGAGCCAGTTTTATGTGTAAAGGATCACTGTGCCACTATCTTTGCCTCTCTGTTTTCTGGTGACATACACATACACTGAAATGTGTGCAGCCAGTGTGTGGGCTAAATTAGACATAGTCTTGGAGATGGATATGCATAACAGGGGGACAGTGATATGGGCTTCTCCCCAGAGCACAAATTCTCCTGCAGTCTTTAAAGAAAAAAGAAATTTCAGGATAAATCATAAATAATGACAGCGGAGATTTCATCATTTAAATAGCTGGCCCAGTTGTTTGTACTGGATCCATAAGCACTGTGACTACATGGTGGAGATAAGATTAGAGAGCCTGCTGGTTCATTTTTCCAAATATTAATATGGTTGAAGAGTGCAGAGAAGTCTGTATTTTTCTGCAACCACAACTTATGTCTCTCCTCACCTCCCCTCCCCTCCCTCTCCTCTCCAGGTACAAGTTGATTCGCAGACGAGTCATCTGGCTAATAGGACAGTGGATCTCTGTGAAGTTCAAGTCTGACCTTCGACCCTTACTTTATGAGGTCATCTTGAGCCTCATGCAGGATCCTGACTTGGTGGTAAGGCAACTACATGTCTTTTGCTTATTATGACTGGAGTGTTTTGGAACTTCCTCTGAAAACACTGGATTTGTAATGACTGAATTGGGCCATTAGTGAAAGGGCGCCGTCAGCTACACAAACACGGCTCTCAGCTTAACAGCATGGAACTGCAGCTATTATGCTGCCAACTTTCTATCTTTCTGTCATCTGATTTCTCAAGATACTAATTAGGATGATCTTTTGTATTTCTTATAAAATGTAATTTTTAATATTGTTTTAAAAAGCTCAACCTTATGATTTATTCAGTAAAATTTTTATTCAGACTTTGCTTTGAAGCTCTGATCCTGTTTTGGAAAAGTGGCTGTTATCATGCTGCAGTCATTCTCAATTCAAATTACATTTTAACCATCATTGGGTTTCTTGTCTCCTGAGTCGTGCCCTGGATTGATGTGTTTTCTTTTCACAGAATTTATATGAAGGAAATTTCTTTTGCATTATTTATAATTCAATTCAAGATAATCTCACCATTAGTAAACCACACTTATGAATACCTGGGTTCAATCTTTCTGCGTCTGATTGCCTCTTCGTGTGAGGAACTTTTAGATGTGTGGTTATTTGCATTCCTCTTAGTTGCAGTGCACATAATGTGATTGTAATATAATTAAGTCTATAATATAATTAAGATAATAATACACCTAAGTTAATATGCACACAAACATGCTGATAAGACTAATGGGATGTAATGTGTGCAGCTCTCTGAAATGAAGAGCGTGTCCCCACTTATGACATAGATGATGCATGATCCCTTTTGGGTGCTTTAATTAAACAAAGGGGGCAGGAGCACACATGGTGACAGTCAGGCTATAAAATAGTATAGACAGGTCTGTAGCACACTGCTTTATGGTCACAACCGACAGTACATTGCCACGGGGCCTAATGCCACCTGTTGCTATGGATACCAATTAACTGAGGCAGGTCACATCGCTCCACATTTCATTTCATTTGGGCTGCTGTACAAATGATTAGCAGGCAGCTACAAGCTGGAATAAAACTTGTGTATGTAGCACTGTATATATGTAGCCAATTATCCATGCACTGCCCATTTAATGGCTCCCAATAAAGTGATTCTGCTCTGAATATACATGTCATACATGTCACAAAGGTCCCCAGGATATGATTTTGTTTTTATTTTAGCATATAATTATTGGGCGTACATGTAGCCAATAATATTCCTTTTTAGATTTTCCATTTCACTTATTTTATCCCCAAGTGAAGATAAATATATATTGAAGTTACTCATAGAAATAAATTCTTCATTGGTTTCACAAATTACAGTTTTAATATGAAAAATTTGATTCAGAACACAAAGGTTTTCTTTGGAATCTAATGCTAGAAATTGGAAATTGCTTGGAGGTTTGTGAGGGAACTGATGGCTCTTACAGTTTCTTAATTCAAACAAGGTTTCTGTTATATTACCAACCAGCTCACTAATCATGCTGTGGTTCCTGATCAATATTGTCTGAGACAATTAGAGCCTCTTGGGCAGAATGATATACTGATCATAAAGTTTTAATGGACTAATGGAGCCCTCTATCCATCAGTCCAATTAGTTATCAATATCTCTATTGCTATTCTGTGGCCCTTGTTGTTCAGATTGAAAGTGAATCATTCACGGTAACAGTTACATTTATCTCTGATATTTCATTTTCTGTACTTCAGTGAAAGGAGTAATTGACAAGAGAAGCTTATTGATTTCCCCCTTCTGCTTGGCCACCTAGGCTCGTAACTGCTTTGCTTTTTGTCTTACAAGAGAAATTCTGTGTAAGAGAGGGGGTAAGGTGGTTGAAATGATGATATTTCCATTAATGTGGCCCTATGGGAAAACTGTAGAGTGACAGTTTTATGAAAATGGTCATTTAACTACATGTGGACAAAATGGGTTTCAGTTCCAGAAATAGTGTCTTGAAATTAGATCAGTTAATTCAATAAGAATGTTAAAACATAAACTGATGCCTTGGGTTTTGTCAAAAACGAATTTCTCAGATGAGAAGTATCTTAATCTATAAGGTTGTGTTCATTTCGTGGAGACACTAATTCCTGATGCATTGGCAGCACCCTTCACCCTAATCTAATCTACTTGTTTAAGAACTCTAACAATGCCTTGTACTTTTTTTTTTTTTTTTTTAAAAATAAGTCAGTTAGATAGACTTCATTTACATGTCGGTGATATTACACACAATTCCTTTCCCTATTTTAACGGAGATACGAACCAGATGTTTCCATCGTTGCAGAGCTCGGTGTCTTAATAACAAACTCACCTTGCGTCCTTCAATTAGATTTACATGTCTTGTTCAACCGTCTTAAGCAGCAAATATGCTTGTAGGGATCCTGTTGTTATGTAACAAAAACCAGTTGAATAAGAAATGTTTTTTTATTTAACTGATTTACAGCTGATACAGCTTCTTATTTAATTTCAGTTCATTATTAAACATGCTAATATATTGTTGTGCCTTTGAGAAGCGTAGATCTCTACAATAGATATAGATTGTTGTTGTAACCTTGCACACTCTGGGAGCTTTGTATATGAGACAAAGCCATGCAACAGTTCCGTGGCACCTATCAGTGAACTGAATCACAGATCACAGGTGTCTGTTACTTGCAGCCTACTATTGTGCCAGTTTTTCTCTCCGCATTTCCTCTAATACTCTGCTCTCTAATAGCTGCATTCTCCTCTGCTGTTTACTCACAGATTCTGAGTCAAGGCTAAAAACAATCTCGGTGGCAATTTTACCGTTTTCAGGCCATTTGCATTCCCAGTGGAGGGTAATAAAGTTTTCGAGAATTTGCTTCCAGCTTTGACGACATCAAGCCGTGCAACAGTTTGCTGCTCGCTTTTTCTCGACCACAGGAAGGCTCTAAGGTACTTTAAATATGGATTTGAGCCACATAATTATAAATGAATGTTTTTGGTTACTATATGGGAAATGCACTATCCTGACTGACAACGCAGATTATTACTGGAAATGAAGATTACAACCTGACAGCAAGAAGAGAACATGACAAACATGCAATGTCAGAGGATTCTGATGGACTTTTCTTGATCAGAATTTGTCTCAGATTCTTACTTGATATCATTCGGCTTTTTTCCCCCCCTGCAAAATATTTGTCTCCAGTTATCATTTGTCTTCTTTGTACCACAATCAGTGTAAAATGATTATTTCTATCGTTAAATTCTCTGAGAAAGACAACTAAATCCAAAACACTAATCATTAATCATTTCTTTCTCATTATGATAAAGCTTACAGCAAGCTTGCTCTCTATTTCCAGTGA